>NC_135137.1:38195075-38795825 GCF_051014445.1 Colletes latitarsis | reverse complement strand
CTCCGGAACTAATAAAGCTATCGACTCGTACAAACGCTCATTTTAAAGGGCATTTCATCCCCTATCCAACGACTATACCAGCTACTATAATTTTTGCTGTCTTCTACGTTTATTTTTACATTTACTTTGACACTACATCCTCGAAGTAGTTTCAGCACTTCCTATTAATCATACGACTGATGTAGGATCAAACTGGACTATAAATTGTTTATTTGACAATGAATTTAAATTTATATACAAGGTGTTTGCATCACCATACCATTTTTTCGTAAATAATTGTTTTCTCTGGAATTAACTATGATGTCGACTCGAAAGAAAGTTTGTTTTTAACGACTGGTCATTTGACTGGGCATGGTAGGAATGGGTATACACGAAGTGCCTGTAGGTTTTGTATTAAAGGCTCGCGAGTAAGGAAACGCACGAAAAGTTTTAATAACATTTCGCTGCACCGCCGTTTGATCCGCCGTGAAATTGCTTGCGATATTTGTACGATCTCGTTAGACGTTCGTTCGACTACAGTTTTAATGAGTTTTTAATTCGGAGTCTGACAGGCGAATATTAAAATGCCGTGTCTCTCGCGGAGAGGGATCTCCGTTCGTCTCGAAACGACAAAGGCGAGAACTTTTCGAGCGTAACTTCTCCGCTCGAACGGCGGATGAATGGCACTTTGCTCGTTGCTTGGAAACGATTCTCTCTTTCTCCCATCTCGAGTCGAATACGACGAAAATATGGAAGGATGAGGCTATTATTACGTCCCCGGCGATAAGTTTCTTTTCCCTCGAGTGCAACGATATTGCCGCGACCGAATCGGTCGCGAACACGCGTAACGTCCGCGCGGTTTCGACTTGGCGCTCTGGTTTATACCAGCGTGGACACGTCTCATGAGAGTTACGAGAGGCAGGCTCACATTTGC
This sequence comes from Colletes latitarsis, assembly GCF_051014445.1. Taxonomy (NCBI): domain Eukaryota; kingdom Metazoa; phylum Arthropoda; class Insecta; order Hymenoptera; family Colletidae; genus Colletes; species Colletes latitarsis. The sequence continues at coordinate 38,794,912 of NC_135137.1, read as the reverse complement.
CTTCTCGCTCTTGAACAACTGAAATCCGACCTCGCGTCAACGGCATACGATTCGGAATCTCGACTGCCCAGGTATTTTTACTTGCCTCTCCTAGAGTTCATTACTGACCTCTGCAAATTACTCCAGGTTTCTATTCGCCTCTGACGACCTCTGATGACCAGTGCTGACAAAAGTACAGAACTCCCGACAACTTTTCACACCATACAGCGACTGTTACTGACTGCTCCTGATTACTGCTTGCCTCTGCTGGACTCTGCTGACCATCGCTTATATTTCTGACAACCTATAACGATTACTACTGACTTCTGCTAACCTCTGTTGGTCTTTGCTGATCTCAGTCAGCGTGTGCTTGTCTCTGCTGAACTTTCCTGGCCTCTGCCGAACGCTACTGACCACTGTAGGTATTTCTGATAATGTATAACGATTAATACTTACTACTGCATGCCCCTACAAGTCTCTGCTTGCCTTTGCAGGTTTCTGCTTGCCTCTGCATGCCTTTGCTGGCCTCTGCTGAACACTGCTGACCACCCCTGATGCTTCTGACATCGTATAACAATTACTACATGCTAATGTTCGCCCCTGCTGATCTCTGCTTGCCACTGCATGCCTCTGCTCGTCTCTGCTGACCGCTGCTGACCACCTCTGATGCTTCTGACAACATACAACGCTTACTACTTGCTACTATTCGCCCCTGGTGATCTCTGCTTGCCACTGCTGGCCTCTGCTGACCACCGCTTATATTTCTGGCAACGTACAACGACTACTACGACTCCTACCTTCCTCTGTTAACCTCTGCCAGCGTCCCCTGGCCTCTGCTGACCGCTGCTGACCACTCCTGACCACCGTTTATATTTCTGGCAACGTACAACGATTACTACTGGCTACTGCCACCCTCTGCTGACCTCTGCCAACATCTCCAGACGTCAGATGACCAACGCTGACCAACGATGACCAACGCTGACACGACGTAATATAATATAATATGTTTATATGTATTAAAGTGTTGTATAATGTAAATCTATGGCAATAAATGATATAATTTCAAAGAATTCTATGCGTTCTCGTCATTTTTACCCTTCTTTTCCTATCGAAATCATTCCCTTAGTTATAAGACACTCCGAATCTTTTAAAATTTAAGTTCCCCTGAAAGATTTCAAATTTCGGAATCCCTGGAACTTACCGGCGTCCCTGAAACTTCTCGGAATCCCTGAAATTTCCAAGAATTTTCAGGCAAAGGCAAAACATTCCGGCCTGAACTTTTCGGCAAAAATTTTAAAAAGCCGTTACGTAATATTACGTAATATTACATAATGTTACGTAATATTACGTAATTTTTGCCGAAAAATTCCGGCCGCGAGAAATTTTCAAGAGCTGTTACGTAATGTTACGTAACATTACGTAATGTTACGTAATATTACGTAATTTTTGCCGAAAAATTCCGGCCGCGAGAAATTTTCAAGAGCTGTTACATAATGTTACGTAATGTTACGTAATATTACGTAATATTACGTAATTTTTGCCGAAAAATTCCGGCCGCGAGAAATTTTCAAGAGCTATTACGTAATGTTACGTAATATTACGTAACGGCTTTTTAAAATTTTTGCCGAAAAATTCAGGCCGGAATTTTAGCCGCTGCCTGAAACTTCTTGGAAATTTCAGGGATTCCGCGAAGTTTCAGGGACGCCGGCAAGTTTCAGGGATCCGAGAATTTTCAGGAAATCTTAGAAATGGCGTTATTTCTATTTGGAGAGGGAAAGAGGGGTAAAAAATGATGAGAATACATAGAATTCTTCGAAATTATATCATTTATTGCCATAGATTTACATTATACAACACTTTAATGCATATAAACATATTATATTATATTACATCGCGTCACAATTTGTCAGCAACGGTCAGCAGTGGTCAGCGATGGTCAGCTGACGTCGGGAGATGTTGTCAGAGGCCAGCTTAGGTCTGGAGATGCTAGCAGAGGTCAGCAGAGGGTGGCAGTAGCCAGTAGTAATCGTTGTACGTTGCCAGAAATATAAGCAGTGGTCAGCAGTGGTCAGCAGTGGTCAGCAGAGGCCAACGGAGGCCAGTAGAGGCGTGCAGAGGCAAGTAGAGTCCAGCAGGGGCAAGCAGTAACAAGTTGTAATTGTTATACGTTGTCAGAAGTATCAGGAGTGGTCAGCTGTGGTCAGCAGAGGCTAGCAGAGTCTAGCAGGGGCAAGCAGTAGCAAGTTGTAATCGTTATACGTTGTCAGAAGTATCAGGAGTGGTCAGTAGTGGTCAGCAGAGTCCAGCAGAGGCAGGCAGAAGTCAGTAGTAATCGTTATACGTTGTCAGAAATATAAACGGTGGTCAGCAGGGGCAAGCAGTAGCAAGTTGTAATCGTTATACGTTGTCAGAAGTATCAGGAGTGGTCAGTAGTGGTCAGCAGAGTCCAGTGGAGGCAGGCAGAAGTCAGTAGTAATCGTTATACGTTGTCAGAAATATAAACGGTGGTCAGCAGAGGCCAGCAGAGGCTGGGAGAGGCTAACAGTAGCCAGTCGTAATCGTTATACGTTGTCAGAAATTCCAGGAGTGGTCAGCAGCGGTCAGCAGGGGCCAGTGGAGGCTGGCAGACGTCAGTAGTAATCGTTATACGTTGTCAGAAATTCCAGAAGTGGTCAGCAGGGGCCAGTGGAGACCTGTTGACGAGAGGTCGGATATTAGTTGTTCAAGAGCGAGAAGGGAAGTGTGAGCCTTTCTCTCTGGACTCCCACGAGGCGGTCCGTAATTACTTCGGGCAACTTCGGAGAATCGAGAAAGAGGGCATGCGTCATTTTGCCTTTGTCAGGTTTCCGAAACTCCACGAGCTCACGTACGCGTGATCTGACATAGTGTGAGAGAGCACCTTCGGTGCCTTTCCGGCATCTCTGGAGCCGCTGCTATACCGCGGAACACCGTCCAGCTATTTCGAGAGTGCAAAACTTTGTTGAGGAGTTTCTTTCTGGGAGACGCTTTTGCTTTCTAGCATCGGGGCTCTGGGACCCGGGGAAGCCGCGCGAAATTAGTTTCCAGTATCTGCGAAGGGAATTTATGTCCTCGAACATCTGCTCGACCAGCTCGCGCGTCGCGTTCTGCTTGGAAAAAATTTATCACGACCGGGGAACCTCGTTCGTATGGCTGAATATAACTTTAATTATGCAAATATAGCGGAGGAAAGAACGGCGGACGAGTTTTTTCTCCCCGCGAACAGGACTTCGCGAAGTCGAAACGGAAATGAGAGATCGAGCGAGCTTGCGGTTCCGTCTCATCGAGCCGTTGGAAATCCTCTCGGTTGTCATCCGGGCGTATTTTCTTCTAATTCGCGGCGGACGGGGCTTTCGTTGTCAAAGCGCGGGAAATTTATGGATTCGGAGGATGGCAAAGAGTTCGCGGGCACGAAATGGTACCGTTTGTTGTATCCGAAACGAGAGAGAAACGGGGCGAACATCAAAGAGGAGAACCGTCGGAACTGGCTGGCGTTTCCCTTTTGTTTCTGGTCTCTTGCGTTTTCAAAACTATATAACCGTAATTTTATACTCTTGCTTCCTAAAATTTCGACTCGTCGCTTCCCCTGCTGTCGTAACCACGCGTAACAGCGCGATAGGTTTGACGAAGCAGACGATTTTTAATTTGTAGATAATAATGCAATCGTTTTAAAATGTGAAATGTGAAATCTAGGACGAGAACAAAGCGCTAAATGTATCTTGGATCGTTTTTAAAGGTATTTGCAAAGGGGTGAGCTTTCGTTCCTTGTTCGATTTCATAATCGAGAAGATTTATCAACCGGTCGTCCGATTTAATTTATGTCCGCGCGGACAAATGGATGTCGAGGATCGAAAGCGACGCGAACAGATCGTCGCGGGACCGGAACACGTGTACCCCGATTACATCGTTACGCGGCTTCTTCGTTTAATCATCGCCTTTGGAGACACCGAGGCGCGCGTGAAACGATCCCCAGGAACGCGGCCGATGACGCGCTGAGCTTTTTCCCTCGAGCTTGAACGCTTCTCAATCTTCGTCGACGGCCTCGAGCGACGGTGATTTACGAGCCGCTATTTAAATAAATTAACAGGCGACGCGACGAGCACACTGTTATAAACACTATCGCGGCGACTCGTATGCATGGGAAACGTGGAGGAAATCGCGATGGAAAATAAAACACTCGGAAATCATTTTATCCTGTTAGAAATCGTTCGTAAAATCAAACGACTATACAGGGTGTTAGGCCACCCCTGGGAAAAGTTTTAATACAGGATTCTAGAGGCCAAAATAAGACGAAAATCAAGAATACCAATTTCTTGATGGAGTTTTCGTTAAAAAGTTATTAACGATTAAATTGAAAAATTTCAAATCGTTCTGAAAAAATTATTTTCGGTTGCGGGGGTTAATTGCAATCATTTTTCGTCATTAGACATACCCTCGAAATCCTAACCACTTTCGAGAAAAAAATTCGAGAAGGTGTAAAATTTTTCGACAAAATTAAAAAATTTCAAATCGTTCTAAAAAAATTATTCTTAGCTAGGGGAGTCAATTTCAATCATTTTTGGTGAATACACATACCCCCAAAATTCTACGCATTTCCGAGAAAAAAATTCATAACTGAAAATATAATGTCTGACCATACCATTGATTGATTCCCCTGAAGTTTCATAAAACTTTCAAATCGTTCTGAAAAAATTATTTTCGGTTGCGGAAGTCAATTACAATTATTTTTGGTGAATAAAGATACCCCCGAATTCCTACCCACTTTCGAGAAAAAAAATCGAGAAGGTATGAAATTTTTTGACGAGGGAAAAAAATTTCAAATCGTTCTGAAAAAATTATTTTCAGTTGCGAGCGTCAATTACAATCATTTTTGGTCATTACACATACCCTCGAATTCCTACTCAGTTTCGAGAAAAAAATTCTTTACTGAAAATGTCATGTCTGACCATTCCTTGATCCGTTTCCCTGAAATTTCATGCATATCTTTAAAACGCCATAACTTCTGAACAGATTGGACGATTTTAATGTTCGAAAAGGCAAACGACGCGTATTTTAATATAGAATATGTAGAAATTCCAAGAATATCGGAAAACTAGTTCTTTAACACCGGAAAATGAGAAAAACCCCATAAAAGTGGTCCAATTTTCAAGCGGCCATAACTCCTATAACAGTGAATGTATTTCAATGAAACTTTTTTCTGAAGTAGAGCTCATGAGTACCTACAAAAAAGTATTAGACAAAATTTCCGTAGCACATCAAGCAAATTTATTAAAAATGAAAATCAAATTTCTAGGAAAAACCGACAGTGGGTAGGTGCCTAAATTTTTCGACGAAAAAAAAAATTTCAGATCGTTCTGGAAAAATTATTTTCGGTTGCGGGGATCAATTACAGTCGCTTACTTTCGTATTTACACCATCGACGTGCTGTCGATATGTCCTTTGATATCCATTTAACCAAGATCCTATGCATCCTTCCATATTTACACGATGTATCGTATCTCTTGACAGGAATATCACCTGTTGATAGGACATATTGGCACCTGTTATACAAATATCAGGCACCACCGACGTTGGCGCGTCTTTTGACGCCGACTCGGTCGACTCCTGGACGTCTACGTCTTGTATTTCGCGAGCTCTCTCGACCCAGATGCGAGGAACGCGCGTCCCAGGTGGACGTGAGCGTCGGCTGGCGTCGTTCGTGAGTTTTCCAACCGGTCCCTGGAACATGTTCCCGCGACGTTAATTTTCTCCGCGGAAAAGTATGTTACGACGAGGCTGGGTGTATCAAGGGAGGGGGGCTCGCCACGCGCAAGAAAGGAAATATGAAGCGTACACACGGTCCCGGCCTGAAATTGATGAACCCGAGCGTGAAAAAGATAGCTCGGCGCGCACGCGCCCCCGCCGTATCCTTGTTCTACTCTTTGTCCACCGTTGGATCACTTATCTCCACTCCCGTAACCAATGAAAACGTCGTTTCAATCTACCGCGAGGAAGAAGAATTACGTTGCCGGGAGGAGAGCATTTCTATTATCTCAACGGTGGCTCGTTTTACGGGCGTGTGCACCGTATCAGACGAAATTATCGTGAACGCTGACGACGGCGTTCCTCGTGCGTGGGGCTGATCCTTTCGAAAACTTCAGACAGCTTTCAGCAACGTTCCCAGACGTTGCGTTGCCAGTCACGCTGATCGCGTTCGCCGCTGTGCAGTTTGATAATTAAACGACGAGATTTTTCCCCCTTGTTGGAATATGCGACATCTTCTATCGCTTAAGGAAGACAATTAGTCAGTGTCAGTGTCGATGAAGTAGATTATGACAATATACATATAATGTGATGTACCAATGCCCTTCTTCTTCTTCTTGTAAAAGTGTTTATATATGTTTACATTGTTTAACTTCTCCTAATATTTTATATCATCAATAAAGTGAATCATTCAAGTGAATCACGGTACAGTTTTGGATTTAATTTGCAACACCCCTTAAACTTCGCTAAATAGTACCGCAAACGTGACAACGAATAGTCTTTGCGGATCGTCGTCCGCGTAAAAATGGTGGCGGCCATTTCGAGTACCAGGTTAAGGCAGAAGGATTTCTCGAATTGCCAGAGTACTCCGGATAGGGGGAGACCCGGGGTACAGTTTTTCCCTTTCCGCAACACAAACTTAGCGAAGCTATCGTCAGAGTACAAAACTAAATAAAGAACAATCCTCGAGACTAAACACCTGCAATAGAAAGCTCGTTATCGAAGTAGACTGTCCCGGTAAGTACTGGGTACTTCGTGGAAAGAACTTTGCAATTTCTTGTCCGGACCGGAGATGCCAGACGGAGCCCCGCGTGCACCGGGGACACCTCATTCTACTTTCTCACACTATACCAGATCAGTAGTTTCGGAGAGTCGACGAAGGCAAACTGACCACTCCTGATACTTCTGACAACGTATAACGATTATGCGTGCCTACATAGGTCGGGAAATAATCGATCGAGTAAATCTGTACTGGAATAGGTAGGGTCGTGGGACGTATGATCGATTAAAAACACAATAATTACTGGTGGAATTATTAATGCTCTTTATTAAATACGCTAAGGTATATCTCAGAGTTTGTTAAGAGATCTGAGAGTTTCTCTACGAGATCTGTTTCTAGACTGTGACTTCACCCGCAGAAGAAAGGCGAGAGCTCTTATCTTCGTATAATAAACACCATGAGTTCGTAGAACCCATGGCCAAAACTAAAGGAAACTCCAGACATGTACAATCGTCACTGGAGATGATTTTTGTAACAAGACGGTTAGGAAATCCAACAACCTGATTGATTTTTCGGAGCTTCAATGCTGAATATTGCATCATCCGATAACGAAACGGGGGCGTGTATCGGCCCAGAGATCGGTTATTCGTCTCGTTACGCGCGGGTAAATTAGATTCCCCTTATCGCCGGTTATATTAACGATCCGGCCAGGGATGTGCATACGTTAACCCTCTCACGACACCGTGTCACGTACTTTAAATGCAAGGAGGTTTGTTGGCCGCGACACGCGGCGAAACACAACCGCCGCGAGTCGTATAATTCCGTCACGTTTCCCCCAGTAGCCAGGAATTTGATTTTCATGATATATCGCGTCGGTGTTTACGTTAACACGTATCTTATTCTCGCAACCAGCGATTATCAAACGTCTTAAATTCCGTGCCTCGTATTTAAGACAATTTCACGTTAAAATACAGGGCACCCTCTTCGACCAGACGGTAATCAAACGTCCGATTCTTCTTTTCATCCAAAAAATCGACGCGTCCAGAATGTCGTTATGTTTACGGATTTTATCGAGGTACGTAACGCGTCGATTCGAAATGGAACACTGTGAATCGCGCCTGTAAGGGGACCGGCTATTCAATTAGCGAAGTTAGGGCACACGGAGTCCTCTGTCGCGTGAGGAATATTCGACTGTGGGCGTCTGAACGTCTGAAGCGTCGCCGGGGGAACGCGATAGATCAAAGAAGAACGAGAAACGCCTCAAAGGGAGGCTCTCAGAACGATCGAATCTGCCCTAAACTCCGTTGCGTCGTGGGGAGAACGACTTTCCGTCGTTAATACAACGGTAAATGATTTAATTAACGCGTTGTGTGCGGGACGATCCCGTCGCGTGTCGAGAGTTTTCGTGAAAATCTTAGGAAATGGCATAATTAATCAGGACCCGGAATTATGAAAGCGCTCGACGGCACGGAGATCCGTTGCACCTGGCCGGATGGAAAATTCACGGACATGAAAATTCAGTTACTTTCAATTAACGGAGTTAGAGACTATCTTCTTTCCCCGTTATCAAGGGGGGCTCTCTTTCTCCGCGCGGGCGCGGAATAAGGCCGGATGTTTAAGCGCAAAAGCTGCGAAATATCTTCGAAATCTTCGACGTGCTTCCGGCGCCGGGACGCTAAACTGATTCCAGCGAGAATATTAAAATCGACGCTCGCAAAAACACAAAATCCGACGAGAAAGTCCCGGGAACTCTGGATAACTTTGGCTCGTTATTTAATTATTTTCCAGCGTCAACGTTCTTTTGTACAGAGCACGAAGAAAGGATACGATCGAGTGGTAGTCTCGGTGTTGTAAAATGTCTAATGAACGAACAGTCTTGCGAGTATCCAAAGTATTTTTTCACGCGTTCAAAGCTGGTCCACGCGTAATGAAGATTCGCAGGGAGAGCGCCTAAGACGCAACCATATCTGGAGCTGAGTATTCGCCTGACCTTTTCCCATCGGACTTCGTGAGAAATGCAGTCATCAATTTTTGCTCGACCAGAAACATTCTTAAAAATAATTCTATGGCTCGTAGAGAACTACCGTTTGCTCGAGTCGTGGTGCACAGTCTATTCGTAATAATATTCCGGGCAAATGGAAATTCGATGCACCGTAAAATACGATTTCGAAAATTTCTGTACGCCGCTCGAAATGTAAAAATCGTGCTGAATTTTTTCGTACGTGTTCCCGAAAATACCCGTCGCTATAGAAAGTAGTGAAATTCGACGCGACGGTGGCCAACGTTGGGTGTCTTGCTTCCGGTTCGCGTGAATGCATCGACGTTATCCAGATTTTTGTTCGCGATGCGCGGAGTGAACGGTGCAACGACGCGGAGTGTCGTTCGATTAATAAATAATCCAGATTCCGACGATGACGGCGGTATTTTACGCGAATAATGCGACGTATTGTATACCCCGTGGAAAAAATTCAGAACCCTCTCGAAACTTCTATTTCGCTCCATTTTACGGAACGTGCCCTCCCCGTATTGTGCAGCCGGGCGCTTTTGTGCTCCAGGCACGCATATATTAAAATCAAGACAGGATTCGCGTCGTGCCCGATTATACAGTCCTTCGTGCCTAAATGCCATTGTCTCGAACAATACATGGAATTCCACGACATCGCGGCGTCCTTTCGTCACGTATAATCGGAAGGAAATTCTGACATGATATCGTAGTGTCTGGGCGAGTTTGATCCCGGAAGCGGGCGTGTGTTATATTGAATCGAACGTGAACCGAGCCGTGAATAAATCCACACTCGAACGGAACTCAATAGAGAATGCCGATTGGAAGAATCCGTCAATGGGAACGCTTTGTCGATTCAATAAACCCCCTTTATGCTGCAGCGTTTTACATTCTTTCGATCGAGAATGGCGCAATGGCGACGGATATATTTAACCTTTCACATTTTGTTTGCTCCCTTCCGTGCCTACGCGTGACATCGCTGAAATTTCTTTGCTGATTTCGTGGTCGTAGCGATTAATTCGATTAGATTCTCCATTAAAAATCTTCCACGCCATTGCGGAGCGTTATTCTTCGCGGAATTCTTGACGGTAACGCTCGTCGAAGCGGAGCGTTAACAGACCTCGATTAACGAGATTGGACAGGGCTCCCGCGTACCGTTTGATCTCGCAGAATCCGCGACAGGCAATATTCGCTGGGAAAAAGGTTGAAATTGGGTTAGTTATCGCTGGCCTCTTACGTTTTCCTTCGTTCCCCGCGGTTTTATTTGTGGCTCCCATTGAATCCGTGTCCCGTTTAATTCCGATCGAACGGACGTTCCATCGCTGAACAGTTCTTCGGGAGGGAGTGTTTCACGCAAAGGCGGAAAAGAGTCTTCAAAGGAATTACCAAGATCAGCCAGACGACCACGTATTATTTCTTGCCGCGGCTTTCTCTCGGTGAGAGAACAAAGCGTAGGAGAGACGGGAGACGGAACAGAAGGATGGACGATCGAATTCGAAAGAAGTATAGATCTGATATTCCGAATCGAGCACATTCTCGTCTCACGCGGTTAATTCGCTCAGTAGCTTTTCACGGAGGTTGAATTATTATTCACGACCTTAAATATTGCAGCTCTTAACGCGTTGAAAATTTCTACGCGGTCAAAACTCTGTTCCTGAAGTCGTAATAGTCGACGATACGTTTCATTTCTCTTCCTTTCAAAAGGAGATAAAAAAGTGTGTTTCCCTTGACGCGACCGTAGATTTGTATTCATGGAAACATCTTATATGCAATGGTGGAATTAAGAGCTGTTTAAGGTGGTTCAACTTGTATAGGAAGAAAGAAAACTCAGCCCCGAGCGAATAATAATACAGTATCATCAGGTGAGAGGGATGTGGACAGTATGTAATAACGTTTGCTTAGTCGTGGACTTTTCGAAAGGATAAAATGTCTGAGTACGACTATGAATCCCTACGAATCGTTCTCTTCTTTTTAGAATACATTTAAAATACAAGCTTCCTGAATTTGATAACGCTATTTGTTAACACTAGGTTTACGGTACGCATTCAGATTCTAAACTTAACGTTATAGGACTCATAAATATTATTATGTTGAATTGATGTAACGATGTGGATGTATACTCTAATTAAAAGAAAAAACTGCATTTCGATGCAACTGTCAACGTAGCGAATTATAATAAAAATATGCGCAACGAGTGTCCGTAAATCTAGTGTTAAAAAGAAGCTATCATTGGGCAAACATGAATTTAATATACTTACTAGAGCGAGAACATAAGCAGCTCATCAGTCTGACAGGTCGAGTTATGTAGGATCGAAGTACACTCATTCAACGATTCGTGCAATCAATCGAGCTTGTCCAGATTGTCGATTCCCTGTATAATATTACACGCACGGTAAATTCGGTTATACTAATTATGCGAACGTTCGTGCTAATGGGTTTGAGTACTGAATCGATTAACTCGTTAGCCAGTATCGTTGCTTTTCTTTATTAACTGTTACGTTGCGAGTAATATCAAGTAACCCTTCAAGTATCGTTTACGTTTCACCGTACTATTATTTATTCTATACAGGGTGTTCGACCACCCTTGGGAAAAATTTTAATGGGAGACTGTGGAGGCCAAAATAAGACGAAAATCAAGAATATCAAACGCTTTGATATTCCCGCCCAAACTGAATTTTTTTCTCGAAACTGCGTAGGAATTCGAGGGTATGTCTATTCACCAAATATGATTGTAATTGACCTTTGCATCTAAAAATATTTTTTTCAGAACGATTTGAAATATTTTAATTTCGTCGAAAAATTCCACACCTTCTCGAATTTTTTTCTCAAAAATGCGTAGGATTTCGGGGGTATGTCTATTCACCAAAAATTACTGTAATTGACCCCCGCAACCGAAAGTAATTTTTCCAAAACGATTTGAAATTTTTTTTTTTCGTCGAAAAATTTAGGCACCCACTGCCGATTTTTCCTAGAAATTTGTTCCTCATTTTTAATAAATTTATTTCACGTCCTACAGAAAAGTTGTTTAATACTTTTTTGTAGGTACCTATGGACTCTACCTCAGAAAAAAGTTTCATTGAAATACATTCACTATTGTAGGAGTTATGGCCGTTTGAAAATTGGACCACTTTTATGGGGTTTTTCTTATTTTCCGGTGTTAAAGAACTAGTTTTCCGATATTTTTAGAATTTCTACATATTCTTCACTAAAATACGCGTCGTTTGGCTTTTTGAACATTAAAATCGTCCAATCCGTTCAGAAATTATGACGTTTTAAAGATATGCATGAAATTTCAGGGAAACGGATCAAGGAATGGTCAGACATGACATTTTCGGTAAGGAATTTTTTTCTCGAAACTGCGAAGGAATTCGAGGGTATGTCTATTCACCAAATATGATTGTAATTGACCCTTGCATCTAAAAATATTTTTTTTAGAACGATTTGAAAAATTTTTTTTTCGCCGAAAAATTTCACCACCTACCCGATTTTTTTTCTCGAAAATGGGTAGGATTTCGAGGGTATGTCTATTCACCAAATATGATTGTAATTGACCCTTGCATCTAAAAATATTTTTTTTAGAACGATTTGAAAAATTTTTTTTTCGCCGAAAAATTTCACCACCTACCCGATTTTTTTTCTCGAAAATGGGTAGGATTTCGAGGGTATGTGTAATAACCAAAAATGATTGCAATTGACCCCCGCACCCGAAAATAATTTTTCCAGAACGATTTGAAATTTTTGAATTTAATTGTTATTCAACGAAGCCTCAGTCAAGAAATTAGTATTCTTGATTTTCGTCTTATTTTGACCTCTAAAATTTCTCATTAAAATTTTTCCTAGGGGTGGCCAAACACCCTGTACATAGAGTTGCAATTTAGAATTTTTCAATTAATTCTTACCAGTCAACGTTCGACTAATAAATCTTTTCGTTCGATCGTAAGGCACATGCTTCTATCTAATGGCAAGAAGAGATGCCATAATTCAAACATCAAGGAAAGAATTTATTCCACAGCAATAATTCCTAAAATGAACATTTCTCGGCACAATTTTTCCGTGCAGGCGTATTGTTTCACTCGACGAGCGAAGTCGTAAAAGAACGCTGAAGAAATCATCCGGTGGAGCTGTTTGAAACGGTCCGCGCGGCATAATACCCAGGGCGCCGGGGCTGTTCGTTTAAAATACATACATAAATAAATACCAGCGTCGGGTCTGAGCAATCGAGGAGTCCCTGGACCGAAAGGAAGTTCCCGGGGCTGGCTGTAACTTTCGTCTCTGGCGTTAAATTGGGTCAACGAGAGGACCCGGACGAGCGAGCGTGGCACAAGCTCGTTCCGCTACTCGTTTTTCTTCGCCGCGATTTCCCGGCGTGTTTCGATCCCTTCGTGGCTGGCCGTTATTGCGTTCATTAGCGCGCTGGTGCGGCTCTCTCCCGCGGAGTTTCGAATCGCGCGTAATTAACCGTGTTACGCTGTAATTAATAGTCGCGGCCTTGTTACACTGGATTCGGATGCGCGCCTGTCGCAACGTCTGTAACAACGGATCGGTGGCGTAATGAAATTGCGTTCCCGCGCCGGGCTTAAATCTGGCCCGAACAATTAAAACCCTTCGCTGAACACCGAGGGGGGGCGAGGCGATTAATTCGGGGAAGAACGAGGAAAATGCGAAATCAAGTGGTATGCCCTTTATTTAATCCTCGGGAGGCCTTGGCGGTCTCTGGATCGCGTTTCGCGCGTGATAATTGAATTTAAAAATTTCTTGCACGACCATTAATCACCGGCGAGCTACGCGGTAAGCTGATCGCTTCCGGCGCTCGCCGGCAGAGGGCTACGCTCAACGTAGCTTTCTCACAAGTGCTCGACCGTTCAGTGTCAAAACAGCAGTTGAATGCTTCGAAAATCGGCAACAATCGGAGGGGAAACACACGGAAAATTCGACAGAGACGAGCGAAACAGGGACGAAACGGAGGATTGGGAAGGAAAGGGGGAAGTATTACGAGGCTCCGCGGCAAAAAGGCGAATCAAACAGGCCGTGATGATAGCAGGGGTGCTCTAATCGCATTAAACGGACTCCCGACGGTTCTCGATGCCCAGAGAGAGATGGCCCCTTTTTCCCCGGGACGCGTGCTCGCTCGAATTGTCTGCAAACGAGCGAGGCAGCGGACGAAATTGTGGGAAACTCGACAGATGCGTGGAAACCCAGCCCGTAGAGCCAACAAACCTCCCCGTAAGAGCTATCTTCATCGGAGCATCAAGCCGGGCAGTTAACGTTACCAAAAGTAATTTAACCCGGCCGGGCTTTCATAATCACCTCTGCGGGATCGTCGATGGAGGGGGGCGGAGGTACAAAAAGAAAATAGAAAGGAAGGAAAAAGAGACACTACGGAGGAGGAGGTGCGGTGTGGCGCGCGCTTGGAAAAAGCTTGGAATTACGCGCGGTTATTGCCGAGGAGGTTTCAATCGACGAGAGGGTCGGTCCCGTGTGTTATTCTATAGTCTTCTTCCCCCCGTGTTTTTCCGTCGGTGATTATTTAAATGAAGCATTTGGCGCGCGAACGAGCCTTCCTACGCCACCGCCTGTAATTGAATTAATAGGTGACCGTGGGATTTTCCACCGAGAGAGATCGGTCCACCGGTAATCTCGGAGCAGAAAAAAAAAAGATCGATCCTTTTCGGCTTTGTTCGTTCGCCGATATCCGGCGGGCTTCTCCGAGCGTCGCGTGTCAAATTCCCGTCGCTGGGAACGTTCTCAATTTCGTGAGTAGTCGCTTCGAGGAATCGTTCGGGAAATAAAGATCCATAAAAGACAGACAAAGGGTAAATAATTTTGCGAGAATTTCTAAGCCTGTTCGGCGAACTGGGGGGGGGGGGGGGCTGGATATCGGCCCTTCGGAACGAACAGGTGGAATTTCCTCGACAAAGGACCGAAGGATAGAGTCAACGTGCTCGCTGGAAACGTTCACCTTCCTTCTGGATCAATGCGGAACGATATTCGTTACGTAACAGTTCATCGAACCTATCGAGAAAGTTATTATGCGACTGTGCCCGACCTACGGGCATTCATTAGTCAACGAGGTTCTCATTAATGATTGAATCGTCGATGGGCACGCGTTTGACGTAGATTGAAATCATTAGCCATCAATGGATTAATTAGAAAAGAGGCGAGGTTGCGAGCCGGCATGGAAGAGGAATCGGAGCCCCGGAATTGCAACGTGCTTACGCGTTCGCGGATCCCCGCCATTCTATCGCCCGTATTATTTATACGATCGATAAATGGCCGAATCGAATCGAAATGCGGGACCGTAAGATTCGAATTGGCCGATTTTACGGCAACGACCGTTTCCACCGTTGTTCCGCCGCCGCCGAGCTATTAGTTAAAAACAATTAATGCCCCCCAGGAGTATTTTTATGGCAACAACGCCCATTAGGCCGCTCATATTCGATACACGAGCGCTGTGCAGCTATTCCCGAACCGATCGGGTTTCGAAACCATTCGAAAAGAAGCAAGATGAAAATCGTTATTCGATTTGCAATATCTGACGATTCTGTCATTTAATAACGAAGACAATCTCGAATAACGAATGAATGATAACTGCTCGTCGGTTCCTCGTTCGACGAAAATATAAATTTCAATTACAGATTGATATATTCCCCAACGAACGTATAGAAATTTAATTGCTCGATCAACGGCACAAACTTCCGTACATTGGTTTTATCGGTTATCTATTATTCCAATTAAATTTTTGTTTCGTCTCTGCTTAATAACGCGACGATGGAAATCGAGAGTTTATTTAGCGGGAAACATTAAAATAATACGGGGCATTTATGTATAATAATTTCAGTTTCTCGTTCCTTTTAAATAATAAATTCATGTCAATTCGTGAATCGATCGAATATGAGAAAAGGTCGCCGTTCGTCTCTGGTTGAACTTTCTCCGGCGTTTCTGATGGAAATGTCCGCGGTCGAAAATGGCTGTCAAATCGAGTAAGTTCAAATCGACGCTGGGCCATTTTAATCGACCGGCGGAATAAACAATGGCTCATCAATGCGACAACAGGGCTGGAACGCTTTCATTTTGATAAGCGCCGCCGGTGCTTGGGCAACGTTATCGCCTCGCAATTACCAGCGAACTGATCAGACATTAGTACCATTTCGAGCGTTCGTGTAACTATTTCCACGGTATTATTTCATCGCCGCTATTGCCTTCGAAACTGGGCCAGAATCGCGCGTCGCGTTAATTTAACATTCAGACAATTAGTTGGCTCTTCCAACTTAATTCGCCGAGACAATGGCAATTTGCTCGACCGATGCAATGTTTATCGCTAAAAGACTCGAAACTCGAATTTCGTTCTTACAGGGAACAGAAGTCGCCCCGATCGATCGTGGGGAACACGAATAACGGGAAAACGACGATGCTTTTTCATTCTCGTAATATCTGGCGAGTTATCGGGTGATCGTAGAAACGACGATACACGGTTTTTCTCCATTTAAACTTCCCCAATGCCTCGTCCCGACCATTTTCAGTGGAACGCGCGAAATATTCTTTCCCTTCCCGGTAAAGTTTCGCAGGTATTTTTTAAAAAATCATGCGGATATCGGGAACACGTCCGCGAGGAGTTGCCGGGAACGAAGTTACCGAAACACCCAGTGTACAGCCACGGACAGCGTTCCCCGAATAAGTTCAGCTCACGGCGAACTTTGAAACGGCAAGCGAATTGCTGTCCCTTTTTATCAAGCCTGGCCAGAGTTCCCTCAATGCACCGGGCGAACCGAAGTGCACGATAAGAAAACTCTCGCCCACAATATGGCGCGGTGCATTCCACTTAAATCCTCGCGATTCTTACCGCCGCGTTCGTTCCTCGGACCCCGCGGTCGCATGAATTCTTTGTCGAAGCCTTTCATCCTCGTCGGCTTATTTATTCGCCATTTACGGCGCCCCAACTTTCTTCGACCGGCTTTCTTTCGGTAAATCGCCCCGTCTCTCAAAATTCGACGCGAAACTAAAAGGTTAAATAACATCCCCCTAATTTTCGAGGAATAAAAGCGGTTGCAATCGTGAAATCCATCGTTTCACTGTGGAATTAAACTCAATTTGACGTGATACTGTCCCGAAAGGATGTACTAGCTACGAGTTTATGGTGGTTCCCGAAATGTGCAACGCCTACTAGCCTCGATGACTTCACCCCGTACGTTTCCAGAGACGTTGCAATCCTGAAGGGACTCGACCATACATCACTGTCTCATTTCTGCTGCCTGCGGCTTCGCGATGCATCAATTGCCATTGAGAGTCCTACGACTTTCCTATAGAAAGTTATCTGACGTTTTCGGGACCCCAAGAAGTCTAAAAATGGCACTGCTTTTCTCGAACCAATCCTGCGTCCTCAACACAGGTAGATACAATAAAAATTCACGGCCCTTTTTGTGATTTTTTTTTTAATGATAGATAGTTCGTTTTGTACTGAGACTTTGTGGATATATTTATTCATCTTCTAAGCATGTACAATATTTTTTTCATGGAAAAATAGTAAAAATCGTGGGAATTATAGCTTCTTATTTAATGGCTCTTTTGGAAAAGGTGCTCCAATGGCTTCCAGGATTCCAGATAATTTGAAACAGAGGGGGTTAAAGTATCTTCGTAAGGAGGGTCGTAGTTATAGCAGGAACTAGGGAGAAGTCAAAATCCTGATAAATAAAGAAATGACAACGCTTCAAGTTTCGAATTTCTTAGCGTATCAAAAAAAATAGTAAAAATATTTTTTTAAATCTCTAGTTCCAGCTATAAAGGCGTGTCTGCTGAATATTCTCTCCAAATTTGAAGTAAATCGGTTTGCTAGATCTTGAAATATCATGTAAGCCAGTTTAAATGCGTTTTTTTTAAACAAGAAGCTACAACTCTCGCAATTTTTAATATTTTTTGATGAAAAAAATACTACACATACCTATAAGACAAACAAATATATCTGCAAAATGTCATTACAAAACAACCTACCTGTCGTTAAAAAAAAAAATCACGAAAAAAGGTCGAAGAAATGACAGCCTTAAAGCGTGAACAGGACTATCTAAACCGTAAGTAGTAGAATTTCGCGTACGATGTATATCGAGTGGCGATACGAGGCTGATGTACGGTTATCGTTGCAACGAGACACCGTGCAATAAATAATTACGTCTGCGGCCCCTATAATGTAAGCTTTAACGCCTTCGTCCGTGCAGTGCTAATGTTTCAAACGTAGCGACGTTAGCAAATTGCAGTATCTTATTGCCGAAATTCACGACAGTATTACAGAACGTTACGGCCGGAAGTCGACGCGAAACGGAACACACGCGTAGGGCCGTCGAATGCAAAATTGCCCCCGCAAGCCAGAACGTCGAACAGGCACCAATAAACGCGTGGCTCGGTCTGGCCTGGTCGACGAATTAACTCGTTTCTCCCGAGAATCGACTGCCTTCGACCGGCGGTTGCGGTTTCCGGCCGCTTTGTACGTAGTCAGTAACCCGTGTTCGGGATACTCCCTGGTGTCTGACCGCGTCGCCATTGCACAGAGTGGTCAAAGCTCGTGTTTTTTTAAATTGACAGACTAGTTTGAACGGTTATTGAAATTGAAACTTCTCCTCCATAGATTGCACATTGACTTTTAATGTGATAATTTAATACCAAACAGCGTTGGTGTTTGATATTTAAAAAAGCGTTTTAACATCGTCGAGTTTCCGCAGCCACGACGGCCCGGGCGCGACGTACGTAAACTTGGCGCAACTTCGTCGATTTACAAAACGCAGACGTTAGTTTCGGGGGGCACAGTGGCGGGGGACGCGACACTCGCGGAAGAGAGTCGCTGAGGAACGAGCTGGGAGGGGGCGGGAAACAGAGGCCGCGCGTAAGAGACGCGAAAGAAGCTACAAACGTGCTCGCGGAGACGCATTGTTCGCGGAGATGTAGCCCGAGTATGCGAGCAATAGCTCCCCACCGTAGGCAACGCGGTAGAAAGCGTCGCTCGGTGTTTGCTTCCTAGCCTAGCAGCTCCCTTTCTACCCTTCCTTCATCCCTTAGTTACGGAAAGAGCCACCAGACACTTTTGTGCGGATCGCACAAAAGCACGCCCGACCGGCGACACGCGCCGCGCGAACACCGGGAACCTGCGAAATTGCGATGAATTAACGCGTTCGGCGCCCCGACGACGCCGAAATTTTCTTAATGACTACTCCCCCGACCCACGGGGGCCGCCATTCTTCGCGACTCGCTTGACTGGGACCTGCAAAGTGCGTGAAAGCTTCTGCGTTTTATCGCAGTCGTCGTCATTCGACTTTACAACACTGTCGTTCACCGTTTTATTAATTAGCAGATAGATTCTCGAGGATAAATGCGTGATCATTTTGCGTATCAAGGATATTTAAGGTCAACAAACTGCAACGAAATGCATTCCAGAAGGATACTGTCGACAGACTATAAGATCAGTGGAGGATACACAAAATTCGATGTTCGATTTTCGGTGAGGAATTTTTTTCTCGAAAGTGGGTAGGATTTCGGGGGTATGTATAATGACCAAAAATGATTGTAATTGACTTCTACAAACGGAAATAATTTTTTTAGAACGATTTGAAATTTTTTTTTTCGACGAAAAATTTAGGCACCCTGTCGATTTTTCCTAGAAATTTGTTTTTCATTTTTAGGAAATTTGTTTGACGCGCTACGGAAAAGTTGTCTAATATTTTTTAGTAGATACTCGTAAGCTCTACTTCAGAAAAAAGTTTCATTGAAATATATTCACTATTATAGGAGTTATGGCCGCTTGAAAATTGGACCACTCTTATGGGGTTTTTCTCATTTTACGGGACCAAGGATCAACTTTTCCAATATTTTTAGAATTTCTACATATTCTTCACTAAAATACGCGTTGATTGCTTTTTTAAACATTGAAATCGTCCAATCCGTTCGGAAGTTATGACGTTTTAAAGATATGCATGAAATTTCAGTGAAACATATCAATGGTATGGTCAGACATCATATTTTCGGTAAAGAATTTTTTTCTCCAAAGTGCGTAGGATTTCGAGGGTATGTCTATTGACCAAAAATTATTGTAATTGACCCCTGCAACTGAAAATAATTTTTCCAGATCGATTTGAAAAAATTTTTTTTCACTGAAATATTTAGGCACATATTTCAATTTTTTTCTCGGAAATGCGTAGGATTTCGAGGGTATGTCGATTGACCAAAAATGATTGTAATTGACCCCCACAACCGAAAATAATTTTTCCAGAACGATTTGAAATTTTTTTTTTCGCCGAAATATCTCGTCTCTTGAAAATTCGAATACGCCCAGCAGGAATCGTAGTCTCATCCTGTTCAGCCTGAGAGGCTCGCGAACCGGTAAAGAAGAGGCGTATTTACTCATTCAGTACCGCCGATCCGAGTTCCCTAGCCTTATTATCAGACAAATTCCACGCGCGAACTTCTCGTTGCGATCTTTGATCGATCAGAGTTCGAAGTTCATCGTTGCAATTGATTAAAAATGAGTGAGATTGATTTACAACGAAGTTTCACGACCAGTGAATGAAACACCCACGTAAACGCAAGATAATCTCTACTGCAGAGTTGCATTTAACAGTACTCAGTGATCAAAGTGTAACAATTGCAACGCAGGAAATTTGAACGAAAATCAACAAAAGTAAACTTAATTTATCCACTCCCGTGAGTACCCACCCACCGAACCTGGGAGCACAAATTACAACGTTTCGTTCTACGTTTGGTATAATGCTCTCCGGTTAATTCATTCTAGGAGATCCCTGCTTTGGACGCGTCCCGCCAGTCGCTGAGAAACTGTCTCGTATAAGATCGTTGTAATTTGTCTCCGTTTAATTGGTTGTTACCCGCCACGGATACGTAATTAGTAGAGTCGTTGCAACGGGTTACCCATTTGCTTGGTTCAGTCAAAACACGATAAGTCAAAGGCTTATCGATACAGGCGATTAATCTTCTCGGGACCGCGATGTTTGTCGCGTTACGGGAACAGAGGGTCCCCGACGGCACCAGGATTCCACGGCGTGTCCATTTCCATTGCTATACTTGATTACGTCCGCGTTGATTCATCCGCGTGCACACAACTAACGTCATCGGTAGTTACGCGAGACTTGGCGCATGAATGGAATCGCGGCCGAGTGGTCTGGTCGTCAGGAAGCCCACGATCGGGTCCGTCCAATGACGATTGACGTGTCTCCGCCTACGGGATCGGAATTACCTAAAGGCGTCAGAGTCACAATTACCTCATTGTTCAGGGTCCCGTGCGTTCGATCGATTCGTACGATACGCGATCGAAGGGACAGAGAGAGGCGACAGCGCCATTCACGCTTTGTGCAAATATTAACTTGATATTAAAGGCAATGAGTCAATGGCTGGCCACCTCTGAATTCTGATGCCGACATCATTGTCGCCTGGCGCTGTTTCAACCACCGGACCGATTAGTCCGTGGAAAATCCACCCGACAAATTTACGCAAATAGCAAACCACGTAGATAATGCATATTATTGTGGTGTCTAACTTAAAAAAGGTTTTAATTGATATGATATAATATAATACAGTACAACGGCTAGAAACTACGGATTATTTACATCTTAAGACAACTTAGAATAACGACTCAAACAACTTGATCGATTTTGCACCCGACTCGATTCTTAAACCCAGGAAAATTACTGGAACAGTCTTTCTGATACCACATTATTACAAAAAAAATATGGTTCTACGAACGTAGCGGTCTACGATGAATTTTCCTTTGTCGAAGTTCCCTAACTGCAGCGGTAGCGGAGTCGGACCATCCCCCGGTGGACGAGTCTAATTTTATTAATTCGGTATTAAACGCGACCGTTCGTACGGATCGCGATACCCGGCGAACAGGGGCGTTAACTCCCATTGCTCGTCCGACGTGTCGGGTGAATTACAACCTAAAGGAATGGCTAAGTATCCAGGTCAACGCGATAAACTGATTTACTGCAAAACCGGAACATTATCTCCGCGACGGAAGTTGAACGCCCCTTTCTGTCTCTGTTCAATGAGCAATGGGGGTATTTTTCGCGTCGGAGGTCTCGAAGCCGGTCGCCCTATCGGCCCCCGAGCCTCCAAAGTTTGGACGATCGGCGGGGGGCGTTCGCGGACGGGGCTCGCCCGTTCAAAATTATTCAGAACGGAACGGAAAACACCTTGGCGTCCGGATAACCAGTATGTTTTTGACTCCGCGTAAGAAAGAGGCGGCCCCCGGGATACGGCGAGGCTGCCGACATTTTTCTACGATCGAGCACCGGGAATCGCGTCGACATGCAACGTCGATCCATTATGCATGCCCTCCCCGAATTCGCCTTTGCCCTCCGCCCCTCGTACGATTTCACCGCGGCGAGGAGTGCACCGTGTCCGACTATTCTCGAAGGCGGTCGCCTAACCGTAAATCGACCAAAAAGCTCGCTAAGAGGGGGCATAAAATTTTTAGCAGCCTCGCGTGCAACGACGCGGACCCGTTTCCGGTCGTCTCGACGGTCCAATAGTCGTCGATTCCGCATTTACACGCGAGGATTTTTTAATCGATGTTATTTTATTTTTTCACCCCAGGTATAAAGCGGTTACAATCTCGACACGAGTTGGATTTTGATAAGGAATCGAAAGAGACTCTCGATATAACCGAAACTGTGGCGAGACACGAGGGGGAGGGAAAGTTTCTTCGCTTTTCCACGGCGAAACGGCAATCGGGGTCGGAAAGTTGGCGAGCCCGGTATCGAACTTCGTACTCCGATTCCGCGTTTTCGAACGAAATTAAACGAAAGCCGTTCCTGCGGCAATATTTTTCGGAATTCCTCCCGATTCGCCCTTCCGGGCCCGCGGGGAACAATTTCGTAATGTCGGGGGCAATTTTATCGCGACGATCGGTCGGTTCGACCAGCGTCCACCGATCTTTTCTGTATTCGACGACCGTCCCCGATCGGTGCCGTGCAGGGATCACCGAATAATTCCCAATTATTTTGCGAGTATAAACCGGTAAGCCGTTCGATCGCATCGGCTGCTCCGGAGGTTTATGGCAGAGATAAGCCAAGCGCACCGTGGTTGATCTTTCGCCTCGTTCCGAAGCACCCGTGTGACTTTATGCTATCGTAAAAGCACCGAGATACATCGGGATGGTCCTCGCGTCGCGACGGGGTTTGATCATTCGCGACGACGCCCGTGTTCGCCCCGATACGGTCGGATCTCTGCTCGAATTAAACAGCGAACTTAACGCCCACGTTCCAAATTCGGAGAGTAACTGTTGAGAATAGATATATTTTGAATCTCTAAATTGCGATTTTTAATGGGGGATTCTAGAAACCAAAATAAGACGAAAATCAAGAATACCAATTTGTTGATTGAGGCTTCGTTAAGAAGTTATTAACGTTTACAGTTTCACGCGTACTGAATTTTTTTCTCGAAAGTGCGTAGGATTTCGGGGGTATGTGTATTGACCAAAAATGATAGTAATTGACACCTGCATCTAAAAATAATTTTTTCAGAACGATTTGAAAAATTTTTTTTTCGTTGAAAAATTGAAGCACCTACCCGCGGTCGATTTTTCTTAGAAATTTGTTTTTCATTTTTAGTAAATTTATTTGACGCGCTACGGAAATTTTGTCTAATACTTTTTCGTAGGTACTTGTAAGCTCTACTTCAGAAAAAAGGTTCATTAAAATACATTCACTATTATAGGAGTTATGGTCATTTGAAAATTAACCACTTTTATGGGTTTTATTTTAACATTACGGGGTTAGGGAACAACTTTTTGAATATTTTTAGAATTGCTACATATTCTATACTAAAATACGCGTTGTTTGCCTTTTTGAACATTAAAATTGTCCAATCCGTTCAGAAGTTATGACGTTTTAAACATACGCATGAAATTTCAGGGAAACGGGTCAACGATATGGTCAGACATGACATTTTCGGAGATGAATTTTTTTCTCGAAAGTGCGTAGGATTTCGAGGGTACGTCTATTCACCAAAAATGATTGTAATTGACCCCTTCATCTAAAAATAATTTTTTCAGAACGATTTGAAATTTTTTTTTTTCGTCGAAAAATTGAAGCACCTACCCGCGGTCGATTTTTCCTAGAAATTTGTTTTCCATTTTTAATAAATTTGTTTGACGCGCTACGGAAATTTTGTCTAATACTGTTTTGTAGGTACTCGTAAGCTCTACTTCAGAAAAAAGTTTCATTGAAATACATTCACTATTACAGGAGTTATGGCCATTTGAAAATTAAACCACTTTTATGGGGTTTTTTTAACATTACGGGGTTAGGGAACAACTTTTTGAATATTTTTATAATTGCTACATATTCTATACTAAAATACGCGTTGTTTGCCTTTTTGAACATTAAAATTGTCCAATCCGTTCAGAAGTTATGACGTTTTAAAGATATGAATGAAATTTCAGGGAAACTGATCAAGGAATGACATTTTCAGTAAAGAATTTTTTTCTCGAAACTGAGTAGGAATTCGAGGGTACGTCTATTCACCAAATATGATTGTAATTGACCCTTGCATCTAAAAATAATTTTTTCAGAACGATTTGAAATTTTTTTTTTTCGTCGAAAAATTGAAACACCTACCCGCGGTCGATTTTTCTTAGAAATTTGTTTTTCATTTTTAATAAATTTGTTTGACGCGCTACGGAAATTTTGTCTAATACTGTTTTGTAGGTACTCGTAAGCTCTACTTCAGAAAAAAGTTTCATTGAAATACATTCACTATTATAGGAGTTATGGCCATTTGAAAATTAAACCACTTTTATGGGGTTTTTTTTGACATTACGGGGTTAGGGAACAACTTTTTGAATATTTTTAGAATTGCTACATATTCTATACTAAAATACGCGTTGTTTGCCTTTTTGAACATTAAAATTGTCCAATCCGTTCAGAAGTTATGACGTTTTAAAGATATGAATGAAATTTCAGGGAAACGGATCAAGGAATGACATTTTCAGTAAAGAATTTTTTTCTCGAAACTGAGTAGGAATTCGAGGGTATGTGTATTCACCAAAAATGATAGTAATTGACACCTGCATCTAAAAATAATTTTTTCAGAACGATTTGAAATTTTTTTTTTTCGTCGAAAAATTGAAACACCTACCCGCGGTCGATTTTTCCTAGAAATTTGTTTTTCATTTTTAATAAATTTGTTTGACGCGCTACGGAAATTTGGCTAATACTTTTTTGTAGGTACTCGTAAGCTCTACTTCAGAAAAAAGTTTCATTGAAATACATTCACTATTATAGGAGTTATGGCCGTTTGAAAATTGGATCACTTTTATGGGGGTTTTCTCATTTTCCGGTGTTAAAGAACTAGTTTTCCCATATTCTTGAAATTTCTACATATTCTATACTAAAATACGCGTCGTTTGCCTTTTCGAACATTAAAATCGTCCAATCCGTTCAGAAGTTATGACGTTTTAAAGATATGCATGACATTTCAGGGAAACGGGTCGACGATATGGTCAGACATGACATTTTCGGAGAGGAATTTTTTTCTCGAAAGTGCGTAGGATTTCGGGGGTATGTGTATTCACCAAAAATGATTGTAATTGACCCCCGCAACCGAGAATAATTTTTTCAGAACGATTTGAAAAATTTTTTTTTCGCCGAAAAATTTCACCACCTACCCGATTTTTTTTCTCGAAAATGGATAAGATTTCGAAGGTATGTGTATTCATCAAAAATGGTTGTAATTGACCCCTGCAACCAAAAATAATTTTTTCAGAACAATTTGAAATTTCTGAATGTAATGTCATCAACAAATTGGTATTCTTGTACTATACCTTGTTATACCGTTTTCAATAAACTATTTTTCCCTTCTGCATGTAAGCGATTCAGTTAAATCTTTCACAACGATAGATCCTCCACAGTAACCACGAATTAATGTGCGTTCCGACTCGTGAACTACCCACTTTCATAATATAAAAAATTGGTATCGACGAAACTCGAAAACTGAAGAAATATATTTCTGCCCGAATTGTGCTCGTCCCGTTGCCAACAACTATCGAAGCATAGAGTCAATAAAAATCCGCTGGCGCTGAAAAAGTTTCCCTTTTCATTTGCCAGTGTGGCTCAGAACAGATTTTTCCCCCCGCAGAAAGTCGATGCTCGAGATACGTTAGAACATCAGCGAACGGGGGAGCGTGGGTGATTCGTCCGAACATCGGGGCCGACGGTTTCGCTGTCCCGGGCGGCGTTTTTGCCGCGGACGAGTTCCGAGATCGCGGAAATTCGGTGTTTTTATGCAGCCCCAGTGTGAAACCGGGTCGGCGCGGCATATTAATATCGGAACGAATAAAAAATTCATTCCCCGCGACGGCGTATTTGACTTTCGACGCCGAGCACTTTGATGTCGACCGAAATGGAACGGGATTGATTTCCACGGGACCGCCGCCATGCGCGGGATTAAAATTAATGATCGGCCCGCGCGAAAGTTCCAGCGAAATATGACGGATCGTAAGGAGCCCCCTTCGTTGGCTAACAGAATCGAGAAGGTTAATTGGTAACGTGAATTTTTCACATTATATTTATCTTGACCACTGGGACAAAACAAATGTTTTCCGGTATAAATAAAAGCAACGATGACAGAGAGTCGCTATAACAGCCTGAATTTTACTGGGAATTTGGGACGTATGACGAATGTGGCGAATGAAAGTGGTCCTAACGTGAATCCTCGTGGTGCACCGCATGTGATGGAACGTATGGTTGAAAATTGAGGTTTATAGATATTCGCGGTGACCTGTTGGGTGCGGTTAGAGAGACAGGAACGTTTCCATGGGATAGAGAGAGCTGGATAAGTGGATGGCACAAAGTTCAGCGACCAGCAGGTCGCGATTCAGCGTGTCGAATGCTTCGGAGAAGAATGATAAATGTTACATAATTTAGTAAATCCGTTAAATAGAGAAATTATTAGATCGCTGATATTCCCAAGAAGCTAGATCTCGTTTCATTTTCCACCAATGACGTTTTTGTCCCGGCATCGAACGTTCCCAGCTTCGAACTATAACTTCCTCGGGCAGCGCGATTGTTTCTTGCGCGGAGGACTCGAGGTTGAAACTCCGTTACGCCCACCGCTCGAGCGGAAAGAAATGCCCCGGAAGACGGGTTATAAAGAGTTACGGGATTTTAAGGGAAATCTCCCCGGAAATCGGTCGTTCGTGGAACAATCCACGCACGGAAGCAAACTGGAGGGAATCGTGGAATTTGTAATCGATCGATTCGGTCTCGGTTCCACGAAAATTCAGACCGCGTCGAAGAAGAAACTGATTTCAAGAGCTGAGATTTCAAATCTCGTTCTTTATTCTGTTTCGCAATAATGTGGACACACACTTTGCGTTCGTTTCGATCCTCGGAGCCAAAGATTCCGGGGATCGCGTAGCTTCGCAGAAAGAAATCTCCGCGAAACACGAAGTCCAAAAACCGTCCTCGAGCCGAAGGGAAATTAGGGGAGATTTTGAGGGACGGGGACGCGAATTCGGGCAAAAAAATTCGTGGCTTTTTCCCGCGGTCGAATATAAAATGCGAGGCGCATCGAGCCGCGGTTGTGTGCATGTAAATGGAAACGGGGTTGAAAAAGTTGTTGAGTTCGCGGGGGCTCGAGTAGGGGCTCGGACGGCGGTCGGGGATGATGCATTGGGCTGGTACGTGAGGATTCGCGCGCGAGATCGCCGGTATTTCTTCTATCTCATATATTATATGTGTTTTACGCGCTCGCCCCGTCGGAACATTTATTTGTTCGGCTTGCTCGCGAGAAAGCCAACTTTCTCCGTTCGTTCTCCGCCTTGGAGCCACCCTCTTGGGCCGCCCTCGACCGCGGCCGCCACGGAACTTCACAATTATCGTGGATTTCGGTATCGCGACGCATGTCCGGGCAGATAAGCCGCACCTCCCAGGAATAAATAATAACACGGCCGAATCGCGATCGTCACGCGAGGTAATTAATTCTCCTTTAGCCGGGTACATGAACGCGACAATGCTACGCATAATTCCTCGCGGTTGGCTGTCGCGGAACGGCGTCGCGTTACGAGGCTTTCTGGGGAGCGTATTTAACGTAAACTTTTAACACTCCGAGACACGCGAGTGCAACGTGTCGATGGCCAGGACGAAACGACGCTGAAATCACGAGCTCGTCGACAGATCAGAGTAGTCGAAGAGCCGGTGGGGGCAGTCGAAAGAGAAACGAGGCGTAAAGGGCCGCGAACAGCAATATCGCTGGGCGTAATGGCGGACGAGGTTAGAGCATGGTCGAGGTTTTAGGTCGGTAATAAGGGAGGTCGGAGAGCCACTATCGCGAATGCCTGTTCTGTATCGCAGCGGTGGCGTGTACGTCGTGTAATTTATTAAAAGAAGTGTGTCACCGAGTTCCGTCGTTCTTTCTTCCGAGGATTGGCTACTTTCGTATAACGGTCGAGCCTGGAGGAAAAAAAAACACGAGTTCGTAGTCTGTAATCAGCCGAACCCGGCGTTCCTTTCAAACTGCACCTCGTAATTAAAACACCGCGTCCGGGTTTAACTTAAAATCGCGACGGAATTTCGTTCCGCTAAACTCTCGACTTCCTTTCGTTCCCTGCGATCAGAAAACGACGGGGGAGGAAAAGTATTCGAACAAAGAGCATCGCTCGCGCCTCCGAGATTTATCTTTAAGTCGTAACTCGGCCAGCAACCCTTCCTCTTCATGCATATTCGAGCCCACGATTCTATGAATATTAAATATTATTCGATGATTCGCGGGGCCAGCGAAAGAAATTCAGGTCCATTCAGAAGGGTTCGCAGAGGGTCGACAGTTAAGGATCTAGGATACGCGCGATACGTGTGGATGAAAACGTATCAGTCAGTGTCAATGACTGCGTACGGGGGAAACGTCCCTGTTACGCCCACGATGTAAATAGCTGATAGCCTCCGTGAAAGGGTCCAGGTACCTCGTCGTCCTTAGTCTGCTTTTGGGTAAACATTGCGAGACCCCGCCCCGATAGCATCTCGAGCCATCGAGGCTACGCCAAGTGCTCGGGGCCACTGGTTCTTTTGAGACCTTATGGAAGCTTTTAGATAGCGGACGATAACAAAGCATCGCCTCGGTCCGTGCAACAAAGTCTCCTGGCAACAACTCCTGGACTGGCGCGCCCGGACGGCGTCAAAGACGCTCTTTGATCGCGAACGCTGTGATTCGAGCACTGGGCTCGCGATTGCGCTTAATCGCGTTCTAAAGTCTATTATAACTATTCACAAGCCCCTTATATCGCCCACGATCGCCAGCAGAGGGTCGCCACCTGTCAAATGTCTGCTAGGGTTGCTTAATCCAACAAAGAAAAATTTCGAAGGTGGAAAAGTGGTTTCTCGGATTGCCGAAATCAATGTTTCGTAGTATAGTCACAGAACAACCGAGTAGCCAAACACTTTCACGGCGGTTTCGCGTTGCATACAGCTCGAGATCCCGCGGAGCCGTGAAACACACCGCATTGTTTGCGCGTAGGCGTTGTCCAGGAGAGATCATCATTAACGGCGGAAATTGAAATCCCGAGTCGCGTTCCCGTGATAAAAACAATAACGACGCCTCATTATAACGCCTTGGGAAACGCGACGCGGATTACCGCCGACGTCTGTTTCAGTCGTCGTGGCGTTTGGTTCGCGCGAGGGGCCTGCAGCGGCTGCGTCGTCGGCGTCGTCTTTCCCTCCCTAATTCGAGCTCGTGCTTAATCCTCGCCGCCGCCGCTGGACGCGATCATATTTCGCGGATCCCGGGGGTTGGAAAGGAAGCAGCCGTGAAAAGCTTATCGCCGTGGGTTGGAACGAGGTGCAGCTCGCGCGTCGCGAGTTTAAGACGTGGAAAGGGGTTGCATAAAACAGTTTTAGCCCAGGTACCCGGCGAAGGTGCGAGCGTATCGCGAGACGGATGGGGGGGGGGGAACGTGCTATAAAGTGTGCCAAGGAGGGAGAGGGAATAAAGGCGAGCAGCTTTGGGGAGAAATAGATTAAAGGGATGAAAAGAGGAAGGCGTTGACGAGACAGAGACAACAACCCCCCGCGCGAGGGACAGGGCACGGAAAGAAGTACGGGAGAGAAGAAACTTGAAAACTCCCGGGTCTCAACAGCAATTAAAGTAAAATTATACGAAAGTGCATCCAGAGTGGCGCGTCTCGCGCGCGTCAGGCAGCCGAGGAACAACTGCAAGAGGCTTACACTCTTTCCCGACCCTCTTCGGTTGTTGCGCTTCCACCCTCGGGCTCCTCTCTCCTCTTCTGGCCCGCGGTCCCTTCTTTTTTTTTCCTCTCCTCTGCGTGTACCGGCGCGAGAGTCTCTGCAACGAGATCTCTCATATTTAATGACCCAGTTGGACTGCCTCCGGCGGCGAGCTGAACGCGCTGAATTGTAACACCATCGCCGCGCGACTGCCGCCGGGGAAAGGACTCCCGGATTATGGGGATCCTTGCGGTGCACGCGTAACGAACTCGTCGACTTTGAACTTGATTTTCGCCCCCCCCCTACCCAGCCCGGATACCTACGTTCCAAACGGAACCATGGAAAATTGTCGTTGGAATGTCTTTATCTCACAGGTGTGGGGGACTCTTTTCTAGCGCATACTTGAATTATCGCAAATTTTGCCCCCGCGTATTAGTTATGCAAACGTGCAATCCCCTCGGGGCAACAAATAGCAGACAAAGGATTCGCCGGGGAGCTAATGATCCAAAACGCGTTTCTAAATTATGCAAAGCACATTTAGCCGAGGTACAACTAAAAGCCGCTTTCTAAAACTGCCCCTAAAATAGATTTGACAGCAGGTTGTAATCACTAGATCAGAGAAAAGTATAATGGACGCTCGAAGCGTCGGCGCACGTCGAAGCATAAAACACGGCTAGATCGAGTTTTTACGCGGCATAAAGCGCCGCCTGTCTTTTCCCCCGTCCGCGAAATTAATTGTCATTGTCGCGGCGGCGCTTAACAAACCGCCGTAAAACACCGCGGGAAGAGCTGCACTCGTTGTTGACCGTCTTCGCGAAGCTCCGGCCATCGCGTTACGCTCGGCGAGCTTCGACACTTGGACTCTCAGGATCTCCTCGCGCCCCACAATTGTTTGCTCGTTCTCTCGATTCGTCTGTTCGCGTAAACTGCGGCTTCGTTGTCGTTTGGACGCCCAACGTCGACAACGGACTTTAAGCGAGTCTTTTTCCGCTCGTATCGCGGCTCCTTTCACAATTTCCTCTTCGTCCGCGGGACGCAACGATCCGTTAACGGGGTCTTCCGGGGCAGAAAATGCGAGGAATATATTTCTCCTACGATTTACATCGAGCACAAAGAGTCCATAGATACGAGTTTTGTCAAGATTAATTCCAAATTGAAGCGAACAAATTTCTTGCTCGCGTTTAAGCGAGAAATTCGGTAAAAATTGCGTTTTCTTAAGGCTACGGGGCGAAGGAGACTCCGCAGGCGTCTCGATTTTTATTTACGACCCCGACGAAGGGTCGGTCGACTCTGAGAAAATTGCACGACGCGGCGAATTCGCGAGACACCGGGCGTCGCATGAATAAAAATTCTATTAGCGCGGACGTAATCAATTTCCGGCTTTATGGATACCGGATGCGCTAAATCTCGCGGAATTGGCAAAGATTTTAGACCGCGTCGGATCTACGTCTATGTTCGTGTTCACCTACACGTACAGGTGCACGTACGTATAATGTATGTAGTATATATCACCGGTTCGCTGGCGAAAATGAAAAACTGGAAGCACGTCGAACGACAGAGCCTTCGCATTGTCACGCTCGTCGCTTCGCTGGCTTTTTACCGGTTCCTGGATTTTTATCGTGCTCCCGCTGATTACGTCGAGCCCTGCGAACAGAGATTCGTTCTATTTTTCCGCGCGTTAGCGTCGAATCGGTGCCCGCGGAAATCTCAGGAACCCTTCACCTTTCGATTTGCGACACGTCGACGTGTATTTCCGCGTTTCCCTGGCCGCCATTCGACACCGCGACTCGTCGATAGCGAACTGTACCAATTTGTAGATAATTAATAATTCCGGCGGCCAGTGGACCGAAACAGTTGAAAGTCACGATAACTTCTTCACGCGGGTCATTAACGATAATCAAATTTCGAAAAATATCGCGTATAAACGTAATATTGTGCTAGAAAATTAATATTTCGATCGAAGATTTGTAAATTCTTCTGTGAACGAAATTGCATGCTTTGTAACATTATTCGGGTAAGTGAAAAGAACCACGTGTGTCGAAACCATTTGAAACGTATGATTAATATATTTCTAGAATAATTACAATAATACTGAGTTAGTTAAATGGACAGGTTCTACGTTGGCCATTTTCGATTGTTTATAGGAGTTTTCTACGGCGGTAAAATTCATTACAAAATGTAAACCAAGCAAATATTTTTAATCAATATAATAGTAGACTTGTCCCCCTTTTTTCTCAACGCCTCGTTAATGAATATCTGATATCGAAGCTCGTTTCAGCAACGTCAGCGGGTTTAAATATACGAACTGAAGCTGATTGGTTTCAGGGGTGAAAAAAGTAGCTAAATTAAAAAATCAACGAATACGGTAGCTCTCGGTGTCCCCCTCCCACGCACAGACCTGAATCGAAGCTTCATTAACTGAACAGTACATACGTACGTCCACGTTCAGCAATGAAACCTTGATCTTTCGCTGATTAATCATTTCCACGCAGAGATGGCATCGCAACTGGTAAATTCGTTGAAATGATTTCGTACATCTCTCATTTCCATTGTAAATCCCGGGCGCGAGTGACGTGTTCGTACGCGGTTTCCCATTCATTTGGAAAATTACGAATCGCTGTTACCGCTGGAAAATGTATCGTTTCGCGCGATATTCTTTGCTCGATTAATGCGCGTATATCTTATTAATCTGAGCGTGCTTTTAAACCGACGTGCAATTTTGCGGCATTCGGGCCGGGCTGGGATTTAAAGCTTTATCGTGGACATAACAATTGCCGCGAGTGAAATAATTATTTGTATCGATCCCGCGTACTCGTAAATGACGAAAACACGATGCAATTTTACCGTCGTCTTATTCGAGTGATTAATCGGGCGGTGTAATGCGACAGAACGAGAATAGACATCGTTTATATGCTCTCTCATGGTCTCCAGATAATCAAATATCATTAGTGTAAAAATACGTTTAAAGTCACATTTGAATCGAAATGTTTCCAGCAGGGATTGCAAAACTATAAAACTGCAGACGTTCAAATAAAAAATTTATACAGATATTCCATGTTTCATCCAAAAAAAAAGCGATCACGTTCGTTTCACTGCCGCGTAAAGTGCAAGAGAACTGACCCCCCCGAGGAACAGAATGCTCGCGAAGTTAAAGCGGAGAAAATTTTATTCGAACGGTAAATGACGAGTAAAAATACTATAAATGGATCGCGACGTTTATTCGTTCGGTCAGTTATTCGGTTAAGCTCTCGTTCGTCTTATATAAAAAATTGTCTCATTCGATTCGTACGTCGAGCAGTGAGCATAAATCTTACTTACCATTACTATTTACGGATATCTTTATTACTTTATCACTTCCTTCATCTATACGACGCCACCGTTCTAACTCGATTTTTGCTTTTTGTTTCAGGTATGTCATAAGAGTTAGACATGCTCGAACCCTCGGCTGAATTCCAAAGACATTTCTCACCACAGGTATTTATAATTTCTCATAGTTAACAAGGAAGTTTCTGGAAACTGACAATGTTAAGCTATGTAAAAGATACGATATTTATATTCCAACTATCAGTGAATATTATAAAAACAAATTTCAAGATTCATTGGAGAAAGAGGAGTCATCGAGCGGGGGAGTAGGTAAGAATAAAAAAAAGCAGTAACTCTGTATTTTACCGTATCAGTCGTCACCCAGGATTCGACCTTAACTCGAATGGACGCGACCCGGCGTTGAGTAGTAAACTGGTAATAAATTCCTGGTATTTGTAGAGCAATTATCGTCTGGCGAACGGTGCACTTAATCACGGGGATTTCCGAGGTGGCTGCTACTGGCGCGGCACCCGCAGATTTCGTCCCTCGTCGGGCGCAATTCCTATAACAAATAAGGCGCATTATTTATTTGGACGCTCGAGGTGTCAGCGGTAAAGTTGAGGCTCGTTGGGTGTCCTCCTCGCCGAGGGTGAGCTCGCATACGGGCTGGAACGCGAAATAAGGGGGTGGAAAAGCGTCCCTCCCAGGATAATATATTTCACGGGCTTCCCGGTATCTTCCCCGTCGCGAATGTACACCGTGTCCCGCGAAAAGAACAGCCCCGGCAGCGATGCTCGTCACGTTTCAAAGGTAAATTTCGCGGCCGGGCGGGAAAATGTGCGGCCATTTAATCCCGCGACGGGGCTTCGCGAAAAATGTGGGACGCCCGAGTACTTGTTTAACCGCGAAAGGTACGTTCGAGGAGGCGAATTCGACAAAGGCGCGTTCGCTCTCTGAGCAATTCGTAGAATTATAATTAATATCGCAGTCCATTACAGGGAATTACGTCTAGTTGTATTTTCTTCTCGGAAGCAGTTCTTTGATAAACGTTGCTTCCATTGCGGTTCTGCGTACTCGCTCATGGCTTAGCCGGAATTTTGATTAACGTATGTGAAAATATTCAAGGAAGGAAGAACAGCGCAGATGCTTTGAAACGCCATAAAAATGTTGGTGTTTCAAATTAAACGGAGACTCGCCCCGACGTCGTGCGGAGTTTGCTTACGCGAATTTAGCTCGCGAAAATACCGCGATCCCGGAGACACGGTGAAACGGATGGGACGCTCGCCAGGGAATACCGCGCGATGATTGTTTTATCGTAACGGAAAATGGCAAGTTCGCGTTAAACGGCGTGCCTGAGGAACAAAAGTCAATTGGGTACGACAACGGCGCATCGTTCCCTTTGAAATATTTATACGCTTTTTTCCCCGCGTTATCGCGCCCGTAACAGACGGATCCGAATTTAATAATTTTCCAGCGAGAATGAAATCCCGCCGCGCGTTTAAACTTCCATCGCGCGCGTTCCTTTTTCGTTCGTCGTCGCGGATCCGCGATCCGCCCGTTCCTCGTCGAGGCGGCTACACGATTTCACGGCAAATAAAAAGCGGCCCCCAGTGTTTCGATGAAAAGCTCGCGAATCCACTACCGGTCCCGGAGTGCTCCGGGAGTTCGACATGCCGTGAAAATAAGATAGACGAACGAGAACATCCCTCGGACGAGCGGCCATTCGGATCGATCGCGGAATTACAAATCATTCCTTCCCCCGTGGCCGTCCGTTCTCGATCGTTTAACGCTTACCGATTCCTCGTCAGGGTTTCAAGGCTAAGGCGAAATTTATTTTATTCGCGAACCCAACACAGAGGCTCATAAATTATTTTCGCAACGCTCTGTACGATTACGCAGTCGCGAAAGCTGTCGAAAAACAATATGATTAATCGACGATTGTTCAAGGGTGGGGGGAGGGTGGGTGCAAAACGCGCTGGAACCGTGGACGGCCTCATCAGCGCCCGCGTCGCGACGCAACAGCCCACGCGGTTCGCAAACGGGTCGCAGATTCAGCAAAACTCGCGGTGAGTTATTATCTCTCGTCGCAAGTAAGCTCGGTGAAGCGTCCCTGTTGGCTGGCGGGGGCCGCTGACAAAACAGATTAAATTACCTCGTTAAGTTCCCGACTTTTTCCCTCCCGCGATGCACGCGTTCGCGCGCTTGTTTCCGGTTCTTCCTCCCCCCCACGCCCAGCGCGTTACATTTGTTACGTCTAACGACGCGTGCGGGCCGATTCCTCCGCGACGAGCTAACCGGAAGCTTCTTGTCCCGAATTTCTTCCGCGCCCCCTCGCGCGGACCCGCAGGAGCTTCCCGTAAGCTTTCCAAAGTCTGCTCGCGTTCAGAAACGCGGCAAGCAAATCCGTTACAAGGCCTTTAACAGCGTCGCGCGACGAATCTTCTTGTTCGAGATGTTCCAAACGTTTTCCTGCGCCCAACAATGGCTGCCTCCAAACCGTTTCGAGCCTTAAACGAACTTCGAATCGCGCACGATTATAGGACAGCTCGACAACTCGATGCACAGAAAGTACATACGTAGAACGTCGT
The DNA here is from genome assembly GCF_051014445.1 of Colletes latitarsis. Lineage (NCBI taxonomy): Eukaryota > Metazoa > Arthropoda > Insecta > Hymenoptera > Colletidae > Colletes > Colletes latitarsis. Next base: position 38,759,074 of record NC_135137.1, on the reverse strand, counting down.
TTCTCGAAAAGATTTTTCATTTAGTAGTTTTTCTTGAATTTAAAGCCTTCTTCTGCAAACTTCATTTCGTACAAAAGCGCACGTCGAATCTTTTATCGCGACGAGATGAAAAATCGTCGGTTCACGTGCTCGAACATGTTCGAGACGTTGCAACGATGCCTGAAAGATGATCGATTTGATAAATACCGAGGTCGTCACGCTCGTAATAAAGATAGTAGGACTCCGTGGAACGCCTTTCGCCCCGGTCAACGATCCGAGTCGATATCCTTCTTTTATCGATTCCTCCACGCAGACACTTCCCCGCCCTTTCGCGCTCCGGGCGATATTAATTTTTGTCATTTCTTCCACGGAGTGCACTCGTACCGTAAATATTTATGAGAGTATTTGAATTTTAATTCGCTTTTTTTCCGCGAATCCTCCCTCCCCCGCAACAAGTTCGCAGCGATACTCGTCCTCTGCGCCCGGGAGTATCGGTAAATTAAGTCGCTCGCGGTGCTGGAAAGCACACAGGACGATGCTCTTCGCGTTCTACGGTAGGGTTGAATACCGCCAGTCAGCCACCAGTCGTAACTTTGCAAACATCGTCGTGGAAACGTAGCTTTTCAAAACCTGTTTGCCGTACGCGAATACAGAACGTAAAATGTTCGCCTCTGTTTCCTTATCCCCAGAGCGATTTATGAGAGAATCATAACATTTGATACGGTTACTCCGACAACATATGGTTTTGCAGTCTTAAGGGGTAGTTCCACGAGCCGGAATGAGAAACGGAAAACGACGATAACGCTTTTCTGTGCCAATATTGCAGTTATAAGGGGCGTCTTAAAAACCCCCGCTTACCTTGCTCCTCGTTTTCATTTTATTTTGCTATTTAGTATCGATCGTTAAATATTTCAGACGCTTTTTTAATCCTTGAAATTATCGACGCGTGTCGTATTTGGTTTCGTCGCGAACGTATTCAGCCTCTGTACGAAGTCTCGACGTTAAAAGCGAGAAAATTCAATACTCTCCGAACTGGCGCAGGCAAAGTTCCGCAACAACGTAGCCAACTTTGTTTCGACCGAAAGAAATACGAACGGGGGTTGAATTTCAGGGTTGGTCCGAGTGGAACGCAGCCAGTCACGGGTTGACGCGTGAACGTCGACGATCGTGATACTCGGTGAAATAGAAAGACCCGGTGGATTCTGTTTGGGAAACTTGTACGCGATTCTAAACGCTCGTGCATTCGGTCATTTTGTTCGTTCCATGTCGCACTTTGTCTAGCTCCTTTACGCTCAATTTCCCCCTTTCATTATTCCTTTCGTTATCCTCCTCTACGTGCCCAGACGCTCCAACGACGTGCTTACTTATCTAGATCACGGTTCTGATCAGGATATCGAGCGCCATTGCTTTTCTTCTTCTTACGTCCTGTACAATAAAGTCTCGTACACTTCCGGTTACCGTGATCAGCTATACAAATTTAAAAGAAATTTTTGCATAACGTAACACGTCGACTGCCAGACCAAACCCCTCAAATTAAAAGGAAAATTAAATTTTGTTTTTAGACAATTGAACACTAGCATACCAAGAATTTATTTTCACAGACTACCTAGCTTTATTTTCTTTTACATCTAATCTTGAGAATTAATTCTTTTAACTCCATATGCGAGTGACGTGGCAGTCACTTAACAAACGTGTTGATTTTTTAAAATTAGGTTTTAAAAATGATATTTATTGGAATATTCTGTCGATTGCAACGGAGTTAGAGCGAGGCGTCGAAAAGTGTTCCGTCTCGTCACGGTTAATTTTCTTGCTTAACGCAAATTAATTCGCCCAGCCAAGTTTAGTTAGTAATTTCTCGTCGCGTAGCGCGAACGTTGGGAATCCCTTCCCCACAGAGACACACTCCGACGGGATAATGGAACAATGGAATAGTAAAGCGTCGGAATTGCAGAACATTTACAGAACGTTTAGATCACAGAGAGTTCGAATAATGAAGGTTCCGGCGGGAAACAATTGGAGCCCACTCGTTCCAATTCCTCTCCATCTTGGCGTTAATCGTCAATTTGACGTCGTAGGAGCAACGAATACGCGCAAGAGCGGATACTGTGCACGCCTCGCGTTCGTTCCATCGCGAGAGGGACGCCCGAACAATCACGGCCGACTCAAACATTTATCGACAACACGCATCGAGCAGGGCAAACACTCAACGACGCGTACCTCCCCCCCCCCCCCCCCCCCTGTTCGAAGCACGCGTGCTCGCTGACATAATACCGACATTTATTCGGTGTTTGACAATGCACCGGGCACGCTGGAGCGATCAATCACAATAGAGTTTCATTAGACTTTGTCAGATGACATCCTACTTACACCGGCTCTTTATTAATTTACAGCAAGACCGACGTGCCGCGTCGCGATGAGGGATCGACCAACATCCATTCGCGACGTCGCGACGCTATACCGACGCGTTGAAAAATACGTACTCTCGGTACGAGGCTCCCCCTTGCACGGTCAGTTAAAAAATTGCCAATTCCGCGGGACGTTCTGGTTTCCACGAGGATAATCTGATCGTCGCTAATTTCCTGCCGGGGGGCTCGCCTCGTTAAAAATAATTCCACCCGGAGGACCGCCCCCAGGGGGTGAGTCTTTTTCGTTTCACTTTTACGAAAGTTTCAGATTCGCGGCGAAGGGACCCATTTTATAAATTTACCCGAATACGAGCGGGAGAGTAACTCTACTGATATTCCCCCCATATAGTTCGGTCCGAGCGTTTCAGGTTCCCGGATCGAGAGGGTCGTTTATCGCCTGGCGGGATGCGTCGGCCGTCGCTCAGATTTCCTTGTATCGTTTCCTACCCTCTTTACCCGACGTTTCGAACTTACGGACAGACGATTATCTGTCGGGCACGTAATTTACGATACGCGCGGCTACACGGGTGTTACGAGCAGCGGGAGCCGTCGGTCAGAGGGCCAACACCGACAGGAGGGTTTCGGTGGTTACAGGTGGGAATGGGTCGAGGGGTTTGAGGGGCGATGGGTAGACAGAGAGAGGACTAGACAACTCATTACCGGGGGCTGGCAAACAGAAAACTAGGTTATGCAAGCTCATACGTCATCGGAATTAGAACCGTAGTCCGCTCGCTGTATCTCAAATGTACACTATCGCGCGAAACATGTTCCACGCGTTTCCCTCTCCCTCTCCTCGAACCCCACCCCTAAATCTCATCCCTCCGTCTTTCTCTCTCACTCTCTGTCCCGGTCTCTGTTCGTCCTGGTTGTATGAATTTATGTAATGCGCGCGGGTTCTAGATTGCGAGGGAAATACGCCCGGTTGGATGTGTGTTCCGCAACTCCGGGAGCGTGCACGCGGCTCGTACGCGAAGATAATGCAAGGCGCCCGGCCGCAATCGATACGTTGCGGAAATTTCGCGCGCTGTCCTTGCCAGACCTAACTCTTCCCGGTCGCAGCGGGTTAGGTCCCAGGGTGCAGCCACGGGCGATAGTCGCAGCTGGACTTTCCTGGGCGTGTTCCTTGGAAGGCTGCTGTCCCGGAGCGCCGCGGATTCCAAGTAGTTTGTCCGACGACGCCAGGGCTACGCTTCTGGACACCTCCCGGGGCAATTACGCGCGACATCGTGGCCACGAGTAACGGGTTGGATTAACTAACCGGATCGATTTTTAATCCCTTAACCGACCAAAATTGTTCACGGTTGTTCCGACCTACGGAGCATCCCTGTTGCGATGCATGTGGCCTCTTCGATTGGGTGGGATCTTCAATTTTCACTTAATTTCGCAGCAGACTGGTTGGCAACTGAACCGATTGTTTTTTTAAATAGTTAATATTCGACACCGTCTCGAGAACATTATTTTGAGAAGGTGCAATCCCACGGATCTCGATGAAATTGAATCGAGGATGTTAACTTTTCTTTACACAGGGTGTTCGGGTACCACTGGGGGAAATTTTAATGGGGGATTCTAGAAGCCAAAATAAGACGAAAATCAAGAATACCAATTTGTTGATGGAAGCTTCCTTAAAAAGTTATTAACGTTTAAAGTTTCACCCGTACTGAATTTTTTTTCTAGGAAGTGGGTAAGATTTCGGGGGTATGTCTATTCACCAAAAATGATTGTAATTGACCCCCGCAGCTAACAATATTTTTTTCAGAACGATTTGAAATATTTTAATTTCGTCGAAAAATTTCACACCTTCTCGAATTTTTTTCTAGAGAGTGGGTAGGATTTCGAGGGTATGTCTATTCACCAAAAATGCTTGTAATTGACCCCTGCATCTAAAAATAATTTCTTTAGAACGATTTGAAAAATTTTTTTTTCGCCGAAAAATTTCACCACCTACCCGATTTTTTTTCTCGAAAATGGGTAGAATTTCGAAGGTATGTGTATTCACCAAAAATGATTGTAATTGACTCCCACAGCTAACAATATTTTTTTCAGAACGATTTGAAAGTTTTTTTTTTCGTCGAAAAATTTAGGCAGCCACTGTCGATTTTTCCTAGAAATTTGTTTTTCATTTTTAATAAATTTGTTTGACGCGCTACGGAAATTTTGTCTAATACTGTTTTGTAGGTACTCGTAAGCTCTACTTCAGAAAAAAGTTTCATTGAAATACATTCACTATTATAGGAGTTATGGCCGTTTGAAAATTGGATCACTTTTATGGGGGTTTTCTCATTTTCCGGTGTTAAAGAACCAGTTTTCCAATATTTTTAGAATTTCTACATATTCTTCACTAAAATACGCGTCGTTTGGCTTTTTAAACATTAAAATCGTCCAATCCGTTCAGAAGTTATGACGTTTTAAACATACGCATGAAATTTCAGGGAAACGGATCAACGATATGGTCAGACATGACATTTTCGGTAATGAATTTTTTTCTCGAAACTACGTAGGAATTCGAGGGTACGTCTATCCACCAAAAATGATTGTAATTGACCCCTGCATCTACAAATTATTTTTTTAGAACGATTTGAAAAATTTTTTTTTCGCTGAAAAATTTCACCACCTACCCGATTTTTTTTCTCGAAAATGGGTAGGATTTCGAGGGTATGTGTATTCACCAAAAATGATTGTAATTGTCCCCCGCAACCAAAAATAATTTTTTCAGAACGATTTGGAATTTTTGAATTTAATTCTTAATAACTTTTCAACGAAGCCTCCAACAACGAATTGGTATTCTTGATTTTTGTGTTATTTTGGCCTCCAGAATCCCCCACTAAAATTTTTCCCAGAAGTATCCGAACACCCTGTATACAATTTCCATCTTATCAGTAACAATGGGGGTTTGTATACTGAAAATGAATTCTCAGCCACCCCTGCTCTTATCGAAATCGAGGATGCAGAGAAATTTTGTAAATTAAATTAATTTCGTTTGTTTACATTTGTGCTTGGACTCCCTGGAAAATCAGAATTTCACGCTGAAACTAATAGCGTCCGAGGTATTTAGCTGACGGTGCAGCCGGGCGTATTGCGGTCTCGAATAATCTCTGGATAGCGCATTTTTCTCGCTGAGAACTGCTCTATAAAATTACACACGGCCGTTCGAGCACCGTGGCAAATTCCATCGACGCGTAAACCGTGCAGGGGGGGTGTACAGCGGGCATGGCCGGCGGAACGCGGATTTCGACTCGCTCGAAATTAAGCTCAAGGACGGGGAACGGAGGCGTGACGAGTAACGTTTACGTTGGTGTCTTTACCCTCTGCGCCAGGGTAGAATACACCACGACCCGTAATTCGCCCCAGATTGCGCGACATTATCGCCGACGCAACCACCCTTGTTTATCCTTTGACGGTGGCCGCGCCGCAATACGCTCGAGGGGGACGATTCCACGTCGAAAATTTATTCGACGAAACTGACGAGTTCCGATAATAGGTTGTTGTCGCCGACACGGTCCGCTGAATGCTGAGAGTTGCCGGGAGGACCGGGAGTTACAAGACGGGATAAATTATCCTTTGTCGACGCGGTAACGAGATAAATTTCACGGTAGCGAGATGCGATTGTAGCTTCATGGCGCGGCGGTTAATGAGGCTGAGAGCGCGAAATCGCTCGAAACCTCTTTGGAGACATCGGAGCGTTATCATTGAAACGGCTGAACGGGCGAATTCGGACCAAGTTTCTGCGAGAACGAATTATCGGTGATCGATCCGTTGCGTCGACGGTTGTTACGATCTGAGAGCAAAGTGTTTAGGTCTGGAACGATCGACGTTCCTTAAAAGTTTCCAAGGAGGCGACGTTCGCGCTAATTCCCGAGACGTTCCACGGCACGTGTGGCGGCGCGTCGAAAATTGAAAATCAATGGTTCGGTCGTTAGGTATGCTTTATACCCGTCGACGATTTTCTTCCCGACTGCGCGTCAGCCGGGGCGGACTTTCTTCCCGGCTCATGAATGTCCGCTTTAACATTCTTCGAGCGACGATCGGATTCCCGCGCTCAGCCCGGATGGAAAACTCGTTTCTTTCGGTCCCGCGATCTTGTCGAGGTCGATCCACGGGCGACTGTCATGAACGTGGGAGACAAATGAGCGCCGCTATTGAAAATCTATCGGAGCCCCCTGTAGCCGACTGTTTTGTACCGCGCGTGCCAACGAAATCCGGATTTCAGGGGCCCGTAATGTACGAACGAATCAACGCGATTGCGGGAGCTTTCCGATTCTTAAAGTATCGCGATCCAACCCGGTGTAATTTCGTTCGAATTATTATTTATATCGGAAGAGATATAAATGGTCTTCGCGAGTGCCTTCGGGAAAAATATATCGACGTTGCTCTGTTTTTACGGAGTCCAGCATCCGAACGCAACGAGGTTATCGTGCAGTGGTATCGCGAAACCCGGGTAACCAGCTTGTTGAGCTATAAAACAGCGAATTCCTGGAATAACGACAGGCAGAACCAGAATTTCTGACGCGGAAAATTGTTCCAATGCGTGACTGGGCGGGTGAACGCTTTGTCCAGAGATCTTTCGCGAACCCAATTTGCTATCCGCTTTAACCTAATAAAGCCCAAGCGTTCGCTGTGCTATAAAAGGGTATATTACTCTTCGAGGAACAGCTTTGAGGAATATTTTAAAAGGAGGTAGAGTCTCGTGAATCGAATACGACTTTAATAACTCGATTTTCCAACGGCCCGACCCCCGAAGAACGATTTATTTTCGACGTCTTAGCGACAACTTCGTATCGCGTCGGCAACCAACGCGGGAACCGACGGGAAATAATAATTTCGAGTTTCGTCGCGCAGTTTATCGCCGTGGAATCGACGCGTTTCGGGATTTGTCACGTACGAACAATAAAACGTTCCGTTCGGCGATTCGCACGCCAGGCATTGTAATTACCGAGCGACGAACAGCAACTTCGCGGTTACGTTGGTCGAGCCATTCGATGGAATAACTCGATAATGGCCCCCCTCTTCGTCGAGAATCCGGCTCCCGGCTGTTCCCTTTGCCCCTTCAAGCTTTTAATTACAGAGGCAGAGTTTGCTCCGGCCCGCCGTATGAAATAATTTCGCAAACATGCCCCGGCAAGCTTTCGGAAATATTAGTAACGCGCGTTCGTCGCTTTCGTCCCTATTAAAAAAGGAATAAAATGGTGAAAATAAAAGAAGGGAAGAATTCTCGCGGTTTTTTCGTGCGATAACGTCCCGGGTAAAATGCGCTTCGAATTCCGAACTACAATATACATTTCCAACGAGAGAACCCCCGGTAGTTTTATTCGACGCATATGAAAACCAACTTTTCCCTCGTACCCACATCCGGGTGCTTGTAATTGTTTAATCGTCCCGCGCTGACGGTCAAATATTTGCCCACCGTTCCTCGCGTGGACGTTCTGGAATACGCGAAACGAACCGCGACTACGATTCTTTGTCCATTCACTTATTTCCGAACGGGGAAATCTTTTGCACGGAAGCTTCGAATAGTTTACGACCCTCTTTCGATGCCGTAATTTTATCTCTTTCAATTTTTTACGCTGTAAATTCTTGTCTCTTGTATTACTAAAATTGCTGTAATATGATTCGAAAGATCGAAAGATTCTGTGTTTTCGTATTCGTCGTAGGATTCCGCGGAGAATCGCGGCGATAAATCAGGGCTGTCAGAGTCAGCTGTCCGTACGGGTGTTATTGTCGTTGTTACAGCTTCTTTATCGGCGGCCCGCGTCGCTAAACTCGTCTCGACAGGGCGCAGTAGAGTGACGCTAAGTGCACGCGATACTCGCCGTTACGCGGCCACGGGCTCTATGAATTCGTGGAACTTTCGCATGCAGGGGTCCGCGGGGGTGTTGCACGGAAACGTCCATTAAAAAGCTATCTATAACCTTGGCAATTTTCCTCGGCGTCGAGGTCGCAGCGTTTAATGGGTATAATGTCTGAGCGGGCGCCCGCTATCGGGCCAATATATCAGACCCGTGAGCCGTGGCTGTCTTCTGACGAACGAACGGCCCGGAAGAAAACCGAATTTCGTGAAAAAGCACCCCCGGGAAAAGTTTCGTCGAATCGACGAAATCATTCGACCGAGACGAACTACGGTCACCCAGTCGAGAGGACGTTTTCTCCCTCTTCCGCTGCCTCGAGGATCAAGCCAGTTCTTTCGTCTCTGATAAGTGGATCCCGGTTTATTTTAAGCCGGAGTTTAACTCATGCCAGACCGGAGAAATGAATCGATCGGTCGGGAGGACCCGTATCTCCCTGAAAACAGGACCACTCCGACTTGGTGCTTTATTGTGTGCGAAAAAAACATCGTCACCCCCTCCCCGGGAGATCCAATTTTTCGAACGGACCGTTACCTTGAATCATCGATTTCATTAAAATCGAGGGTTCAATTTGGGGCGCTGAAATTTCTGAAATTTCGTTATTTCGATTCGACGTGAATGATCGACGAATGTACGTAGGGTGAACATAAGTGGCGAGACGATTGGTTCGCCACGTGGAACCGATTCGCGAACGCGATCTCCATCGGGACCAGCGAGGATAGGCTTACGAGCACGCTTCCGCCTGAAAAGTTTAGCCAAGTTTCGGGCTCGAACGTCTAATTGCGCAAGTTTCCCGCCGCGGAGTAGCGAAATATGCGACCGAAAGTTTTCGAGAAAATTAAGTACCGTGCTCTCGGGTTCGCTTAACGGTTGAATGACGTGCGACCGCGCTTCTGGACCGCAACCGTCTCCACCGGGCAAACTTTTACGACAAAATTCGATTTCATCTCGGATTGGTACCCCCGAACGCTTCCAGCTGCCATTCCGTCGCGTGTCTTTGTTGCAAGCGCGTTGGATTTTTTAATATCTTTGCAGCCTGTTTCTCCTAAACGGGAACCAAAGTTCGATTAACCCGTTAAAAAATTCTGAAACTTTACCAAAGTCGTGCAAAATCGAGTTCCAATAACGATCGAATTTTAAATGCCAAAACAGTATCTGAGATTTCTTCTTCACACGTAACTTTATAAATTTAACACTAGATTTACGGAAGCCATCAATTTGACGGATGTCAGATTCCATATTTAAAATTGCAGAACGCGTGAATATTATTTTTTAACAACTTATGTTGAATTTGATTGATGCAATGGCATGAATGCATATTCTAATTAAAAGAAAAATCGTATTTTAAGGTAATCGTCAATACGAAAAGTATCGATAAAATCTAGTGTTAATAACCGTAGCCTCCCTCCGTGAGCCGATAGATCATGTAATGAACAACGGCAGTCTAGACGCGATACTCCATTCGTCCTTGTTGTCGGAAGGTGCACAAATAAAAGTAATGGCTGATCCATGCAGTGTGTAGCCACTCATCTAGACAGAGTACGTATCAACGGTTTGCACGTAGATTCCTCTCCGTGCTCGAAACAGGTTAATTGATATCGATCGATCGGAGTCACGGGGCCGTGTATAGGGTGTTGGACGTCGCCAATACTGACTTATCGTTCTTACAATTAGCGTCTCGACGCCGATCCATCGTAACTAGCCTTTCAAAAAAAAGAAGTATTTAAAACCGTAAGACAGCAAGGTAAAAACTTTTCTCGAAATAAACGTGGGATCCCCTTCTGAGGCGTCGAATCATTGCTTCGTCATCGAAACTAGGGAACGATTAACCAACTGCTTCGGAGGCACTCTCATCGTCCAGGTTCCCGTTAAATTTCCCAGACGAGGAGGTCGGCTTACAGGACATTAAGATCGCGAGGAACTGGAGAAATTCGGGAAACCGGATTGACGAAACGGACGAGAGCCGGTACGAGCGTGGCTCTCGAGGGAAATTTCGCAGGCGTCGAACTTCCGAGGCAGAAGTTGCCAGCCGGATTATTATGACATTTTAATCTGTTCCGTCCCCGAGTGTCGTCGATTTTTCCAGCGCAGGCTCTCGCGGGCCGAAATTTCGACGCGACAGCTGGCGCGACAAACTAAACCAGTCCTAGCGTCGGGGACTTTGAACTTTTGCGTCCTGTCCCCCCTCCTCGTTCCCGCTCTCGCCGACCTAACGCCCGTCTAATTAAGACTAAATAGATAATTAGAGTGTTGGTCACGTGCGGTGACGGTGTAATTGAACGGTCAGCTCCTGTGTCGCCTCCGCGAGGCAAACACGTACCGTGCAGTCAGCACGGTTGGATTTTAAGTTTCGACGATCGCGTGGCTCCCCTCCTTCCCCGCCTTTATTTGGACCCGAGCCTAGCCTCGCCCCCCTCGCTCGTAATCTCGCAAATTTTCGGATATCCGCGGAGATTAAAGTCCCTTAATCAAAGGGAACCGCCGACTCCAATCAATTATACGAACAGCATTGTCTCCGGTCTCCGGTCTCCGGTCTCTGGCTGTCGTTCGATTTTAATTCTTCCCCGTCGAGACGCTGGATTACACGTTTTATAATTGTCGCAGTGATTCGTCTCCGATCGCTTTTTCCCGCCACGAGGAAACGAACCGGGGGAAATTCTGTCCGGCGACGGGGGCAGTTTAACCAGTTAACTGTGTTTGACGAGTATACTCGTCATCGGTCGATTTTCGTGACACACAGAAATTCGCACTTTCAACACGGAGCATACGACGTCTGTATTTATTTATGAAACTATTCCTGAGTGTATTTTAATATTGTCTTCTAATGGCCATTTACAACGAGGGTTCTTAGTTCTTTCAAAAATATATTCTTCGTTTGTAATACGACTTGGAGAACATATAGAACAATAGAAGAATCAATAAGCTCGAGCTTCAGCTGGCAGTTGATAGTTTGATACCTGGTTTTACGTTTTACATTCTCTAAACGTGAGTATTTCTTTCAGTACATCGTAAACGAGTGCTCCGATATATACCTTTACAAGAATGTAACTTAATAAGGAAACGAACGTCTGGTAGCGCGGGGGAAATTCAATCAGGCGATAGGGAATTTAATTAGTCTCCGATACGATGATTGCATTTATTTACAGAAGCGTTTCTCGAACTCTCCCATGAAACCTCCATGGTAGAATTAAATCCTTCATTCTTTGATATACGTATATATAAACTGTTTTTTTTTTTTAGGAAAATGTATTAGCCTTTTTGGGAATTTACGAAGGGATATTCCACAGTTTCGAGCTTCTTCGTTACCTGTCTTTTTCTGTGTTTTTAACGAGAATAAAATACTGCGAAAAGCAGTTTCTTCTATTGTAGTATATAATGTGCTTTCTTTTTCCTTTGAGAGCTCGCGGGACCTCCAAGGGTTGGCAGACTATAGTTTCAGAAACACTGAGAGACTTAAACAATGTCTATACATAATTCTGTCTCTCTGAATTATTTCCTTTGTTCCCGGAATTGCAAAAAGACAATTCGATGAAAGACCATTCAATGAAAGTGTTTTTACTTTATACGGGGACTAAGATATTCAGATTGCCTTTGTTTTACGAGTAGAATGAGGCGTTCTGCTTTTCTCATCAATACAGAGTAGCCCATAAGATAAAATCAACGACCTATGATACCGAATCGCCTTTTCAAAGATACGACAAAAATAAAAAATTCTAAAATATTTTATTCATAAGAGGTTGTAGCTATTGTCAGAGGGTAAAAAAAAAAAAAAATAGCAAACGATGAGAAACGCCAAACAGGGTTATCTTATCGATTAATACAAAATTAAGTGGAAAAATCGTATACAAGTCAGACGGATCGAACGGTTCAATCTCGACAGAATTAAGCAAACAATTTCGAACATTGATAGCATTGAAACACCCTAAGTTGTGCAAGTAAGGATGACCTTAACACGTCTTGCAGCGAGGAAATTGTTGCGGTTTCGCGTGTTAAAGTCACGCGGAGCACTTCGTATAGCCTCTCTCCACCGTTCGCCAAGTTTCTCAATGGAAAGCTTGTCTGAATACGTTCGAGTCAAGGACAAGTAAAATGGCGAAGCATTATCGCTTCATCCAGACACACACGCACTCTGAACGAACGATACATTCTTCGTAACTTCTATCTCCGTTTAATATAGAATTATATCTTTCTCGACTGAATTTTTTAACGAATATCCAGGCTAAACGGAGCACAGCCGCGGGCAAGAGGTGCTTCAGAAACGAATATAAAATTTTTCCTTCTCCGTTGGAAACCAGAGTCTGCCCAATTCTGGATAGGAGGACGATCGCTTGACGGTTTGGCTCGAAATAAAATTACGGTCGCGTCGTTTAGCCCACACTTTCGCATTGAATTCGCGGAGACGATCAGCCACGAGCATAAGGAACTGCTTGCCGACGCTACGACACCGTGGAATTCGCTTAAGAGCGGCGTCTGTGGCCGTATTCAGCCCCGTATATATTCGAAACTATCCGCTCGTGTTCTCGAAACAGCGTTTGTCTTACCCGAGTTGTGCGGTTCGCGTCTACCTGGCGCCAGTTTCCTCTAATTTACGTTTTCCCAAATTCCGCGAATACCTCGTCGATGAAGCAGCTCGCGCCAATTCTTTGATTGAGCCTTGAACGTTTCTGAGCCGCGAGTTCCCGCTGAAATTTATCCGACTACGCCGTCGGGACGCCTCGTAAACGTCAGCGCTAACGTGGTCGTAATTTTATGTGGTTACGATGGTAATTGCGCGTGGAAAAAATTTGCGACTGATTTCTACGCCAAATTGCTAGTTTTCCCCCCAAGGATACGGTAACGTGCAATTTTCATTAGTAAATAACTTCATCGAACTGAGAACTCCTTTTCGTCGTATAATGTTCGCTTCGAATAAGTTCTGAATTCCTGTTAAATGAAATGTTCTGTCCCGCGGTAATCACGATCAGGATTTCACCCTCGTCGAGTACTGTCTTAGATAATTCAACTACACGCCCTGCGCTGAGCATCTTATCGAATCGATCATACCACTTAAGTGCGGTAAGCGCCGTCTAGTAACAGCTCGCGGCGCTGCTTAGCGCTAATACGCATAATCATACTTAATTAACCTGTATCGGATCAGTCTGGCCCGGTATTCGGTGATAACCTCTTATCGGCGTTCTGCCCGCGATTCGACGAATCACGAGTGAGCTGCCGAAATTCCTTTGGAAATCTTACCTCCTCTACTCCCATACCCTTTCGTTTTCACGTAAAATACTTGGGGTACCGCAGGACCACTAATAGTAGTATAGAGATTTTCTAAATTTTAATGGTTTGTCGATCGTTCTTCCGTATAAACAGGAACGACAAAGAGGAGAAAAATTTTAATTTCTACCTCTGATTTTCAATCTTCTGAAATTTTTAATTTATATTAGGCGTGTCTGACTTCTTTGGAGATGTGATTTCATCGCATCCTGGCGTTTAATAAACTGATTTCCGGCCGTTAATTGCCGCTGAACGTCTCCGTTCACCGCTAATGTCTCCAGGTGGACTCGGCGTCGCAGTGGCTCGGGACACGCGGCACGCCGCGCTTAGGCACGAACTTAATTAGTATAATTACCGTTATTGGTCATTGGTCACGGGGACACGTGTGCACGCGTTGTAGCCGCAAATTAATTACGGCCTATTCGGCGGGAACGACGGCTCTGCGATCGGGCGCCAGACTTTTCCCCGAGACCGTTAACGATTTCGCAGCCTCTCCTGTCGCGTCGATCGATCGAGTCTCCCTGGAGGACCAAGTCGTGTCGAGAACCCCGCTAACACCTACCACGATCACCACAGATGGACAGAATTCTTACCTGGATAACATCCCTGTACATCGTATGCAAATATGGGACACCAAATAGTAGCTTCGCACTTTAAATACATTCTAAAGAAAATTTTGTCCTACACTAGACTTTCCAAAAATCTACGGTCACCTTGACTTACGATGTAATTTCAGATGATTTGTCGAACGTATACTGTACAATTTTGTGTAGTTCAATGGCCGCGAAAAAGAATAGATTTGTTTTACGAATATCTTGTAAATATAAAAATGTGATTTTAATATACAGGGTGTTCCGCCACCACTGGGAAAAATATTAATGGGAGATTCTAGAGGCCAAAATAAGACATAAATCAAGAGTACTAATTTGTTGATGGTGGCTTCGTTAGGAAGTTATTAACGTTTAAAGTTCCGACCGTACTGAATTTTTTTCTCGAAAGTGGGTAGGATATCGGGGGTATGTCTATTGACCAAAAATGATTATAATTGACCCCCGCAATCGGAAATAATTTTTTTAGAACAATTTGAAATTTTTCAATTTCGCCGAAAAATTTAGGCACCTACCCACGGTCGATTTTTCCTAGAAATTTGTTTGACGCGCTACGGAAATTTTGTCTAATACTTTTTTGTAGGTACCCATGAGCTCTACTTCAGAAAAAAGTTTCATTGAAATATATTCACTATTATAGGAGTTATGGCCGTTTGAAAATTGGACCACTTTTATGGGGTTTTTCTCATTTTCCGGTATTGAAGAACTAGTTTTCCGATATTCTTGGAATTTCTACATATTCTATACTAAAATACGCGTCGTTTGCCTTTTTGAACATTAAAATCGTCCAATCCGTTCGGAAGTTATGACGTTTTAAAGATATGCATGAAATTTCAGGGAAACGGGTCAACAATATGGTCAGACATGACATTTTCGGAGAGGAATTTTTTTCTCGAAAGTGCGTAGAATTTCGAGGGTATGTCTAGTGACCAAAAATTATTGTAATTGACCCCCGAAACCGAAAATATTTTTTTTAGAACGATTTGAAATTTTTTTTTTTCGCCGAAAAATTTAGGCACCTTCTCGAATTTTTTTCTCGAAACTGGGTAGGATTTCGGGGGTATATCTATTCATAAAAAATGATTATAATTGACCCCCGCAACCGAAAATAATTTTTTTAGAACAATTTGAAATTTTTCAATTTCGCTGAAAAATTTAGGCACCTACCCACGGTCGATTTTTCCTAGAAATTTGTTTGACGCTCTACGGAAATTTTGTCTAATACTTTTTTATAGGTACCCATGAGCTCTACTTCAGAAAAAAGTTTCATTGAAAAATATTCACTATTATAGGAGTTATGGCCGTTTGAAAATTGGACCACTTTTATGGGGTTTTTCTCATTTTCCGGTATTGAAGAACTAGTTTTCCGATATTCTTGGAATTTCTACATATTCTATACTAAAATACGCGTCGTTTGCCTTTTTGAACATTAAAATCGTCCAATCCGTTCGGAAGTTATGACGTTTTAAATATATGCATGAAATTTCAGGGAAACGGGTCGACGATATGGTCAGACATGACATTTTCGGTAATGAATTTTTTTCTCGAAAGTGGGTAGAATTTCGAGGATATGTCTAATGACCAAAAATGATTATGATTGATCCCTGCAATCAAAAATAATTTTTCCAGAACGATTTGAAATTTTCTAATTTTGTGGAAAAATTTCTCACCTTCTCGAATTTTTTTCTCGAAACTGGGTAGGATTTCGAGGGTATGTCTAATGACCAAAAATGATTATGATTGATCCCTGCAATCAAAAATAATTTTTCCAGAACGATTTGAAATTTTCTAATTTTGTGGAAAAATTTCTCACCTTCTCGAATTTTTTTCTCGAAAGTGGGTAGGATTTCGAGGGTATGTCTAATGACCAAAAATGATTATGATTAATCCCTGCAATCAAAAATAATTTTTCCAGAACGATTTGAAATTTTCTAATTTTGTGGAAAAATTTCTCACCTTCTCGAATTTTTTTCTCGAAACTGGGTAGGATTTCGGGGGTATATCTATTCATAAAAAATGATTACAATCGACCCTTGCGATTGAAAATAATTTTTTTAGAATGATTTGAAATGTTTTAATAACTTTTTAACGAAGCCCCAGTCAAAAAATTGATATTCTTCATTTTCGTTTTATTTTGGCCACTAGAATCCCCCATTAGAATTTTTCCCAGGGGTAGTCGAATACCTGTAAGTGTTGATGACGAGTGAGTGGACCCATAATTATGAAACTTAACACCAAAAACTTGTAACGAGTCAAACTCGTCATTGAACGCCAAAGGGTTAACAGACTCCGTGAATCGAGTGACTCGAAAAACGTCGAACAATAAAACGAAATTGTTTGCTACAGGTTGAGCCTCGATTATGCGCGCGTTTAAATATATCGACGAGACAAAATTGTACGAATTTCCCGATACCGGGGGCGCATATTTCCCGAAGCGTTTTGCATATACTTTGCATACTCGCCGGCGCATCGTGCTCGCGTAAACTTCCGTGGGGGCCAGGCGACTAAACTGCGCCCGGGCCCTCGGTTTCCGGTTGGACGCGGTGCAATTTATTTTCATTCTTTCCGGACACACGCCGGTTATTGGTAGAGCCCCGGGAAGCGATCGGCCGCTCGCCGTGGGCGCAATATCGTCGCGTTAAGCTCGAGCACGTGGTAAGCTGCGAAACCAACGCCCGCCGCCATTGTAAATCATCGTTTTTTTTTTTTTCGTCCGAGCGATACAGTCGGGGCGGGACGAAGGGGGGGGGGCGCGGGCAGGCTCCGTGACCCGAGCAACGACAAAAGTCATAACCCGCGACGTGGCGGCCAAAGGGAAGTTGCGACGCGGCTAAATAACGATAATGTTCCGGCTGGCTACGGTTTACAACCGTTCCTGGAGGGGGAAAAAATGTGACCGGTGGTCCCCGGCGGTCACGATAAGCGTGAACGCCGGCATCTACGTCGATATATATCACCCGTTGTAATTAGGTGTATTGTTAAGTGCGGTTAAGGGGGAATCTCGGCCCGGCTAGCTTCCAGCAACAACTGTTGCGTAACTGTCGCGACTCTCTCGATATCATCGCCGCACGTACGAGCGTGTTCGCGGAGTGGAAGTTGCCCGCGCGGCGTGTACGGCAGCGCAGAGTTATCGTTCAAATTTAGAGTTTCTGCAACGATACGGGGGATTTAAACAAAAGGGGAAAAAACGGACGGTAGAAAGGTGGGAGGCACCGGGAATAAATTAACCGGTACGAGAGATTGCGTTATGCGGGAGATCCACTTGTTTCGCTAATTGCATTTTTCAATCGAGAATCGTGCTCGTACGATTTAGAAACTCGCGTTCACCTCGAAGCTGGCGCGAAAGGTTCTACGTTCTCGTAGCACCGCGTTCCCTTCAATAAAGGACTCCCTTCTTCCTGCGCAGTAGTCTATACACGCGCTAAGGCAGACAGGAATTTCTCTATTGCAACGACGAAGATTCCCTTCCGTTAGATTGGCTTGTTGCGACTACGCAAAGTTGCATTTAACCCGAGCCAATTCCCATCCCAAAGGAAATCAATAAACACCCGCTTTAAGGGGTCGTGGCAATCCAAATGAAGCCCCGTTCGCACATTCTAACATGATTGTTATCGACTGTGTTGTGAATCGTACGATAAATCCGTGTGGGGGGCAGTGATTAAGCGAACAAAACGTGTACATCGAGTAATTTCGCTCCGCGGAGGCTGAACAAGCCCTTTCTTTCGGTAAAATAGTAATGGGACCAGTGAATCATGCAATGAACGTCGCGTAAATCTGTTCCATGACGCGTAGTCTTGGAACTGTTGACACAGTAAAAGTTTTATGTCACTCGTTCTCCGCAGCTTTCTATTCGCTCTGACAGTTTCCGCGGTTCCTCTGCCTGTTTCGTGCTCTCTTCCATAGTATAAACATAGTTCGAGCGAGCCCCGCTCCCAGGGGAAATAAGATCTATCGAATTTTTCTTTCCCCGGTTTATTTATCGTTCTCATTGCGCTTGTTGCAACATAATATAGAAAAGAATCGAGACTTGAGAGCCTGACCTTCTAAGATATCGGATCCCCTCGTCCTTTGAGCGTCGCGGTTCGAGTTACGCGACATTTATGGAAGATTAGTCGGTATTTTTCTTACGTAACCGGACGTCTCTCTAGGATTTTGATCGGAATCGGAACACGGGAAGAGCTCTTTACCGTGAAAAGGCATTTGCCAGACGAACGTCGCTTTCGTATTAGGGCTCGAGGAGGAATCGGAGCTCGTAGTCGACCCAAATAGAAGCTTCGATAGACAATACTGACCGATTTCTCTGGAAGGGAAACGCTTCTTCCTAGCAACGTCGACCTTATTCCGTGGATCGGCGTTTCTCTGTATAAAAATCGCGACTCAACGTTCCGACGGGAAGGAGACTGTTTGGTTACCATCGATGCTTAATCCCCGTCGCTGGTACGTTCGTTCGACAGAACGTCTACGCCATTAACCGGTCCGAAGATAAGCCAAGATCCGCACGTAAGCGATCGCCGGACAGACGCGTTAATCGTCGAGGGGGAACCAGTCGTCGACTGGTCAGGGAGCAATTTGACGACGCGTCGTCGAAAGTTCGATCGGGCAATTTGACCACGAGCGCTTTAAAAGACGTTAATCGGATTAGCTGGTCGAACGTGGGCGACGAGACGGAACCGGTAAAGGAGAATCGAAAGACTCCGGTCGACGGACGGGAATTTAAATCTATCGAGGAGGCGAACGAGGTCCGGCGTGTAAAAGGAAAATCATCAAGGGAAATGGCGCGGGAAAGGGGGTTCGTGAAAAACAACGAGCCGTTCATCGGATTTATTGACGAAAAGCGTCGGAGGGTTTTTGCACGGGGACGCCGAGCGAGATATCGCGCGGTCTACGCTCGCGGATAAGTACGACGTCCAGGCTTAGCGGCAATATGCGGGCGACTGGCTGCTCCACGACCAATTTGATTACCCCGAGCGCACTCCATTCTATCGGTGGCTGCAGCGATGGCCTCTTTACATCCGCCCTCGCCTCGCCGCGCCGCCGTTCCATCGGTACCTGGGCTGATCCCTCTTGCTTCTCGATTTATAATTTCCGAACAGTTGCCGCTCGATGCGCCTCGCTCTACAGATATTCGTAAACATTGCCTCTCGACGCGAACCGAGCGCACAAATCCACCCCCGGTACAATTCCACGAAATATCGCGTCCCGAACCTCCCTGTTGCCGTGCAATATCGACGAGTCTCCTAATCCTTCAAGATTCCTACGCTTCGACGAGCATTACTTCGCTGGTTTGCGTCGCGATTACTCTTAACTAGGCTGCAGCCTACGCCTTCTAAAAAATAATTTCTTTAGAACCATTGGAAATTTTCTTTTTTCGCTGAAAAATTCAGGCAACTACTTGAATTTTTTCCTCGAAAACGTGTAAGATTTCGGGGGTACGTGTATCGCAACCGAAAATAATTTTTACAGAACGATTTGAAATTTTTTTTTTCGTCAAAATATTTCGACACCTATCTCCTGTCGAGTTTTCCTAGAAATTTGTTTGACGGGCTACGGAAATATTGTCTAATACTTTTTTGTAAGTACTAGTAAGCTCTACTTTACGACCTTCGAAAGTGCTTCGACCATGAAATCGAGCGTATTAATAAACGTTCTACCGACCATATGGCTTGGTTTCGCTTGCTCAGCAATTCTTCAAACGAGCTCATTGTCGTTAAGTTGTAATTTCCTTTCGGTTGACGGTTGGCCGGCTTTCTTCCTCGAAGGACCAATGTTACGTTTTGACCCTTTCTATAAAAAGGGCGACTCTCGAGGAAGCCTTTGTTGGTTCTTAAGCAATGAAGAATTATCAGGTTGAATTAGGTTTCTTCTTTTTGTACACTCACACTAAACCATACGCTAGTATACAATTACGAATTTCGATCCGATGTCGACTTTGTTACACAAATACGCGACTGACCTCGCGGCTGGTTTAGGTCTGGATGTGTACGAGTCGCGGTTCAAAACGAAACTGGCATTAACGAACCGCGACTGATGACTCGTTATGTTGACGCAAGAGTCCGCTGGTTTGATCAGAGACGCGGTTCATTCGAAACACTGTTGAACCATATTGTGAAACCTTTAATGGCAAAAATACGTTTTCCCGGAAGATAACCGATTTCAAGCTCTGTATAAAGATCGATATAAATATGGAACCCATTAGGGAAGTGGCGTTGTAGGAATGTCTCGAGAGTTTATCGCCGCGGTGGCCGCAAGGTTTGATTCCGGCGACATGCAACGATCTAATTCCGCGGAGTTCCCATTAACCCGGGCCAGCATCCCGGGTTTCATTGAAACGAATCGAAAGTGAGACACGCCGGGGCGTCGAAACGCCGCAGCATCGATACCTGATCGTTTAATTCCCGGTCAAAGCCGCCGCTGTGCCCGACACTTGGAATCCTTTCAGCCGTTTCCTCGTTCCCAGCGGTTTGCGCCGTCCAATTGCGTTTCGGCCGATTGCAGCCCGGGCCCCGGGGTGCGACGAAATAAAACAGACGCCCGTGTGCACACCCCGGGACCCTCGACAGCTTTTCGACGGTCGATCGACCGTTTCCGGCTGAACTTTCACACCGCAAGCTTAAATATCGCCCGGGCCGAAGGCACACGCTAGAACGCAATCAAACCTCGACGCCGATCGTTTCCACCGTGAGCTATATAACTGAGACGCCACGGTATCCCGTGTACAGGTATCCGCCGGTTTTGCGGCTCGATTGAAGGCTGGCATCGGTACCGGAAGCGTGGCCGATATAGGGGCCAGTTTATTGTGGCAATACGAACAACGCCTGACCCGGGATATCGAAGCGATTTTAGGTCGCTCGCAAACCTAACGGAAGTATCGAGCTCTTTCGACGATGAAAGAAAATAATTCCAACATGCTCCACTTAACGCATTCACTGCCCGTGACCTGCATACAGGTCATGGCGATGGCCTATCGGAGAAGTCAAACAGTTAACCTTGTTCTTCCCGAATTGTTGGAATTCTTGTACTCCGACAGTAGCCTCTATCGTTGTACAGGGTGTTCAACTAACCCTGGGAAAAATTTTAATGGGGGATTCTAGAGGCCAAAATAAGACGAAAATGAAGAATATCAATTTGTTCATGGAGGCTTCGTTAAAAAGTTATTAACGTTTAAAGTTCTGTTCGTTCTGAATTTTTTTCTCGAAACTCAGTAGGATTTCGGGGATATGTCTGTTCACCAAAAATGATTGTAATTGACCCCCACAACCGAAAATAATTTTTTTAGAGCGATTTGAAAAAATTGTTTTTCGTCGAAAAATCTAGACACACCCCCTTGTCGATTTTCCTTAAAAATTCGTTTTTGATTTTTAATAATTTCGTTTGATGTCCTACAGCAATGTTGTCTAATACTTTTTTCTAGGTATTTGTAAGCTCTACTTCAGAAAAAAGTTTCATTGAAATATATTCACTATTGTAGGAATTATGGCTGTTTGAATATTGAACCACTTTTATGGGGTTTTTTCTTATTTTACGGGATCAAGGACCAACTTTTCGAATATTTTTATAATTTCTACATATTCTATACTAAAATACGCGTCGTTTGCCTTTTTGAACATTAAAATCGTCCAATCCGTTCAGAAGTTATGACATTTTAAAGATTCGCATTACATTTCAGAGAAGCACTTCTGGCCTGAAATTATATTTTTGGTAAGGAATTTTTTTCTCGAAAGTGGATAGGATTTCGAGGATATGTCTATTGACCAAAAATGATTATAATTGATCCCTGCAATCAAAAGTAATTTTTCCAAAACGATTTGAAATCTTTTTTTTCCGTCGAAAAATTTCACACCTTCTCGAATTTTTTTCTAGAAAGTGGATAGGATTTCGGGGGTACGTCTATTCACCAAAAATAATTATAATTAACCCCCACATCCGAAAATAATTTTTCCAGAACGATTTGAAATTTTCTTTTTTCATCGAAAGGTACCTAATTAGATTTTCGGTAAGGAATTTTTTTCTCGAAAATACATAGGATTTCGGGGGTATGCGTAATGACAAAAAATGATTGTAATTGACCCCTGCAATCAAAAGTAATTTTTCCAAAACGATTTGAAATTTTTTTTTTCCGTCGAAAAATTTCACACCTTCTCGAATTTTTTTCTAGAAAGTGGATAGGATTTCGGGGGTACGTCTATTCACCAAAAATAATTATAATTAACCCCCACATCCGAGAATAATTTTTCCAGAACGATTTGAAATTTTTTTTTTTCATCGAAAGGTACCTAATTAGATTTTCGGTAAGGAATTTTTTTCTCGAAAGTGGATAGGATTTCGGGGGTATGCGTAATGACCAAAAATGATTGTAATTGACCCCCGCAACCGAAAATAATTTTTCCAAAACGATTTGAAATTTTTTTTTTCCGTCGAAAAATTTCACACCTTCTCGAATTTTTTTCTAGAAAGTGGATAGGATTTCGGGGGTACGTCTATTCACCAAAAATAATTATAATTAACCCCCACATCCGAAAATAATTTTTCCAGAACGATTTGAAATTTTTTTTTTTCATCGAAAGGTACCTAATTAGATTTTCGGTAAGGAATTTTTTTCTCGAAAATACATAGGATTTCGGGGGTATGCGTAATGACCAAAGATGATTGTAATTGACCCCCGCAACCGAAAATAATTTTTCCAAAACGAGTTGAAATTTTTTTTTTCCGTCGAAAAATTTCACACCTTCTCGAATTTTTGTCTAGAAAGTGGATAGGATTTCGGGGGTACGTCTATTCACCAAAAATGATTATAATTAACCCCCATACCCGAAAATAATTTTTCCAGAACGATTTGAAATTTTTGAATTAATTGTTAATAACTTTTTACCGAAGTCTCAATCAAAAAATTGATATTCTTGATTTTCGTCTTATTTTGGTCTCTAGTATATCCCATTTTCCCCCCAGGAGTGGCTGAACACCTTGTATATTTAATAACTATTATTAGAGTGGATGGTTTGTCAAGAATTTAACGAAGCATCGAACAGTTTCTAATAAAACTCCGAGCCCAAATAATACTCGTTTCGATCATCCACTCGATATCGTTCTCATCTACCTACACAACGCGTGTATCGCGAACTTAAACAGACGCAGCGTCTCCGTCCACTCTGTTTCCGAGCACTCGTCGTTCACGCCTAACATATCGCGCGGTTCGTTTATTAATTTACTCGTTCCCGCAGTATCGATGCTTTCACGAAATGGCTTTCGAGGGGCCAGCGATATTCTAGAGCCGACTTCCCGACGGCTATCAGTTTTCCAATTAGTCGAAATGGGTGCCGTTCTATCGGCGACGTAACTTTGCACTTTAGAGTTTCCCGGTCCAACGAACCGCGGTATAAATTGCGATATTCTAACTTTCTTATTTCGCGTGTGCTTAGGATCCGGGCGTTTCGAGGGTTTTAACGTTCGACGTCGAATCCGTCGTACCGTCGAAATATTGTCGACTGTTCGATTCGTTACCATATTGAAAAATCAACGACCGCCTATCGCTTTCCTCGATGATTCCGCGGAACGCGCCCGCGCGGCGCTCGTTTATCACGCGCGATACCGAAATTACGAAACACAATCCCAAGCAGCAACGATCATAAATAACGCATGAAAATTCCGCGGAGACCCGCGAAAAACAGGAACGCGAAGTTTCAACGTGCCTCTATCGCATCATCTAAACTGCTACAAATTTCTGTGCATATCATGCCGCGGAACGGTTAATGTTCTCAACCACGGGAACAGGGCTGATTCTATTTCTGTTTGCTATCGGTTCGTTCCAGATAACCAACGGGACTGAATTATTCGAGAATCGCGTATTCATCGTAGTTCCCAAGTATCCGCGAGACTCTTCGTCTGGCGATCGTGGACGCGAGCGTTCCTTCCGGCGTGCTGATCATCGATATTTATCAGCGAATTCTTCCGTGGCAATGATCCGCTTACACTTCCTCTGTCTCCGGCTTCTTCCTGTTTCTCTCGCGTGATCGATGCATCGATTACGCTCCAGCGATCTTGCGTCAGTGACCTCTCAGCTCGGAGCTATCCAGAGTTATGATTAAAATGAAAACATCCTGGAAGAAATAGCGTTCCAGATGTGTTGATGAGTTTGAGTGGGGAGGGAACAATTTTAGAAATTGAATGCTACCCAATTTCGAATCGTTCGATTTCGTTTCGTTCCTTCGATGGTACTACGCACCCGGAAGCCTCGAATAGCTCGTCTGCGTGTATCCTAAATTCCTCGTAGCAGAGATCGTGGCTCGAAATGGTAGAGGAAAGCGCCATAGTAACGCCGACTGGACGTGAACTGACGCGGACAGGTTGAGCCTGATAAAACGACCGTAAATACGACCGCGTGTACCTGGCGAACGTGAAACATTCCCCGCCACATTTCTCGATACGTCAACGCGACGGGCGGGCCACGTGGCCCACACGAGGAGAGATACTCGCCGCCGTAGGCGGAGTTGGATGCAATTTTTCACTTAACCATCGCTGCCGCTTTAACGCCCGCGAGTGACTATTTTTCTTGTCGTCGACGCGAGGGTGGTTATTAGGCCCGACACGCGCCACGGTGGTAGCCTCCGTTTATATTTGCGCTCGCCCGCGCATCGTGGCAAGTCATTACGAGGCGATCGCGCGGCTTCCGCGTCGCTCTTAAAATAGAAATAGAAAATATCGACTTCTACGCGCTTCGAAACTTTCGATGCAGAAGCTTGCACCGGTTCTACGATTTCATTACTCGGATTTCTTCCGTTTCGAAATTATATTACGTCTGTTATTAAACGTGGTTATAATGAATTTTAGGTTTTACTAAACACTCTTTGTTTGACACGTGTAGGTCTCACATCGACTTTATTACAAGGACTCTCTCACGGAACAAAACAACAGTATTTATACAGGGTGTTCGGTGATCCCTGGGGAAAATTGTAATGGGGGATTCTAGAGGGCAAAATAAGACGAAAATCAAGAATATCAATTTGTTGATGGAAGCTTTGTTAAAAGGTTATTAACGTTTAAAGTTCCGACCGTACTGAATTTTTTTCTAGAAAGGGAGTAGGATTTCGGGGGTATGTATATTCATCAAAAATGATTGTAATTGACCCCTACAGCTAACAATATTTTTTTCAGAACGATTTGAAATATTTTAATATCGTCGAAAAATTTCACACCTTCTCGAATTTTTTTCTAGAAAGTGGGTAGGATTTCGAGGGTATGTCTATTCACCAAAAATGCTTGTAATTGACCCCTGCATCTAAAAATAATTTTTTTAGAACGATTTGAAAAATTTTTTTTTCGCCGAAAAATTTCACCACCTACCCGATTTTTTTTCTCGAAAATGGGTAGGATTTCGAAGGTATGTGTATTCACCAAAAATGATTGTAATTGACTCCCACAGCTAACAATATTTTTTTCAGAACGATTTGAAATTTTTTTTTTTCGTCGAAAAATTTACGCAGCCACTGTCGATTTTTCCTAGAAATTTGTTTTTCATTTTTAATAAATTTGTTTGACGCGCTACGGAAATTTTGTCTAATACTGTTTCGTAGGTACTCGTAAGCTCTACTTCAGAAAAAAGTTTCATTGAAATACATTCACTATTATAGGAGTTATGGCCGTTTGAAAATTGGATCACTTTTATGGGGGTTTTCTCATTTTCCGGTGTTAAAGAACCAGTTTTCCAATATTTTTGGAATTTCTACATATTCTTCACTAAAATACGCGTCGTTTGGCTTTTTAAACATTAAAATCGTTCAATCCGGTCAGAAGTTATGTCGTTTTAAAGATTCGCATGAAATTTCAGTGAAACATATCAACGCTATGATCAGACATGAAATTTGACCGTACTGAATTTTTTTTTCGAAAATGCGCAAGATTTCGGGGGTATGTTTATTCATCAAAAATTATTGTAATTGACCCCCGCAACTAAAAATAATTTTTCCAGAACGATTTGAAATTTTTTTTTTTCCATCGAAAGGTACCTAATTAGATTTTCGGTAAGGAATTTTTTTCTCGAAAGTTCGTAAAATTTCGGGGGTATGTGTAATGACCAAAAATAATTGTAATTGATCCCCGCAGCCGAAAATAATTTTTCCAGAACGATTTGAAATCTTTTTTTTTCCATCGAAAGGTACCTAATTAGATTTTCGGTAAGGAATTTTTTTCTCGAAAGTGGATAGGATTTCGGAGGTATATGTAATGACCAAAAATAATTGTAATTAACCCCTGCAGCCGAAAATAATTTTTCCAGAACGATTTGAAATTGTTCATATAATCAACTTTTGTACTCGAATAAGAGTAAGTTAATTTCCAAATTTCCATTGCACCTGCTAGTCTTCCGACGTGATTATCAAGTGTTCCAAAGTACGATCGTAATATATAATGTGTTGTGCGTCAGGAACACTTTTTTCGTCGGTCCTCACCCCCTATTTTTGGCGCCCCGTCGACGTTAGCGTCGAGCGTTCTGCGACGATATTCGTCGACAGCTTTCAGTGGCACGCGACGCGGCGTATGAAAGAGGCAAAATCGCAGCGGGAGTAAATGAAATGCAACGGGACGGAGGCACGAGGGTGTTTTCGAAATAAGAATTTTCACGTCAGCCGTGATAGGAGGCCGGTGAACAACCGTAAATGCGAACGGCACTTCGCCCAATGATTTTCGCCTTTTCGTTTTTCGGCAATGTCGCGCTCGGATCCGCGGAGTTCGCAAAAATCATGCGAGCTTCTTGACTGAACGATATCACTTTGTCGAGTTCCGGAGCAATTGAAAGAATAGACAGACAATTTTTGAACGTTTTGAACTGCGCTTGCTTCGTAACACCGAAGTTGCTGAGCTTTCAGCGACCCTATTCAACGGTATATTCAGCTCCCGCGACAATTCGAAGTTTCGAACGGGACACTTCGTACGGATACTTCGCATAAACTTCACGGAGAACAGTTCAACCAAGAACAATAACCTATATTCGTGCAAGATGATATCTCTGCGGATTACGGGCATCCAGCGAACTTTGCGACATAGTCGAATGCAATGAGGAAAATACTCTGTCGACGATCAGAAAAATTTCCCAAGCCCGTAACTATCACGAACAATTACGCTGCAAGATCCCGGGATCCATTACGAAGAGAATAGTCGCAGTACTTCGAATTAATAAGCCCGACCGCCCACGAGGCTGCACGGCCGAATAATTCGGACCAGCAAATAGAGCAACGCGAGCAAAGTTCCCTCGAGTGCATTCCGGGATGAATCCAGCCTGGATCTCAATAAAGATGCAACAACCGCGTGCACGAAACACGTACAGGGGCGAATCGAGACGATAGGGAGAACGGAGGGAGGGGAGGGTGAAAGAGGCGAGCATCCCCTGTAGAGATAGACAGCCAGAAGGAGGGGAAAAGAAGGGTGGAAGCATGCTCGGGTGAATATTCACCGTAGCCTCGTAAATTGCGAAGCGTAAATAGAGAAATACGCGCGGTATCGTTATACCGTAGTAAAGAAAAGTGGCCCGATGGGGGGCGGCGGCGGGAGAAAAGGGGTGGTTCGAAGTAAAACTCTATACGCCTCGCCGTATTCTTCGTGGAAGTTTTTAAGGAGAAACTACGTTTCGATAGAAATGTCAGTTCCGCGGGAATGGATGGGCCTCCCAAGGCAGAGGGTTGCACCGTTCCTCCTATCGTTACATTATATCCGCTTTGTCAAATAAAGAAGTGGGTTACTGACGCGTCTATGCAAGGCCCTACGGAGCTCTCGCCCCCTCGAAGGGGGCAATGCACTCGCGGGGGGGTCGAGCCAAGCA
Source organism: Colletes latitarsis (assembly GCF_051014445.1). Classification (NCBI taxonomy): domain Eukaryota; kingdom Metazoa; phylum Arthropoda; class Insecta; order Hymenoptera; family Colletidae; genus Colletes; species Colletes latitarsis. Next base: position 38,731,176 of record NC_135137.1, on the reverse strand, counting down.
ACGGACCGCGACAGGTGGCGATTGATTTTTTTATCGAGCAATCTCGCGAGCGTTGCCTCCGCCGTCTCGTCGAGAGACTTCTATTATCCGAGATCAAAGGATCCACGGGAACCGACGCGACGCGATCAAAGAGAAATTTCGCCCGTGAACATTGGGCGACGATCCGTGACGTTATTATCGAATACAACGCTTGTTTCTCGACAGCTTTCGGCCCGTGCACCTTCCGTCTTATTCTCCCGCCCGGACTCCCGTTCCATTTTAAATTTGATCAAAGGTAATCTCCACTGGAAGACCTCGACGATTTTTAGGTGTTTTCAGATCGACGAGTTCAGTTGACGTCTTAGCAGCGTCTCAACAACGAGCACGAATCCTCGACGCGGGGGAGCGGCGTACGATAAAACCGAGACACGTTCCGTAGTGGAAAATTCAGTTCGCTCGCGGGGCCGTGTGTTCGTGAAAATTCCCCGCAGGCGATTAAATTGCGATCGAACCGTAACCTCGATGTATTTCCGGCGTCGTGGGCCCCAGGATCGCCGCGAGGAAAGATATAATCTTGATAACGGCGGGCGTCGCTGGATCCACGGCTTTGGTCGAAGCTCGCGGGAGATTCCGACGGGACAGAATTGCGTTTCCTGGTACACGGGGCTGGTCGTCTTCGGAAACAACTATCCGGAGGGTCTAAAAAATTTAGTCTAATTCGGTACAGGTCCCAGGCACCGCTCACGGAATTCCCCACGGGTTTGGAGGTACGATCGACCGCGGCCAGGCAATATCTCCTCGACGGACGTGCACTTCGTCGAAGAAGAGATATAATCCGATACGTAACTACGGATAGAGAAAAAGGAGGATAACAGGGTGGAATGGCGGTGCCCGGGAACCGGTAGATGTTGGTACAAGGGAAGACCATTCCTTGGACAGGTTAGCATCCCCTAGAGTGAACCGACCGATAGATCTAAAGCTTCTAACGCCCGAGTGCGCCGACGCTGTACCAGTTGGCCAGGCACCCGAACTACGAAATGGACCCAGGAGTAACGCGACCGATAAATTTACAGACCGTCCGTTCGAACCATTCGAAAATACAGTCTTATTCCGGCATCGAAAAAAGTTACGCCCACTTATCGCGAACTCGTCTAATCGCGGTTTAATCTTACGCCTGAATTTATTTATTTATTTCTTTTTGTCACTTTGATATAGTAGTTTTCACTCTGTTATCCGAAAACACGAGACCTCAGCGATAGTTTCACATTAATACAAGTTTACTGGTGCTCGTGTTCCATCTGCCAGTACACGCCTCGAATTCTCTCATACTTCAATTTCCATTCTACGGTGGCTACGAATTTACAACTCTCGTTTCCGAGTAGCAAACCACTCTCTAGATTGTGTCTAAGAACCGCGGCGTTTCCGCGAGTTCGCGAGAATTTTTCGGCACTAATTAAGATAATGCAGCTGTTTTTAACAACGAGTTTTCAGCTTCTGCACCTGACTCTTAACGTCCTGACGTTCCAGTCTCCAGCTTTCCGCGTTACGTTTGCAACGCGCTAGTTTTTCACCGATGTCTTAGGACGATGCAAATGTCCCAAAAATGCTCCCGCAAGTATCAGTCACCATTACGAACTCCGTGAAAATTCAACCCCGATCCCGATGTCTGTCGAGCAATCCGTCAAACGACGTCGAAGTGCTCAGGCTCGAACACTGTGTACGTAGCTCTGTGCACATTTCCAGGCTCCTTCGACGGGCGTAAATTCAATAACGCGGGTGACGTAAATCGAACTGCTGCTAATTGACGATTCTGATGAAGAGGTGTCTCTCCATCGATCTCTGGGGCCCCCAGAAAATTCCAAACAATATTTCCCCTCGACCATGTTCTTGGACCCGGTGGAAACGATACGAGATCTAAAATACTTCGACCCAACTTTTACAGGGCACAGAATTTCATCCTCGTTCGTGCAAAGCAACCGCAAATTACAGGAACCGAAGAAATATAAATTTCCTTTCAAGTAAAAGAAAAATCGTCGAAATGTTTCGATAAAAGTACGAGAGATCGATGCGCGTAAATCCAGCGTCAAGGAACATTCCGTGCATCGTCGGAATTACGAAGAGCAAGAAAACCTTCCGCGAGGCTGGAGCGTAAGAGCGTCTCGACAAAGGGAAAGTAATTTTTTTGCCGCAGTATTTTCTCGCTACCCTCGTCGCAGTCTGGTCCGGCGATATTTTCTACGGTGGAACGTTCGGTATAATCCCGGTCTTAATTGCTGCGGGGCCATCCCGTTTTCGGTCCTCGTACCCCCTTTCCCCCCCCGTATAACATTAATTAACCGCGGCGAGCGCTATTAATAACTCAGAAACGGCGACTCCGTTTCCACGGGGGTAGTTTAAATCTTCTCGCGAAGTCGATAACCGCTACCGGAGGCCTTCCTTAACCGTGGGATTCCATTACGTTTGACGACGGGACGATGGTCGGGAAATGGAAAAGAAACAAACGGCATATTTACCCGGCATAAATGGCCGCGAGTTTCTGGAAACGCCGGGAAATTTACTTAGTTCCCCGTTTGCCAGCCGAACCAATTGCATAATTCTTGGAAACGAACCGGAACGGTCTCAGGATTGCCGGAAGTACAAGTGGCTGTACCTTTTCCCTCTGTTTCGGTCGTTCTTACCGCCGTCTTCGCCGACCCCTTTTGTTTTTCTCTCGTTACGACGGTCCCACCCCCCGGATTCGACCACCATTCGGATTGTTCTCTTTGAATCTGTTTGTTCCTTGAATTTCCCCCGCCAAACCCCGCGCGAGACCGTGGCCCTTTTCGGGACAGGGAACTTCTAATTCCGCTCGTGGAATTTAATTCGCGACGGTACTTCGTAAGTACCGTTTTCCGCGCGGTTTTTTAACGGCTCCATCGACTCGTCTGCACGAGTGTTTTTAAGCTTGGGGTTCGCTGAACCTCACAGAAGAGATTGTATTACAATTTACTTAAACGTCTTTCGAATCTGTGAATAACTCGAGACTGGAGAGAGTGAATTACTGCGGATCAAAGTGTTCTTCGTATTTATAATTGTTTTCGCGAGAACGGGACCAACAACGTTAATGAGAATTAATTTGCTGTTAAATCGACGATTAAAGAGCGAGTCTCGTCTGAAATCGGCGCCGGGCAATGAAGTACAAGCTTATTAATAATGCTCCGTCCCGATGGGGATAACTTTTTATCGCGCTTTCTTTGCCAGCCGCTCGAATACTTTTCAATTACCGCTTTTTACCGCTAACACTCGCCTGGAGGACGATTACCCGGCGGTAAACTTAATTAAACATTTAACCAAACATAACGAGTTTGCGTACCGCAACAGTTTAATTGTAATAAAAAACATCTGAAAAATTATATCGATTTTAATCGTGTAACATTCTTGAATTTATACCTCTTTCATTAAGAATCTCCGATCCTACATTTTATTTTTACCGCTTCAAAGATTTTCCATGAACTAGTATGGGCTCCAGTATTTTTCCACGTCGATTGAAAGTCGATAGTATGGTGTGGGGAATCTAGCAGTGAGAATTGGATCGCGCATAATGATTGATAGCCTCCATCTCGTGAATGGCAATCGACAAACAACAGATGCGTTAAACGATCGACATTGTATTGCCAGAATCTTCGCGGATGATTGGGTACGATAAAGGTAATAACGTTCTATGGCCTTTCTTTCCAGCACGAAGACGAATGTCTTTGAATCCCAGGAGATATTGCATCTCGGTTGGCACGTGCCAAGCGACTGGAATTGCCAGTATCTCGGATGAAATGGTTGACGAATTCGCTTGGTAACGATTCCACGTCTGTCTACACTGTCCATACATTTAAATTTCGTCCATTTAATTTTGTTCTCCGGTACTAAGCGTTCAGACAGACAGAACCCACCGTGCAAACTTCTCCTGTCTCCAACAGGTCTACCAAAGTGCAAACAGCCAATCTTCGAGCGGTATTGGACCGAATCGCGCAGTTAATACACCCCGGAACTTTTGCACCCGAATGTAACAGGTACACTCGATAACCCAGTTTGCAAACAAAATTGCATTATATCGGATTTGGTCAACATCCATTGAAACCGTACCGACTGACTCTCGCGACCGGAAGAACGGATACTGACCTGTCCCTGCAGATATTCCAGATACCGAAATTCATTCGAAACCGTCATCTCTGTTGCAGAACTCTCCGATACGGCATCGAATGTATGCGCACGCAAAAAATATCCGAACATGACGCGAGTCAACTTCTAGACGGGCAGCCATTTCGATCAAAATCAGTTCCAACTATCGTAATTTTAAAATTTGTAACCAACTGACGGAATATAAGAAACGATATCAGCAGACGGAGGTTTTACATCGAAGTTCAAATGTCACTTTCGACGCACTGGGAATTATGACGGATAACTGTTCGGTGCAGGATAGAATCGCGTCTGTTTCGACAAGACAATGGCTATCGTGCGTGTTGCCTATCGTGATTGGACAGGGAGATTTGTCGCGTACGTGTGCACACACTGGCAACAGGAGCTCGAGAAACAGAGCTAAGCCTAGGGGATCGAATCCGATGGAATCGAGGGGCTCACGGCGTCGAGGCGCGTCGACGTCCGTGACGTCGCGCGGATAGGTGTCACCCACGCCAGAAAGAGTCTAAACCTGTTCGATCCCCCAGATTCGTGACACTTGTTTACCGCGCCCGATACAGCGATCTACGAATGCGGGACGCCCGGTGAGTAGCGCGTTTCAAACAACGGACGATCGTATCGCAAAGGCTAGTTTCCCGATAACTCGGCCAACCGAGTAATTATGCAGGTCTAAGCTCTATCACGTATCCTTGCCCGCGGATTGGACACGATCGAGCTTACGATTGCGATCTGCACGCATCGCGGCACGTTTCTCGATCGAATCGACCCCCTCCGGGAATCGATCCCACGGGCGTCGTCATTGTCTTAGAACGGGGGTGTGACAATTGGCAATTTTCGTCGTCAAAGAACGTTGTCAGAGTTCTAAACGGCTCGGGGTCCCGGGATAAGCGCCGTAAGAGAGGATTACTCCGAGGCTCGGTGCGCGTTGCTTTGTCTTCGAGCGTTGAAAGGGTTTATTGAAACTCGATCGTACCGGGGATGTTGCGAAAAGAGTACCTCGGGGCGTATAAACTGCGGTGCACGTTAACACGGCGCCTGTCGTTGTTAATCCGGGATTAGGTTGTTACTGTATTAGACTCAGATTAAGACTATTGGATGATTCGCTAACCGTTGAACAAACGATAATTGTCCGACGTCGATTTCGAGGGACGCTGATGACCGTCGGAGGAATGGAAATAAAAATTTTACCCTTGAACCCTTGAGAAAATTGCAAGGTCCTACTGGTCGATGCGTTTAAGTTTGTTTGCCCGCGTCACGGCTTCCCTGCGTCTCTGAAATTCCACGAAAGCGCATTAAACCGTCTGGGTCAGGTCCTGCATCGTGCGTTTCGCGAACGACGAAAACACGACGCGTCAGCGGGGACGCCGAAAGCGTTAAGCGGCGTCGAAATGCCGTCGAATGAAATTTCGCGGCCAACTCGCCGCGGATCGCGCGTACGAACGTGATCGGATTATCGAGAGGCGTCCGTGGCCAACGAGTGTTCGGTGAATGAGAGCACACAGCGACTGGAGTTCGAAGCAGACCCGAGATTTCTTCTCGAATTTTCACCCACTCCAATATTCCGACGCTCCGACTGCTCAACGTAATTCGAATATTGTTAAAACACTTGTCATTTTTAACTAATCTCTTACCTGGACGCAGGGAAACATCTAAAGAAAAAATTACGATTGAACTTTTCATTTTGGAGACGTCCAAAAGTCTATTAGCGCGTATTAAAATTAGTTAAACTTTAGACGTGTGCAGTTCCGAAACTACTAGTGTTTTATTAATAATTGGACCACTGTTGGCGGCGGTGAAGCTTCTCCTTTAAAATGGTTTTTGGTTTTTGACGATCAGACTTCCCGTTTCGGAGATATCGTAATTTATGTAAAAGATAATTTTTAAAATTTCGCGTTCCGCCTTAGAGAAGGCTATTAACGCGCGTTAAAAATACTAAAACTTTGGACGCGTGCAGTTCCGAAACTACTAGTGATTTATTAATTATTGATGCATTGTTAGAAGCGGTGAAGCTTCCTCTTTAAAATGGCTTTTGGTTTTTGACGATCGGACTTCCCGTTCCGGAGATATCGTAAGTTATGTAAAAGGTAATTTTTAAAATATCGCGTTCCGCCTTAGAAACGGCTATTAGCGCGCATTAAAAATACTAAAACTTTAAACGCGTGCAGTTCCGAAACTATTAGTGTTTTATTAATAATTGGACCACTGTTGGCGACGGTGAAGCTTCCTTTTTAAAATGGTGTTTGGTTTTTGACGATCGGACTTCCCGTTTCGGAGATATCGTAAGTTATGTAAAAGGTAATTTTTCTTAATTCGACTATCTCTGTCTCCGTCTGACGCGTCGGACCTCCTTGTCGCACGTTGACCCACAAACCGAGTGACCGAGTGACGTCACGTTTACTATTTACTACACGCGCGCGCGGTCAACGACCTTGCTAGGCCGTAGTAAGAAAGTTCATTCATCTCGTGACGTAAAAAAGCGCTTCGGTCTCATCCGATCGACTCGAAATTAAAATCCTCATATCTCCGGAACTAATAGAGCTATCGACTCTCACAAACGCTCATTTTAAAGGGCATTTCATCCCCTATCCAATGAACATATCAACCACTATTAATTATGTTTCCTTCTATGTTTATTTTGAAATTTATTTTTACGCTATATACCTAAGAAACTTTCAACACTTCCTATTGATTATACGACCGAAATACGATAAAATTAGGCTATAATTTGTTCGTAAATAATACATCATAAAAGGGAAAGATCGTTATACACGAAGTGTCCGGTCGGTTTAGCGTTAAAATTCATTCCCCAACAGATTACAGCACTCCGTGCAACGATCGCGCAAATAACGAATTGGAATTCTCCAAAGAATACATTTATTCCGCGATAACGAACAACGTTGAATAATTCAAATATCGTCAGATCACTCGTAGCATTCGGTAACCCGTACGAATGTCCGATTATTAATTTATTCGAACCCGGGATCCGGTTCAAAGTTTCGTGGCCACTTAATAGTTCGGGTCATCGTCGTGAAACTCGAATAAAGTACGGCCAGTACGGGGTCAGGAGGTTTCGATCGTCGAAGTAAAATATTGAAATGCGTGGAGTGGCTCCTCGGTGACACGGGGTTCGGGGACGGAGGAGGGGGCCAGTCGGAGTACGGCATAAAAATAATTACGCTGATAGAACTGTGGCAGGCTGCCAGCCGCAGTATCGCCAGCCTTGCCAAAATCAGATACCGCGTTGTTGCGTCCGGATGCATTATTCGAGGGAAAAGGGACGCCTAGCTAGGAGAAAGACGCGCGGTTTACCCAAGACGAATGCGTCGCGCAAGATGCGCTTGGAATATGACGAATCATCGTTTTTGCCCGTCCTGTAATCCGTGTCCACCGGTTTTATCCGCCGGGGATCTCGTTGGCTCGTCCGGTCCTCTCGCGAGTATAATGAAACGAACGACCGAGACGTTGTTCCGTTCTTTCAACCCTTTGCGCTTACGCGTTATCCCCGACGTCGTGAAATATTGCTCGAGCTTTGCAGCGTGTATCGCGGCACGGGGAATTTATTATACGAGCCGTGTAGAGCAGCCAAGGAATTTCTTGCGCGACGCGGACAAGCAAACACTCTTTTCGCCAGTTCGCCACCTACGTATCGGTTAAAACGAGCAATTATTCACGGCGCCCCGACGGTCAGCCACGATCGAGATTAACCCCTCCGGGGAATTGAGATCCCCGTTGAACTTAATTTCAAAATATTAGCGCGTTAAGTGTGGCAATGGAGCGCTACAGCCGGGTTCCAGGTCGAGAAGAAACACGATAAGGTACTTGTGATCGCGCGATACCGTCGGTAATCAGCGCTCGAGACGCAAATACCCGGCTGGAGGAGTCAATCGAGACGTAGACAAACCACGAAAAGCAATCCTCGGCAACGAGTCACGACGGCTGTTAACTAAAACTTGGGAGCGCAACCGTCTTCCTGGAGTTGAAATTACGCCGCAAAGAAACATGAAAGGAAGCGGCCCCCGCGTGCTCGTTCACCTCTAATTGCGACTGTATACTTCATTCGATTTCTATTCACTGCAAGTTGTAATCGGAACGCTTATTTCTCGACGGCTGGGGTCCCTCGCGCGGCACGTAACTCGTTTCGAACGACACAACGCTAGCCCTCGTTCACAGGCGAACGTTCGATTAAAAAATTCGTTATAAAATAGATCACGACAAGAGCTTCCTTTTAATTTCGACGCTCGACTTTGAAGGCCCTGCTGGCGAAGCGTTGCTCGTCCAGCAACGTCCCTGCATCTCTTAAGGGTACCGTCTGCCACGAAATCGTTTGCAGTTTGGATGCCGTTTTATTACCTGCACACGTCATAAACCGAGTTCCCTGGATTGGAAGTCCAGATCACTTCCATGTCAGCAGAGTTTTATATAGATCCCTAGACTCGTCGTCGAAAGGGAAAAGTAAAGGTCCTTTTCTTACAGCGTACGCGTACCATCCTGTATACTTCGCCGAGAACGTTCAGAATTAAGTGATCGTACACAATCGCCGAGCGTAAGCGCAGAGCCGCCAAATTAATTTAGAAAATCCAGATGTAATGTAAACCGACGGCGTGTGTTCGTAATTTCAACATTATTTACCTATCCACTAGCTAATTTGGCGACTCTGTACACTCGCCGGCGATTACGTGTAATTGCAGATTTTCTACTTTCACGGTAACGCGCGAACTATGTTTGAATTTACTCTACCGCGCAATTTACTCGATGATTACATCGCGAGCTAATAATTTCTTGAGCAAATTTGCGTGAATGTGCTAGGGAAATGGTTGAGGCATTTTCGTTCGTTTAATCTGTAATTTTATACCTCGATACGACCGGATCGCGCCGCTTGGATTATGGAATTTGGCAAATAATTATTGGCGGTAGGCTGAATGTGGCGGATCTGTTGCTTTATTTTAAATACAGATATTTCGAATACTATGAAATTACGTGTACACTGTCGAACTATCGGATTTTTCTATTTCTAAAAACTCTGGACACGGTAAACTAACTTGACGAACAAATAAATATATTAAATTTCAATACGTTTCGCGTTTCTTGCCCAGGAACACGTCTCGAATTGTTTAAAAAATTTAATTCCGTGGAACGTAATTCAACGTTAAAATAAAAGAAATATATTACTGGAAACTTACAATTAACTGTACAGACGTGACTCCAGTTTGCATTTCATTTCATTATTTTTTAACCTTTCGCGAGCAAACATTTTTTACCACGAACGTGACGTAAACATAGAAGAATAACGTGCATCCGACAATTACTTTATTCGACGTGTATATTTTATTTTAATTTAATAAATTGTAACATGTACAATGAGGTAATTATTTTCGGTTGATTTACGTCGACGGATTTCGCTGTGAATTTTCCAACGCGTATCAAACATGGCAAAAATACATATTTTCTCCGTTGCGTGGGAATACTGTTCGAAGGGGAATTATTTTCTATTTTCTAATCGAGTAATCGCTGTATCGTACTATTAGAAAATAATCACAAGGGAGCTCTAGAATGATAATTCCGTGGATTTAATCGACGACCTAAAACATTGAAAGATCGTTGAACGCGGCAAAGACCATTTTCGCGAATAAAATTGCACTGATTAAAAAGCGTGATACTTTATTATTCCGCCCGCCCCTTTAAGAGATGCAAAAAGTTTCTGCGGGGTCTGATGGTTGTCCGCTGATGGAATAGAGCGCTAGATCGTAAATACGATTCCGCTCGAGTTCGTTTCGCTGTACTTTCAGCGGACGCGCGGTATCATCGCGCTCCTCCTTTCCATTTGGACTTCCGGCTGGAATGATTACAGCGGGACGCAGGCGTTGCAAAGTACCGGGAGGCCCGAGCTGGCTTTACACGGAGAACCTGCTCGCGTCTGAAAGCTTTTTTGGATGTGAAACGAACGAATTTGCCTATCGATCGGACCACCTGGTTTGCTCCCGCACACCTGCCGCGGTGCGTCGATTATCCGGAAGAAGCTTTTTCTCGGAATATCGAATGTCCAAACTTGATATAAATTATTCCGCGCGGTCAGTGCGATCGATTGGCACGAATGTCTCGATAAATCCCCACGCGTCTCGCTTTTCTACTACCGTTCCCTCCGCCCCTCGAACCGCCAACAAATCGGGCACGCACGAAAATTACCCCGATTCCCCAGAAAATATTTCGAAACCTTTAATTTATGAAATATCTTCTCCAAAAGACTCAGATTTTTTTATCAAATTTCCGCGTCACTTTCAAAGGGATGCCTGCACCTTTCAAACTATTATTTTTGTTGAGAATAGATATATTTTGAATCAAAAAAAAATTTAGAAATTTGTTTTTCATTTTTAGTAATTTTGTTTGACGCCCTACAGAAAAGTTGTCTAATACTTTTTTGTAGGCACCCATGAGCTCTACTTCAGAAAAAAGTTTCATGGAAATATATTCACAATTGTAGGAGTTATGACTGTTTGAATATTGGATCATTTTTATGGGGTTTTTCTCATTTTGCGGGGTCAAGGAACAACTTTTCGAATATTTTTGCGATTTGTACATATTCTCCATCAAAATACGCGTAGTTTGCTTTTTTAAACATTAAAATCGTCCAATCCGTTCAGAAGTTATGACGTTTTAAAGATATGCATGAAATTTCAGGGAAACGGATCAACGATATGGTCAGACCTGACATTTTCGGTAATGAATTTTTTTCTCGAAACTGCGTAGGATTTCGGAGATATGTGTAATGAGCAAAAGTGATTGTAATGGACCCCCACAACCGAAAATAATTTTTTTAGAACGATTTGAAAAATTTTTTTTTCGCCGAAAAATTTCACCACCTACCCGATTTTTTTTCTCGAAAATGGATAAGATTTCGAAGGTATGTGTATTCATCAAAAATAGTTGTAATTGACCCCTGCAACCGAAAATAATTTTTCCAGAACAATTAAAAATTTTTGAATTTAATTGTCAGTAACTTTTTAACAAAGCTTCAATCAAGAAAGTCTTCCAAGTATTTTGTCGCCTCCGTGTCTCATACCTTCTCATACCGTTTTCAACAAATTATCGAGATAAATCTGTCACAACGATAGATCCTCAATAATTTTAAATCTGATTTCCGTATCTTCGGTCACCGAATCCCATCAAGGTCTCGAGGAGCCCGATTCTTCGTCAAGTAGCGAGGGACTACTATTGTGGGGGGGCCAGAAAATCGGCAAGAACGTTTGGTGAAATGCCTCCGATAAATTTAACGCGTCGTTGGATCGCGATACCGAGGTACGAACCGGTGTGTCCCCTAATTACCCGGCGCATAAAAATTAATCGGCAACGCGACGAGGCGGAACGACTGTGTTCGCGAAAAAAGGAGCGGTCGGGAGTCGGGGGGGCCGCGCAGTTCCCGGGCATCGATGGGCAGCTGGCGATGATTAATTGCTCGTAATTAGCCGGTTCGGGCGTCGATAAGCGTCGACGCGGCGCGGTCTACGCCGAACGGCCACTTCGACCGGCAATTTATCAACGATTTATCCTATTTTCAGCGCCGCGGTCGGGGCGACGCCTTGGAATACGAGCCGTAAGAAAGATACACGGGGTCCGGGGGATATCGCGTGCGTAATGCCCCGGAATATAAATTATGAATAATTGCGCGGCGCCGTCTGGCCAGGGAGCAACCGGCGGCCGTGTCTGCGTCCCGCCAAGTGAATAGTTTCGTTTGGGATCATAATAAATCGTTACTACCCCGCGGCGCGGCTCCGTCTATCATCCAAATTTTCGCCGCACGAAGAGTACGTTGAAAATTGTCGCGAGAAGGGGCCGTCAGTGCGCTAAGAAACGGCTGAAATCAGTATCGTTCGTTGACAAGGACACTCAACGACAGCTATGATGACTTCTGGCTCAGGAAAGAGTTACCAAAATATTCTGTTTCTACGTGGTGTAGTAAGTGTAATAAATGAGGAAATGACGAGAGAAAGAGGATCGAGGAACACTGGCCCATGAGACACTTCCAAAGACGGGCGTTGACAAGAGTAGACGAGGGCGGAAAATAAGCAATACACCTTGGAAAATTGGACGGAGACGGTGTTATGAATACAGAATTATACGACGTGACGCGTGGTGCTGTCAAACGGCGAAGAGGAAAACAGGGCAACGGCGATAACTGACTGAATCAACGAGAACGCGTGTCTGTTCCCCGAAGAGAAGATGGAGAATGTTTGAGGGGTTGAAAGGATTTTTTGGAATTTGATTCCTGGCGGTCCAAATCATTGTATCGCTTGTTACGAATTCACGAAGTATTTCCAAGCACCGCCTGCCGGCGACGAGCGATCAAATGTCTCTGAACAACGGCGTGCGAGCGTGCGACTTAAAGTCGATGCAACGTTCGCATAAATACACGTCCGACTTTGCCCCGTTTCCAAGTTACGGCGAGCTTTGTGCTCCAGAAATACTTCCTGGAATTCTAATTCTAGTTCTAGTGTTTATAAGCAACGCTCGATATCGCATGCATGGCCTTGTTGACTATTCTCCAAACACTGTCTCTTATGCTGTTCCGCGAACAACTTCGGTTCGTTCTCTTGGAAACTGCGTGTTGGCAATTTGTATTAACGTTTCTACTGATTCCTCCTGACTGCTGGGAAACTTTGTCGCTAAACTCCGACGCTACCTTAACTTGACTGATAAGCAAAGGATGACGGAAGTCAGATACAGAAATGTATTTAAAAGAAAAAATCTAGCAGCTAAACTGAATCATAACTCTGTCGTAACATTGTACACGCTTGTTGAATTGGTAAATTGAACGTACAGGGAAAAGAATCCACTTTTCACTGATTTTCCTGATTTTTCGAGGCATATACTATTGCGTGCACAAAGTTCCAGCAACCGTTTAAACTTTCATCGGTTGGTTTTTGCCGCTCAAACGCGTTTGCAAATAAGTAGGGTGTTTCAATTATATAACATGGCCGTCCCAACGATCCCCTAACTAACGAACATTAAATTAGCGCGCGCGTTGAAGCCTCGCGTCGCTCGGGAACGAATATGCGACGCGACGCGGGGCACAAGAGACGCGTCGAGAAGTTTTTGGGGGGGGTGGAAAGGTGGGGGAGGGCGAATGGCGTGGCCACCGGCGGTGGACGTGGACAAATTTCCTAGAGCAAGTTGAAAGCGAACGGCAGCTTAATAGAGAAACTTTGGGCACGGGACGCGGCGTCGAGTGCTTTGATCTACGCGGCGAGAGCAGAATATAATGTATCAGGATCAGCAATTGGATTTTCTGATCAATTAGCAGTTAAAGCCAAACTAAGTGTCTGTCGCGGCGAGTTAAAGTTTCCGTCGGACGAAGTTGCGTCGCTCGCGATTGGCTAAGCCTCGCCATCGATATCGTATCGACTGAAATCCAACCCTACAACTCACCCCTCCCGCGCCATCGATATCGCACGGACTGAAATCCACCCCCACAATTCACCCACTCGTCGGGCGGTTCTGGAATTCCCTCCTTATTTCGAAATCTGAATCCAAATCGAAGCTTCGAATACCGTATTACCGTGGCAAGAATTCGTTTATATTTATCCAAGGCAGTCGCGAGTAATTTAAACTGAAAATCACCTCTTCGTTTCGAATCCGGAAATACGATCGCGAATCGCAGTGTCGTCCCGATACGCGTACGTTGCATCGAAGGGGTCAGCGGGTCAGTACTTTTGTTTCACCCCAGCCCTCCCGCGTGCCTCGACATTTTTTCCATTTTATCCTCTTTTTGTTTGGTTTCGTCGCATCCGTCAAACGGGACTCGTAACTTTGCGTCGAATCGATACAAGATAGATAGATACAGGCTCTGATCCCCGGCGTGGCCGAGAAGCCTGACACGTTGGATTTATTTATGATTTTGTTGACACGGAAACGGGCGCCGATGACGAGCGACGCGAAAAATCTCGTTTCAGGCCGCCCGCGGGGACCGTTACTATTATTTCTTTGACAATGGGAGGCACGAGTATCGACGAAATATACAGTAAAACGATTTTATGTTACGTATAATGCTAAATCTACTGCGTGAAACGGATTAGAAATAACGAAACAAAGGTCAAGAACGAACGACGCGTTCGGTGAACCAGTTCTTCCACGAAACGATCGATATTTGAAAGGAGAGAAACAAGAATAGGGGCGTTTAATTATTTATAACTTTGGTGGTTACGCGAATTAACAAACGTAGATTCTCAGACTTTATAAAAGTTTCAAGTTTCAATCCAGCGAAACCTCTTTTTGACCTCTCGCATAAATGTTTGATATAAGGGGCATCGAATGTCGAAAAATGTGGGGAAGGCTACCCTTGTGTTACAGTATTTTCTGTCTCTCGCTGGTGGGAATAGCGCATAATGCAGCGAGCAATGGCGCGCGCGGTCTGCCCATCGCTTTTGCCTCGCCTAATGCTTCGTCGAGACTCGTTCGACCGTGATCGTGTCCCGCAGAAAATGCGCGAATCCGTTCGATTGATCCATCCGTAGCACGCTGGTCGCGATAGAATTCGATATTATTTTATTGCCTCCCGCGTTGTGAATAATTCATAATCCGCCAATTACCCGACATCGATTTCGTACGAGCCTCTTCTTGGGACTCGTGTTCCTCGATGTTTCAAAACAGAGACGATCGAACCTACATACGTACTTTGCAACAATATCTGGCGCGCGGGAAACAAGGCTGACGCGAAGTGACGATCCGTGTTCCGAAACGCGACGATCCGGACGAGATCACCAACCTGGGCGTTATGTCTGGCTACAAACGATCTCTACTACTGATTTCTCTTCTGCAGTCCCGCGTATACCAAACAGAAAACGGTAAAATTATCGTAGAACAGATAACACGATTGCAACCCTTAATAGTTACGATCCCAAATCCAAGTAGAAATGAGATTTCCCTGAGAATGAGGGCTCGTGTCCCAAAGTTTCCATAATTTAAATTCTTATTCGCGTCTGACCATTGCTCGATATTTCTACTTGCATTTGGCAACATCAAGACAGTGTACTATTAACAAATCTTCCACGGTAATTTCTTCTTGCACTTGTTAATGACGATTGCTCAGCCTTCGTTCGTCGATTTCCAATCGCGGTGGATCGAAATCGAACGACCAAGTTCCCGGCGTAGACTGTTGCTCTTCAATTTGAACGTTTAATAACGACTCGGGGGAGGAGGGATCGCGGGGCCAGAAAATTAGCAAGCGCAAACTATCGATTCGAACGGGTGGCGAACGAGGTAACAAAAATACGCGGGAACGGGAGCAGAGGGAAATTGAATGCCGCGTTTCTGCATACGCCGCACTCCGCGATCACTTGATTTACTTTGGCCGGGAAAATATTTGAAAATTTACGATCCCTGCCGAGCACCCCGCCCCCTCCCCCCTCCGGGCCCGCGAACTACGCAGATGGTCGCGCGATGCGGCGACTGTTCGTCCTTCCTGCTTTTACATCCACCCCCTCGACGGTCGTGCTCTTTTTTTTTTTGCTCTTTCCGTCGTCCCGGTGCTGAGTCGACTGGAACAACTCGGCAATTACTTTTGGAGGATCGTTACACCCTGGGAAACAATCCTTGCAGTCTGTACGACGGAAACCGCTGCCAGGGAAACGCGATCCTCCGATGAGAATCGTCCGAACACCACTTTTGCCCGACCGTCGACTTTTCGCTTTCCTCTCGGTGGTAATTGATACGGAACTTGTGTAAAATTTAAGAATACCAGTGGATTCGACATCGAGAAAGAGGAATTATCGAGCCCTGGACCAAAAAAAAAATATAATCTTTCCTTTTTTTTGCACAAAATATAACGTAAAAGCGACGACGAGAGCCATCGAACCCGATAAGCCGGATGTATGCGGACTGCCAAACGTGTAGCGGAAGTTTTAAGTTTCAGGCTTTCAGTGCCTCGAGTCCCTTTCTCGCAGAGGCTGTTAAAGATAGGGAATACGACGGCAAGATACTAACTCTAGAAATTATACATATAATTTGGTCTTTATTAGTTCCAAAGCTGCTTACAACATTGAAGTCGTCTTAAGAGCCACTATAAGGTCTTTATGAAAAGAGCTCGATACTTTATGTAAGATGGCAAAGCCAAGAAAACGGAGGCGATACAGGACTGTCGGCAAAAGTCCCTTCGACGCGTTAAGTACTCCGCAAAGCCCCGTCGTTATTGTACTAATTGCGTTTTATATGTAATTAAAAGACGATTATCGAAACCGATAGGAGGTCGAAACGTTTTGTGAAATTTTTTAGCGCTGGAATATCGAAGTTCAATATTTATTCCGTAATAAAATACTGACAGACTGTTTATTTCCTTCGATGCCTTTGGCCGTTTTAATGCGGCGTATAATGCATTTTTATCTTCAAGGCTTTGTGCGATAATGGGATAAATATTAAAATATTACCCTACCGCATCATCGTTATATAGAATTAATGAAATTCGATCGTCAAAGAAATATCTTATTTCGATAAATTTCCGCAACGATAGTAGATTATGATATTATACGAATATTTATTTCAATATCGCGCAAAGCCTGAAGCTAAAAATATGCAATATTTCCGCGTCTCATTTGAATTACCGTTGTATTTATCGAAGAGAGTATCGAAATATATTCCAATTCCATCCAAAACTTTCACTGTCGAATATTTCGGAATCATAAATTTATATCGACTGACTTGTAATACTTCGCGTTAGTTTAACCTAATAATTATCTGCGAAACTGTTTCTTTTTTGCTACGCCATACCGGACGTTATGAAAATCTGGACGAAATGCCTTCGGATTGAATTCTCGCAATAATTAGCAAAGTATTCCCCAACAAAGTTTCACTCGGTGATTGTATTAATTTGCCCACGTCACTTCGTCGTCGTTTCAGCTTAAAATGAAAGCCCACTTCGTACTTTTAATGATTCGTTATTATCGATCGCGACGGTTGCATAAGAGTGCACGTCGCAATTATTCGACGTAGCCATCGGTGCAGATCAATTAAGTCACGTTGTCGGGGCAAGTAGGGCATCCTGACTTCGATAGAATCAAGTTAAATATTACATACCGTCTCCAAGCATTCCTGAAAAATTCTCGACCCTTTGCGACTCAAAGTTATTAAATTTAAATATTCATCAGTGTATATATCATTAATTGTTTCTATTTAATTGGTGATGTTACGTCTTAAATGAGAAGGAACAGCCAAGTTAGCAAGTAGAAATATCGAGGACTGGTCAGACGCGGCGTCGAACCAATCTCACTACATACTACTTGAATCCGATGAAATTTCGATTTTCTCGAATACGAAGCACGGAACGACAAAATATCATTCTACATTTTTGACTTGTTTTTCCACGTAAAATAATCTCCATCTCGTCGATACCATGATTTTCGATACGTACCGTGTTTGACGAAAACAGAACTGCGCAAATATGTATGTATATCGGGGAACAGCTTGAAACAGAATATTTTTGTTTTCCGTTCACTTTACCGTTTTCTAACTAGGTCGAACTAGTTGAAACAAACGATGCCGTTTCAGCATCGATGCTTGCAAACAGCAATATAAGTAGAAACAACGAGTAATGGACAAACGTGTTCTCCAAAGTGGGTGGTAGCAACCCCTGGGGAACATTAGAGTCTTTTCAAAGGGCTTCAAATCGATAGTATACTTGAAGGGTGTCTCGATATTACAGGTAGAATGACATATATTAATAATATTACAAGCAAATTTCCTTGCTACCCTCGTTTCTGAAAACTCTTTTCTGCTGATGGATAACTGTTAAATCGGATTTTAAAAGTATGGATAACGGGGGTGCTCGACTTCAGAGACACGCGTACTTACACGGGGGGGGGGGGTTAAGTAAATCGCGTTCGCGTAGCTTGGTTATTGATACTCCCGGATCGAGCCGGCCGGAATATCAAATTCGCCTTTTAAGTGGAAAACCTGTAATATATTTTCTCGTAGCGGGGGTCGTGATGGTCGCTGGAGCTCGTGCATGGGCCCGTGTGTTATCCTGCATACTGCGAGACGTACGTGACGGCGCAGAAAACATCTCCCGGCGATATTTGAAAGGCGAACGACGCGGTATCTGGCCAGACATCAGGCGGTCTCCTATTGAACCATGCATCGAGTACGATCTCCGAATTTTGACGCACACGCGACTCCCTGAATGGAATTTGAATTCCTCCCATCGATCGAGGCTCGGACAACGCCTCGACCGGGAGCGTTTAAATTCACCACGATCCACCGTCCGCCAATATCACAGCGCAACGAGTACTCCTAACGCGTCAAAAATCCGCTCGAATCTCCATAAACAAAGCGTTCGATCGGTTCAAAAGAACCCTGTACGTAGAATAATAGTAAAATTTTATCTTTCGGTAGAATAGCTAATGTTTGTATCGCTTGTAATATCAATATAATTGTATAAATTGTTAGAGAAGCGTTTAAATTTACCACGATTCACCGTCTGTCAATATCACGGCGCAATGAATATTTCTAATGCGTTAAAAATTCGCTCGAATTTCCATAAACAAAGGTTCCAAAGAACACTGTGCGTAGAATAATAGTAATTTCATCTTTCGATGGAATAGCTAAAGTTTGTATTGCTTGTAATATCAATATAATTGTATAAATTGTTAGAGAAGCGTTTAAATTTACCACGATCCACCGTCTGTCAATATCACAGCGCAATGAATATTCCTAATGCGTCAAAAATCCGCTCGAATCTCCATAAACAAAGGTTCCAAAGAACACTGTGCGTAGAATAATAGTAATTTCATCTTTCGGTGGAATAGCTAATGTTTGTATCGCTTGTAATATCAATATAATTGTATAAATTGTTAGAGAAGCGTTTAAATTTACCACGATCCACCGTCTGTCAATATCACAGCGTAATGAATATTCCTAATGCGTCAAAAATCCGCTCGAATCTCCATAAACAAAGGTTCCAAAGAACACTGTGCGTAGAATAATAGTAATTTCATCTTTCGATGGAATAGCTAAAGTTTGTATTGCTTGTAATATCAATATAATTGTATAAATTGTTAGAAAAGCGTTTAAATTTACCACGATCCACCGTCTGTCAATATCACAGCGCAATGAATATTTCTAATGCGTCAAAAATCCGCTCGAATCTCCATAAACAAAGGTTCCAAAGAACACTGTGCGTAGAATAATAGTAATTTCATCTTTCGATGGAATAGCTAAAGTTTGTATTGCTTGTAATATCAATATAATTGTATAAATTGTTAGAGAAGCGTTTAAATTTACCACGATTCACCGTCTGTCAATATCACAGCGCAATGAATATTCCTAATGCGTCAAAAATCCGCTCGAATCTCCATAAACAAAGGTTCCAAAGAACACTGTGCGTAGAATAATAGTAATTTCATCTTTCGGTGGAATCGCTGGTGTTCATATTACAATATCAATATGATTTTATGAATTTGTCGAGAAAAATAAACTAGCAGAGGATTTTGTTAGCAAGGAACGTGTTAGGGAAAGGAAATATTAATCTGTTCGTAGGTGCTAAGCAAGCATAGCCAAACATTTGCTACAATCCTCCGACCGTATCCGTTCCGGCGGGCGTAATTGTAGCTAATAGCTGTTATAAACAGATCGTTTGATAGCGGTGCTACTGGCCCCGGGTCTCAACGGTACGGAATAGTAAGAACGTGGAGGCAGACTTGGCAAATATAGACATACGGTTATGTGATCTCAAAATCACACGTAGATACAAAGTGTTAAGGGCGGGAGCAAACAGTCCGACCGAGGGCGCGATAAATTCCTGTGATCGGAGCACCGAGCTCTTCTAAGTACTCGTTACGACGTCGATGCATTAACAAAGACTATTCGACTGAATGGGAAATCGCGAAATAGTCACGAGTAATGTCAATGGTACGTCGACAAATTCTACGGTCATGTTTCACCATACGTATCGTCGATTGCATAGACTGGAATTATTTGGAATTATTCTTTCTCTAACAATCTTTTTATATTGTCTGAAACTACGATCTTTTTGCAAACTTAAAGAATTTTTAAATTTAGGAACTGATATCCATGACACGCGAAATAGTCACGAGTAATGTTAATGGTACGTCGACAAATTCTACGGTCATGTTTCACCACACGTATCGTCGATTGCATAGGCTGGAATTATTTGGAATTATTCTTTCTCTAACAATCTTTTCATATTGTCTGAAACTACGATCTTTTTGCAAACTTAAAGAATTTTTAAATTTAGGAACTGATATCCATGACACGCGAAATAGTCACGAGTAATGTCAATGGTACGTCGACAAATTCTACGGTCATGTTTCACTACACGTATCGTCGATTGCATAGGCTGGAATTATTTGGAATTATTCTTTCTCTAACAATCTTTTTATATTGTCTGAAACTACGTTCTGAGCTTCTTGCAAACTTAAAGAATTTTTAAATTTAGGAATTAGTATCCATGACACGCGAAATAGTCATGAGTAATGTCAATGGTACGTCGACAAATTCTACGGTCATGTTTCACCACACGTATCGTCGATTGCATAGGCTGGAATTATTTGGAATTATTCTTTCTCTAACAATCTTTTTATATTGTCTGAGACTACGATCTGTTTGCAAACTTAAAGAATTTTTAAATTTAAGAATTAGTATCCATGACACGCGAAATAGTCACGAGTAATGTCAATGGTACGTCGACAAATTCTACGGTCATGTTTCACTACACGTATCGTCGATTGCATAGGCTGGAATTATTTGGAATTATTCTTTCTATTGTCTGAAACTACGTTCTGAGCTTCTTGCAAACTTAAAGAATGTTTAAATTTAGGAACTGGTATCCCATGACACGTGGAAAAAAGATACGTATCGATGATTTCCCGAAATTAGATTATATTAAAAACTAATTTCAACGTCTATGGGAATTGCGATGCGCGTGCAGGTATGTGGCAAGAACAACCAAAAAAGTTGATCGAACATCGAGTATCCAGGATCGAGCTGCGCGTCGCGTTGATTACAATGGAACGGGATATGCATATGCACTCGAAACATCTACGCATCCGCGGTGTAGTTTGAAATCCAATATCGGCGGCCACTGTTATAATCGAGTAGTATAACCGATAGGAACGGGGATGGGCCAGTAACGAGGTAATAACCCTCTAGCTTACCATCCGCGAAACGCTATGAAATTAGCATAGATTCTCGTGCCGCGAAGATCAGCTGCATGTGCACGACGTGTTTCTGCTAATGCAGCCAAGGAAAATCCGACGCCGGTGTCTGGCGTCGCATAAACGCGCATTTGCTCTCGTATAACAACCGTTCGCGTATTCCTGGAATTTACCGGCGATCATCGACGACACACCGACGCCCACGCCTGCTGTAACGCCGGAATCGCGCTCGGACGATCGTTCGTCGAACGCTTCGCGCCAATGCGGATCCCCTTATCGATTACACTGTCGATAAACATGGATAATACCGAAACGTTCCATACATCGATCGTTGCAATATTTTTTAAAATTAAGCTTACCATTCTCTACATTCTCCTGGGCGTGCTCTTTATTACTAGAATTATCAAAGAAAATAAATATGTACACGTTTCTGCCTTCTGCGATTCTAACGAAACAGTTTCCCGTGTTTACCTACGATATTTTTCGTGAGAATTCTGTCAACTGCCAGGATCTTTTCGTTCGCGAAGTATGTCAGTGCCGATTCAAACTTTTTATAGCGTTCTATAATTTTTTAAGTAAATCAAAAGCGAACGTCGTACGCACGTTTCGGTCGTCCGATTTCTCTCTGTAGGAATTTCATTAAAATATTAAACCGGGCTGTCTACGAGTCGTGTTTAGAATTTCGTTCGTGCACCGTGGCTAGAAATTGAAGGGATACGTCGCGGAGTTCCACGTCCGTCGTTCTGTACGCAGACGGAGTTTGAAACGACATGAAAAATTTCGAGAAATTCGAACGAAACGAAATAACGCCGGACCACGGCGTCCCCGGGCAATTTGTTTAACCTGCCTTATTATTGCGACGGAAATATCGTGGCTCGAAACTTCGGGACAAACTTGCAACACGAGTGGCCCGAAAGTCGGCCATGAAATATTAAACGTGCACAGGTTCGAAACGGTCCCGGGGGACGTGTTCGAAGATAGCGAGGAACACGATTTATAGCTTTCTTTGGATACATAAAAAATGGAAAATACTCTTATATATAGAATTACCATTCTATATAGTATTATATTGCAACGTGAGACCTGCTTCTATTAATTTCATGCTCGAACAACCTCACTGACCAGGATTATCTTCAACGCGAATATAACGCTCCTGTTTTAGCCTGCTTGCCTCTACTCGAGATTTTAGAGGGATCCAATTTTGAATTGAATTCTGAATCGGGCGTCTTTCGCGCGGCGCGTAGTTCGATCTGGCGGGACTAACATTTCGCGTTCGGAATTTATCGACCCGGTCCATGGGGATTCGCCACGGTCCGCGACAACTTTGCTTCCCGTCGTTTGCGAGTTTGCCTTTTCGTATCTATTACGCCGATGGCCTCCGACGACCACCACGAAAACGACCGTGGGAGCAACTTCGGCTCGCAGCGAGCGTCCCGCGGGGACCAAAGACACGGACGTGGCCAGCCAGCCAGCGGGAGGAAACCTCGATTAACGTTGCAACGCTCCGCGAACGGCACCAACTTCTGACGAATTCACGACACCACGGACCGACGAACGGTGCATCGACGTCGCGACGCGTCACCGCGACGACACTCGTCCCGACAAGCGCGAGACAGCCGTCCCGTTCGTCGAACGTTTCATCAGGAAATCGCCTGGGGACTGTGTCGACGTGCTGATTGGTGTCGCCGTGCGAATTTCGACTTTAATTGCACCGCGCGTACGACGCCACAGACTTGAACGGACTGCTTCAGACGATCTGTGCTATTTATCTTTACCCTGCTTCTGCCATTTTCTACGGGGTTAAGGAACAACTTTTCGAACATTCTTGGAATGTCAACATATTCTATACTAAAATACGCGTCGTTTGGCTTTTTGAACATTAAAATCGTCCAATCCGTTCGGAAGTTATGACGTTTTAAAGATATGCATGAAATTTCAGGGAAACGGGTCAACGATATGGTCAGACATGATATTTTCGGTAATGAATTTTTTTCTCGAAAGTGCGTAGGATTTCGAGGGTATGTCTATCGACCAAAAATGGTTGTAATTGATCCCTGCAACTGGACATAATTTTTTTAAAACGATTTGAGACTTTTCAATTTTGACGAAAAATTTAGACACCTACTCGAATTTTTTTCTCGAAAGTGCGTAGGATTTCGAGGGTATGTCTATCGACCAAAAATGGTTGTAATTGATCCCTGCAACTGGAAATAATTTTTTTAAAACGATCTGAAACTTTTCAATTTTGACGAAAAATTTAGACACCTACTCGAATTTTTTTCTCGAAAGTGCGTAGGATTTCGAGGGTATGTCTATCGACCAAAAATGGTTGTAATTGATCCCTGCAACTGGACATAATTTTTTTAAAACGATCTGAGACTTTTCAATTTTGACGAAAAATTTAGACACCTACTCGAATTTTTTTCTCGAAAATGCGTAGGATTTCGAGGGTATGTCTACCGACCAAAAATGGTTGTAATTGATCCCTGCAACTGGAAATAATTTTTTTAAAACGATCTGAAACTTTTCAATTTTGACGAAAAATTTAGACACCTACTCGAATTTTTTTCTCGAAAGTGCGTAGGATTTCGAGGGTATGTCTATCGACCAAAAATAATTGAAATTGACCCCTGCAGCTAAAAATATTTTTTTTAGAACGATTTGGAAATTTTTCTTTTCGTCGAAAAATTTAGACACCTCAGGTTGTATGACCTGTCCATAAAGTGTAAGGTTTACTTCTATACCTCGTGGTTAAAGATACCAGAAATCGTAAATATCGTTTGTCTGCTATTCAAGTCGACTGTCAATATGGCAGATTTCGATAGAATATAAATAATGTCCATAAATCTAGTGTCGAAAGCTACAGTGTTTTATTTTTATATCATCAATACCAATATTCGGTTGGATTTATTTTCATTCTCGAAACACTTATTCTTGGGAATCAGAAAATTCGTGAAAGCGGGTAATAAAGAACACGGTTGAGGAGAGGAATTATTTTGCTGGTCCGTGTTTTATCAATAAGAAACAGAAAATCCCAACGAGCAGCATAGTCGGGACAACAATAGATTTTATGCCTTCTTCGTACACCCCCGCAACTTTCGCGAACCCATAAAATGCACATTTTATGCACGGGGCCATGTTTTCTGTACGTGCTTCGCGGCTACATGCGTGATAGCGAACACGTGTAGCATGAGTTCGTACATTATATCAGGACCATTTCGGTATAAACCTTGTTACGATTCAGGGACCTCGATCACTTTCATATCAAACATTTAACCTTTCTAATAATCATAATATAAAACGTCTTTATTAGCTGTTCCTTCAAACGCGACGGAGCTCTTCCCTCGAGAAAAATAAAATTTCCGTACGTTTCACTGAAAACGATGCCAAGTACGGTTGCGTTTGAACGATTTCGAGGCTCCTCGTTCTTTTATAAGATAGAAAATACAGGGCCGCGAACCTAACGAAACACTTCCTTTTCCACGTCGTATTTCGAGTCTGTCGTTTTATAAAAATTCGCTCCTCGGACGCCCGAGCACCGTTATCATTTTCTTCGTGCTCGCAATAAGCAATGCGTATTTGTTGCGATCAAATAGAACGGGGCTAGAGGCGAAAGCGAACGAAAGAGCAATACTCACCGTCGGGATGAAATCGCTATGAATGTTCCCGGCGTATTTGCGAAACTCTTTTATAAAGCGGGCTTCTAACTGGCAGGGAAAATGTCTCCCCCGATCTCGAAAACCGACCAAAATGTCCGGGGAGCTCGGTCGCTTATTTCCAGGACGTCTTGCGTAATTACCGCGAGGACACCGTGTTTGAAGGACCGTTCTCTCGTTCGTTGAACGTGCACACGTTGTTATTAAAATAAACTGAAGTGTTCCTCGGTAACCTGCGCCAGCGTTTCCGTAATTCCTCGACCCGGAGACGGATCGACCGGCGCGTAATTCGCTAATGGTTTCATCGCGTTATTGGCCGGTCGATAAGCCTCGTAATTAAAAGGGCGGGACAATCGGAGCGTCAACGGACGAACAAAGGCGTGGGAGCGGCCACGGCGGGGCGAGACGGAACGATCGTTGCGAATCGGATAGAGATGCGAACGATCGTATGGATACAACCGCCGCGGCGCACGCAATAGAACAGATAGAATGCAGCTCATTAACGTTGCACAGCGATAGCACCTGCTCGCAGCTGATAAGTTCGCATATGCTCGACCGCGACCCGAATATACTCCCACTCTTTAGTTAGGCGTCGGTTTAATCTCGTCTTCTGTGATTAAGCGACTTGTTTCTCGAATTTCCTACGCCATCCAAGGCGGCAAATCTTCTCCTGCGATCTCACAATTGGCTGGTTCATTATATTTACGGAGAATCACAACAAATTTACTACGAATGATCTTTCAACTTTAACCCCTTACCGTACAATGACGAACCTGACTCGTGACAAAGTTCTTGATATCAAGTTTTACAAAGGCTACTCATTTATCGTTACGTCTTATACAGGGTGTTCGACCTTGGGAAAAATTTTTGGGAGATTCTAGAGGTCAAAATAAGACGAAAATCAAGAATACTAATTTGTCGATGGAGGCTTCGTTAAAAAGTTATTAACTTTTAAGGTTCCGACGGTTCTGAATTTTTTTCTCGAAAATGGGTAGGATTTCGAGGGTATGTCCATCGACCAAAAATGGTTGTAATTGATCCCTGCAACTGGAAATAATTTTTTTAAAACGATTTGAGACTTTTCAATTTCGACGAAAAATTTAGACACCTACTCGAATTTTTTTCTCGAAAGTGGGTAGGATTTTGAGGGTATGTCCAATGACCAAAAATGATTACAATTGACCGCAGAACCTAGAAATAATTTTTTTAGAACGATTTGAAATTTTTTTTTTTCGCCGAGAAATTTAGGCACCTACCCCTTGTCGATTTTTCCTAGAAATCCGTTTTTCATTTTTAATAAATTTGTCTGACGCGCTACGGAAATTTTGTCTAATACTTTTTTGTAGGTACCCATGAGCTCCACTTCAGAAAAAAGTTTCATTGAAATATACTCACTATTATAAGAGTTATGGCCGTTTGAAAATTGGACCACTTTTATGGAGCTTTTCTCATTTTGCGATGTCAAGGACCAACTTTTCGAATAATTTTGTGATTTGTACATATTCTCCATCAAAATACGCGTAGTTTGCTTTTTTAAACATTAAAGATTCGCACAAAATTAAATAGTATAGGTTTGGAAAATTATTTGTAATCGAATCGTACGTTAAGGGGTTACAACCGAAATATTGTTCAATGGCGTCGATTAGTGTGACATGACTATACGGAGTCCTGCACCGCGACGTTTCGTCCAAAATCTGTGTCGAACGTTTGCTATTAGCGCCTCGCATTAGGACGTTCGACGGCATTCAACGAACGTCCAGGGCAGAGGTACGGGAACGACGACGATCTCGGCTGTCTCGTGTTTCTACAATTACCTCCGGCGCCTGTGGCAGCTTCCTAATCTAAACATCAAAACGCACGATCCACTAGTCAACGTGAATAGGGGTTAGTTGTCAGCCCGTTCGCCCTGTCGTGTCCTCCCCGTGGCGCGTCTACGTGACATTTGCGCTGACAGGGCCGATATTATTAATTCGCATGTATCGCCCATGATTCGATGCCAGCCATCGACGTAACGACCAAATCACCGACCGTGATCGAAAGAACTGTATTCGACACTTGCCCTTTAAGGGTGAATATTGCAAAGTACTTCTCGGAATGCACGGTAGATTTTATTTGCAGGACCCCGTTCGTCGAGCTCGAAAGACACGGAAATAAATGAAGCAATTTTTTAGCGGCGTATGATACGAAGAAACACGTTTGAAGTTTACTGTTTTTACTTTTGAAAAGAGGCTATTCTCGCCTTTGTCCGTCAGCCGGCGACGCTAAGTGGAAATTAGATAATCAACAGATTGAATGATCGCGTCGACGAGCGTCCGCGCTATATCGCCGACGGATCGCAGTCATGAGAGTAATTGACGTCAATTAAAACCGGACAATAATTGCAAATTCGAACGCTCCGCGCATTCTCTGCCTATTATCGGTAACGAATATTATGACATTAATTAGAACGACGGTTGCTGCGCGGATAATTCATCCGATTAGCGATAAAACAGTCAAATTTAGACCTGCTCGTTTCAATCTGGAACAGGTGGATCGTGGATATATAGAACTCTCCTAAAAAATCGTGAAGGAAAAGAATATTCTGACAAAAGTTCTCCCTTATATATTTGATGGAACGAATGTTATTATTATTTTCAAGTATCCCTTATTGAAAGACTGAAATACAGTCTCACTAACCAGTGCATTCCAGACAAATTATGCTGCAACTACGTGAACCCCTGTCGATTTTTCCTAGAAATCCGTTTTTCATTTTTAATAAATTTGTCTGACGCGCTACGAAAATTTTGTATAATACTTTTTTGTAGGTACCCATGAGCTCCACTTCAGAAAAAAGTTTCATTGAAATATAGTCACTATTATAGGAGTTATGGCCGTTTGAAAATTGGACCATTTTTATGGGGGTTTTCTGATTTTGCGGGGTCAAGGACCAACTTTTCGAATATTTTTGCGATTTGTATATATTCTCCATCAAAATACGC
Source organism: Colletes latitarsis (assembly GCF_051014445.1). Classification (NCBI taxonomy): domain Eukaryota; kingdom Metazoa; phylum Arthropoda; class Insecta; order Hymenoptera; family Colletidae; genus Colletes; species Colletes latitarsis. The sequence goes on along the minus strand of NC_135137.1, from coordinate 38,703,240 downwards.
GTAGTTTGCTTTTTTAAACATTAAAATATTCCAATCCGTTCAGAAGTTATGATGTTTTAAAGATATGCATGAAATTTCAGGGGAACGGGTCAACGAATGGTCAGACATAACATTTTCGGTAATGAATTTTTTTCTCGAAACTGAGTAGGATTTCGATGGTATGCCTATTGACCAAAAATGCTTGCAATTGACCTCTGCAACTAACAATATTTTTTTCAGAACGATTTGAAATATTTTAATTTCGTCGAAAAATTTCACACCTTCTCGAATTTTTTTCTCGTAAGTGGGTAGGATTTCGAGGGCATGTCTAATGACCAAAAATGATTAAAATTGACCCCTGCAACTAAAAATAATTTTTCCAGAACGATTTGAAATATTTAAATTTAATTGTTAATAACTTCTTAACGAAGTCTCCATCAACAAATTGGTATTCTCGATGAATCTCTTTGTATACTCATCGCAAAAACTTCGATTCCAGAATATTTCACAGCGAACGGCCCCACGAATATATCGCTCGAGTATAGTTAGAAGCAAGGCGCGTGTCTGATTTCGAACGCAACGTTAATTAGCGGAATAAAATTCGTGTCTCGGTAACGGTTAACACCGGGACGGGTAATGGAGTGCCGCGAATGATAGTGATCCGTCGTTTACCGGGAGATCTGACCGCCGTACGTACACGGCAATCTCCCCGTAACACTTCCGAGCACAATTATCTCGAGGCCTCGTGTCTCTAATTATCCTGGTCGCAGCGTCTGCGGAAGGTGTCGAGTCGCGGCACAAAGCTGCGCCATAATCAAAATCATCGCGGATGACACTGTATCTGTTAACGAAGGGTTAGACGAAGGTAACTCGGTCGGGCAAAGGGAAACGCGCTACGTCGACGCTCTGCACGGGAATCTCGGGGATCGGTTGCAATCCGGGCCGCGACATCCATTCAATTAAGCAGTTGCAAAGCGAGTGCTCGCAACACCGGTGCCCGTTGAAATATTCCCGGGCTTCTTTGCCGCGCCACATATCACGCGCCCCTCGCCGCCCGTACCGCGTAACGCGGCGTAACACATATTACGCCGCCACGAGTTATAAATTGGATCGCGGCGTTGCATTATTCATGGTTCCGAAGGGCGTCAAAGCTCTTTGATTCATTTCGTATCCACCCGCCAGGCAGGTGGTAACGCATACCGCCTTGCAAGATCCGCGGCTGACAGACGCGTCCTCATCGACGCCGCATCCCTATCGCGCGACGAGGCGCCCGAGAACGCCAGGAACCCGACCAAAACGCGACTAAAAATGGACCTTAGATAAAGAATATTAGTTACAGGATCGATGGAGACCGATTGAACCTAGCGCCCAACTTTCACGAAAACGAGGGTGGTACAAAGGGGTGCAAACGTCAAGAAGATTCGAAAAATATTGAAAAATAACGATGTTACCCCCTTGACGATTTTTCAAAGCGTGGCCCAAAGAACCCTTTGGGGTACAAACGACGTAGAATTAGATGCAATTGAAGAAGATTTAACTTTTTGAATGTCGGGCTCAGGTAGGTGACTGATTGCACCCGAGCGACGGCAGAGGGCTACGCTGAACGTACCTTTCTCGCGAGTGCTCGACCATCGAGCGACGAAACACTCCAGTCTTGCTTGCCTCGCGAGACATTTGTGGTTAAATAGTAAGACGACGACGTTAGCGTCACGGAGCTTAAATTATACCTAACCCGGGGAACCGGGTCTGCAGGATTTTTGTGTGAGTTTAGCGAGCGACAGTGGCTCGGAGCTGCCGTCGTCTGCGCGGAAGGGAAAGACGGGCTCGGTTAAAGTGTCTTTAGATAAACGACCCTGCGGCCGTCTAAAATCTACATTCGGTGTAAACAGCGTTGCACTCTCGAGCGGAGGAGCTCGACGTCGAGATAGAGAGAGAGAGAGAGAGGGGTTGATGCTCATAATTCTCTCGTTTGAAAACAGGGCGGCCCGTTTAAACTTCGCCCGAAAAGCGACGGCGAAGCACATTGTGCCGGGGCCCCGCTGTAAATCTACATTCAAAAAGGGAATATAGAAAATGCCCGGCATAATTGCGTTCCGGATTAAAAGAGTATATGTACGTGTCTATATAGCGTGCTCAATTTCGCCGGGGCAATAAATTTCGAGCCTCCTGTCGCCCCCTCCCCCTGCCCCTGTCCCTCGAACCCTCGCCTCAATGTCGGTGCAAGCTCGAATAAAATCGTCGCTCTCTCGTTGGTTACCTTGACTCGACGACCGACGTGATCCGTCGTTTTTCGTCCCCCCCGTAAAAAAGGCTGAAATTAATCTGGAAAGTTTGCCCATCGCGCTGCCGGAATAATGAAAATGCTAAACTTTCCGCCAAAGGCGCGGGACAACCGGGACCAAAATGGCCGGCTGTGCCGCGTCCACCGCGAAAGGAGATCGAACATCGCAATTTCGAGGATCATTTCGAACCAGCCCCGTGTCCCGATGGAGCTCATTAATGCGGATACCCGTCGATCGACGTTGCCACGGTTGAATTGCGATCAGTATTCGTCTCTGTGGATGACGGTGGACGTATGCACCGTACGCGCGTAATGTTCCCGTAACCGTTACTTTATGGATTTCAGTTACTGATCATTAGTCTCTGTTACGTAACACTGCGGTTCCACGACGAGAAGAAGAATGGACCGATGGAGTTACCGGTCCGTGATTCAAATTTTCAGTCCTACCGGTCGTCGACAACGCCCCGACTGATTTGAATATTCGGAAATGGTTGGTGTTTATGGGTGGCGTGTTTACCTTGCAAATAATCCATGCACGAGTGGAACGGGACGCTCAACAGGCGCAACGATATCAGACGAAAGGGTCGCTGTACCTATAAATAATTTAATTATTATTCGAATAAATCGTTTTCTATCGGTAATAATCCCCCCATCGGGAGATCCGTTCTGCTCGGAAAAGTTTACCAACTTCGAAAGTATGATAAAATGTCCCGGTACGTATCCGTAAAGAAACTCGTGCCGGCACACCGCGTTACGACCTCGATTAAAGATCGCGTTGCAAAAGTTTCGCCATCGATTGACTGGCGTTTATTTCCCGTTTCAAGCAACGGAGCTCGACTAGACTTCAGCATCTGATCGATCAAACGACATAAACGTTGGACTCGGTGTCGTTTCGCGAACCGATCCAGCGTGAAGCGGATCGTCTCAATTAGAAGTTCGTAACCATCCGCTCTGTCTCTTCGCCCTGCCACTTGTCGTTTTCCTCCGTTGCAGGAAATTTGTCGTGTTTTGTTCCCCGCAGGTTACAGAGAAATTTATAAAAAATGTACCATTTAATTTGCTAGAGAGCTTTCTTCGATCAATTCGCCATATTCAACCAAATTGAATGAAAATAATTCAATTTCACGTGCGTTAAAGCATTAAAAATGTTTCCCTAGTTAAATTAGAGTCCTCTAAAAAGTTAGAAAATCTCCGATTTAACGTTTAATCCACATTTAGCGTTTTCTGCAGGCATTTTTGCTTACCCTCGCGTTTCAACGAAAGTGCCAAGTCAGCAGAATGTTTATCAAGCGGATTTTGGTACATGTATCACGCTTTAACGATGACCTAAATATAAATACACAAGTTTCGCCTTCGCAGTATCTAAATACTGGCTCTAAAACTTTCCCTATATTCTCCCTGCCGGCTTCGTCAACTCTTACGCTAAACTCCCAGATCCTCTCCGACGCTTTGCTGAAACAAAGTTGACTGTCGCCACGCACCGAGCATCCAGAAGGACTCTTATCTTCGCGAGACACGCACGCTTGCTCGTAGCCAAGCCTCTGACACACCCACGCATTCCTGAGAACCATATTCTCCAAACATCTCGCTGGCGTTTGACTCTCAAAGAACTTTCACTCCACGTGTTCCTCCAATTCTGCCTCTATCTCACTTCTATGGTATCGCAATGGATTTGGAAAAATCAGTCTCGAAACAATTACGATAAAACGCGAACAGTATCGAGCCAATACGGGTTGGAATTCCATCCGAGGCCAACCAAAGCTTGGTTCGCCCGGCGGTCGTTGGGAATTTTCTCGATACCATAATATCTCGTCATTTCGGTGCAAATATCCGATCGCGGACCGCGTCTATCTCCGCGGTTCGTATTTCTGGCCAGCAGTTTCGTACATTGTTTCGCGGGGCGCGGGATTTCAGGGAAGTTGCGAAAGTAAAAACGCTCCTTCGTGCAGGAGTCACGCGAACTCGCGCTATTCGTTTCGCCTCCTCCTCGCGCGATCCCGCCCCGCGCTCGAGACGCTGAATGGCCTCTTAAAGTCCCGTGGAAGAATAGACAGATCGAGATGGGGCCGGCTGACAGGAAAATTGTCTGCGGGACAGCAATCGCTGCTCGATAAAAGTTGGAAATCCCGGACGATTCGCCGCGCGGGACTTGGAACTTTTCAACGTCCGCCCGGTTGGCTGACGCTGGGAAAACTCATCCTTGTTTCCAACTATAAGCTTACGCATTTCTGGAATTCAATCTCGGGCGACCTTATCGATATCGTTTCCCTCCACGAGAAATTCGGATTGCATCGACATCGCGGCCACACAGATTGCGGGGGATAAGGCGGTCTTCTATATTTCAGCAAAAACTTCGACCCGGGGAATTTTCTTAATTCCCTTTCGACCGTTGACTAACGATGGTAAACGCTGGAGTGGCATTCTATTATTTTTTCCGACTAATATTTGCTCGTCCAACATTTACCAACTTTCGTCTTATACTACTACTCTTCCGGGAAAGCATGGAAATTGAAAGAATTCTCTTGGCTCGAAATTCTGCTCGCGGACCTTGCAAGCTGGATGCAAGATTTAATATTTATCAGTGGTATGTTTTACCAGTATTGTTTCACATTTCTAAGATATTCGTCAGTGTTGAGTGGAACTTATTTTCGAGTATTTCCAAGGAAAATTTATATTCTAATCTGCGTGCTGGAACTGGACACTTTCCCTCGCCGATAATATATCTGTACGTGTCTTAGCCTCCTGGTTTATGACCTGGCGATTCTCGCGAGACGCACAGTGTCAGCGTTTCAACACCCTGTTGTCCTCTCCTCCAGGACACGTCTGCAAGGACTTCGAGAACGAGTATAATTTAAAGAGCGACTCGATTCAGAGGAAAAACGTATAAAGTTTCCTACGTAGCCTTAAAAGTGCTTTTAATTAAAAAATTAAAGGAACGAAATTATTTTCTCGTCTCTTCCGTGTACTGTTTCCCTTAATAAACTCGTTGCTAGAGTCCGGGGCTATTTTCCGCGTAAAATATGAACCGTTTAAGTAATTCAGTATTTTTCGAAAACTGTTCGAAAGTCGCCGGAAGCTTCCAAGATCCATATCCTACTAAAAGCCGTTCGAAATTTAAAAATACCGCTTACGGTAGCAGTTACTCATGCAAAATGCAGCCCGCTGCGTTTCAGCAACATATTGTTATAGTTTAATAAGCACCGTCTGCGCTTCCGTGCACGGATTAACGAAAGAAATTTATTACGGGCTCCCGGGCACTGGAGAAAATGCTAGCCATCCATTCCTCTCAAGCGGAGTGAAAGCTTAATGAACAGTAGCCATTCAGTTATCGTTACGCCCATGGAAGAGGAATGTCGAAAATAGGAGTTACCCGGTCTAGTCTTCATAATTCAAGATTCGGTCTGAACGACCGCTGGCCCCTTTTAGCCGCCATCGGCGAGGATGGAACGTTAATTTGCATTAATTATATTCCGGTGTTGCGCAGCTAACGAAGACGTTGCGTGTATCCGCCTCGTTTCCAAGATTCTCCGACCGCTCCTTCGTGATCCGTGCGCTTCTTCCTCTTCCTGTTTGTTCGAACATTGTAAATTTAAGCTATCTGCGTCTAATCGTATTTTTCAACCGTTCCGACAACGATGCACGATCATTTCTATATTATTACTCCGACATAAAATATCACCGAGCAGTAATATTACTGTTGGTTTTTTTTTCTTTATGTAACAAAAACCAGCTTGTTTAGACAAAGTGTAGGACCGATTGGGCCTTAGGGTACGGGACTGACCTATTCATTCTGTATGTTCCTTTCAAAGCGTTGAGACGTGCCTTCCTAGTGTTTCCAATAAAAGCTAAGTTAAAAGTTATTCCTTCTATAATCGTTTTTTTATTCCACCACCTGTTTCCAATAATTACAAACATCGCGTGTAAGATTGCACCTGTTCGTAACGTGGATTACGATTGTAAGTTTTGCCTCTCGAGTCGAGACGTTAGTTTAGATTGCTAACGATATGGTCAAAGCAGAAGAATAAAACTTCGCGTCTCTGTTAGGAAATGTTTACGGCGAATTCAAACGCAAACGCGTGCGTATGATTTCAAGTTAGACGATGGGAATTTAACTGGCCATTTCGATTGGAAGATCGAATGAAACTATGATAGCTCCTGACAGATTACGATTCGGCTGGGAGCTGGCTGTTGCAACCTGCCATGGAGGGAAACCCGGAATTTATCTCTGTGATATTTCGGCTCGCTGGCTGTCTATTAGATAGCTGTAAAAGCAGCATTACGGCGCACGAAGTTGTATTTCGAACCAATTAAATACGCATACCGATTAATTCAATCGACGAGAAGCGTTAACGAATAACATTTATTTAAATCGTCGATCATCGTGAACGATTAATTTAATTGCCAATGACCGCGAGTGATCAACCATTAATTCACCTGTCAGTCATAAATTATTTGTGACAATCGACGGTCACGATCGACCGCCGATTCGTTTGCAACCAAGGATCAACATAAGTTATTGCATAGTTGACTTTTTCTGGTATTACGTTTACCAAATGATCGCTTCCATCGAGCATCACGAGCGATCGGTGCAATAGTTTGTTTAATATCTCGAGTGCGTCGGATTATGTATCAGAATAACTGCAATTAAACGAACCGTTTCTGAAACGTTCTGTTCCCAGATATAATGAGATGCTGGTCCGTGTGCGGGAATAATTATGCCACTAATATCGCTGTACCGGTTCTTTGCATTCGCTATTACGCAGTATAATGGTTTATTAGCATCGTTAGTTGGCCGTTCTCCGCCCCCCCCCCGCGGTTCGATGTAATTATTATTACGAAAACGCACCACTGATATTTTACCAGTGCGTTTCGCGTCGGATTATTTCGAATAAATCCACGGTATTATGCGTTCCCGGATATTTCGCCGTTTTTCGGGCACGTAGTAATTCCGCGATTCGTACAATTTAGAACCGATTGCTAAACAGAACAGCGTTAATTTCCCAACGCCGACAGGTCCCACGAAGCGTGTTCGCGTTGTCTGATATTTCAAATTTTCTATCAGACACGCGACCGTACAAATTTTACGCGCGTATTTGCTTCGACGAGGGCGAGGATGCCCGGACGCGGGCCACATAAATTTTTCGAATTCGCCGCTGTCGGCATAAATTTGCGACCGGACCGCGAACGAAAAAGCGGTTGTATTTTCTCGTCGACGCCGCCGTCGAACAGCTTGGCGGATCGTAGAACCGGAAGGGGCGCTATCGCGCCGATAGGATGCTCATCCTGTTCCCGCCAACGTACTTAAAACGGGATTTGTTCACCCGCGGAAGAGTTATCCGCACTTTTTATTTTTAACGAGCCGCCGCTGTCAAATATTCGTTCGCGGTAAAAATTGCCAGGCGACGTTCGAAACAATGCTCGTTCGCTCTGTCAAATAAAACTAACCACGGTGACAACAAACTTTCACGCGGTCCACGCTGCCGTTTGATTACGCGAAAATATCGTTTCGCTGTTCGCCGCTCGAAACAGCTTCGAAATTATTTTCCAACCGAATCAGCATGATTTTTCGTCCCACTAACAACACTAGGTAATATTCTGTTCCGACGAGGACGCTTGTTTTGGTGTTCGTGTAGCTATCGCGAAACAGCCCGTGTTGCAACTCGCCCTCGTACGTGGTCGATAACTGACGCGTTAAACGACGACGCGTCGCATTCGAAAATCGCGGAAACACGACCACCATTTCGATCTGATAGCGCGTACGATTGATTTTTAATCGATGTTAAATTAATTTTGTAAAGTTCCAACTCTTTTGCCTCGAAGACCTCGCTTTTTAAATTTGCCACCCTTGAATTATTCTCGTTTAAATCTCCCCTCGTCGAGGTGCGTTTGGAAGGGCGTGAAAGCGTTTGAACGATCCTGCGATCCGATTTTCACGTAGAGAAACTCGCGTAGCCGCCCTTGACACCGTTCGACGATTCTCACGGCCGCAAGGCGCGAGCGCGGAATAATCGCGTTAGAAATCGCGGTAATTTCGTTAAAACGGAAACGGTTGGTAGCTCTCTCCGTGCAGGGACGACGATTAATCGTTCGAACGAGCGCAGCCGTTGACCGAGGCAACGCTTTGATACCATAAATCGCGGTTTCGAGCGACATGGCCGGCGAATCCGCGCCGCGTAAGTAGATTACTCGACGCGAAACAGATTATGAAAGTCCGTCGATGCTCCTTCCTCTCGCGGTTTAATCCGTATGATCGATGGTTGCGCCAAGGTCCGTCCAGTGACTCGCCAAAAGTGTCCCGAGCAAATGTTCTCGAGTTTGCGGGATTTAAAAATATACTTTCCCTTAATACGTTCTCTCTGTTTACAGCCTCCTGAAACTTATTTTAACATAAAAATGGTCCAATTTTTAAACGGCCATAACTCCTACAATTGTGAATATATTTCAATGAAACTTTTTTCTAAAGTGGAGCTCATGGGCTCCTACAGAAAAGTATTAGACAACTTTTCTGTAGGGTGTCAAACAAAATTACTAAAAATAAAAAAGGAACTTTTAAGAAAAATCGACAAGGCGAAAAAACAAAATTTCAAATCGTTTTGGAAAAATTATTTTCGGTTACGGGAGTTAATAACAATAATTTCTGGTGAATAAACCTACCCCCGAAATCCTACCCAGTTTCGAGAAAAAAATTGTATAAGATTGACGAGGAGTGAGATGAGTCATTGTATGGCAAAGGGTTGACGTTCAGAACAGTGTTATTCACATTATACGATTTGTATGGTAGCTCGTATTTACCTGCAGCCTATGAATCCATCTTTCCAAGTGTTCCGTATAATTTCAAGTACTGTACTCGCGCGGAAAGAAAGCTAGCAGCGCGCTACGTAGACGTACGAGATAAATAATGAAATGTTTGAACCCGGCTTCAATATTGCGTTGATCCACGATCCAGCTCAGTCTCGACGAGTTGAAGCGTACGGGGAACGATCCCCGGGAATTATTTAAATCCTTCGACGCCGCGCGGCGGAAGTTTCGCGCGAGTCGTCATTGTTCCCTTCGCTGCCGCCTTAATAAGATCCATTCAGCAGCGGGGGAATCAAATTCGAGGAGGCTGCGCGCCCGTTCCCCGTCTGCGACCAATTTCATTCGCGCGGCGCTTAGAAGGAAAATTGAAACAGAGAGGCGGGCGTCGTCGTCGTCGCTGTAAGCGTCGGAACCGTCCTTACCGCGTCGAGCAAAAATACACCCCCGAGATCTTCGGATCGCAGATCGGCCACCGTGTCGCCCCAGCGATGAGTTTCAAAGGGTTGAGGTGAAACAGAAAGTTTGCAATCGTGTCCTGGGAACGAGCTTCTCTCGGAAGGTGACTCCAGAAACCCTGACGGGTCCAGAAGAAGAGCGTCGAAGCGTGTTACGAGACCCGCCATAAACCTGGAGGCTAAGACGCTGAAACGCGTAGTATATTGTCCGCGACGGGAACCGTCCAGTTCTGGCAGATGCCGTGGGACATAAATTTTCCACGCAGATGTACGAAAATAAGCTCGTTTCAGAACGGAAGATAGATGTTGTCCCGGGAACTGTATCTTCTCGAAGCAACACTTAACCTCTTACTTCGAAAGATAAACATCCGATCCTAAATCGTCTCGCGCTGTCCGTGAATTATTTCCCCCCCTACCTGGACGTTTTCCCGTAGTTTTTCTATTTTATCCGAAAAAAAAACGAGAGACAAAGAGGCCCCGCGGCGACGATTCGCGTCCGTTCGTTACTCTTCCATCGCGGTACGTTTAAGACACGGTCGCGGAGAGTGCATATTTACGCGAGGCGCGGAGCCCTGCGCTCTTATTCCGTCTCTATTAGATTATCGAGTCTCTCCTACGGAAAGATCAGAGAGGACCTGAAAGCTCTTTGTGTCCCCGGCGCGCCGTGGAACAGAATGCAATTCTGTCGGTCCGTTTTTACTTCTGGTCCGTTTGACGCGCGGGAAAGCACCGCGCCGACAAAACGCAACCGGCTGCTAACCTACATTCCTCCTCTCCGACCTCCCTGCATTATTGAATTTCGAAGCGCAGCCAAATTCCCCTCCCTCTGCCCGCCCCCCGGCGAAATTTACATTTAATTCTGGCCGCATAAAACCTGGGTAAATGAATAAATAACTGTCGATGCTGGCAGCGGGGCGAAAGGGGGGGAGGGGCTTACATTTTGATGAATATCGAGGATCCCTTGTTTCAACAACGCCCGCATTCTTTCTTCGAAGACTCCTCGGCCGTATTCTATTAATAACATTTAGGAAAAATGGAGACCGAGACAAGAAAATTGTGGGAATTGAATTTGAAATTTAAATTCGATTCGAATGTCTCCGCTTCGAGATATTAAAGATTAATTTTAAATCGCTCTGCCTGCCAGGAGAGCAAGCGAACAATGGGCGAACGCGTCTATGGAGACTCCGTTTTAAGAATTATTAAATTTCCAAATCCATTTGCAGTGTTATTTTCCTCCGGAAACAATCGTCGGAAACGATTCAGCTCCGCTCTAAATTAATATCCGATGAACGCAGCCTGGCGACACTTTCGAGCCATAAAATTCTAGGAAACATCACGCGTTTATGAGATCGGTCGTTTCAGGCGCTGCGAAGCATTAACGAGAGAGGTTTCATATTCTCAGCCGGGGTATCTGCGTACGCGGCGATGTCGGTAGTCTCCGAAACGACGAAGTAGAAGGCAATTGTAACGGATCTGGGGCACGACGGTGTTAAGCAACCCAGAGCTTAGGGGGTATACCACTTTGTCGCTAGACTTCCGTTTACCATTGAAACAATACGAGCGCTTTTGTAACCATCTGTCCCGGCGCCGAGCGTAATATAAAGAAAACATGGTTCCCCGTAGACGCGGTTCCCGAAACTTACAGTCGGCTCAACCGTTTGAGTAAATCATTCAAGCCCGTGCAAATTAGTTCTCAGTCGACGTTTAGTCAGTTAACGCTTCCTGGAGGGCTTAAGCTCGGTGGGTCAATGTTTAATCGGCCTTCAACACTCGACCGACGCTCGAGGCGATCGGGCGTTCCCAAGTTGCGTCTCTGTCAACTTCAACATGCACAGTTTTCGTCTCGCTACCCAAGTAACCGTGCTTCCCCGTAGATTAATCAACGACTCTATCGAGAAAAAGGAATTAGAATCCGATACGAGCACTGAAAGGACTCGAGAAGGGTCAATTAAAACTAGGTTTTCACTTAGGGGGAAAGCAATGGTCATTTCTTGGTCAAAAGGCTATCCTGTTTTCACTTGTGTTACCTCGAAACGACAATGAAATTTCTTAAAATTTCCAGAAGACTGAAGGGCTTAAGAAATCTAAATACGTGTCTCTAGTCAGATGAAAGAAAGTGACTCGGAAATTCGGAGTAAAAAAATCTAAATGTGTCAATTAAAACTAGATTTTCACTTGGGGGGAAAGCAATGAACATTTCTTGGTCAAAAGGCTATCCTGTTTTCACTTGTATTACCTCGAAACGACGATGAAATTTCTTAAAATTTCCAGGAGACTGAAGGGCTTAAGAAATCTAAATACGTGTCTCTAGTCAGATGAAAGAAAATGACTCGGAAATTCGAGGCAAAAAAATCTAAACGTGTCAATTAAAACTAGATTTTCACTTGGGGGGAAAGCAATGAACATTTCTTGGTCAAAAGGCTACCATGTTTTCACTTGTGTTACCTCGAAACGACAATGAAATTTCTTAAAATTTCCAGGAGACTGAAGGGCTTGAAAAATCTAAATACGTGTCTCTAGAGTCTCCTACTGTAATTTTCTCCATTTCAGGCATGCAGATGAAAGAAAATGACTCGAAAATTCGAAACAAAAAAATCTAAACGTGTCAATTGAAATTAGGTTTTCACTTGGGGGGAAAGCAATGAACATTTCTTGGTCAAAAGGCTATCCTATTTTCACTTGTGTTATCTCAAAACGACAATGAAATTTCTTAAAATTTCCAGGAGACTGAAGGGCTTGAAAAATCTAAATACGTGTCTCTAGAGTCTCCTACTGTAATTTTCTCCATTTCAGGCATGCGGATGAAAGAAAATGACTCGGAAATTCGAAGCAAAAAAATCTAAACGTGTCAATTAAAACTAGATTTTCACTTAGGGGGAAAGCAATGAACATTTCTTGGTCAAAAGACTATCCTGTTTTCACTTGTATTACCTCGAAACGACGATGAAATTTCTTAAAATTTCCAGAAGACTGAAGGGCTTGAAAAATCTAAATACGTGTCTCTAGAGTCTCCTACTGTAATTTTCTCCATTTCAGGCACCCAGACGGACAAAACGGGGGGAGACGAAGATCGAGTCGAGGTAAAATGCAGGCACGAACGGTAGAATAAACGTTCGCGGGAGAGAATGCATCGGAGATTCGGGTTGAAACGTTGACTGGCGTTTCCCTCGCGCTCTGGCAGCCCGTCGAATTCAATACGGCCACGTGGATCCGACACGCATGCATATATTCATAGCCGCGACCGATACGTGTACGGTTCTCGTACGTAAGTGTCGGGCCGTGCACGCGTGCAGATGCAACGCGCGAGATGCGACGCGAATTTATGGTCGCGTGTCAAAATACACGGGTCTCGGGGCGGGCGCGTGCATGTAAGCGCGGTTCGCGCGCGTTCCACGCCGGTTACGCGATCGGTTGACAGCGCGAGTCTCTGGTTCGATCGATCAACCAGCTCTCTCTCTCGATCTCTCGAGACGTATGTACGACGCTCAAACCCGAAGAAGTTCCTGGCAAGTCTGTGTTCTCGCCCCTCCCCCCCCCAGTCCCTGACACCGGAATAAAGAAGGATCCCTTTTCGATGCGCTCCCCTGTATCCGGGATTCTACGTGTCCGTTGCAGTTCATACCACGGTTATCCCTTTTCGACTTCTGAGAAGCTGAGAACAGTTGTTGAAGTTTACTATTTATAATTAAAGTCTCTCGATATCACTTCTATTTTGTTCTATGCGTTTATCTGAAAGCACTGCTCTCTGTCTCGACTCGAAGGGTATTTTAAAAAATCGGTATAACCTAACCCAGACCTCGGTTTATTCCTGAAACTGATAGGCCTAGACGCAAAGACACATCGAATGTCGAAGTTATCGAGGCTCCCGATTGACGCAATAGTCGCGCACGAATGAAGAAATAGTAAGTAGAATCCGAAATCGATGATGATTAAGACTGCGTCGGACAACCTGGATACGCGGGAAGTATCTGGAATCGGATCGCGTATGTACCTTCGAGTCCTTGTATTTACGGTGCGACTCATGGTTGAACGAACCGAGTCGTTGCACCGTAAACACAAACGATCGCGATCTGCCTGTTGTGGCTGTCGTTGCATCTTCCCTCCGTGTGTTCAGGCTCTTTCCGAGCCTTTAAAGGGAGGGTAGATTGCATTCTGCGCGAAACAACGGGCGGAAAGCCTCCCTTTCGCCGTGTTCCCCGTGTTACACAACAGATACCTTTGATGCGGCATGGTCCTTTAGAGGCCAGTGGATATCATTTATTGCCTCTCGGCTCTCGTCGATAACCGAGGCTTGTTCGGTCCATTCGGGGCGTGGAGCTGCGCAAACAAACGCCCGGCTCGTTAATTTAGCGTCGTCTAAACCGAAATGTTCGATATTTCGGATTTTATAAATAAATTCATACATAATCAAACTATCCTCGAACACGCTCGACAATCGCCTGTTAATAGTGCTACGGTAGCTCACTCTGCGCCCTAATGTTCACAAAGGCAAACGTGGTGGAGCAATAACAGCAATCTCGCCTAGGACCCTCTCTTTATGTCACAGCTCTGTGCCAGGTCTGTGACATAATGCTATGCAATTCCGTATTGGCGAAGCATGATATTCGTTCTGGGTTTGCTAATGAACTCATGAATAAGCCTATCCGGCGATACAGCGTGTCTGATATACGGGGACGTTTGATGTTAGGACAAAGGATCTTACATGAAGGGTTCAATGGTTATGTGGCGGCGCCTGCCCATTCGCCGCTAAAGAGCTTTCCAGCAATCTAATTTGCATAGGATCTTGCTCAGCCATCGATTTCTACGTGAACATCATACGGATCCTCCTAACATCAAATGACCCTATCTAGAACCTCGGGGTACGCTTAGTACCCTTCCCGATGACTTGGCTACGAGAAGACTCGTTTTCTCCCTTTCATCCTTCCGTTTCTCTTTCAATCAACCTTTTGCCCCCCCCCCCGTGCAATCCTTAATCTCTGGGCCTCGGGGGAATCTGATTGGTCTTAATACGTTCGAGCCATTTGAAATTGATCGATCGTATCCGGGTATGCAAACGTTAGGTTTTCCTAATTGGAGTCCCCTCAGACAATGTGCTTGTCTTTTACCAAAACAGGCTCATTAACCTCTCGCGTTGCTTGTTATATGCTTCTAAAGTGGAAACGCCAATTAATTCCCAGGATTCCACGACACAATAATCTATTTAGCATTGTTAAAACCCTATCAAATGCTGTGTAAAGATCTCCAAGAGTCAAACGAGTCTGTACCTCAAGTTCCAAGAATCTTCGCGACTCTTGACTGCTTAATTAGTTCCGTGAACTAAAATTTAACCAGAGATCAAACAAAGTTCCTTTTCCCTCAATAATAACAGCGTCTTTGCGCTGTGAAACGCGTGATTATGTCGTATCTCATCCTTCCCTTTCAAGCTGGGAATTTTATTCTCGTCACGAACATGTCGACTTAATTGGCGAACCATGCGACTCGTCCGTTGTCTCTGTCATCGGGGGTGGGATCAAACGGGGCGCTTGTATCAAAACATGCACGGACTCCAACGACGAACGGTAAATGAAACGCACGGGGGCGGGATGTTCGAAAGAACCGACGAGCGCGTGAAATTGATCCGCCCAAAGGGACCGGGGGGGCTGTTTAGAGACTAAATCGTTTATTTCTCGGGGCTTCTGACGCGGCTGCGAGTCCCTTTGTTCGCGGGGATCGCGATCGAAAAGCGAGGCAACGATTCAATTCCCAACTACTCTTTGGCTCGAATAAATTGAATGCTGAGCGCAGTTGGGGACATGTTAATTATCCCATCTTTGGGAAACGAAC
The DNA here is from genome assembly GCF_051014445.1 of Colletes latitarsis. Lineage (NCBI taxonomy): Eukaryota > Metazoa > Arthropoda > Insecta > Hymenoptera > Colletidae > Colletes > Colletes latitarsis. The sequence continues at coordinate 38,687,904 of NC_135137.1, read as the reverse complement.
GCGCGACAGAGACAGACGTACGTTACGTACGGCCGCGGATACAATCGCGCGTTCATTATCCCTGTTATCGCACAATCTGACAGACAATATGCATTATGAGGCAACAATGGGCGCGAGTACATCGGCATCCCTGGCATTCGAGACCGGGAAACCGAGCAAGAAAGGGGTTTCGCGAAATTATTCGGTTTTTCGCGAAAAGTACAATCGTGTAGTCGTTGGGGCACAATTCCGCGCGAGATGTTATTTAAAATATCATTTTGAGACTTTGCACGGATATTTGAGCATATTTCTGGCTGAAGAGAAATCGACGAAAACTCGACAGTAATTTCATGAGGTAAGTGCTCGGTGATGGAAAAGCTATTATGGGGATCAAGAAGTCGTGACTTTGTAAAGGCTTGTATAAACGGGTAAAAGCTTAAATATTTCAGTGTAAAATCACCTTAAATGGAAATATAAAACGAAACTGTTTCTTATTAACGTCGAGCTATTGAATGCACGAGCTCCCGCCGCCTTCGTTTTTCTGTCGCCGGGCTTTAAGTCGCGATTTCTTAACGGTATTTCGCATAATACGCTGGTCGAGCGAATTTTCGAGGCGCAACGCGGGGAAAAGAAACAAAATGAAACGATTATTCGAAAGGAACGACAGTTTTATGGAGACTATCGCGATTTCGTTCGCGATTCTTGATCGTGGAATATCGATTTACCTCGATCCGTAGGGTTTGTATTTTACGCCGATCGCGGCGATGGAAAAATGGTAATCCCTCGTTGTCATAAATTAAACGAAATATCCAATTGTGTGTTACGCCGGTGAACCGAGTGTATTGAAAATTTCATGTATTTTATTTAGTTCCGTTCGATGGTAGCGATGAAAAAATTAACGAGCGTTGTGCTTCCGCTTGTATCGTAAAATAATCAACGGACGAAACGTGCTCGGGGCAAAATAGCCTCCTATCGAAAACGTTGTTCCGTTGTTCCGTTTCTCACGATGTTCCGTGATCGCATATTTTATCGGTTGGAAATCGTGGTCGGTCGCGCTTACCTCGAGCGAACTGCAAAACGGCGCGAAAATTCCGATACAAAGTTTCCCGGGCCCCGTTACGGCCATAGTGTCGGAACAAAAATAACGGACGAACGTCGGAGATTAGCCGGGAATCGTTTTAAACGGGAGCTTATTTCACATGGAAAGCCACTCGAGATTATTAAGCTCCGTGTAATTTCGATGGAAGATAAATCGACGCTCAGCCCCGATCGATTCGTAATTGTTACCGGTCCTCGTTGTTCCCTGCGATCGACCCAGACCACTCCCCTAACGCGAATCATGCCAAGGACTTCTGCTCTCGCGATGGCATTCGAACGTAAGAAAACAACCACACAACGCGTTCGATAACAAAATTAAAACATAAAAAATTGTGTCGATATAGCGTTAACGAAATTACGTTGAACTGACCAACCTGGATGAAAATGGTAGCGTTTCGTAGTTTTGGAGAGCTCGTTTTCGGTGAATGTTTAATAAATTTCTCGACGTTCCATATGGTAACTCTCTCGAGGAACATAATTTATCCACCTACTTACGCAACGATGCTAAATAATGTCTACGAAGCCTTTTCGTTCCGGTTTTCCGGCGGGAACAGACGATCCTCCGAGAATCAACTAATTAGTTATGATTTAACAAACACAGAGCTCATAGTTCACTCGGTTTCTGGTTGTTGCCTTGAGCGGTAGATTTATTTCAGAATCATCGATAAGGCTTCTAGGAAAACCGAAGCCACATCGACAAACAGGCCACCCCTGTGCTGCCACTTTTATCTGATCAGTCCTAATTACCATATTCTCTTTATGGCGTGCCACTTCCTCCCACACGAGGACGCCCCTTCGATAATTTATACCGTTCGTGGAAAGAAAAACGTGTGTGTTGGCGCGTAGTTTCCTCGAACGTTTACATTATCGAGTAACGCTGGGGGAACGTTTAGCGAGTAAACAAACGAACAACACGGTTTTCCATTTTAACCCCTTCCCGTGGCATTTAGCTCGACGAAAACTCCTTCGTGACAGAGATTATAAGAATCGCGATCGACTCTTGTACCGATAGAAACTAAAACTCAATCACAATCTCTCTGTCCACGAGCCTGGCACGTGACGTCCATGTTTGGGCCAAAATCTTCGTCACGAGTCAGACTTAACACTAGGTTTGATACTTTGTATTTGCATTAAAATACAGTTTTTCTTTTAATTAGAGGATACGTCAATTCAATTCAACATAAATTGCTAACAAATAATATTTATGAGTTCTATAACGTTAAGTTTAGAATCTGATCGACGCGTATCGTAAACCTAGTGTTAAGAGTCGCGAATAAATCGACGACGAAAATGGAACACGTTGCCCCGGTATAGCATTTCCTGTCGTCTCGGGGTTAAATTAGGTTAGAACAGAATTGTCCCCGTCGCGTCGCCGAGTCACTTTCTTCCGGGGCCAAAGCGTTCGCGAGCGGAGTTGAATTTCTTTTTTATCAGGGTACGCCGATCTTCGACGTTGAATCTAAATTTTATGGCGCCTGCACGGGCGAGCCGCGCGCTTCGTCGCAGCGCAGAAATTTGAACGTGAGGGGAAAAAGGAATCGAGCGATTCGACTGCTAAACTAAGCCTGGGACCGGGAACTTTTGTCCCGGGTGGTATCAAGAGATTCCGCCCCCGTAAGCCTAGCATTTCGGAGTCATGGTTGCGCGCGCGCGTGCAACGCGAATGTTGCATACGAATTAAATTTTATTCCCTGCCGCGGGCCTCGCCTTCACAGTAAATTAATAAAATACCGCCTGTATCGGAACTTGGAATTCGACCTCGAACGATTCGTCGCGAACTGTACCGTATATTATAGCAAAAACGAAGACTATACTTTCAGTGTTTCGTTTTTACCCGGCAGCCAATACGGAAGATATTTGCCGGGGAAGCCCTTGAATTCGCCGGATAGAGCTAGAACGAGTGAATTTGCGAATATACTCGCAAAAATTCGATAAGGAACAGACCGTTTTTTGTTCCCCACGGTATTCTCCGGGGGGAGGGAGAAGAATCTCGAGGAAATTAAAAGTAGCGGCGCGTCGCGAATTCCGAACTGTGGTCCGTTACAGGCATTATTAGAGTCTCTATTTTCGATACTTTCGAATATGAAAATTCCATACTGCGAAGTCTGTACTCGGTATTCTTCGGTTCCTCGATTCCCCCCTCCGGTCCCCCGGGGATACGGAATGCGGACGGGGAAACGTCTAACCGTATCGAGAAGAAGTATAGCCTTCGGAACGTGTTCGACAGCCGGTGCATCGATCGTCTTTATTTCCGCGTAACTGCAAGATATCGTTTCGTCCGCTCATTACAGCGGTAATTAACTTGTCCGATGCAATTACGAACTTTCGTGGTCAAAATGCGCCCCGGCTGTTTTAACCGCTCGCGCCATCCCGTTAAACGCATTACCGGCGCGGAGTTCCATCACTTTACGGTAATTAACGTCAGGACGCGGCAATAATTTCATTTGTACGTGATTATTGTGACCGCCGTGACGTACCGGGCGGTCGATCGGATCACGGGCGACCTTAATATCCGTTCGAATCGCCCGAGAAACGCGATCGAATGATTATCACGAAGTTTCGAAAAATACGCGTGTCAACTTGGGCCCGTAAATTTGGCGGGGCGAAAGGTTTCGGTGGTCTTAATTGCGTCTGGCGCGTGTGTTACACGCGATGCAGTAACGACGAAGTAAACGCAGATACACAAGTTCTCTCTTTACGCTGTCTCTGAATGTTCCCTCTGAAACTTTCCGCTCGCTATAGTCTCTTAACTCTCGCCCTAAAGCACCAACTCCACCGAACACTCTGCTGCAACTAAACTGGCTCCCGCCACGCACTGGCCATCCTTATGGACTCTGGCATTCTACACAACCACGCGGACAGGAACAACTACTCGGCCATTACGATAGTCGCGCGCGTTCGTCGAATCATTAATTTCGAACATCGCGGTTTCGCTCCGTTCTCGCGAAATTATCTCGTCCCGGCGATATTCTGAAAATTGAATGAAAATAAACATTTATCGGGGACGGCTAAAACTAGTCGATGAAAGCGATTTTTCGAATCAACGCCTCCTACGTGTGAAACGGAATAATTTAAATCTCGTAAAAATGTTATTTATGCTTTCATATTTTTCCAGACGAAATCAAGTGAATTTAACTTTAAACTGCGTTGACCTTCGAGAGTTACAGCGTGCAAAGAAATGAAAGAACCGAGGGAAAACGTAGTCACCTTGACATTTCGTTGTTCGTTAGGAGCACCCCTAAATTCGACCTCGTTCGAAGGTTCCGTCGACTGCAGGTGACATTAGAGGAAATGTCAACGAGTTTCCGTGCACCGAATCGATAAAAGAATCATATCCAGGAAGGTCCAACGACAATTGCCCGCCGAGACGTTTCTAGATTCCCACTTAACGGACGCCGTGACTCGTTTAATTAAGTTCCCCGGGAAAGCTTAGATGGCCGAAGGTTAAGCAAGAGGGACGACGCCTCGTTAAATACGAAGTCTGGAGGGCGAATACGAGTTTCCTTTCTTACGTAGAGGAGGGTATTAAGAGCGAACACCATTCACGGGGCGAATCCGCGATTACCATTCGAGAATGGGAAGTTAGACGCTTCGCGTTCGTTGGCGGACTAAACCTGGGTGTCCAAGACACGAAATTCCTTGCCCCTCTCCGCGGCGAAAATTGGATTGCGGTGGGGCGAATTTAATGATCTACTTCGGAACGTATCGGAGAAATTCGATTTCGAAATTCCCGTGACTCGAGGCTTCCGGTTGTTTCGCGGTTTACTGTTCGTGTCGATTTAAATCAGAATTCGAAGAATTACCCCACCATCAAGGTTCGTTCCTTTTCGTAAATCCTCTTTGGACGATCCTATCCGTGGACTCCAAGGTTTCTCAGGAAAATTGTAAGTCTTCGCAAGATACGAGACATTTTTTTTCAGGAAGAAGAAAATAATTTTACGAGCCTTCGTGTTTGTCAGTATACAGGGTGTTCGGCCACCCCTGGGGAAAATTTTAATGGGGGATTCTAGAGGCCAAAATAAGACGAAAATCAAGAATACCAATTTGTTGATGGAGGCTTCGTTAAAAAGTTGTTAACGTTTAAAGTTCTGGCTGTTCTGCATTTTTTTCTCGAAAATGCGCAAGATTTCGGGGATATGTCTATTCACCACAAATAATTGTAATTGCCCCCCGGAATCGAAAATAATTTTTCCAGAACGATTTGAAATTTTTTAATTTTCTCGAAAGATTTGTCCATCTTCCTGAATTTTTTTCTCAAAAATGCGCAAGATTTCGGGGATATGTCTATTCACCACAAATAATTGTAATTGCCCCCCGGAACCGAAAATAATTTTTCTAGAACGATTTGAAATTTTTTAATTTTCTCGAAAGATTTGTCCATCTTCCTGAATTTTTTTCTCAAAAATGCGTAGGATTTCGGAGGTATGTGTAATGACCAAAAATGATTATAATTGACCCCTGCAGCCAAAAGTATTTTTTTAGAACGATTTGAAACTTTTCATTTTCGCCGAAAAATTTAGGCACCTACCCCCTGTCAATTTTTCTTAAAAACTCCTTTCTGATTTTTGGTAATTTTGTTTGCACCCTACAGAAAAGTTGTCTAATACTTTTAGTAGGTACCCATGAGCTCCACTTCAGAAAAAAGTTTCATTGAAAAATATTCACAATTGTAGGAGTTATGGCTATTTGAAAATTGGATCATTTTTATGGGGGTTTTCTGATTTTGCGGGGTCAAGGACCAACTTTTTGAATATTTTTACGATTTATACATATTCTACAGTAAAATGCGCGTAATTTGCTTTTTTAAACATTAAAATCGTCCCATCCGTTCAGAAGTTATGACATTTTAAAGATTCGCATGCAATTTCAGGGAAATATATCAATGGTATGGTCAGACATTATATTTTCAGTAAGGAATTTTTTTCTCGAAACTGAGTAGGATTTCGGGGGTATATCTGTTGACCAAAAATGCTTGCAATTGACCCCCGCAACTAAAAATAATTTTTCCAAGACGATTCGAAAGTTTTTTTTTTCACCCAAAACCTTCAGCAGTTACTCGAATTTTTTTCTCGAAAGTGGGCAGGATTTCGTAGGTATGTGTATTCACCAAAAATGATCGTAATTGACCCCCGTAACCGAAAATAATTTTTCCAGAACGATTTGAAATTTTGGAATTTAATTGTTAATAACTTTTTTAATTAGTATTCTTGATTTTCGTCTTATTGTGGCCTCTAGAATCCCCCATTAAAATTTTTCCCAGGAATGGCCGAACACCCTGTATATTAATTTAGAATTATATGTAAGGGACGTTTCGTTTCTCTGTTGTCGGGACAACGGAATCGCAAACGTGAAATAATGGAACTGTTGTATAGAAATGCTAGGAACGGGACGGTAGAGAGGAAGATAATCAGTCTGTCTTCCCAGAGCCAAGATCGAATAAATTTCATCTCCAGGGAAACGTACTTGTTCCATTGACTCGACGACCCATATAATCTTCAGCGCAGACAGTAATACAATGCAACTTCGACGGAACTCATCGTTTATTGTACTCCATACGTGATTCAACGCCAGAGTTGCGTCAAAGATTCCGAGGATCCGGTGCCCCTGGCGCGGGGTAACTTTGCTACTTCGACGGGAAATCCAGACCAAAGACGGAGGGGGGAAATTCTTATACGGATACAAATTTCCAGCAACGAATAAAACATAAACCGCCGTTTATCCGTTGCTCGTCGAATGGAATTACGCGTTTCAGGATGAACGAGTTTAACCTTTTGGCGGAAGTTTAATTTCGAAAACCGAATTACCGTTCGAGTACACGAAATGTCTGGAAAAATACGACTCGACGATAGAAAATAATTCGATCGACCGTACGCGCCCCGCGCACGGTCCATTTCATCCAAGTGCGATAAATTTTGCAATAATTTCCAACAAACGGACCAAGAGCGATCCTCTTTCGCGACAGAAATTTCGGTTTAATAACATTCCGCTACAACTGGTTGCAAATTATTATCCGGAGTACGAGGTACTGAACTAGTTATTAACATTTCAGCCGGCCGCGAAAAAGTCGTGTACAGTCAGCGACGAAATTTCGCTTTTAAATTAATCGTGCAAGGAACGTCGAAATCACGTTCATCTAAATTTTTCGTCGTTAACGATTAATATTTTTATTTCGTATTGCAATGTCCACGGTTTCGAATGTTCTACTTTGCACCGTGGAAGTCTGAATTCGTAGTTCGACGAAAGGTCGACGGGAAGATCGAGCCCAAACGGCCTGGGAATCAATACCTCCGACTGACATTTTCCTGCGGAAGCTTCGATACGCGTACCATCGTCCAGATAATCACAGGCGAAAGTCGATCGCCCTAGTATCCGACGGCTGATCAATTTCTGATCATTGCTGTCACGACCAGGAGTGCACAAAACACAAAGAAGCCATTAATTACGGACGAAAGTCGGAGACGCGAGGGGTCGAGTTATCGTTTTCGGTGAAATTATTATAAGGAATCTGTGGCGGAATAGACTGAATAATCCAGCGAGCTACGTAATAGTCTCCTCGGTGGCTGATAAAGAGCGGTAAGTCAGAGGAAAAAATGGAGAGAGTAAGGTCGTGGGTTTGAAAAATCGAAACAGAGTCGCATTAATTTTCCCGCCTCGACGTTCGCCGGGCTCTGCCCCGCGAAAATCGTCTTTTTCGGTTCGCCGCGGAGCTGCTCGGCCCTCGGGAAAATGGATTAGACGCTGGCGTAGACTGGCTCGGTGTATTAAGCGCCGGGAAGTTCGTGAAAATTCGGTTAAACTCGATACCCGATACACTCCATAAAAGGAAGATTAACGACGCGGACGGGGAAAAGCTCCGACGGATGCGCGATCGTGTGTATTCGTTAGAGACATCCGAAAACGTTAACAAGAGATTCAGGACCCGTGGACTTTGCCCAATGGAACCCAACGGGGCCCTCTGCGGGCGTCAAACCTCGCGAGATTCGAATTTTATCGCACGAAAAATGATTGTTTTCAATTTAAAATAGATCCACGCGCACGGTTCGCGAAACATTAATACGTAATAGCAGATATTTTATATTCGACAAATCCACGAGAATGAATTTTGCCTGCTTTTAGTCGCACTATGCCCATAATAATGGGAATAATACGATTTGAACGGGTTGCCAAACAATCATCGTAACTTTTAGCGAAGGGAGGATATTTCGAATTTTTTTCAAAATCTCGATAAACTCTTTGACTCCTTATATCGTGAATTACACGAATTCAGACTTTGAAAATACCTCAGAAGCACGTAATATTCGATTTTTATTTATTTGTTTGGATTTTAATATGGATTACACTTAAACATTTCTGGTTAAACGCAGGGCAAAGGAAAAATATAACACGTACACGAGTTTGCTCGAGAGGCAGAGTTAAGTGGTTGAGCGATCAATAATTCACGTACATATTATCGTATGAACAAACAAGTAGTGTAGAATCACATAATAGTCGAAACGATTATTTAATGACAATAACTTGGGTGTCGAGAAATTAGACATTTTGAGATAATTGCTCAAGCCAGATAATTACTATGAACGTCGAGATAAAACTACGTTCAATTGCTCTTTAAGGTTACATAATTTTCGGAAATATGTGAAAGTAACGATCATACCCATGATCAACATTTTCGATAACAAAATGACCAAATTTGTAACGAAATAATCTCCATTCATGACGCTAAATAGCATCACTAAAATTCTGTATACCAACATTGCTAGTCTGTGTATTTATGATTTCCCTTTACACGTACAGTTTATAGGATCGAATTACACGTTTTTACATTACACGATTTACGAGTTGTCAAATAGAAACACTTTGCATAAACGGATGGTATCGCGATAAAGCTAATTCAGCAAGCAATTTTCATTCGTGTTCAATTTACGCGCGATTGAAAATGACTCCTGTATAGAAGTCAACTATTTAATGAACATGTGGGGACGGGTTATAAGCGAGCAACCCCCTAGCGGTGTCGGCAAGTGACTCGAGTTTATCCGTGGCTTTCGTCGAGATTAAAATTTCGATAATTTCGTTGACGGGTAAACTGTCTGAATTTAATATTAACGAATATGACGGATAACCTCGAGCCTTGAGATAACGCCACTGGAGAGCTATTCGTTTAAAACTTGATCTCGCGGGTTCATTAAATGAATGAATACTGTATAGACATTTTCATTCACGCATAAATTGCGTCTCGGATAATGGGTCGTCGAGTCAGCTTTATAGATGAACTCTCCGACGAAACGGCTATTTATTGGGAACCACCTGTTTCCACATATATCTTCCGTTCGACGCATCGCGAAATAAATAATCCGGCAGATACTATTAAATTGCAAAACGTTAACTCTCGGAGCATTCATACTTTTTCCACCACTGCGCTTCGTATACTCGATTTATAGAATTACACTCGATAGAATAAACTTCGGTGCTAAACGTGGACATTGAAAAAGGGGAGAAAGCTCAAATTTATTTGTTATTTTTTACGGAGAGCAGGCGTTTAAGCTGAATTGATGGAGTGTACTCGACTCGTGGGAGAACCAACGACAGGCTGAATTAACTTGCGCCGCCCACGGAAACGGAGGAAGAATTTGCTACCTTCGATTCGACGTACGGAAGCCCTCGGCGTTAGCGATCGAGGGGATGAAACACGGGGTTAGCGAAACGAGGGAGGACGCAGATATTCTGTTTTCGCGTCGATAACGCGTGACAGAGTATTTTTCCCCGGAGGTCGACGGAGACGGTTTCGCCAGCTCGAACCTGGCGCGGCCATTGAATTTCAAGATCGCCCGGATAGCGACGAGCTACGGCAGACGTTGGCCGCCCAGGGAAACAGATCGTTAGTGCCTTCACAAGGCGTCGTGCGTGAATAATTTGCCGACTCGATTCCGTCGTCGTAATGACGGTCGGACAGGCACGATTCGCATCAGCGTGGATTATCGTTGCGCGATTGCGGCACTCTGGAGAAAAAAGCGACCCAGTTGGGATAAATTGGCCCCGAACAGTCGTCTAAACGCACGACATCGCGACGATATCTGCTTTTTAACGCTTGGATCTATCGCGACAGTCAAAACAACTGGCTTCGAGCTTCTATAACACTAAACCTACCTGTCCTCCCCCTTATCACTCATTAAACATCCTGTATACAAATTTAAATTCATTTTCAATTAAATAAACAATTTATGATTCAGTCGTATAATCAATAGGAAGTGTTGAAAATTTTTTAGGTATATAGTGTCAAAATAAATGACAAAATAAACATAGAAGACAGCATAAATTATTGCAGCTGATATGTTCATAGGATAGGGGATAAAATGCCCTTTAAAATGAGCGTTTGTGAGAGTCGATAGCTCTATTAGTTCCGGAGATATGAGGATTTTAATTTCGAGTCGATCGGATGAGACCGAAGCGCTTTTTTTACGTCACGAGATGAATGAACTTTCTTACTACGGCCTAGCAAGGTCGTTGACCGCGCGCGCGTGTAGTAAATAGTAAACGTGACGTCACTCGGTCACTCGGTTAGTGGGTCAACGTGCGACAAGGAGGTCCGACGCGTCAGACGCAGACAGAGATAGTCGAATTAAGAAAAATTACCTTTTACATAACTCACGATATCTCCGAAACGGGAAGTCCGATCGTCAAAAACAAAAAGCCATTTTAAAGGGGAAGCTTCACCGCCGCCAACAGTGGTCCAATTATTAATAAAACATTAGTAGTTTCAGAACTGCACGCGTCTAAAGTTTTAGTATTTTTAATGCGCGCTAATAGCCGTTTCTAAGGCGAAACGCGATATTTTAAAAATTACCTTTTACATAACTTACGATATCTCCGGAACGGGAAGTCCGATCGTCAAAAACGAAAAGCCATTTTAAAGAGGAAGCTTCACCGCTTCTAACAATGCATCAATAATTAATAAATCACTAGTAGTTTCGGAACTGCACGCATCTAAAGTTTGAGTACTTTTAATGCGCGTTAATAGCCTTCTCCAAGGCGGAACGCGAAATTTTAAAAATTATCTTTTACATAACTTACGATATCTCCGGAACGGGAAGTCCGATCGTCAAAAACCAAAAGCCATTTTAAAGAGGAAGGTTTACCGCTTCTAATAATGCATCAATAATTAATAAAACACTAGTAGTTTCGAAACTGCACGCATCTAAAGTTTGAGTACTTTTAATGCGCGTTAATAGCCTTTTTTAAGGCGGAACGCGAAATTTGAAAAATTATCTTTTACATAAATTACGATATCTCCGGAACGGGAAGTCGGATCGTCAAAAACCAAAAGCCATTTTAAAGAGGAAGCTTCACCGCCGCCAACAATGGTTCAATTATTAATAAAACACTAGTAGTTTCGGAACTGCACGCGTCTAAAGTTTTAGTATTTTTAATATGCGTTAATAGGCTTTTCAGGAGAGACAGTAGATCGTGAAATTTAAATGTGGAATAACCGCGATGCTTAGAATATTTCATTCGATAATGCCCGTGCAAAGATTTAAAAGTTGCATCGCGAAACGTTTAACATTTCAGCGATGGTTGGAGATAATAATTGCCATCGATGTTATAATTAGCGAGCCACTTCCCCTGCAATGATTAATAACGAAAGCGGATAATTAATACGGACACGTAGAAGCGCGTAACAAGTTTTCAATATAATTGGATCAATCGTCCGGCCCCCAAATATTAATTCTTAATGAACGACGCAAAGTTTATTCCGAAAGATTCATTAATAACAGGCACTCCACGCTCGGATCCTATTGAGCGTTAAGTAGAACGGAAATGATATTCATAATTATTATCGACGATATATAAACAAATGCTTATAATTCGAGCGCTCGAGCCTGGTTTTGGTTTCTCGATGTAATTGTTAATCGTTGAGCAATCTTGACAGGGGAGAAACGACAGATTGCCCGTTATATAAATGAAAAATTAAATCTTCGAATCGAGAAAGCAAAGAATTCTGTAATTTTTTTTTTAAACTCAAACGATTTCGAACTTTTCGCGAGAGTCTGCCATTCTTCGCCACTGTAATAAGACCGAATGCATCGGTACTGGCAGAGCGTTGCGTGCACGGCGATCTCGAATTGCTCGGTCAAGGCTCGGACGATATTTCTCGAGTAACAACGGAACAACGATCCCTGGACAAACGAATTTTTTATAAAGGAAACCGAACAAAGGTCTTAATGAAGATTTCCTCCGAGGCGTTCTATCCCGAGAATTCTTTTGTCTTTCCGCGAGCGGAGGGAAGCTTCCCTGTAATTAATCCAGAAACCTCCTATCGGCGCGGCCACCCGAAGGGAAGAACGGGAACGGCGAATCGACGAATCGATGAATCCATTAGAGCCGATTTGAAATTAGTCGGAAATTATGTGGCGCGGAGATAGCGTGAAATACGGTATCGCGTGGACGCGAAACGGGAGCGCGGGTGACAACGTTGGACGCACGGAAAGCAGGGAATAATCGAGAAATCAAATGGATAAGTAACGTTCCACCGAGCGGGACCGACTGCTGCGCCAATGGTCTGACAAACTGCCTCGCATTGTTATCGAATAATACAAGTGTAACGTAAATTCCGCGCCGTGCATGCAAAACACGAACGAACGAAATGAATTCGTAATGCACGGTGACGTGTATGATCGGTCGAACGTCACATTTCCCTGTTCCCCCGGCTCCCAAAACATCGCTTTCCGCTATCGAATTACAAATTGTAAAAATTTACCTCGTTTTTTTCAATCGCGGAATATTTCCACCGTGACGAGATACTTTCCGACAGAACTTGTAGCTTTCCACAGGGGGAAGGTGATTTTTAAAAGCGAATAATCGCGCGATATCGACTCAAAAACGGGGGGGAATTTAAAACAACAGCTGTATCGGGCTTCGAATAAATTATCGCGGTCGCGAGAAAGCCTTGGGGCGAGGGGAAGAGCGAAGGCCGGGTGGGCAGGGAAACGAGAACGCAGTAATGCGCGGTCGGGTCGCGATTTATGGGTTCGCCGAGGTAGATCGCGAAACACTTGGGGGATCCAAGTTCTAAACCGACTTCGTAGTTGTTTCGTAGCCGGGGTGCAACAACAACGGCTCCCAAATGGCATAGGTAACCGACCTACCAGCCCCTAACGTCCCTCGAAGCGGTTCGGCGCGTTTAAATCGCTCGCGAGGACCCAACCCCCGTAGATAAGCCAATGATCCAGCAACGATGCTGAGGACGCGAGCGGGGATCGAACTAATTCCATCTGTACATTTTACTTTTCTGCGAGCGCTGCAACGATTCCCGTAAAACTCCATTCGTTGCACCAAATTATCTGGTCATCCATCGACGCGTCAGAATTGCGTAAATACAGCTATTAAACGGATGGAAGCAAGTAAAATTAATTTACAGTGTTTTGATGATTTGAAGGACCTGCTGTGCAATACTTAATCATAGTTTTACTCTTTGACTGAATAAAAAACCTTCTAAATATCCTCAGAAGTCATTTCTAATTGCTCCTGAACTTCGTCGAGGACTCTCGTTATTAACAGTTGGCAAATCTGTGTTCGACGACCACTGAAAGTCGATTTCGCCGAAGCTGTGCGTCTTTCATCGATTTCTATGCACGTTGTTCTTGTTTTATGACTGTATACGCCATTATACAGGGGGATAATTTGGTGCAACGATTTCTGTAAAACTCCATTCGTTGCACCAAATTATCTGGTCATCCATCGACGCGTCAGAATTGCGTAAATACAGCTATTAAACGGATGGAAGCAAGTAAAATTAATTTACAGTGTTTTGATGATTTGAAGGACCTGCTATGTAATGCTTAATTATAGTTTTACTCTTTGACTGAATAAAAAACCTTCTAAATATCCTCAGAAGTCATTTCTAATTGCTCCTGAACTTTGTCGAGGACTCTCGTTATTAACAGTTGGCAAATCTGTGTTCGACGACCACTGAAAGTCGATTTCGCCGAAGCTGTGTGTCTTTCATCGATTTCCCTGCACGTTGTTCTTGTTTTACGATGCCTGTTTTGGTCCCTCGAATTGCAGGCCTGCCCTGTATACGCCATTATCGTTTTCAGCTGCTGGCATTATTCGTAGACCTAAGCTTTACGATCGACCGTAACAAGGTTTCAGCCATTTGGAAATCTGCCGTCATGCTCCGTCCAGCCACGAAGGGTCGTCATTTACGCCACGCCGTATATAATTTGTTCGTTGCGTGGATCGAAAAATCAACATCGCCTTAGCGTTGCGTGCGCCCCCGCGATAATAGCAATATCGCGCGGCTCGCTTTCTTTGGTACATTGTTGACGAGCTACAATCTAACGGTCGTAATGAACCACTTCCGGCTTCGACGATTCAATGGGAAATAATCTTACGAAAAATGCAGATTAAGGAATATTATTAATAGAAAAATACTACCCTTAGAGAAACATTTTCTTTACTGTCGTTCAGTCTATTATTTCACTACTAGTTTATTAAGCCATTATGGATTATTTTATATCTTGTAAATCTTGCATGCAAATTACCAGAGTTGCGAAACCTTCCAGTTCGACAGGTGAACTCTTTGAATTTCCTTAGACCAAGTCGGTAACTGTTGGTTGCGATATGGCGAAATTCTAAACCTCCTCGTTCAAAACTAATTAAAAATCCCTTTTGTGGATAATAATTTATATCAAGCGCCGAATAAGCCCCGAAACTTTGCGAGATATTTGACAGCCTCGTTAAATAAGTATTACGAAACGTTGTAAGACGCTTTAATTGGATCCACCTCCCTCACAGAAAATTTAATAAATAATTATGTAACGTGGGTAATTAGAAAAAGTACCTTTTGAACGCGACTGACAGCTAATTTTCGAAATAAACGAACCTGCTACTCGAGACGTTCTTAACCGCTTTCGAAGCACCGCGGTCTTCGAAAGACTACCGGTACGCGTTTAAATAATTATTCAACGTTCGTCGATGATTCGAACCGTGGTTTAGCGGGCTTGAAAAGAAACCTGGCTTGTTGAAATTGATTTCCCCTAATGGCATTGTACCACACCGGCCCTCCTTTTATTCTACACTTCGAACAAGTTTCCGGTACCTTACGGACGGAAGTTGGAAAATTAAACCGTTATCGTCGGCGGCCGAGTAAACAGAAAGCGAATCGCGAAAAGTGATACTTAATTGAATCCCGTTATGATGTTTATAGAGCGAAAGGCGGGGGATATTGGAAACGGCCCCAGGGAATAATAGACAGCGAGTTTGACATATAATTGGGTTAATCGATAGCAATTGCCGCGAAGCCACGTACACCTTGCAGACGCATCCGTTTTCCAAGTTCTCGCGCACCGGGATCCCGTCTGGACGATCCCTCTGACCCCGGGCGCAACTTCGAATTATTTCCATTGTACGTGGTTGGCCGTAGATAGGGACGAATCGATTCTGTCCTTAAATTATATTCGAACGAAGCGCGATGCCTGATCCTTCGAACGACTGCGTCGAAATCGCCGATATTCCGGCCGACTCTTTAACGAGCATTCGCGGGACACGCTTTATTATTAAAAGGAAAGCCACGCACGGTAAATAACGGCCCGTAAATTTCACCGTCGCCGTCAATGACATTTTCATCGCTGTCTTCTCTCCCATTATCTAAGTTTACTCTTCGTCGACGCGTACGGAAGCCCTGTCGTCGGGAGTCCCATTAAATCGTCGCGCGAAAATCGTGATCACCCGCTGAATGCGACGATGATTGCCAAACGCGGAAGTAAACACCACGGGGAACCGTCTTCGTCCACCGTTATTGCAGCACTCTGTTATTCGTATAAAACACGTGGAATAGTTTCCTATTTTATAGAGGTTGCAATCTGATATTTATATTAACCCTTAAGTGGATTATTGACTAGTTTAAACTAGTTTTATTATTTTTTAATTTATGTAATTCTCCATTGGTTCATTATTTTTTAAGTTGATTTCCATTTACCAAGTAAAATAAATCAGTCGAGATTGAAAGTCCACTCTCTCGAAGAATCATTGCTACAAAAAATATTTTAATTTTAACGTTCTTGAAATACGCGATAACTCACCCCGAGTAATCGAGCATTCTTTAATCGTGAAATAGAAATACGTGGAACCTCCTGTCACCGAGGACCGTTCGATCTGGAAGGAGGTCCAAGGAAATCAGTTATTCTCGAGTCCCGATGTCGACGACCCCGACTGGCCGTTTACCGATTCATCGAAAAATTCCCTGACGCCAAATATTCCGTTGCCATCGACCCTTCTTTCTCGTCGTTCGCGGTGCATCTCGAAACGGAGACAAACGAAAACAAACGAACGGCTCTCGATCGCTGGCGCTCGAACGTGATTTCCACGAGCGTGCTCGCGTTTCGAGATGCGGAAACCGCCGGGTGAATAAGAACCGCGTTTGTCTGCGGGAGTATAAGGGCTGCTGACGGATCCCGTAACGCGAGCCACGCAACTCCAAGTTTCCCCGGGAACCGCAGAACGCGGATTTCTTTCGCGAAGTTTTGCGCCGTTCCGCGGCATAATCCGCGGAGTACGCCGACCGGGCTCCGTGGAAACGAGACTGTAAAGACGTCAACGGGACGACGAGGGCGGGGGAGGGAGAACGAGGGTGTTTGTTGCCGACGAACCTTCCGCGATTTGCGTAACAATCATCGGAGCTATCGAGTGAAATCGCTTTCTTTCTCGTACCGTCCTCTCTGTCTCGTATTTGGAGAAGAAAGAGTCGAGCACACGGTTCGTTGAACCAGAATCGGAGGCTGGGACGTGTTTCGTTTGACGGACGACTGCCTCGACCGATTGCCGGGTGCGATTGACGAGGATTTCGAAGAGCGTGAAAGGATCGAGCAACCGGCTGCGAGCGTACGAGATAATACCGTGGTCTATTCCGGAAACGTGCCATTTTGTTCTCCGAGCACCGTGTAATTTTCAAATATTCTTACATTTTTTTAGTAGGAGTTTAAGCAGTTGGTCTCTTTGTTGGAGTCTTGGGAAACGATCGTTTCTTGGGGCTGGCACTCCCGTGGACCGCCACGAACCGAAATCGTCCTCCATTCCCGTCCGTCGTGGCTGTGTCTTGGCAACTAGCGGCACGATAACTTCATAGTTTCGCCAGTAATGGATTTCAAGGTGGCCAAATGGTTATGTCGACGAGACTCTTCCGCCTGCTCTCCCGTTCCTGCGATTCCCTGCTACGTCTACCGAATAAATAGCAATTTTACGGTTCGAAATATTCGCGAAGAGCCCGTATGACATATTATACGTGGAATTCCATCTTCGTGACAATGCCAGGAGCAAAAGGAACGGTAGCACATTCATCGTGCTTCCGTTCGGCAGATAATATTCGATATTTTCCATGTATTTCACTCCGCTGGAAACTCTTCAGATGTCCTCTATTCACGAGTTCCTTAAAGATCCGTCGCGGAGAGGAACACGGATATTCCAGAGAACTCGCTAACGTTGACCCTCCGTGACCCGAATTATACTCGAACATTTAGGATACGATTTGTACGAGGATTACGTTTGCCCGGGAGAGTCGAATATACCGAATAAATGTGTATGTCGAACGACGTGTCGGGGGTAAAATGACACGTAAAATAAAAAGGACGTATATGTGATGTGAAATACTGACACGTATGTTCAGCTTTCTAACGTGAATAATATCAATTTCAAACGGAATAATTTTCATATCCTGTAGATATAATACGATAAAATAGTATGGTTTATAGTTTTTCGATCCAGACTATAGCTGCACGAACGGGAATGACCCACTGCCGACGGTTTTAACGAGTCTGTCAATCCTTTTCATAGAACTGCGTTTTCGTTCAAAAATTCAATCTCTGCTACTACGGGAGGCCGGCACCACCGTCGATCGCGAATTGTTTATTAGATTCCAAATGGTTTAGATGCCAAAGCCTTTAGTTCCGTGAATAAATAACTGAACAAATATCCCGATAACTACTGCGAATCAATCTCACTCGAATATGTCGAACCGGTTGGCAGCGATAGTCAAAATATTGACCCTACGATGGGTCAAAAATTGAAAGAGAGTTAGCGCGGTGGAAAATTCTTCAGCTGGACAGCGCTATCCGGATTCGCTTGCCA
This sequence comes from Colletes latitarsis, assembly GCF_051014445.1. Lineage (NCBI taxonomy): Eukaryota > Metazoa > Arthropoda > Insecta > Hymenoptera > Colletidae > Colletes > Colletes latitarsis. The sequence continues at coordinate 38,669,712 of NC_135137.1, read as the reverse complement.
ACGAGGAAGATCCGTTTCCGCCACCGAATCCATCTGGTCGTTCCCCTCGCAGCTGGAAACGAGTCTCTCGCGATGTAAACTATTTCGCTCAGAAAAAAACCCATCTTTCTTGCAATTTTTCATGGAACGTTACAGCCAATTTATATTCCACGAACTAGTGGTTCTCTTTTACAGTGTCGCACTGCGGAGCAATATTTGATCAAAACAGCGACCGACAGTTACGATTGAAATGGATCGTGACTAATTCCTAACCATTCGCGATGATCGACGAGCGAATTCATCGTGAATTTCAAGTCCTTTGACGAAACAAAGTAACTTCCCAACGATAGAAACTAAAATTTCAAGTCGACTCGACGCAGGGATCAGCAAAAGGGAACGCGTCGAGAACACTCGATCGACAGTCCCCGTCGCTGGTAAATCGAGAAACTGTTCCGCGCCGAGTCGACTGAAATCGGAGCTTTAAATCTGCAGCTTTGCTCGGTTCAGCTGCGACTGGCAAAACGGATACAGCAGCGAGGAAATACAAAATCTCTCGCGAAGAGTGTCGCAACACGATTCCTGAATGGGATCTGTACTCGTATTCGTTACATTCACGCTGCTCGCGTTTATTGGACGCACAAGTTTCCGTCCACAACGTTTTCGGTTCGAGCAAATTTTCTAACTCTAAAACAAAGCGTCGAAGAATTACATCCCCAGTTTTTTGACTCCCCTTTCAACCCGAGTCACCCTTAAATAACAGTAACAGACTCCACGATCAACGAGTTAGCGAAAGACTAGAAATTAGGAATCTAGTAAATAGTTATAATAAATAGACATAGATTGTACCAAGCGTCATTACGATCATTCGTCCCCATCGCATGAGTGAACTTACGCCTCACTTCACCCCTCGACCTACGATTTAATTCCAAATAATTATTCAAACTTGTACTATTTAATTTTGTCTGAATTTGTGAGCACGAAAAATATAGATTTACGAATACCTCGTGAACGTAAAAGTGTATTGATTTGAATTTATAAGGCTTGGTGACCCGCGAGTGGCCTCGTAATTGTGAAACTTGACATCAAGAACTCCCGACAAGTCAGCCACGTAATTGTATAGCAAGGGGTTAATTTAAAATTGCGATTGTTTCGAATTGCTAGCCCAGAAGTTGGGGGAAAATTGATCCGAGCGCGACTTTGAATTAAAATTTAAAGTAGACCCGCCGCGGACCGGAACAGCCCGGAGCGGTCGCTGGCGAGCCGGAAGTCTCGCGATAGCATTGTCGGAGGCGGCGTAGGGCCGTGTCTCGAAACGGTTCCATCGATACCGAGCGACGTCGCGGATGGCGTAGAAGAGTGGAAGCCACCCCCGGAGCCATTTGCAGAGTTCGCGATCTTGATTGATGCGTCTCCGGCCGACCCCACGGCGAACGTAGCAAAGTGTTTTCGAGCGCGGAGAGGCGCCAACGGCGTCGTTCGCTCGAGCACCGGTCAACCGTGGTTCAAAGAGCTCTTTGAACGCCGGGCGTCGAATATCGAATATCGACGATACACAGAAACCGGGTCCAACGGGCTACCAGCAATCCGATAAGTATCGAGCGTCTTCGTGACGCGACCTACGCGATCCTCTTCCTGCGAACACGTTCGCCCGTGAGGTTGATTAAGCGCGCCGTTAAACACCGGCCAATTATCGGGTTACACCGACTCGATTAATTATTGCTCCACCCCCCCCCCCCCCCCCCCCTCCCGGTGATTGAATCGAGCAACGCGCGAACGGTTCGAAACGCTTCTGTCGTCCGCGAATTCGACTATTCGAGCAAAGTTAAACTCAAATCGTAAAAACGTTTCGGAACTTTGATTTCGGTGCGCCCTACGAAATTAACCGCCGCGATACTCCTGTGGCAATTTGGCTTCAGTTCGAGCGTGTGATGTAATATATACTTCAAACGATCGGGGCGCAAACTTTTGTCAAAGGATAGAAATTAATTTCGCGTCGCGCACCGCGTCGAGTCTCTTTAAGGATAAAGGCTCTCTTTGGTATTTGTTTATGAAGAAACTATGCAAGTGCTTGCGTTGATATTTGGTATGTATATTTATTACCCTTTCGGTAATATTCACAAATTTTTACGACGAGAAATAGTCAAAATTAGTGGCAATACAGAGCCTCGAGAAAGTGTTCTAGTGGCTTCCATGATTCTAAGTGTTCTGTTTGAGAAAGATTCTTAATTAGGATACATTTTTCTATAATCGACACTAGAAGGACAGAGAAATATTGATATTTAAAGAAATGGCGGCATTTTGAACTTGAAATATCGATTCTTTTCTTGTTTCTAACTAAAAAGACATAGAATGAATAATGATTTTGACTTCATTCTAGTACGGACCATAGCTACACTTGTACACGCCAAATTTGAACGAAATCTAAGCAGAAACCAAATTTGAGCAATACCTAATAATGTACCTTAGTTAATTTTAAGAGTTCTAAGACTAAATTGCAGAAAGTAAAGATCGAATTTTCCGACGGTTTACAGTAGAAGACCCTCTTAAGCCCTCGATAACAGTTCAAACCGATATTCGTTGCACGCTCGATAAATATCTTTCGTGAAAGGATCATTTTTGAGGCATCTTCGTTGCAAATTTCGTGGAATCGAGATAACTTGCTACGTCAATTCGTACAGCTTGCCCCAGCGAGGGCCGAAAGCGGCTCGCGGAAGTTGACTGGCGAGTTCTAGGTTCCGTGGTCGCGGAACACGACACGTCCTACATTGTTCTAGCGTCTAGTACGGCATTAGCGCGATAATCTGATTCTCTCTAATGCAAGCGTGTAATACGATACCGGTAGCGGTCAAGGGAACTTGATACTTCGTTACCGAATGCCCCGTTTCAAAAGTTTTAGCGACGGCGAAATTAAGTTCGAACCAATGCAGGTCCAACCGAGCTCCGATGGACCGCGATCCAGACCACGGTCCCCCCTGTATTGTGGAAATTTTAAACTTGCATTAAACCCGCTACGGATAATTATATTCACGCGCAAACTACGGCGTAATCAAGTTTAACGACGATTCGCGGAGATCGGGTTTAATCCACTTGGACCCGTGGAATCACCGACGTATGATCCACGCCGATATTTCACGAGCCTGGGAATCCCAGAAAGCGTCACGTCAAAATCAACGTTTGCTCATTGCTGAATTTACGGGGGGGCGTCATAAATTTCTGCCAAGAGTTTTTACGGTCGTGGATCGAAAGACTGTAAAACCGTCGTTCGAAGGAAATCGAAACAAATGTCCTGATTTTGAATCGTTAAAGTTTGTATACAATGCTCGCGGAACAAATGCTTTTCGGTATGATAATGTTCGTCATCTATTTCTATGATTTATACGAATTGTTTTCCAATTCGTTTGAACAAAATTCAACTCGTATATCAGAGAATTTGATAAAAAAAACCGTTTCAATTATATTTTGCTCGATGGTTTTTCAGGTAACGTATGTTGCATGGGACAGTTTATGGTTTATGAGATGCAATTAAATTCGTGCCGCAGTTTTATGCTCGCGGTGAAATATATGCTTTCAATGCTATCGTCGAAATAGTAAATCAAAACTATCGTCGCGTTTCGCTTGGAATCGAATTTTTCGTAATTCGTGTTCTCGTTAACATCGTTTCCATTGGTTCCAACTAATTTCGAAACGTTCGAAACGAATAAAAACACAAATTAGGTAGAAATAACGAGTTAGTTACAATTAAGATATTTTCTTCAAACGTCAATTCGAGATATACGGGGTCGCTATTTTGAATAGAAAACAAAGTTTCGAATAAAATGAAAATATTATCGAGCTCCTTGAATAATGCATATCCCACTACCGGTACAATCTTCTCTCAACGCACGGTTCCGATGCAATAAATTTGTCAACGACCATGAATATTTTACGTCCCCGATCCGGTGTAAACCCTTAAACGAACCACCGCCAGTGGCTCGATTTCCGTTTATCAGCTTCCCAATCAGACGGCTCGATAACAGCTTTATTGTTAAAGCGCAATTAGTAGTCACGGCGAGGTGCTTGCTCGAAAACAGAATGTAAAGAAAAAAAACAACAAAGAGTAACACAGGGCGAAGAAACGTGGCGGAGGTCGAGCACGAGCGAATCCGGTTTATCTACCGCGCAATTTCCACTCGCGATTGTCGCAAGAAAAGGGACCCCGCCCAGCAATGAAATCCTGCGCTGCAGGTACCCATCTGGCGCGATTTAAATTGCTGTACAGGATCTCTCCCCGGCGGCCTTTCGATCCACGTCCTATCCTTTTTCCTCTCCCGTTCGCGTCGGAACGCGTAACGGCACTTTTGCAATTCGAATGAGTGACCACTCTGGATTCTCATTACGCTCATTAGTCGTCGGGTAGTCTCGAACAATAGCGCCTTCCAGTGGCCCGCGCCCCGGAACCTCGTGTGTTTTACCATTAATGGAAAGACTCTCCTACGCCCGTGTCGCTGCGAATCCAGTACCCCGTACTCGAGACTTCCTTCTCTATTTCCCTCTCGACGATGCTGGGAATCAAGTGGCCCGGGGAACAATCGCGCATCGCGCCGGTAATTTATCAATCGCTATACGCGTTAATTCACACCCCCCCCCCCCCGCGTCGAAACATTACGTACGAATCGCGCCCCTGGGTTGAAATCTAACGAACAACGATCGATGTCTCTGTACTTTTATATTACACAGTAGAATGAAATTGGTCCACGACGATATTGCCAAGTTTTCTAATTGAGAATAAGAGTTTTTCGAGGTGATAAATAATACTCCCCGGAATATCGTTCGTTGAAGTGCTTGGGAACCCGATTCAGTTCGCCATAAATATATCGAATCCCTTCGTTCGAGACCCCCGGCTCGAAGGGCTCTCCGGCACTCGTGGGATTCCCAGTTCAGTGAACTCGCGGTAGAGATCGATAAACTGGCGAAAAAGCTGGCCCGGATGGGGCAGAAGCTGGCGAAAATATCGGCCGCGCCACGCTCCGGCGTTCCAATCTCGAAAAACAGTTTTTCACTCGACATTGTTCGGCGAAAGCTCGCGCGCTGTGCGGTTCGCCGTCCAACAGGTAATCGGATTCGGGTTATCTTTGGTCACCCGCGACTAGTCCACCGTCCGTTGGGATTCCGCTGCTTCCGCGTGTCTGCGCTTGCTTCCGCTCCACGTGACGCTGAACGCGCCGTGGAATCGTCGACGTCGCCGCCCGGTACGCCTGAGGTGCGACCAAACACGGCCGACTCTCGACCCTCGGAACGCATCGTCGATCTGTCAATACACCAGGAATTTTGGCAAACGTCCACAGACGCGACTAAACAAACTTCCGTTCGAAGTCTCGTCGCCAAAGGATCGTAATAACATCAAAAAGAATATCAATCTTACTAAAATTATAATCACCAGAACATGTATTGTTAATTATAACGCGATGCGTAAAGTTTTTCGTTTACTTCAACGAAGATATCTCGAGATTGGTTGAAAATAAGTCGAAAATAACGAATAACATTTTTTCGTTCGAGCTTTCCTTCTCGAAATAATCGAACTTGAACACGCGTCTGACCATTCGTATAGTTTTCTACTTGCAGAATAGATTATCCTACTTTTCTCAGACGGAAAATGATTGTTCTTTTTCCTCGTTTATTTTTACTACTGTGTGCACCGTTTTTGATATTTTGTACGCAAGTTTGAGTATCTGCTAATGATTTAGCTGGCGCGTCTGATCATTCATCTAGTTTTCTACTTGCAAAGTGGATCGATCTACTTCTCTCATCCTGTAGTCCTATCGAAAGACGATCCAGACGAGGCGGATGGTTACGTGCGAATGATCACGGGTCGCAAACGTTGCCTCTGATTCGGCGTCGGTTGACATTCGATGGCGTCAGAAAACAGGGTGTCGCGTTGGTTCAGCGATCGATCGGTTTGAATCGAGTTACTTGGCTCTCGAATAAGTCTGCAGGCGAGTCACCGATGTCAGGAAAAGGTAAATATCACCGGTCGACTATGAACCAGAGATGCAGACGACCCTCGGTTTCGATCGATACCACCCGGTATTGACTGTTGCGTCAATAAGCAAAATTTTTAAGTGATAGAAAGCGTAGCTGCAATTTTAACATAATTTGCGACTGAAGTCGATCAAAAGATATTGACCGAGTAAACGAAAAGTAGAAATGGTAGCATCGAAGCAATTTCGCAAGAATATTAAGATTTTTAAACGGAATGTGGTAGAGAGTGTCTGGTTATTGACGTAAAGGTTAAAGTATCTCGCGATACAAGACTGTAGTCACCAGGGGATACGAACTACCATTTGCTAAGATTACTCAATAATTTGTTGCGCCTGGAAGTATAATCCCGTGCTCGGATTCTTTGGTCGTGTTAGAAATCTTCCGGGATTTACTAATTGCTACCTCCCTGCAAGGGATTGTCCGGGATAAGAAATAATAGTCACCGTAAATTGACCGAAACAGAATACAGGCTTACCCGGGATAAAATGCCCACTATTATGAAGCAATAAAGCACTTTATGTGGCCCATAGACAAAATGTTCGTACGATAATTTATACAATTATCGTTGATACGAATGTTCCACCGGTAATTGTGAAATATTTTCTCGCATAATCTGCTGTACGAATTATTCCTTCAGAAACCACGCTTAATCTATTTTATGAACTTCTGCTATCGTTCTGGAAACAATTACGTTCCTCTGAAACAACACGCTAATCCCATCGAAATAGAAAATAATGGTATTTAATAAATCGTTGTTGACTTTGCAACGTTGTACAAAGATGATCCTTGATTAAACCATAAGGATAACAAAGAACTCCTTTATTAAGGAACACCACTGCTGCAACCAGGTTAACAAGTCATAAACTCGCATTCGTGCTTAAGTTGCTAGTTTACGTGAATTTAGAACCGATGTAAATGAAACGTCGGTTAACAAAGGATCGTCTTCATCCGTCACCGTTCATTATTAATCGTTACTAAATCTGTATCATTCTTCTCGATTTAATAAGCTCGATAGTACCTCCTGCTTATTCATTCAGAAAGCACAAAATTCTATAATCACCCAACTATAATTTAGAATTCTCGTTTCGGAATAACATCCTTCGGATCCTCATAATTAAAACACGTATCTACCAGACGATCTCATTTATGGAACAATCTGCATTCTAATATTGTCAGCGGATAACCGAATTAATCAACGATTCGTCGCGTTAAACCGTACAATTTTCCGGGTTCGCCCGGGACCAAGCACCCCGGGAGCATGCAATCGACTACGCAATTTCGTGCACGCAGGTCGCTGCCTGCACACGCCACAGGCCACGAACAACTGTTAAGGAAGACGTCCCAGGAGATAGGACGGAGCCCCGGAACGCCGGGGATAACATCTGAGTTAAGAGGAAACGTATGAAACTCCCGGCGTCGAGGAACGACGTCGCCCCTTGGAACTCGGACGCTGGAAAATTCCTCGTGGGTACGCTTGTTGCCTAATCCTCCGTCCCCTGTGCGCCCACATGAATTTCATTCCAAAGGGATTCGATACGTGCACGCGTTCCCACAGTCGCGTGGAGTGCCAGCTGCGATCTAACAGATAAAGCACGAGCTCCTGAGCATACCTCGCCTAAGCAGCGGTAAATTTCCCGTGGAAAATATTCGCGTCGAAATAGGACGAAACGTTGATACCGTCTCCGCGTCGGTTAATTAATTGAAACGACTAGCAGCACGAAACGTGGATTTTAAAATATAAATCATCGAGTGTCCCCGGTAGAGAGGGAAAATCGACAGTCTCCGAGCGATGGGGACGTTAACGAAGAAATTTAATTGCGGTTAGTCGACCGTGGGTCCGAGTCCGGAAGGGCGCTCCTCCGTTTCCGTTCCCCCGCGTGCTGCGTCTGACGAGTGCAGCAAGTTCCGGCGAACTGCTGGGCTGTCCGGTTTTGATCTGTTGCGATCGACTTCGGGCGACCGCGCACTCACCGGCAAGGATGTATGAAACTCGAGTGTCAGAAGCATTCTCCGCGACTTCTTGGCAACTTAACCCCGAAACTCCCCTCTCGACGGAGAGGCGAGCACTCGAAGCCCCGACGTGTTACGGCGCAACGTTGGGGGCTCCTCGAGCCTCGAATCGATGCTTTACATCGTCCGAAGCAGTCCCCGCGGATTACATAAACGGCTGCGGGGAAAACTATGTTGCACGGCGAGTCGAAATCACCGGAATGTGGTTCAAATTGTGTAATTAAGAACGCTGACTACGATTTACGGAAAGGAATATACAGGATTTTCGACCACCCTTGGGAAAAATTTTAATGGGGGATTCTGGAGGCCAAAATAAGACGAACATCAAGAATACCAATTTGTTCATGAAGGCTTCGTTAAACAGTTATTAACGTTTAAAGTTTCGACCGTACTGAATTTTTTTCTCGAAAATGCGGAGGATTTCGGGGGTATGTGTAATGACCAAAAATGATTGTAATTGACCCCTTCAACTGAAAATAATTTTTTTAGGACGATTTGAAATTTTTTTTTTTCGTCGAAAAATTTAGCCAGCTACCCCCTGTCGATTTTTCTTAAAAATTCGTTCTTATTTTTAGTAATTTTGTTTGACGCCCTAAAGAAAAGTTGTCTCATACTTTTTTGTACGTACCCATGTGCTCTACTTCAGAGAAAAGTTTCATTGAAATATATTCACTATTGTAGGAGTTATGGCTGTTTGAAAATTGGATCATTTTTATGGGATTTTTCTGATTTTGCGGGGTCAAGGACCAACTTTTCGAATATTCTTACGATTTGTACATATTCTCCATTAAAATACGCGTAGTTTGCTTTTTTAAACATTAAAATCGTCCAATCCGTTCAGAAGTTATGACATTTTAAAGATTCGCATGAAATTTCAGGGAAACATATCAATGGTATGGTCAGACATTATATTTTCGGTAAGGAATTTTTTTCTCGAAACTGAGTAGGATTTCGGGTGTATGTCTGTTGACCAAAAATGCTTGCAATTGACTCCCGCAACTAAAAATAATTTTTTCAGAACGATTCGAAAGTCTTTTTTTTCACCCAAAACTTTCAGCACCTACCCGATTTTTTTTCTCGAAAATGGATAGGATTTCGGAGGTATGTGTATTCACCAAAAATGATTGTAATTAACCCCTGTAACTAAATATAATTTTTTTAGTATGATTTGAAATTTTTTCATTTTGTCGAAAAATTTGTTCATCTTCCTGAATTTTTTTCTCGAAAGTGGGTAGGATTTCGAAAGTATGTGTATTCACCAAAAATGATTGTAATCGACCCTTGCAACTAAAAATAATTTTTCCAGAACGATTTGAAATTTTTTACTTTAAGTGTTAATAACTTTATAACGAAGCCTCCATCAGCAAATTAGTATTCTTGATTTTCGTTTTATTTTGGCCTCTAGAATCCTGTATTAAAATTTTTCCCAGGGGTGATCGAACACCCTGTATAGTTTGTTTAGACTCGTGTAACAAATTCGCGGTTCCTAAAACGACTAGGTAAAATAATCGACCGTCACAGTACTTGATTATATTTCATCTCTTCAGATACGTGGCTTACGCCGAGTAATAGCAGCGTAAGCGTCCGTGAATATTAAACGTTTCGGGTTGAATTATGCTGCTGGAGTTCGCGAATTTGCATAATATTGCAATCGGGGAAAGGTGTATGCATCATTCGGTCTATACCAGTATTAGGTAAAATCAGTTTCTATTCTTCCGGTTGCTTTCTTTGCATACTTTCGACTCGAAGAGCACCTTTGCCCTTGCGTCTAAATTACATTTTTAAATATTCTTCCGAATCACATCAGGTAGCTGTAAAACATTTACTATCGAACTTGCTCTTGCTTCTAATGTTTCGATTACCAGAGTCCTCCGTGCGCAGTGTCTTACCGGAATTCTAAACCAGCGACGATAAAACTAACAAATAGCGGTCCAACGCGTGGGCGGGCACGCTCGAGGATCTTTATGACGTTTTTAATTTCGCTGGGGAACCGTTCCGCGGTCTGTCCCGGTCCTCGAACATATTTCCCCGATGTTTCGAGAATTAAATGCCTCGCATCTGATCGTTCGCGGAACCTTCTGCGACGCTCGTTGGCCCGTCCCGTCGCGCCCTTATCGCGGCCAAGGAGCAACGAAGAGGGAGAAACGACGCCGGATAACACGATGTCTTTTTACGTCTTGGCCGGGAGGCGCGACCATAAATTATTCTAATGTACTCCCAGGGCAGGTCACCGATTACACTGATTTACAGGTGCCGCCCTCCTTTTTTGACGATACCTCATCCGCGGCCCTGGGGATGCATACAAGACGTGGTCTGACGCTTTAATGCCCTCCGTCTTTTCACTAACACCACCGTGCCCGTACTTAAACTACCCTCCTCCACGTCCACCGTCTCCATCTGCATCACTTTGTTCTCCGTATTTTTCTCTTCGTTCCGCTGTCACCTATTTTATTTTATCTGCCTCCTCGCGTTCCGCTCCGTCGATTCCTACCCCCCCCCCCCTTTTCCTCCTTCCGTCTTACCCATTTTTCACGCACACGTATACGCGCGCGAAACGTTTTCACCGCCGTTCCCGGGGACGGCTTCCCGCGTTCCTACGGGAAAAGTTACGTTCGCCTGAGTTATAACGGACAATTAAAGCGAGCCGGTATCTGCCCGGAGCATTAATGGACCACCGAGCCGCGGGATGTAACGAGCGTGGTACGCGTGAAAGATCAACGGAACAAAGGGGCCACTTCTTCCGGCGGACCGTTCAAAAAAGACGGAAAACGCCCGGTCTCGATGATATACTCGGGAATTATACATTACGCTATTACGCTGAGTCTATGGACAGAGAGGCTGCGTTGTCCTCGCCAGGACGGTGATCCTACGCTGCGAACAAAATCGACTGGCCACTCGAGACCACCCACCACTCACGCCCTCGTCATACTGATTGTCCATCTCTCTATTGGGTTTATCATACCACCAGTCTAAGCGAGGTGCAACGATCTATCCAGTGTTACCTTCTTTCCCTCTGCAGACTTAACCTGGGAACGTCAGTTTTCCAAAGATTGAACGTTTGTTCAAATTATAGAAATATTCGACAATTCGATGGCGAGTTTGTTGTTATACAGGGTGTTCCGCCACCCCTGTGGAAAAATTTTAATGGGGGATTCTAGAAGCCAAAATAAGACGAAAATCAAGAATACCAATTTGTTGATGGTGGCTTCGTTAAGAAGTTATTAACGTTTAAAGTTCCGCCAGTACTGAATTTTTTTCTCGAAAATGCGCAAGATTTCGGGGGTATGTCTATTCACCAAAAATGATTACAATTGACCGCAGAACCTAGAAATAATTTTTTTAGAACGATTTGAATTTTTTTTTCGCCGAGAAATTAAGGCACCTACCTACCCCCTGTCGATTTTTCTTAAAAATTCGTTTTTATTTTTAGTAATTTTGTTTGACGCCCTAAAGAAAAGTTGTTTAATACTTTTTTGTAGGTACCCATGAACTCTACTTCAGAAAAAAGTTTCATTGAAATATATTCACTATTGTAGGAGTTATGGCTGTTTGAAAATTGGACTATTTTTATAGGGTTTTTTCTTATTTTACGGGGTCAAGGACCAACTTTTCGAATATTTTTATAATTTCTACATATTCTGTACTAAAATACGCGGCGTTTGGCTTTTTGAACTTCAAAATCGTTCAATTCGTTTAGAAGTTATGGTGTTTTAAAGATTCGCATGAAAATTCAGGCAGACATTTCTGGCCAAAAATTATATTTTCGTTGAGGAATTTTTTTCTCGAAAATGGTTAGGATTTCGAGGGTATGTATATTGACCAAAAATGATTATAATTGGTCCCTGCAGTCAAAAATAATTTTTTTTAGAATGATTTGAAATTTTTTAATTTTGTCGAAAAATTTCACACCTTCTCGAATTTTTTTCTAGAAACTGGGTAGGATTTCTAGGGTATATCTATTCATAAAAAATGATTATAATCGACCCTTGCAATCGAAAATAATTTTTCTAGAACGATTTGAAATTTTTTAATTTAATTTTACTAGTATTAGGGTTCTTCTAAAATTTTACCGAAACGGTTGCTTCGGATATTTATGGAGTTACAATTAGAGTGTTTTACAAAGTGTGGAATTTCGTGAGTCATTCGTTCCGCGAGGACGTTGCAGAAGGGTCCCTTGTCTAGGAGGAACTCATATTTCACTGTCCCGAGAAAAATCCGTCTTTAGAATTATGGTTGAAGGATATGAACGCTCGTAGCCTGCCATGAAGAAGTACCAAAAAAGAAATGCATTTTATTAACATTTGAATGTTCCCCAGTTCATCTGAAAAATCCTTACACTGTACTTCGCTAATATAATACTAAAAAATACAAAACTATGGTCTTCGAACGAACGTTGTATTTTTATAGATTTTTGCGCATCGAGCTATAATTATATTTAATTCCGTGGTTTTCCCCGATAGGTTTGCGATTCCGGAAAATTATATTAAAAGGCATGCCCGCGTTTAGTGTCGATTTCTATTACCGCGTTCGCAGGGTCCATTCAACTGACCGTTTCCACTATTTAAACGCGAAAGGGTCGAAAGACCAATTTCATTTCAGAGCAGTATAAAGTATAAATTTGCAGGTTTTATTCGCGAATCCGTGGCCGCGAACGAGCGTGGTGTATTTCGGTTGATCGATCATCGAGAAAAGTATTGGTATCGTCGGTGAATTCGGCGGCGTTCAATCGTTCGACCTGATTTGATTAAACGATCGTTCGCGTCGATTAATCGAGGATCACTTCCCTGTCAATTTTTGATCGCTAATTGGACACCATTTGCATTAGGAACGTTAGAATCTACCCTCTCTGTCTTCTAAAAAGTTTCGTCAGAAATTAAATTTAAACAATTTTTAAATCACAGATAATAGTAATAAAAAGCTACAAGTGGGAATACGGGGTTTGTTCCACGATCCACGTTTATCCGCGTTTATTAAAAATGGATACCATTTGTACGACGATTCTTACCAAACGTTTCGTTCAATTGACCAACGGGAAACAAAATTAAACCATTCGACGGTATTCCGGATAACGAGGATAATGAGAAAACGATACCGCGTGCGTTTCAACGGTACTGTAAATTACTGTTCGCCGGGCAAATAAAAACGTCGGAAATGATTCGAGCATCGTCGATGGCGGCGCGTCGTCAAAATAACCAACGAATTCCGCTCGCGGGTATTAATTACCGATTGGTTCAATTACGGTATTGCCCGATGTTATTTATTTGCCTCGAAATCGCATCAGAAAACAGGGTACACGTTAAATTTTCCACTCTTTTCCGCGATCAAAGATCATTCCAGAGGGACGGGCGCGCGAAACGCGTTGCATATTCGCCATTAAATTACCGTTGCGCAGGGTGCACCGCGGCCCAATGAAAAGAGGGTCCGTTGCAGGGTGAAACATACCGGAAAGAGCCGGCTTTTCCATTTAAATTTTGGAAACGACCGATTAAATCGAGCGCGCAAAGGCGGAATCGAACCGATCGGCCGCTTCGGAAACAAAGGAAACAATTTTAGGATCGAAAATAACAAGGATAAATTTGCACGAAAATGTACGAAAAAAGCGGACAGTGTTTTTTGCATTTTGAAAATTGTTGCAAAGCGTAAAATCATCACGCTGGATGTTGACACTGACTCAAATATCCTCGCGAAATTTTTTATTAAAGTTTCAAATTTACGTAATACGAATACACCAAAGAAATCTTTACTCGTCGTTAACACTATGCGCAGTTTTTTCTTTTAATTAGAGTATACATCCATATCGTTACATCAATTCAACATAAATTGCTAACAAATAATATTTATGAGTCCTATAACGTTAAGTTTAGAATCTGAATGCGTCAAATTGACGCGTACCGTACACCTAGTGTAAATAGTAACTCCGTCATAGGGTTAGTTCTGTTTTCTCCAAGTGCTTAAATTTCTATGAAATTTCGCGCCATTAGACTTCCAGCTATTTCCAGACGTAACATCCCCATTTCCCCGTGCCAGGCGGGTCCCTCGGCCCCCTTAACGAGGGCTAATAATGAGAAAAAGATAATGAACGGGGTTTGAAATATCCACTGGTTGCTCGATCGTCGAGAACTAATTCGATTTCGTTCGCGCGGAAATTATGAACGAATAAACAGTTCGTTCCGTGTCGCGCGATAACGTTCCAACCAAAATTGTAAGACGAGGTGGGGGGAGGGGGGAGGAACAAATGAAAAAGAAAAATTCGAGCGAGAAGAAACGCGTGAAACGGTATAATTGCGAAACGCGTTCGACTGACGGACCACCGTGAAATTGGATGATCGCGTTCGTCCATGGACGATTTCCCACCCGCCCCTCCTCCCTCCCCCGAAAAAGGCGAACAGGCTTCGATTCTCGATAGGAATAAATTATAGTTCAATAAATCGGCGACAGGATCGCGCTAGGATCCCCATCCACGACGTATTCTCTATTCAATCTCCTGTGCCTTTTGGCTTCGCGGTCGTCTCTCGATCGCGTCTCCTTTTCGCGGGTTTCAGCGTGGCGTTAAAACTCAATTTGACCCAGTCGAGAAAGGCGAGCCTTTGATACTGGGAACGGAGAGGGGAACGGAAAAAAAAAGAAGGATGTACGATACGTACGCGAGATGGGATCGTGCACGAAACGCGCACATGTCTCTTATTTGATCGCCAGCCGGGTACGGAAATGTCGTGATGCGTTTAGGCGAGATAGGTTACACGTATAGTCGACTAGAACGTACGCCGGGGCGAGGAATACTTTAAGGAGGCATTCTATTTCGGAAGTATCGCAAAGATCCAATTTTATATTTCTGCATTTTACGTAAAGGTTGCCCGGCTCGCGATTACATTGTCACGAATAATATGAAAGGGTACTCCGGGAGATTTTAATCCTGGCCTTCGCCGGGAGGTTGGCCAAGCGTATCGGCATCGGAATTTCAGAAATTCCGTCGACCCGGATACTGGCTGCACACACCCAAAATATAGAGCATGCGTGGCCAGTGTTCCGGGTTTCGGAACTCGCGAGGAACGTTATTCTGAATATACAAGGTGGCCCACGCGTTTAAGAGCCTCGAATATTAAGCGAAAGGCAGAGGGAAGCTCCAACGGAACAGTGTCCAGTTTTCCACGACTTAATAGGCGCGCAAAAAATATGTTGAAAGACTGAACATGTGGTTGCCCGAATAAATAACGCTCGCGATAGCGCTTGAAAGAAACTAGTCTCGTTTCTACTTCGAAAATAGTAATTTTTGTAATATGAAAAAGTTGCTGGCCAGGGTGGCATCCACGAATGTACTCTGCACGAGCGCGGAAGTTTCTCGAGCCATACGCGCGTCGCGTGTGCCTCCTTTAATCCTTTATTAGCTCGCAAAATGTCACGAATTTTGTCGTTATTTTTAATAAAATAATTATTTTCTTTGACCGTGACTTCGCATTGCAACCTGGAGACCCCAGGGAACTCGATCGTTCGAGAGAGATATGGTTCCCCGCGAATTAGAATAATCCCAGAGCAACCAGCTGCTAACATTCCTACGCTCGACGTTGAATACCGCCAGGAAGTATTTCGTGTCCTTTCGATACAGATTCTGCCTCGAGAGATCTTCGCTGCAAAGCCCGTACGCTTTGACATAGAACGACGAACTCAACCGTCTCGAAGGATGGCGGATTTCCGGAAGTATTCGAAAAAAGGAACGATTACGATTCATGAAAGGCTGGCTTTGAACAAATATCGGGCCAACCTCTGAAAATGAAATTCAAGCGTCCCGATCGGAGCACTGACCGCGAGAAACAAGATCCACGAAGTTTCGCGACGATGTGGTCCCTCCTTTCCGAAACATTCCCCCCCTGACCGTTATTACTTTCTTTCTCCAATTTCCGATTTCGTTCGTCGAATCGGCGATTTCGAGCTGGGCTCTTTCGCCGCGAAGATACGAGGCACTTATTATCAAAATTAAATTTTGCGTGGCCCCCGAGGGACTCGCATGTGACCGCGGCGTGCTTATGTACTCCGCGAGAGGAAGAGAGAGAATCACGAGAAGGTACTCCGCCCCGTATGTATACATGCTCCGAGGACACGTATGTAATTCCTACAAGGGCAAAAGGTTCAGAACGATAACAAGCCCGGATAAAGGAGGGTGAGCACTGTTCATGGCGATCCAAGCTGTGACCCCGCCATAAATTTCCCCGGGAAGCCTGACGTCTGAAAATTCCCGCCGTAAGAACGGGCCGCGCCGTGGCTTTAGGTCCTCCGACGTCGTTCCCCTTTCTCTACGGCCCCCGTAATCCCGCCCGAGGACCATCATCGATCCGAAAAAGGGCTCATTTGCTCCCGGTGACGCTATTTTGTCACCGCTGACAACCCCCGGGCGCAATATCCACCAACGACTCAACACTCGCGTACCTTCAGCGCGACAAATTTTTACTCGATGACTGGAGAACTGTCGCGACCACTCGCCTCTCTTCCACGACTACATTAAATCGCGAGTTTCTCGAAAAATCACCGACACGAAATTAACCTTTCTCTGTGAACGTTTAGGATTTTGGTACGGCTTTTTACTCTGTTATGAAATTGACGGCACGAAAGGATTTTTGAAAAACGTCTATTCGCTCCTGTCGAGAACGTCATCGAGAAATAGAGCGGGATCACGCGTCATTGATAGGTTCGCTAAAAATTCTGACAACCGTGATTAGTTTTAGCCGTTAGAAAAATATTGTTCGAACATTTGGGCTGAAAGGTTCTGGGTGCAGCAATACGGGGGACTTTCGAACTCGTTCTCGGTTTCAGTCGGTTTCCCGGGGATTTCGGGGTCGAAAATGGCGCTCGAAAGAGTTCCTCCGGGGGGGGGAGGTAACGCGGAAGAAACGTCAGCGGGAACGGTGCGCTCCGATCCTGGCGGATCGTTCCGAGCGACTAATTAAATCCTCCAATGCCAAAGGCGTGCCTGGAACGGCATCGCGCTGCCAAAAAAGCGTCGGTAGTTAAGCGTTTAATCACGAGTTGTTGATTGCAACGGTCGCGCTGCGTCGCTCCGCTTCTAGTTTTTCAGGCTTGCTGTTTCAGTGACCCGTCAAAGGCCGTCGTTTAATTTCGTCCAGTTTACCGTTGCGCGGACGAAAACTGTGTCACGACGCCGGGCCAGCCTGTGCGTCATTTTTTACCCCGTACAGAAAATGCTACGACTAACAACGACGCTTCGTAAACACAGTAAATATTTGATAAAATAGAACAGTGGATTATTAGTCTCCGGACAGAGCTAAGTTCTGCCTGCACTGTCCATCTTGACGGTTTTTTAATTTGAATACGAGAGCCTGGTGATCGTCGACGAAGGTATCATTCGAACGATAGAACGTTATGTACGTTCGATCTGTTTCGAAATTAACGGACGCAGCTCGAACAGGCAAATCGATCGACTAATCTTCTAATATCGGTTAGTATTCCTCTTTGACCATACGCGCGAGAGGCGCAGCCGGAAGGACAGTCGTTCGTATCCGCGAATAATCGTCGCATTGAATCCACGCCGAATGTTTCATGGCAATTTCGATTCGGTCTAAGCGGCCACCTCTGTCATTTGCCGAATAATTGCGGACCACGGCAGGGTTCGTTGCTTCCTTAGCGGTATATGCAACGGACTTGGACGCGTTCATTAGTTGGTGGGCCGGCAACACGGACACGCGTCACGGCGTTTTGCATAGTGGGAATCGGCCCAGCCAGCCGGCTGTTGTAATTGGCAAAGTAGCAGCGGCGGTTAATTGGCAAAGTAGATGTGTTTGCGCGACGAAACGGTTTATTGGGGAGGTCTGATTACCCACGGCTTGAAATGCGTTGTTATTGGACGGGTTGCGGGTGCTTTGGTCGCCTGTTCGTCGAATAAGGCGTACAATGGATGTCTTCCACTCCGCGTGCATAGCTTCATACCGAGGCACCGCGATTGCGGCAGCGACGACAAGTTATTCGAATTACACGGTCTTTGCTTACCAGCTCCAGTGTCGGCAGATTAATCCCCCGCAATTTATTATCCGCTCGATAGAACAGACAGATTCAGCCTTAAATACACTCTTATATTCTATCGAAATGCAACTGTAAACAAGCTTGTAAAGCTGAGTGTCTTTAATGAAAATTGAATATAAAATAGTCTGTAAACCCCAGTGTTGGCAGAGTGGTCTTCGACAATTTATTATGGTTCGATAGAATAGACGGATACAGCCTTAAATACACTCTTATATTGTATCGAAATGCAATTGTAAACAAGCTTGTAAAGCTGAGTGTGTTTAATGAAAATTGAATATAAAATAGTCTGTGAATCCCAGTGTTGGCAGATTAATCCTCCACAATTTATTATCCGGTCGATAGAACAGACAGATTCAGCCTTGAATACACTCTTATATTGTATCGAAATGCAACTATAAACAAGCTTGTAAGGCTGAGTGTGTTTAATGAAAATTGAATATAAAATAGTCTGTGAACCCCAGTGTTGGTAGAGTGGTCTTCGACAATTTATTATGGTTCGATAGAATAAACGGATTCAGCCTTAAATACACTCTTATATTGTATCGAAATGCAATTGTAAACAAGCTTGTAAAGCTGAGTGTGTTTAATGAAAATTGAATATAAAATAGTCTGTAAACCCCAGTGTTGGCAGAGTAGTCTTCGACAATTTATTATCCGGTCGATAGAACAGACAGATTCAACCTTAAATACACTCTTATATTGTATCGAAATGCAACTATAAACAAGCTTGTAAGGCTGAGTGTCTTTAATAAAAATTGAATATAAAATAGTCTGTGAACCCTAGTGTTGGCAGATTAATCCTCCGCAATTTATTATCCGCTCGATAGAACATACAGATTCAGCCTTAAATACACTCTTATATTGTGTCGAAATGCAATTGTAAACAAGCTTGTAAAGCTGAGTGTCTTTAATGAAAATTGAATATAAAATAGTCTGTAAACCCCAGTGTTGGCAGAGTGGTCTTCGACAATTTATTATGGTTCGATAGAATAGACGAATACAGCCTTAAATACACTCTTATATTGTATCGAAATGCAACTATAAACAAGCTTGTGAGGCTGAGTGTGTTCAATGAAAATTGAATATAAAATAGTCTGTGAACCCCAGTGTTGGCAGAGTGGTCTTTGACAATTTATTATGGTTCGATAGAACAAACAAATTCAGCCTTAAATACACTCTTATATTGTATCGAAATGCAACTATAAACAAGCTTGTGAGGCTGAGTGTGTTTAATGAAAATTGAATATAAAATAGTCAGTGAACCCCAGTGTTGGCAGAGTAGTCTTCGACAATTTATTATGGTTCGATAGAACAGACAGATTCAGCCTTAAATACACTCTTATATTGTATCGAAATGCAATTGTAAACAAGCTTGTAAAGCTGAGTGTCTTTAATGAAAATTGAATATAAAATAGTCTGTGAACCCCAGTGTTGGCAGAGTAGTCTTCGACAATTTATTATCGTTCGATAGAACAAACAAATTCAGCCTTAAATACACTCTTATATTGTATCGAAATGCAACTATAAACAAACTTGTGAGGCTGAGTGTGTTTAATGAAAATTGAATATAAAATACCCTGTTAAACACACTCTTATAGTGTATCGAAATGCAGCAATAAACAAGCTTGTATTTAAGGCTGAGTCTGTTTATCTTATCGTGTGGAGCCTAATGAAAATTGAATATAAAATAGTCTGGGAAGCAACGAGAGTCAAAGGTTAGACTCCTAGTCCCGACCTTGGTCACCCGTTTCGCCGTTGGAACAGTAACCGCCCACGCTGGTAATTTTCCGTGTCACTAGGAAAACTTCCTGATTGCGGTGAAGAAAATTCGATGGCGGAACGAGGTCGTACCCCGATACGTCCACGTGGACCTGGGGAACGAAGGGACATCCAATTTCGAGAGGAAGCGGGTTAGACATAGTAAGAATTGTCCGAGAATAATGGTTTCCTGGCATCGGGTTTCTTTTGTGAAATAGCAGAGCGACATTTTTCTGGTGGCATGGATATTGAGTTCCCCCCTCCCGCCTTGGCCGGCCGACGTTCGAAGCCTTTGTGCCGTCGCGAGGATCGATCGTTACCACGCGATGTATCACGCCAGTTGACACGTTGATTTTCGACGATAAATTATAGTTAAGCAGCCGTCGTCTCCGCGAAGGTATCCTCCTGGTCGCTCGGCGGTCACGAGCGACCCGGTCCGTGGGAAACCTGTCGCCCATCGTGATAAAAATATACTCCGGAATGGCGTTGGCGGGGTCCACGATTTGATAAATGTTAAAATAGCACCGACGTATGACGCGAGCCCAGTAACGCCGTAAACATCGCCACTGTGATTCTATTATTATTTACGTTTCTCGGTTTATTTGTTCCCTAACAGTCCCCGAATTCAATTCCACCCATGTTTATGGAACACTGTATTTTCGTTTTTAAATTCTGCCGCACGCGTCCAATGTTGTTCGTAAATAATTGTTTAGCCAACTGGCGCAGGAATTATTTTCCTGCGCCCGGGAAACAATTTGACGCGCTAAATGCCATTCGCGTTCAACGGGGGACGCGAGCACGTGTTATTTTTTCGTTGCTCGGACAAACACTGACGGCCAAATGTGTTTTTCCCGACCTCGATGTTCCCCGTATTACGATCGACGATATTATTATATGAATGATAATCACGGCCGTGGAAATTGTTTTTCAGATCACGACACTTTTCAAAATGAAAGCTGTTCGAGAGCGATTCACCCCCATTTCGGGGCACCGGAGAATATTTAATCGCTCGTGGTACGTTTCTCGAGGCGTCTCGAGTCTCTTCGCGCCGGATACGTCGGAGCGGAGGCGAGCAGATATCCGAAAGAATGGAATTTCGTGCCATAAATCGGCCCGGGGAAGGCCCTGCCAGGAGGTATTCGCGCGTTCGCGCCCATTGGAACAATCCGGCGCGCGGCAGAAGTGATGCTCGTGTATCCGCAACTTCCGCGGCGCGGCGTAAATCAAACGCGGGACATTCCTTGGAGGGGGCCGCCCCCCCGACGCCAGAAATAAGCCACTTCTGTTTGCGTGCCCGAGCCCCGCGAAACGTCTCGGTATATATTATCTTTCGTATAAATTCTCCGCGCGTCCTTCCTGCGTGGCTCTCGCATTCCGCGTCCGAAAAGAACGCGAGCAGCTTTTGCGCCGGCCGCGATATTTTCGTCGGGAGCCACTAAATCCGTCGCCGGGCCTCGATCCACGCAGATCGTCGTTAGTTTCACGACGGAATTAAAACGGCCGTTCCGTCGAGCGTACGAGAAATTGGCCGATCGATTTACCCTTGAAACGTTTTAAACGTGTCGTCTAATTATCCCTGCGCGTTTAATAATCGTCTGGACCGGTCGTTCGGCGCGCGAGACTCGAAGCGGCGGTTTTAAAAGTGCCTCGACCGACGCCCGGAGATTATTAGCTCGCTAGAGCGCCGTAAAAGGTTTATGGATCGTTAATGACTACGACTTTTTGCGGTAATGGAAATTGTAGAGCTGTCGCGGCCCGCGGTGAGTTAAATGGTAATGCGTTACATTATCGCGAACGACTATTGTTCGCGCGCTCGTCGTATCTCCTTTTTTCTTTCTCGTATTATTCGTTCTCTTATTTTTTCATTAAACGCGCGGCCAACGGGCCGAAATTCAAGTTTCCATCGGGCAGAGATTTTGTTGGAAATCGCGTGTCCCCCCCGGGGGCCACGTGGACGAGGGTAGAAATAAAAATTGATTGCTCCGTTATCGCTGTTGCTCGCCTCCGGGCCTCACGGGGGACGGGGTCCCAAAATTAACGGGGGGGAAAAATTATTATTTCGACACGGAAATATCGCGAAAGGGATTCTTGGTTATCGTGTAATAATTTGCACAGGCAACGAGGCGAACGTTCGTAAATTTTGGGATCGTAAAACCACCCGGAAAGGTACAATTTTTAACGAGACGTACGTTCCATCAACCCCTTTCCTAATTACTATTTTCCGTAGCCACGACACGCGCTCGTTCTCGTGTAATTTTTTAATTACGATACGCTACTTCGTGCTAAAACTACGCGATATTAAAAAACTTTCTACGCAAAATAAACGTTAAAAATTCCCCATTCAGCTTTATTCGATAGAGGCTTCGAACACCCGCTGCAGTGAACTTTTCTATGGAATGAAAGGTAATAATTTCCCGTGTCTACCGTATTAATTCCAGGGCAGCGTGTTGCGAAATCGAAATCTCCTATCGGTTCCTCCCCCCGTCCCGGACAGTAAACACACCATAAACGGTTAACTGCGTCGAGTTTATTTCGAGCACGTTTCCACCGTATTCAATTTCCCGCCAAATAAATTCCAACGATAGCGTCGCGATTGTTTCGCGAGCTGGAAACGTCTCAGCGGCTAGCGAGGCGAATCTCCCGCTATCCCGCGAGTGTGTTAGACGCTAAGGGGGACGAATGGCAACCCGATGGGCCGCGGGAGGGGCGTCGCGGCAGACTTGACACTTTTGGCAAATTTCCACGCCGCGGCGCGCGTTATCTTTTGTCTCGGAGTAATTGTTTCCCCGCTGGCGGGGAGCGCAACGACGACGACAACGATGACGACGGGCCACGACCACCATCAACGCCGCGACGACGACGTCGTGTACCCGGCGGGAAACACGGTGCAGGACTATCTCAGATATGGACGCGGACATTTATGTCGTAATGAAACGTCAGCCAGTTCCGCCCAACCGAATTTTGGGAACTCTCTGTCCCCGCTTGTAGATGCTAATTCGTATCCGGTCGTATTTCCAGCTGGAAATCTCGCCACGCCGCGTCTGCCGGCAAATTTCACCGCCCTCCGTTTCGTTATCGTTCGTTTCAACACGGAAGATTTCACTCCCGTCGATCAATTTTTTCCGTTACTCGAAACACCATCCGACGATCACGTTTCAACCAGCAAAACGGAACTTCGGATGATATTTTTGAATTTCAGAAATAATATTAGGTGAAATTCTCATCCACGGTTCAATTTTTTACACGCTGACTTCCGTGTTGGTTGTTTCGAGGGCGCAAACGTAGACAGACGAGAGGGTAGATACACCCGAGCGACGTTTCGAATTGAACGTTTATTTCTTGGAAAAGAATCGTCCCGCGTATTTCGCGGTCTTCCAGCCGCGGCGTTTCACGAACGAATAAATCAGGGAAACGGGGGAACAGATGATATAATAGAATAACGACCAGGGAACAGAAAGAGGATTACGTCGTTACGAACTGAAATTCGGCAACAAACTCCGCCGTGAAGCTTGCAGCGAAAGCACGAGCGAATTCGCCGCGATGGTGGACTGTTTAGACTTGCCGTCTCCGTTCGGTAATAAATTTTATTCCGCGTTGCGTTGTAAATCGGCGTGAAGATCGAGAAAAGTTACGCGCAGAATGGGTCTGTCGCGCGATTAGATTTATCGCGTACGATTACGTTTCTCTTGGGGCTTAACGGTATCGTTGAAGTCGGTAGAGCGGCGATTCGAGGAATAAAGATCGTGGGAACGCCACTGGGAAAAAGTCACTGATAGTTTCGAGCGCGGCCTGTGAATAATAAACACGAAACCGCGAGCGATTCGTGCCCCGATCGCGGCTTCTTCGAAACTTGTTGTTGCGGCTCAATCGCCGCGGAACACGCGTCGTTTTTCCGTCGACACGCGACCAGCGAAAATAGAAGGTAAATAAATTGAACGACGCGGTGGATAACTATCGCCCGAACGGCGGCTCGGTATCGCGCGACCGTGATGGCGGGGGCGAAACATCGATATCGGGTTTGTTAGCAGCCAGTATTTAAAACCGCGGAAAATCGAGCGACAAACGCTTCGACGACCTGTCAATGGTCCCCTGGAAAACGATGACGGCGCGTGGACGTAGAAAAAAAAAAAGGTTCCGAATCGTGAAACGCCAACGCTGCCCGAACGTTCCCCCGGAAACGTCGATAATTATCGATCATAATCGTCCCCGGTACCTCTGGCCAGCAAGACGAAATTATTAACGCTCCCAAATTGCATACGATCTATAGATACTGGACCATCGCGTGCGACCACCGTTTTAAAAATTAACGGCGAACTAACATCGTTCTTCGCCGGCATACTAATTTACTTCCTGGTAATATTTACTTTGCGAGGATATTATTCGTAGGCAAAATACTCTAAAAATAATTAAATGTTTTTCAGTTTTCGACTTCAAATATCACGGTTTAGTTAGAATATTATGAAACTGGTAAAAGATACAATTATTTCGAAATTATGATTTTAGAAATCCTCTTGATTCCCTCGAAGCTGTTTAACCCATCCCCGCGGCGTTCGTTTCTCCCATTCTAACCGGAAAAGAAAGCCCGAGCCCGCTATTTATCTTCGGATCCTTTCGACAAACAACATCCGTTCCGTCGTCTCGTAAATGAAGCTTATGCTAAACCTCGATTCGCCGCAACGGCGATAAAAACCGCGATGGCGAACAGTGGAATTTTTCTGGACTCGTTTCCTCGAGTCGACGAACGAAATCCTTCGACTACTTTTCTCTCCGCCTCGTCCTCTCCCGTTCTCTAATGTGATTTCGCGCAGTCGAGGTTTTTGCGCGCGTCGCGACGACGAGCGTCGCGATACATGCCATTAACGTTTTTCGTTCTGTCCGCCTAAGCGCGCGGTCGGACGAAAGATATTCGAATAATGCATAGTCCACGCTATAGTCCAGTCACATCCATATCGAAATAATAAATACGAACCGAATCAATCCTCCGTGTTAGACCTCCATTTCTTCTTCCAAATGAAAGTTCTGAAAGGCAGAGAATCAGAAGTTAAGAATCACTTCAGAAATTAAATATAGATATTTTGAAAATCTCTGGTCAGCTTAAAAAAAATAAGTGGAAAATAAAGAATACATTTTTGTCGCGGCTGGACGAAAGATAGTCCAGTCAAATCCATATTGAAATAATAAATACGAACCGAACAATGGTTTAATCATTCCTCTGTGTAAGATCTCCATTTCTTCTTCCATATAAAAGCTTTGAAAGGCAGAAAATCAGAAGTTAAGAATCACTTTAGAAATTAAATATAGGTATTTTGAAAATCTCTTGCTAGCTTAAAAAAAATAAGTGGAAAATAAAGAATGCATTTTTGACGCGGCTGGACGAAAGATAGTCCAGTCAAATACATATCGAAATAATAAATGCGAACCGAACGATTGTTTAACCAAATAAAAGTTTCGAAAGGCAGAATCAGAAGTTAAGAATCACTTCAGAAATTAAATACAGCTTCAATGTATTTTGAAAATATCTTGTCAGCTTAAAAAAAATAAGTGGAAAATAAAGAATACATTTTTGACGCGGCTGTACGAAAGATAGTCCAGTCAAATCCATATTGAAATAATAAATACGAACCGAATCAATCCTCCGTGTTAGACCTCCATTTCTTCTTCCAAATGAAAGTTCTGAAAGGCAGAGAATCAGAAGTTAAGAATCACTTCAGAAATTAAATATAGATATATTGAAAATCTCTTGCTAGCTTAAAAAAAATAAGTGGAAAATAAAGAATGCATTTTTGACGCGGCTGTACGAAAGATAGTCCAGTTAAATCCATATCGAAATAATAAATACGAACCGAATCAATCCTCCGTGTTAGACCTCCATTTCTTCTTGCAAATAAAAGTTTCGAAAGGCAGAGAATCAGAAGTTACGAATCACTTCAGAAATTAAATACAGCTTCAATGTATTTTGAAAATATCTTGTTAACTCAAAAAAAATAAGTGGAAAATAAAGAATACATTTTTGACGCGGCTGGACGAAAGATAGTCCAGTCAAATCCATATTGAAATAATATATACGAACCGAATCAATCCTCCGTGTTAGACCTCCATTTCTTCTTGCAAATAAAAGTTCTGAAAGGCAGAGAATCAGAAGTTAAGAATCACTTCAAAAATTAAATATAGGTATTTTGAAAATCTCTTGTCAGCTTAAAAAAAATAAGTGGAAAATAAAGAATACATTTTTGACGCGGCTGGACGAAAGATAGTCCAGTCAAATCCATATTGAAATAATAAATACGAACCGAATCAATCCTCCGTGTTAGACCTCCATTTCTTCTTCCAAATGAAAGTTCTGAAAGGCAGAGAATCAGAAGTTACGAATCACTTCAGAAATTAAATACAGCTTCAATGTATTTTGAAAATATCTTGTCAGCTTAAAAAAAATAAGTGGAAAATAAAGAATACATTTTTGACGCGGCTGGACGAAAGATAGTCCAGTCAAATCCATATTGAAATAATAAATACGAACCGAATCAATCCTCCGTGTTAGACCTCCATTTCTTCTTGCAAATAAAAGTTTCGAAAGACAGGATCAGAAGTTACGAATCACTTCAGAAATTAAATACAGCTTCAATGTATTTTGAAAATATC
This sequence comes from Colletes latitarsis, assembly GCF_051014445.1. Classification (NCBI taxonomy): domain Eukaryota; kingdom Metazoa; phylum Arthropoda; class Insecta; order Hymenoptera; family Colletidae; genus Colletes; species Colletes latitarsis. The sequence goes on along the minus strand of NC_135137.1, from coordinate 38,643,279 downwards.
TTGTCAGCTTAAAAAAAATAAGTGGAAAATAAAGAATACATTTTTGACGCGGCTGGACGAAAGATAGTCCAGTCAAATCCATATTGAAATAATAAATACGAACCGAATCAATCCTCCGTGGTAGGCCTCCATTTCTTCTTCCAAATAAAAGTTTTGAAAGGCAGAGAATCAGAAGTTAAGAATCACTTCAGAAATTAAATATAGATATTTTGAAAATCTCTGGTCAGCTTAAAAAAAATAAGTGGAAACTACAGAATAAATTTTTGTTGTATTACGATTTCCCTGTCGCGTCTGTCTATGACTCGGTGTTTCTACTTCGACCGGCGCGAGTCGGGTTCGAGGCAATATTTCAGGTTCGTTTCTCGGAGCTTTCGTGCAACGTATCGAGGATGCTCGATAACAAGTCCACGCCTATAATTCTATCTACTGGCACTCCACTTTATCGCGATGTGGGGACTATCAGTGCCGGCGAAGCTTCCACGTAAAATGTAGCCTACGAATTCTTTGACGGAGATGGCTGTAATTTGGCGAAAGTGCTCGTCAAAGAAGGAGGCACGCGTTTCTTTGTTAATGAAGTCGTTCCTTGGCCAGAACATTCCTCTGTACGCCCGGAATAAGTAGAGACGAGTCGGACTCGCTTCCCCACCGACAAATCCCAGCGCTCTGTAATTTATTTCTAAAGGAAACAGAACGACGAATGAACGTACGCGTTCAACGATCGTTGATTTCCTCGAAAACAAACTCTAATATAAAATTGAATGGTATTGTTATCGAGGCTTCCTGCATACTGTTGAGTCTATGACTCACATTGTCTGCTCCGTTGGAAAAATATACGGGAATTTCGCGGGAATAAATAGCGAGCGATATTAATATTTCATAATTAAACGTCGAGAATGCCGCGTCGACGAGAAACGTATAGACTACAACGCGCGGTATAAAGTGCTCGAAGGAAAATAATCTTGCTTCAATATTTATAACATGGCGTCGTTCCATTCAGGGGCGAAAATCGTTTACCCTTCATTTTGCAACATTTTGCAGCGTCGTTTGCCGTCGTCGCGGCGCGCCATTATTTCATCGAAGCTCTTCCACCGCCGCCCCCGCGCACCAAGTATTACGTCGCTCCAAACAAATGGTTTGTTCGCCCCCCCCCCCCCCCGACATTTGTCTTTGTACCACGGCCCAACGTACTTAAAACACCCAAGAAGTAGGTAAAATATTTGCCGAACGCGGACGCACCGAACTCCCTTTTTCGCTTCTGCTTTTTATCGGCTGCCCTTGACTGTTCCCCGTCTTAATCCACCGTCGGCCTAAATCCGGCCGACATGTATTTCTACGCTCGAGGGAAGGATCGCAAATCCTATCCGTAATTCTGTCCAAACTATTTGCCCGAGGAACGGTCTGGCCGACGTGCAAACAATTCGCTGAAACGAACGACCGCTTCTTTGTTATACCTCCCTTCTTTGGTTCCGCGTGCCATCGTCGCGGTCGAATCAACGTGTCCCCTGCGCCCCTACAGTCCTACGCGGGGGCGTTCGTCCACAGGTGGGCAACTTTTTAAGGTCCGGCTACGAAACGAAAATGAAGGATCACGGGAATTTTTTATTTATATTTGGAAGCAGGATGACTTTATTCGCGTTCATTATTTAATTGCAACTGGAGGGAAACGTAATTCTCTTTGTACTCGTTTTCGAATAGACGCTACGGTGTAGAGAGATTTCGTTAATTTCCAGCCACGGATTGCTGCAAATTGCACGTGGCTCCCGGTTTTAGGTCGCGCGCCAGGAAACCGGGCGAAAGTGTTAATACATTTTATTTATACGTAGTTAAAAGCATGCACTACCTTAAATCAAATTACTGCAAATGCAACGCGGTTTGCGGCGGACGGTTTTCCAACCGAACAATGGCAGCGGGCATGTTGAGAGCTTATATGCCGCCTTCGGGGCGAAAAAGTATCGATTTTCTTCCCGTAAAATGTTCGGAAAATCTGATAAAAATTTGTTACGAATACACCGACTTCTACGATTCACCCTGCATATTTTTTAGACAATACAGAGTTATAGATATGGAGAGAGATATGGATTTGATCGAGGGTGGTTAGGGCCGTGGCGCGTTTCCTAAATGAACGACCGTCGAATTTACTTCCGTCGTCGCGGCGCATTCCACGACCTTTCGCGTCGACTCGAAACGCAGAACCGTCGCGTCGGATTACGGCAAAGCCATCGACGGGACGCTTGAAAATTAATCGCCTCCGGCGGCGTCCGCGTTTCGAAATTCAACGGTGGCCGTCGAACAATGAAATATTCACGATCGGACCCCCGCGTGGTCCGTGGCACTCGTCCCCAATGCACTGTTTTATATTCGATTAATTCCGTTCGGTTTCACGCGACGATCCGTGGCTGCCTCGAGAGGTCCACGCTGGGAAAAATTTCGAATTCAGATCGAGTCGAAGGTCCGCGTCACGGCTGAACAGGAACCACTCTTTCTCCTTCGATTCCCACCGACTCCCGGACGTTTTCTTGGAACGCGTCGCGTGCAGAATTACTGGGAGAAATTCCCACCGACACTAGGAAACGCCATTTTTCAATCATCGCGATTTTTCTACGAGCGACCAGACAGGATCGGTTAAAAATATTTCGTGTTTAGCAGACCACCGAGTTTCTCGCATTTAATTCCGTGTTTCGTATCGAGCAGTTGTATTCGTTATTTATCGGTCGAATAAAATTTCGCCTGGAACGCATCGAACGGGCGAGTGCAACGTCGTAAATAGGGCGACGAAATCATACACTGGCAAACAGACCCACGGACAGGTGAACAAATATCGCGCGTGCATGCGATCGCGGCTTGTCAATACAGTGAAAATACCTCGGAGGAAGTTCTTGCTGCGGGGGAGTTTGAAACTTCAAGGAATTAGGGAAATTAAATTGGAAGGGCCGTAAGATAATTTTCAACCCTGTAAAATTCAGATATTTTCCAAATTTACGTGAGTTTTACAATTCCAGGGGTGACGTAGATTTATAGACGTGGAAAGTTTTTCGCTGGGAATTATCCAGAGATTCGTGACCCCTCGGATATTTAGAATCCCTGTTCGATATCTTAAAATGTCATCCAGTTTCCGAAAGAGTCTTTATCAACTATTAAAGCAATTCATAAATCTTGGTTATAATTACTCAAACCGGTGAATTTCTGCCTGAAGGTGAACGTTACTGAAAGATTCATAGAGATTCATAATGCATTCGTGCCCCAGAAAGAACTTTTAGAGCGACTTACAGTCGTCGTCCGATATCTTGACGTTGCCCAGGCGTTCAAAAATTGAAAACCCCATTTTCTTTGCTTTAAAATTTTAAATTTATACATAAATAAAGCTGACATTTACGGTTCGAATCTTGTCGACCCTCCGGGGGCCACTTTGCACCGTCTTTCCCTAATTTCTCGCCCCATGGCTGACCCGAACTCTATACAGACATGGTAGAATCAAAAACGATTCGATACGAAAGGATAAATCGAAAGTATGAAATAAAGTTTGTTTCCTCGAGACCTCGCTTTCGAGGAAATCGGTTTTGAAGAGTCTTAGCTTGTGTACGCAGACAACTACGTTTCTGCTTCGAGAATTTCTCCGCAGTCTCGTTTCTGTGTGAAAATTCGCGACACGAGGGACAAGACTTTCTTGTTTAAAGAACGAATAAAAGCTGTGGGACGTTTTCTTATATTTATTATATGTTATTTTCATCTTTCAAGGTAAAAATAATCCCGTCCATTTCACGCTCTATTAATAATTTCACTTAGTACTTGAAAATACGTGCTTCGTACTATGTACCAGAATATTGATCATAAACTACAAGGACCAATTTGCTTAACGAAGCTGGTCTGAGAAGGATGGCTCGAGCGAGGTGGAACAGACGATTGTTAACGGTTAACAATCTACGAGAGATTCGTACCGGTATTTGCTGTAAAAGTTAAAAATTATAAACGTAAGAAAATAAAATCTCCAAACTTTACTCCCACAAGAATTTAATTCGTTTGAAGTGCTTCGAGAAATATCTCGTGTTTCGAGGCTCATGATCATCTTCCATGAAAGGGAAGCCCCGGTGTACACCGATCTTTTGTTCCGCGTTTTCTGCTCATTTCCTCGCGCAGAATCAACGCCTATTCTTTCGTTTATTCCGTGTATTGGATCTGGCTGAAATTGTTTCGAAAAAACAACGGCGTATGCACGACAACGTACGAGCACGAGAACTCAGCGACCGGTTTTCGCTGGAAGAATGGCGGCACAGAGGGGTACGCAACTCACTAATTTCGCGGTGTTTTTGATGGGACGTATCTCCGTGTCCCCGAGTGGAGAGCCAACGAAGCCGTGCAACCAAGCCCAGCATTTTTTGTTTCATGTTTTATCCGGTTGCACGACTCTCGTCCAGGGAGTTGGGAGCGACGGGGAAGGGTGACCAGTTAGGAAAAGCCACGGAGAGAGCTCATATTTCCGCGTTACGATATGCTCGCCACAAAAATTCGAACGGGAAAGCACCCTCTTCCTTTCGCCCTGTAACCGACGACCCTCTTCAGAGCCCCTTTTCGTACGATCTCTGCTCCGAAATACGCTGAATCCGACCGAGGTAAAATTTAAACAGGAATTTCGGTAATGCCCCGGTCACCTCCGATGCACGCACGGCATCGTGCAAACGTCCAGCCGAAAATTAACCGGAAATCCGTCGTTTCTCTCGTTAAACGCGTTTGTACGACGGTCCGCGTTGTCGATCGTTAATCCCCGCGACGCGAAATACTTCCCCAAAAATTGTAATCACCGAATCTGCATTTCCGTCCGAAGGCAATCTCCGCGACAACACGGCACGATTCGAGGGAGTCCGATCGAAGATTTAACAAGGGAACCGCTCAACTTCTCCTCCTCCGATTTTAAATTACTTCTGCGGGATGGTAGATTACGTGTCCCTTGTCGCTACGTGTAAAATATTAGGGACGATGTCTCGGTAATGAAACAGATGTAAAGGGTGTACTACGTGAATCGATCAGTCATTTCCGTTAATAGAATTGTTTCTTCTTAGGATCAGTGGAGTACGTATATTTTATATAATCGCTCGTTCTATGTTTAGGCGACGACTTTATTTTTCCGATTTGGGTCGAACCAATTCCAGCGTGGCAATTATTCCAATTTTACATACAGGGTGTTCTGCCAGCCCTAGGAAAAATTTTAATGGGAGATTCTAGAGGCCAAAATAAGACGAAAATCAAGAATACCAATTTGCTGGTTGAGGCTTTGTAAAGAAGTTAACAATTTGTTAATAAAATTTGACGCTGTACAGAAATGTTGTCTAATACTTTTTTACAGGTATCCATGAGCTCTACTTCCATACTAAATTTCATTGGAATATATTCACTATTGTAGGAGTTATGGTTGTTTGAAATTTCTATCACGTTTATGGGAGCTTTCTAATTTTATGGTATTAAGGAACAAATTATTGAATATTTTTGGCATTTCTACATATTCTATACTAAAATACGCGTAGTTTGCATTTTTAAACATTAAAATCCTTCGATCCGTTCAGAAGTTATGACGTTTTGAACATACGCATGAAATTTCAGTGAAACATCTCAATGTATGGTCAGACATTATATTTTCAGTTAAGAATTTTTTTCTCGAAAGTGCGTAGGATTTCGGTGGTATGTCTACTCACCAAAAATAATTGTAATTGACCCCCGGACCCGAAAATATTTTTTCCAGATCGATTTAAAATTTTTTAATTTTGTCGAAAGATTTGTCCATCTTCAAGAATTTTTTTCTCAAAAATGCGTAGGATTTCGGGGGTATGTGTATTCACCAAAAATGATTATAAATGATCCCCGGACCCAAAAATATTTTTTCCAGAACGATTTGAAATTTTTTAATTTTGTCGAAAAATTTGTCCATCTTCCTGAATTTTTTTCTCAAAAATGCGTAGGATTTCGGGGGTATGTCTGTTGACCAAAAATGCTTGCAATTGACCCCTGGACCCAAAAATATTTTTTCCAGAACGATTTGAAATTTTTTAATTTTGTCGAAAGATTTGTCCATCTTCCTGAATTTTTTTCTCAAAAATGCGTAGGATTTCGGAAGTATGTGTATTCACCAAAAATGATTATAAATGATCCCCGCAACCGAAAATAATTTTTCTAGAACGATTTGAAATTTTTTAATTTTGTCGAAAGATTTGTCCATCTTCCTGAATTTTTTTCTCAAAAATGCGTAGGATTTCGGAAGTATGTGTATTCACCAAAAATGATTATAAATGATCCCCGGAACCGAAAATATTTTTTCCAGAACGATTTGAAATTTTTTAATTTTGTCGAAAAATTTGTCCATCTTCCTGAATTTTTTTCTCAAAAATACGTAGGATTTCGGAAGTATGTGTATTCACCAAAAATGATTATAAATGATCCCCGGACCCAAAAATATTTTTTCCAGAATGATTTGAAATTTTTTAATTTTGTCGAAAGATTTGTCCATCTTCCTGAATTTTTTTCTTAAAAATGCGTAGGATTTCAGGGGTATGTGTATTCACCAAAAATGATTATAAATGATCCCCGGAACCAAAAATATTTTTTCCAGAACGATTTGAAATTTTTTAATTTTGTCGAAAAATTTGTCCATCTTCAAGAATTTTTTTCTCAAAAATGCGTAGGATTTCGGGGGTATATCTGTTGACCAAAAATGCTTGCAATTGACCCTCGGACCCAAAAATATTTTTTCCAGAACGATTTGAAATTTTTTAATTTTGTCGAAAGATTTGTCCATCTTCCTGAATTTTTTTCTCAAAAATGCGTAGGATTTCGGAAGTATGTGTATTCACCAAAAATGATTATAAATGATCCCCGCAACCGAAAATAATTTTTCTAGAACGATTTGAAATTTTTTAATTTTGTCGAAAGATCTGTCCATCTTCCTGAATTTTTTTCTCAAAAATGCGTAGGATTTCGGAAGTATGTGTATTCACCAAAAATGATTATAAATGATCCCCGGAACCGAAAATAATTTTTCTAGAACGATTTGAAATTTTTTAATAATTATTTTGGTCTCAAAGATCCCCGATTAAAATTTTTCCCAGGGGTGATCAAACACCCTGTATAACAACAGCGGTGCCATCGATCCACCGTGCTGGCAAAGTAGGTTGGAATCAGAGGGGGACAGATCGAGTCCTTCCCTTACAAGAACCGTGCCGGCCAACTTTTTCGTCCGAGCGAAATTACCGAGGGAATTATCGCGCTCGGCGGCGCCTAACTTTTATAACGAGCACGCGCTCCCGATCGTCGAACGGGGCGGGAATATTTCGATGAAATTCGTCGCGTTTCCCTCGCAAATACGCCGACGATTGTTTGCGTTTAATGGCGGTAATTAAGGTATCGCGATTTTTTGGTCGATCGGATTCGTTGTTATTAATAATCGCGCGTGAAACCGTACGCCGGCACACGGGCCTGTAAACTTCGGGACAGCGGCGGCGTGATAAATTCGCGGTTGCATCGAGTATCAAAAGCCCAAACATGCAAACACGCGCTGAAATGTGTACGCTACGGCCATCGGCCGGCGACGTATTATGTTTCGTCGACGCGTGAATATGAAAATATTCGTTCCGGCGTTAATGAGGCGCGATCGCGGGGAACGAATTATTGGAAAGAAAACAGTTACAAGCGGCGAGCTTCGGTGTGTAATCGCTATTAGAGGACCGCCGGGCAGCGGGCCTGGGGGCTAACGAAATATTTACAATCCGAGAACGGTCCGGTTACGAGTTCGATTCGGCCGCGAGTACGAAAATTCGCGTTCGACAGTTTTTTTAATTGAAGCCGCAGTCAAACGCGTTTCCACCGACGCGTTATGCGTTTATTTATTAGCGTAACCGCGAGAGATCCTCGTCGGTATGGAACGGATTATTGGAAACGTTACTGAACATTCTCATTCAATTTTAATACGAATATTTACTCGACGCTTCTGCACGTAAAAATTTTTGGAATTAGATCTCTCGCGCTAATTGGACACCGATCCGACGAGAAATATTGAAAACAAGAATGCTACGGCGAGAAGACGAGGGAAATCCTTCCTTCGAAGTGTTTCGAAACGCACTTCGCGAAAACTGGCTTCCATTACAGCTCGTCGCTCGACACCTGGGTTCCTGGGTCCTCGCGACGATCCACGTAAATCCTGGACGAATCGAATCGATATCCCGGGACGGAAACACCGGCCAAGAATGGACCACGGGCCAATTTCCTCGGGACACTTTGCGATTTTTCACTTTGCACGTCGGTCCGCCGTAATCCTCGTCCCCCCTTGTGAAGATAGGGGAGGGGTCTCGCGATCGGGAAACGCGTCAACTTATATCCCGACAGAAGGAAAATGCCATCGCGCGTTCACGGGAAAGCGATATAAACGCGACGGGGGTGTGACTGTATTTATCAATCGGAAATACCGAAAGGGAGGAACGTTTATAGCTCGTACGCCGAGCTCGATGCGTTTATACCAGACGTATCGTTGCATCGTCTGTTCGAAAACACGTTTCTGCGTTCGGTTTATCACTGCGCCGAGCTCTCCTCTGCGTAGCTTCCGGTCGAGTCGTAAACCAAACTTTCAGGCGAACGTATCTGGCCAGAAATACTCCAACGATGCCAATCGTTAGGACTGAACGAGCACAGTCAAATTGTCGAGCGTGTAAATTCTCAATTTTAATCTACGTTGTTATACCTTTAGCGTTCCAGCCATTTTGGCTTTTTATTAAATATCGGTGTACATCGTAAACCACGAATTCATTTTTGCAATATTTGACTTCGAACAAGCTCCATCGTACTTCCTGCATATTCTCGATGTTTTTCCATTTCGAAACTCGATTATTATTTTTCATTTCGACGATCTTTGCAACGATATATCAAATAAACTCAAATCAAATAAACATCGGAGGTTCTGTTATTTTTGTACGAAGACTCTATTATTGTTTATGGCGAGAAATCCTTTTTGACGTCACATATTTTCACCGATGGATCTTCATTCTGAATTTGACAGTAACATTAATTTCCAAAGTCTTCGATCTTTTCCAACTTTTCAATCTTTTACCCCGTGATGTACGATCCCTCACGGCCTCTAATATAATTACAATGTCGCTCGCGAAGGCTTTGGCGATTTTCCAGTCGTACAATGGTGTTTTCCTTTTTCCAGATACCCTTATTATTTCAAGTTCGAGACCCGAAAACGACCGGCTCGTATTTCCAATATCTCGAACCCTGGGAGACAGTTTATCCTTTAAAGTTTATCCCTCGTGCGTTTCCTGATAAGAAACGGCGCTTCTCCTTCGATACTTCTCTCCCGCGGAAGAATGGAATCGATTCGATGCACTCTGTTTCCAGCAATTTAAATATTCCCCGTTAAAGAACATTTAAATATCGAGCCACGAAAGTATTTCGCGACTTTCGAGGCCGACAGCAACCCGGAAAAAGCCGTATCTTCGTCTTGATTACGCTAAGCTCTTCATTATAATTCGAAAACAATTCCAAGTTACTTTGCAACTATTTTTCTTCGGGTTTCTCAGTAAATCTTCACGCGGGATTCAAGTAAATAGATATAGCGTGTTTCGGTGATAGAGTTTTCCATCCGCGAACAATAGTTGCGTATCTGTTTGCCGAGAATTTGAGCGTGTTTCGGGAGGAACGTTTAGAGAAACGATCCAAGATACTGCCAAGTATCAGCGTCGCGTCGACTAATGCCGCGCGTTATTGCAACGGGGCTCAAGTAAACGTAAACATTCGGCGAAACATCGAGGGCTGAGGAATGCAGCGAGACGCGCAAACAATTTCCAGGGAATATGTCATGCGGAAACGTAGAACGTAACAGAGACTCGGGATGGCACGGTAACGTTTTCAATAAAGCTCGATCGAACGCTCCCCGGCGCCGAGTCACTGCTTTATCCGATCGAGCGATCGCCTTGGAAGAAGTCCTCCTCGAGTTAAACGAAAAAAGAAAACTAACGATAAGGGATCCAGCAGGCAATAATACTTGCATGGGAATGCGATTGACGCTCGGCAGATTCAATATTGAATGAGATACTCCTCGACAAATACACTCGTTCCGATGTGCTTACGCGCGACGCTGAACCGGATGGATCTTTTTACATTGCAACAGGTCGGAACCCCTGTAATTAAACAGGAATATATTCCGCTTCCCTTGGCAATTGGGAGAAGTTGTATCTTGTAAAAATATCGTTAGGAGGATTCAACGATCCGGAACCGGTGCACAGGTTGCATAAAATTCAGTTGCACCTTATTTTAGAATGTAAAACGAGTTACTTTGTTGTATCTACAGGTGTCATGGGATATTTGGTAGTGAACGATCGAGTCGCGATTTTTTTCGTCGTTGGTGGCTGGACGAAGGAAAAAGGGTGGAAACAGAGAGCACGGTTAATGGCTAAACGCTGAGCTCTAACGACAGAACGGAGTGAGAGATATTTACGTGGCAGCCGTATGGTTGAGCAAGGCAAAACAGTTCTTAAAATGACGCTCATAAATTTCGGTAAACGGCCTCGCTGGAATTTATATTCCGCGTACAGTAAAGGACGGCGGAACGGGCGTCCCTCCGTGTGCAGTTACGTCGGTATGCAGCGTGACCTATATAACTTCCGGTATCAGGCATCCGCGGATGCTCGTTACCCGGCCAGAAGACGCATTTTGCAGCCGAGTTCCGGTTACGTGGTTGACTCTAATTGAGAAAAATTGTTGAAAAATTGCGCGAACGAAGAACACCGCGAAGAAGGGCGTTTTCGTTAACAAACTTCGCGACGCGTACTCGCAATTAAAGCGACTTGAGTTCTGAATTAAATTCGCGGCCACGTAAATGTACGCGTGCTCGCTTTCCTCTCGCCGTCTAACTGGCTGAATAACCGCGTAATTCGCGCGGGGGTATTATATTCCGGGACCGGTTCGTCGAAAAATTGTCGGTAAACGGGATCTTTTGTCGTCGAAACGTATTTGTTTCCGTTCTGGCCCCGACCGCCATTAAATTGCCGGCGTCCCGCGGCGATTCCGAATACGCCGTTTCCGTAGAATTAAAACACCAAACATCGCACGGTTGATTCAGTCGTTTATTATAGATTGCAAAATTCATCGCTCGCTGCGAACGTAAATTTTGTTCGCGTTATGGCGAACTGATTGAATTAATTATGTAAAGTCGATCGGGGAATTCGTAAATTTCTCTGTGCTTTGCTTGGCAATTTTAATTAATTATCCCGGTGTGTAATTAGAATTTCGATATTCGAGTTTTTTTTTTTTTTTTAAATCGTTGGAAACCAGTTTCGAAGGCAATTATAAAATTTTATTTGCGAAATTTCGCGATATTCGGGTGATATTACGAATGTAGTAAATTGGGTGAATAATTGTGTATGGTTGGAAGAAAATTCGTCAAATATTCCTACGTTCAATTCGGATCCTCTTAGCCATGCTATGAAATTGTAACATGTTGCGCGTGTACGCGCGCCTTTGCTCAATGCGCGTGATTTGGTGGTGGGGCGCGGCTGGGCTCGCGAAATCTCGCGTTGAACGGCTCTCTTTCGCTACGGATCCGTCATAGTGTAAACATCACCGTCTAAGGACAGGAAAGGACTCGTCAAAAGGCTACGACAGGACTCGGAAAGGATCTTCCAAATCCAGCTACATGGCCTCTGCTCCAGTAATCAGAGCCACCACCTTCTTCTTAAAGAGAGTAAGATCAATTTTATTTTTTTCGATTCGACCGACAATATACCATCCTACGATTCGATCATTCTCTCTTGAATGGAGACACACAAAATAAATCAGAAGCTAAATAGTAAATTCGTGGTTCTTTTCATATTCCCGAATAATGTTACGAAATGTTATTCACTGTACATATTCGTTTTATCGAAGTCTGATTCGGATTATCACGGTTTAATAATAAGCTTCCTGGAAATACTGTTTTATTAAAAATACGAACCCAGAATTCTTGGCGACACTTCAATATATTCCGAATATATTTCATCCGAGCGCCGTCGTAACTCCGATACTACGTTCGTGCATCACTTTTTCCTTATACGCCATAATCTACATTCGTTGCCTTAAATATTGACATTCTGTGACACGACCTGTGCGTTCCGGGTTCGGGAAATGCTCCCATGCATACAAATTCCGACTCGTAATTTGAAAACACAGATTTTGCAAAGATTCGTTTATCTAAGAGAGATCGAAGGCCATGAAACTAAAAATATACGACACAATCGTGATGGAGGACCGAGCAGCAAAATATTACGCGGGATATGTAAACTACGTCGAGTAAATTGCCTCGAACCCTAACGAGCTGCAGGATATTAAGTCGAATACGAATTTTTAAACCGTCGTTTCGCGGAATTTTTCTGTCTATGAAATATCGGGTCGCTGGCGGAATCCTGCTTTTAAATACAACCTGACGGTGCAGCGAGGTCAACCAATAAGTCTGAGAGGATTCGATCGCTTCCCGGTTCGCATTTCCGCATCTGCCCAATAAGATTGCGCGAACGAGCCCGCATCGTTTCCGTTCGATCCCGAAGATCGTTTTTCCGCCGACGAGATCCGTTAAGCGCCCGCGACGCGGTTCATTTCCGTTTTCTTGTCCGTCCTCGCGGCTAAAAAAAAAAACATTACGGAGTTCAACGGTAACAAAATTCTCCGAAACTTAACGAAAAGAAACCCTATATTAGCATTAGAATCGATTCAGGACCATCAAATTTCACGCGAAGGGCTTTGACGGATGTCAGATTCCATATTTAAAATTGGAGAACGCGTAAATATTACTTTTTAACAACTTACGTTGAATTTGATTGATGCAATGGCATGAATATTCTAATTAAATGAAAAATCGTATTTTAAGGTAATCGTCAACACGAAAAGTATTAAAATATACAGAGTGTTTCGGCCACCTCTGGAAAAAATTTTAATTGGGGATTCTAGAGGCCAAAATAACACGAAAATCAAGAATACTAAATTGTTGATGGAGTCTTCGTTAAAAAGTTATTAACGTTTAAAGTTCCGGTCTTACTGAATTTTTTTCTCGAAAATGCGCAAGATTTCGGGGGTATGTCTATTCACCAAAAATGATTGTAATTAACCCCCGCAAGCGAAAATAATTTTTCCAGAACGATTTGAAATTTTTTTTTCCATCGAAAAATTTCACACCTTTTCGAATTTTTTTCTAAAAAGTGGGTAGGAATTCAGGGGTATGTCTCTTCACCAAAAATGATTGTAATTAACCCCTGTAACTAAATATAATTTTTTTAGTATGATTTAAAATTTTTTTTTTCCATCGAAAAATTTCACACCTTCTCGAATTTTTTTCTAAAAAGTGGGTAGGATTTTGGGGGTATATGTATTCACCAAAAGTGATTGTAATTGATCCTCGCAATCGAAAATAATTTTTCCAGAACGATTTGAAATTTTTTTTTTTCGTCGAAAAATTTCACACCTTTTCGAATTTTTTTCTAAAAAGTGGATAGAATTTCGGGGGTATGTCTATTCACCAAAAATGATTGTAATTAACCCCTGTAACTAAATATAATTTTTTTAGTATGATTTAAAATTTTTTTTTTCCATCGAAAAATTTCACACCTTCTCGAATTTTTTTCTAAAAAGTGGATAGGATTTCGGGGGTATGTCTATTCACCAAAAATGATTGTAATTAACCCTTGTAACTAAATATAATTTTTTTAGTATGATTTAAAATTTTTTAATTTTGTCGAAAAATTTCACACCTTTTCGAATTTTTTTCTAAAAAGTGGATAGGATTTCGGGGGTATATGTATTCACCAAAAATGATTGTAATTGACCCCTGTAACTAAATATAATTTTTTTAGTATGATTTAAAATTTTTTAATTTTGTCGAAAAATTTCACACCTTTTCGAATTTTTTTCTAAAAAGTGGGTAGGAATTCAGGGGTATGTTTCTTCACCAAAAATGATTGTAAGTAACCCCTGTAACTAAATATAATTTTTTTAGTATGATTTAAAATTTTTTAATTTTGTCGAAAAATTTCACACCTTCTCGAATTTTTTTCTAAAAAGTGGGTAGGAATTCAGGGGTATGTCTATTCACCAAAAATGATTGTAAGTAACCCCTGTAACTAAATATAATTTTTTTAGTATGATTTAAAATTTTTTAATTTTGTCGAAAAATTTCACACCTTTTCGAATTTTTTTCTAAAAAGTGGGTAGGATTTCGGGGGTATATGTATTCACCAAAAGTGATTATAATTGATCCTCGCAATCGAAAATAATTTTTCCAGAACGATTCGGAATTTTTGAATTTAATTGTTAATAACTTTTTAACAAAGCTTCAGATAAGCAATTTATATTCTTGATTTTCGTCTTATTTTGGCCTCCAAAATCCCCCATTAAAATTTTTCCTAGGGGGTGGCCCGAACACCCTCTATGTACGATCAATGCTCGTAAATCTAGTGTTAATAGCAGCCACGAAGAAACATAAACAGTAATGGAGTAATTCCATAATGGAGTGCCCATAGTGAAAATTGATACAAGAAGCAGAGGGTTTCGTAGTGAAAGAAGCTTCTCGCGAATAATAAGAATCGCACTTGTTCGATTTTTTCAATTTTACAACCGTGAATTGCAGTCAAATCGCAAGTTAAAAGGAAAGCCTGGAAAGTTCTCGCTCAAGTTTCGCACGGAGAAGTTCAAGATACGGACGAGTATCTGCTACGTAGCATGTGCTCTTTATTTCATTAGACTTTAGCATAAGCATTTTACGCTTCCCTTCGCGCACTGTGAAAAGTAACTTTCCCTCCGAGACGAATGTACCTTTTAATCAGTTTCAGCGAACGACCAATCAAGAAGTAGGAATAAATTTCTTCGCCCGTAAAGAAAAACTCCGTTATAAGTGAAATTTGTTATACCTGCGATCATTAACATACAAAACAGTGGGGTCTCTTAATTCCTGATGAAGTTCTAAACCTGTTGATGCGTTTTAAAATTCTAAAATCGTTTACGAGACCAAAACTTTGATTTTGGACAATTGCAAACCATCCAATTTAAAACCTGTCGTAATACTTACTTCCGTAACTAAAATTTACGAAGCTCATTCATTCAAATTTATTCTCGTTTACATTTCAACTTGAGAATTAATTGTTTTAGTTCCGTGGTTAAGAGTTCTGTCACCCATACATGGATGACATGGCAGTTGTTAAATATTCGGAAAAAGGTCTCTGACATCTCAAGAATGTATCACAATGAAATCTACGGATTCTAGTAAACTAATTATTCGAGAAAATCAACCATATACGAATTTTAGAATTAATTTGTAATTTAATTACGTTCCTGTCGAGAGCATCGACGAATCTTGAACGTGTGTGTTCCATTGTGCGGCGATTTGGCGTAAAGAGGCGCTAACAGTTTCATAAATAAACCCAGGGCGCTTATCCGCTCTGATCCGTCTTGTGCTCTGCCACCAATTATTGGGAGGGTACGTCGAGTAGCTGATATCGTTTCGTGGCGAATGGAGAAGCGAGCGCGAACCGAGGTCGGGAAAGAAAGTCGAGCCCGGCGTCAGCGGGATAATTTAATGGCATTTTTATTGATTTCCCGCGGGCCGTCTGGAAAAAGAGTAACGATAAGCCGCGGACCTGACTTCCCCCTTTTTTTTTCTTTTCACCCCCCCACGATTCAAACTATTTTTATATTTCTCGGATTCTGTTGCGTCCCCTCGAGCTCCGGTCGATACCGCGCTGATGACTGAACGGAATCTAATAGTCGTTTATGGCGGTAATGAAAAAGAGAGCCGAGGGCAATTGGAAATGCTGCAAAAATTCACCGACGAAACGGCCTGCTCTCTCGCGCGTATACAGAGTAATGCACGAAAAGCACGGATAATCGTTCGATTATTTAATGTATCCACGTGTCGATCGCTAGAATTTAATTGTACGTTAATTCGAGACACCTCGTGAAGTTATCGACAGGCTAAAAATAATTTCTACCCTGGTCGTTTAACGACTTAACGATTCGGGACGCCTCGAAAATGTCGATCAAGGATAATTATACGGGAGATTAGAGAATAAAAGGTTGACAGAATCCCGCTTACAATGGAGCGAAATCTCGAGAGTTTACAGTTTCGAAGTTGCAATCTGGGTTATCCTTGGCAGGTTAAACACATTTATATCATTACCGTTAGACAACTGCGAGCCAACCAACCTGGCCTCCGTTTCTGTAATCTTAATTAGCGAGGTTTAAACGACGTCGAATTAAAAGCTGAAACGGGACGCGGAGCAGTAGCAGGAGCAAGATGTGACGAAGCTTGTCGCAACAGGCTGCGCTTACAATGGACGATTAATTGCTCGGTGTTAACTGCGACCAGCTTCGTCTACCATCGCGAGACGGGTTCTCTGTGAAACGTTACGACGCTGATAGGACGGTGTACGACACCGACAACTGGAACCGTTCGCCACGAAACGGCACGGAGGAGGATGACGAATCCCGTCCAGGGCTGCGCGATGGTCCCCGTTCTCATTTACGATCTTATGCAACGCGAGTGCAACGTTGTATCTGCACGGTTGCATCGCGGTGCATATCAAACGCCGCGGTCTTATCCGATGCAACCGCCGGGAACGACTGCGATCGGTATTTCCGCGGTGAAACTTCGCCGAAGATTCTTCGACTTCCCCTCCCTACGTGCTACGAAACGCTTTAATTGGCCTGGAGAGTGAAGTTCCACGCACTTCCGGAATTATTCTCGAACGACCCCATCCGGTCTACGATGTCGTCAAAGTTATGCACGACAGTCTCGGATGCTGTTGGAATTTATTGCCAGTTTCGAGAAGATCTCCGACTGTAACTTGGAGCTTGCTTAACCCTGACTCCGAGGCATTTTTACGGCATTTAATATAAGTAATACTGATATGAAAACTTGTAGACGTAATGCTGATATAACTTACGCGTGTTTCTGATTTTTTCCTTGCGATTTGCGACCGAGGTGCCCTGTATTTATTTCAGGAGCGTGGAGTAACTGTTGCTGGTCAGAAGAGTTTCTACCTGATTTATGCAGAGTGTTCGCTGGGGGAAATTTTAATGGGAGATTCTAGAGGCTAAAATAGAACGAAAATAAAGAATACCAATTTATTGATTGAGGCTTCGTTAAAAAGTTATTAACGTTTGAAGTTCATTACCGACCCGGAAAATTTTTCGTGAAAAAAAAAAATTTCAAATCGTTCTGGAAAAAATATTTTTGGCTGCGGGGGTCAATTACAACCATTTTTGGTTAATAGACATACCACCGAAATCCTACGCACTTTCGAGAAAAAAATTCTTTACCGAAAATATAATGTCTGACCATACATTGAGATGTTTCACTGAAATTTCATGCGTATGTTCAAAACGTCATAACTTCTGAACGGATCGAAGGATCTTAATGTTTGGAAATGCAAACGACGCGTATTTTAGTGTAGAATATGTAGAAATGCCAAAAATATTCGAAAAGTTGTTCTCTAATACCATAAATTTAGAAAACCCCCATAAACGTGATAGAAACTTCAAACAACCATAACTCCTACAATAGTGAATATATTCCAATGAAATTTAGTATGGAAGTGGAGCTCATGGATACCTGTAAAAAAGTATTAGACAACATTTCTGTACAGCGTCAAATTTTATCCTCAGCCTCATTCTTGATTTTCGTCTTATTTTGGTCTCCATCACAGGGTGGTATAACGAACCCTGACGAAATAATTACGTCGATGTTTGATGTCGGTAGAAAATAAGTACGATTCTGTATTTTCGTATGTATGACGTATAAAACATGGAAAATTTGCTTTCAGATGTACCCGATCCGCCAGAGCGTCCAATGATAATAAACTTTACGACGAGATCCGTGAATCTGTCCTGGGCGCCGAACGTTAATTCGCATTACAACCCGATTTGGCACTACGTCATCGAGACTAAGTAAGTCCTTTAAATATTGATTCTGCCCGTTTCGCTCGATGTAAATTCGGTTTCCAATTACACTCTCGCTTTGTGATGAAAATTCGACTCTCGGGGGCCGGCGGAGCCGAGGCTCCAGAAGTGAATTAATCTAGCGTGCTACGGGGTGGATTAAAACGTCCTTCACTCGCGTCCTCCCGGTCCGTCTACGAGAATTTTCCTATCCTCCATTGTCTTTCCGGTTGGCTCTCAGCAATATTTCCGTGGGTTCTTAATTCGAGGGGAACGAGAGGCGGGACGAGACCCGAAAATAGCCGTCTACGTTCGAGTACGTCTCGTCGCTGATTATCTTTCGGATACAAGGTACCCGGGGGTTCGAGGCTTCAGCCCCCCCTCCCCCTCGAAGTCTTCGAGAACGGAAACGGATAAAATAAAAGGAGTTACCAGGGATAAGAACTGCGGTGTCGATAAGCACCCTTTGTTCTCCCTCGCTTCTTCGGGACCCGTTATCTTCTCCCGTGCTTCCCTCTGTCCGTTTCTTTTTCTGTCCCTTGCTCTTATCCGACCCCCCTCCCTCGCCTCCCGTTACGTACGGGGAAACTCCGGGAGACTCGCGATCGCACTTATCCCTCGGCAGTCCGCCTCCCACGGATTTTCCACGAAGAAATTCGCTATCGACGTTTTCGAGTGGCACGTATATCGAATGACCACTCGCGTAGTTGCAGAGATGCAGGAGAACGTGCATTGGGACCCGGCCTGGGCGGTGGAAATTGTCGGAAAAGGCGTGGAAAATTCTCCCCCTCGGTTTCTTCGTCTCTCCTTCCGTCCGCTAACTCGTTCGAGTTCAGTCGATAGCTTTTGTCGTGCCAACTGCGAGAAGGGAACGCTCCCGGTCGTTACCATAACTTTCATCGAACCGCGCGTAAATCGAGACGACTCGGGAAGCATTGTAAATAACGTCGGGTTTAATTCAATTTGCAGCACGCGCCACGGTCCGCTCCGTACGCCGTGCCTCGACTTCCGCACCGTTCCCTTACGGAACAATTTTTACACGACTCGATTGTCAACCGGACAAATTTCGCCCGCGAAAAAGCGTCGACCTTTACCCTTGAAGTCTCAAACTTCGCGAGCTACTGAACAGCCTAATCTTTTCGCTTTTACTGAGTCTTTAAATGTTACCAGCGTAAATATTTAGCAGACAGATTTGTAACTTCTAAGATCTAGTAAAATTATTTTCTCCTTCCTCAAAGGATGTAGATTACAAATTTAATAAGAAATTAGAAGACTGTAATTGAAAATCGATTTTAAAATATTTGAGAATTGACCGTAGCGTCATTTATGAATTTCTCGCGCGACTTCGTCGACCTTCACATTCGAATTCTCAAACCTCACGAACTATTAAACAGTCCAATCCTTTCGCTGTTACTGAGTTCTTAATTGCCACTGTTAATTTAGCAGACAGACGTGTAACTTCTAAGGTCTTGTAAAATTATTCTCAAAGAATGTAAATTACAAATATAATAAGAAACTGGAGAGCTGTAATTGACAATCGATTCTAAAATATTTGAGAATCTTGCTCGAAAGGTAAACTGATCACCTGGAAGAGAATAATTGACCGTAGCGTCACTTATGAATTTCTCGCGCGACTTCGTCGACCTCCATCCTTGAATTCTCAAACCTCACGAACTATTAAACAGTTCAATCCTTTTGCTTTTACTGAGTTCTTAATTGCCACTGTTAATTTAGCAGACAGACGTGTAACTTCTAAGGTCTTGTAAAATTATTTTCTCCTTCCTCAAACGATGTAAATTACAAATGTAATGAGAAACTGGAGAGCTGTAATTGACAATCGATTCTAAAATATTTGAGAATCTTGCTCGAAAGATAAACTGATCACCTGGAAGAGAATAATTGACCGTAGCGTCACTTATGAATTTCTCGCGCGACTTCGTCGACTTTCACCGTCGAATTCTCAAACCTCACGAACTATTAAACAGTCCAATCCTTTCGCTTTTACTGAGTTCTTAATTGCCACTGTTAATTTAGCAGACAGACATGTAACTTCTAAAATCTTGTAAAATTATTTTCTCCTTCCTCAAACGATGTAAATTACAAATGTAATGAGAAACTGGAGAGCTGTAATTGGCAATCGATTTTAAAATATTTGAGAATCTTGCTCGAAAGATAAACTAATTACCCACGAGAGAATAATTGACCGTAGCGTCATTTATGAATTTCTCGCGCGGCTTCGTCGACCTTCACATTCGAATTCTCAAACTTTACGAACTATTAAACAGTCGAATCCTTTCGCTATTACTGAGTTCTTAATTGCCACTGTTAATTTAGCAGACAGATGTGTGACTTCTAAAATCTTGTAAAATTATTCTCAAAGAATGTACATTACAAATGTAATAAGAAACTGGAGAGCTGTAATTGACAATCGATTCTAAAATATATGAGAATCTTGCTCGAAAGATAAACTGATCACCTGGGAGAGAATAATCGACCGTAGCGTTATTTATGAATTTCTCGCGCGACTAAGACGTTTGGCATCCCCCGCGTTATTAGGGTGTAGTTGGCGTTTTTTATTGCGCGCCACGCTGCCAAATGAAGCCAGCGAATTGAAGCGAAGGAAACCGAGGGGAACGTCGAGGAATCGAAAGAAAACGACGTAGAGGGAGGAGGGGGTGGAAGAACGGAAAATTAGTTGGAGTCTTTGAGAAAGAAAGACAATGGGGAGCTCTTCCGCGGCGCGAAAAGTAGATCTTCAATTTTCATCTCCGGCTCCTTTAAAGCGTGGTCGATATAATACCCGGCCGGCATCGCGGCAACGTAAATAGTTTTAAATTACAGCGGCTCGTAAATCAGTCTTCTAATAAGATTCCCCCGTCTGAATCCGCTTTGCCGTTTGAACGCTCCCGTTTCGCGGGAATAATCGCTTTCGCGCTCGAATCGGTGTCGAGTCGTTTCCTTTCCACCCCCGTCGCGAGACAGTCGAGCCAATCGATGGACAATGCAGTAATAACTCGATTAAAGCAGCTTACACGCGAGGCAGATTATCTTTTCTGCTACTCGAGGTCTTCCATTCACGCGCTGTGCCACAAAGGGTTAAACTTTAGTAAGCAACTTGGTAAGCAGCTTCAATTTCGAATTTTATATTTTCTTAAGTAAACAACCCAATAATTAACCTCGATTCAACGATGACGATTCATTTCGCGGGGGTGGCGTAAATGGCAGCCGCGTCCAAGGGGGGTTGGAAAGTGCCGCGAAAGCAACCGGAGGCAACGGAATTCTTAATCAAGTTTCGTTTTCGATCTTCTTATTCTCCGCCCGGCGGCCAGACAAAGCCGCGAGGCCAGGAGAAGTTATAGGAAATAATATATCAACCGGTGTCGTTATGGTCGCCGAATATTGAAGTTTCGCCCGCGAACCATTTCGCCTTGCCGGTCTACTGGCAGGCCCTTTCAGAAAACTATCGTAATACCTCATAGAACTTGGAAAATATTAGTTTTATAATAAAGTTCCTGCAAACTTTCGTCCCCATCCCCTCTCGCTGCTTTCCTCCTCTTTACGTCCACGCGGAGGGTTACGGTACGAACGGTCCGCAGTCATTTCGAAGATTATTAATCTTCGCGGCAATCAAGCGTCGTTTTGACGGGGAGCTTCTCACAATGGCGTGCCCCTGCGATTCCCTGGACAGTCGCCGCGTCGAAACTTTCCGCGAACGACTCGCACTTCGAACGCCGAATTAAAAATTCAACGTCCCCTGAAAGGATTACGACTCGGATGGCTGAGTCACGGTTTTCTTGGATTTCACAACCGTCGAGGAATCGCCTTAGTAAATTTTAATTAGCTCCCTTCGACGATTTTTGAACTCGATTTAATTCATCGCGACGATCGCGGAAAACTCCCCTGGGCCAGGAAGTTTCTTCTTTATTTTGTTGAATTCACGCGGAGACGACGACGTGGGGGGGGGGGGGGGCAGCCATTTTATTTTCAGACGCGCCGAATCCGAGTGCAACAAAACAAATTTGTGTACGCCGTAGAGAAGCTCTTCGAACTTTTATCGAGTAAACAGAATTTAAAGAAGTGTCGATAGGACGATCGACAACCGCCGTGCTTGTCCGACCAGACAGACTATCGATCTTCCTGTTTCCGCGGGGGGAGGATCGATCAATTTCTGGAACAATACATCTCCGGGCCCTCCATGCAACCGAGGCGATTTCGTTACATCCATTAAAATGAATGTCCAATTTCAAGTTTCAACGCCGCAGGCTTAATTCAGAACTAATTATACAGTTAGAAATTTCAATTACTCCGCGCCAGCGCGGCCGAATGCCTCCGACGAGAATTCAATTTTTTTCGTACGAAGACGCTAATTGAACCGAACAGTTGATAGCCGTCGAAACAAAGAGAAATTAAACGTGTTATTTCGAATTTACACCGAATTTACACTGTATTCCATTCTCACGCGGTTTCGGTTTTACACCGTCCGGCAAAAGAGAATCGATTTTATCTCGCTGGACAAATCTTTTCCTGTAACGACGTTTCAAGATTCGATCGTTTCGAAACATCACGCATGTATTACGTACTTCGTAACGAATTCATTATTTTGCATTCTGTAATTTTAGAATTTCTCATTCGTGTTTCTAACCAAGCGAATCGAGGCAATTTTCTTTGGCGCGTTTTTCAGTTTCGCAAGATGTATCCGATTTATTTCTGCGGAGGATCGTTCAGTCCGCCAATGGCGCCGGAATTACCCGAGCACAGTTTTGCGTCCCTCAGTAATGAAGTCACGAAGCCAATGTTCGATCGCAGGAAAGTAGCTATTCCGATGTGCGGGACATCGATTAGACTTAAGCCCTTCCAACTCCAGCCACGATATTCGATTACGGATACACGTGTGTCCCCTGTATCCGCGATTCGAAGACCCGGATTGTGTTTTCAGTCGCTCTACACACAGCATTTAAGACCGATCGGATTGTCTTCGGAACAGGGTCGTATTATCAGGCTGCTTCCTCCGATTCCCACAAAAAGACGTACCCTAAACGATAAACGCCTCGATCCTCGGAGACCACTGTGGATACAGCTCAGCTATCTGTCCGATAATCGTTAACAGCTGTCTCTCAACACACACAGACAGTGGATCTTCCGGATATTAACCTACTTTTAAATCGACGAGAAATCCATAAATGTCCTGTAATTTTCCAACATTCCCTGGTTATTTTTGCCTATTTACGGTCCACGTCGTTCGTTGAGTATCCAATTCGCGGATCGATCGTTTCGAGGGCATAACGCTAATTTAATTTAGACAAAACGGGACAATGGCGAATCGCAGGAAATACCATAATCGTTCCACAGCGGCCGTATATTATTTATACGCGGCCCGATCGAACAATGCGCGGAGGAACAATAGGCGAGGACGACTCTCGCGGGAGCAACATCGAGAATTTTCACAGGCACGATCACCTTTCGGGTCTCGAATCGAAATCGAGTGGTCCTCGTTCGCGGAAAATATTTGGCGCCCGCGTTCCCGATATTGGATCGTTTTAATAACTCGTCGTGTAAAAGCATTTTCGAATCGAGGACAGCCGCGGTTGTTTCACGAAGAAGGTTCGCCGGACACTCGCGGCAAACTTTTTCCTCTCCGCCCCGGTCGCAACTTTTCTCGAACGTTTTCGCGCCGTTGCTGCGACCGGGACTCTTCCCAGGCGAAGTTCGCCAAGTCGATTATTCGCCGACTAGAAAACGCTGCTCGCAATCGCGATGAGTTTCTTTCGCGGTAACGACGATACGATGCTAACTCGAGTATAAGTGTTTACACGGTGAGCTAACCCAAATTCATTGTTCTTTCAACGCTTAGGATCTCTTTATTTCCTATTTACGCGTGGAATATACGGGGTGTTCGTCCACCAAGACGAAAATCAAGAATATCAATTCCTTGACTGAGGCTTCGTTAAAAGGTTATTAACAACTAAATTAAAAAATTTTAAATCGTTCTGGAAAAATCATTTTCGGTTGCGGGGGTCAACTACGATCATTTTTGGTGAATACACATACCTCCGAAATCCTATCCATTTTCGAGAAAAAAAATCGGGTAGGTGCTGAAATTTTTGGATGAAAAAAAGATCTTCGAATCGTCTTGGAAAAATTATTTTTAGTTGCAGGGGTCAATTGCAAGCATTTTTGGTCAACAGACATACCCCCGAAATCCTACTCAGTTTCGAGAAAAAAATTCCTTACCGAAAATATAATGTCTGACCATACCATTGATACGTTTCCCTGAAATTTCATGCGAATCTTTAAAACATCATAACTTCTGAACGGATTGGACGATTTTAATGTTTAAAAAAGCAAATTACGCGTATTTTGGTGGAGAATATGTACAAATCGCAAAAATATTCGAAAAGTTGGTCCTTGACTCCGAAAAATGAGGAAAACCCCATAAAAATGGTCCAATTTTCAAACAGCCATAATTCTTACAATTGTGAATATATTTCAATGAAACATGGGTACCTACAAAAAAGTATTAGAGAACTGTTCTGTAGAGCGTCAAACAAAATTACTAAAAATCAAAAACGAATTTTTAAGAAAAATCGACAGGGGGTAGCTGGCTAAATTTTTCGACGAAAAACAATTTTTTCAAATCGTTCTAAAAAAATTATTTTCGGTTGCGGGGGTCAATTACGATCATTTTTGGTGAATACACATACCTCCGAAATCCTATCCACTTTCGAGAAAAAAATTCAGGAAGATGGTCAAATTTTTCGACGAAATTAAAAAATTTCAAATCATACTAAAAAAATTATATTTAGTTACAGGGGTTAATTACAATCATTTTTGGTGAATAGACCTACCCCCGAAATCCTACCCACTTCCTAGAAAATAATTCAGTACGGGCGGAACTTTAAACGTTAATAACTTTTTAACGAAGCCTCCATCAAGAAATTGATATTCTTGATTTTCGTCTTATTTTGGCCTCTAGAATCCCCAATTAAAATGTTTCCCAGGGGTGGCCGTACACCCTGTATATACATATGTGTTCAAAACGAAGAATGAAAACCAGATTAACATTTACAGATCGAACCACGGAACGATGTCTTCACGTTCACGTTCGTCATTCTTTTACAGATAGAAACTAAATTCACTCTCGTTTCAACAGTTTCACTTTAGAATCATACTCTGTTATAAATAACACTGTAACAGATGAGTAAGACAAACTTTAATTCGCGTAGTTTACGATTGTCTGTAATCAAAGTTTCGATCCCGCAACAAAGTTCACTTTCGCGAAATTCCCGATCGTCCAAGAGAACGAAGGTAAAGAATAACCGTGGTTACTTGGATCCCGCGAGCAGCGACGGTGGTTCCGGAAATTGAAGAAGCTGGCGCGGTTCCGGCGAGCGACACGGACCTCGAAGGACAAAGAAACGCCATCGAGGATACCTGGTTTCGGGCGAGGGATTCCCTCTCGAAACGGAAGACGTATCGGATGGGTGGAGGCGAACACGGATAAAGCGGGGAGAACGCAAAGAAAAAAGGACGAAAATAAGAAAAGGGAAACGGACGAACGTCCTGATCCTTGTCGGGGATCCCCGAGAGATTTGCCGCTTACATCCAGACGCTTGCCTGTGCGATACCTGGTCGACTTAATCCCAGAAATTGTACTATTGCCATGTTTATGGGCGAGGCGCGGAGTTCGAGTATCGTCGGTTAATCGGGCATCGCGAAGATTAGACGGAAAACTTAATTATAAAGATCCTGATTGGCTGGATCCTCCGGAGGCCCGCCGCCCCCGCGAAAGACAGACCTATTCCGCCGGGCTATCTTCGCGCTAACAAGTTCTGGAATTGCATACGGACGGCGGCCATGAATCTTTCTGTCTGCTGCTGACCAATTCCGCGCGCGTACGTGTGCACGAGCGCGCGTGTCTGTGGAAACGACCCTTACGTCGACCGTTGTCTTCGCGGTCGAAGGATACAAGAAATATTCGACCGGCTTTTCTGTAATTAACTCGCGGGGTTTACGATGTTCTTGCTGCAAATTGGAGCCTTGGAAGATCGACTCCCGGTACCGCGCAAAAAGTGAC
This sequence comes from Colletes latitarsis, assembly GCF_051014445.1. Taxonomy (NCBI): domain Eukaryota; kingdom Metazoa; phylum Arthropoda; class Insecta; order Hymenoptera; family Colletidae; genus Colletes; species Colletes latitarsis. Next base: position 38,617,274 of record NC_135137.1, on the reverse strand, counting down.
ACTGCCTGTGACGGGTCTCTTTTCTTATCGACGCGCCATAATGGTCACTCTGATAACAACCGGGTCGATTGCACGGAACGAATACTTGATATTCGTAATTTGAGAAAAGTGAACTGTGGTACCAAATATTGTGCATGGAAGTTATATATATTTTAATCGCCGACTGTGTTCGGTACTGTCAACTGTCAACAATGCCACGTGGTCGAAATTTCACGCAAGCAACAGCGGATTCTGGACCTGAGACGCTGGAAGGATGCCAGGATAAAATGCAAGTCTCTTAGAGAGGTTCAAAAATGTCACAAGCAGCGTTCTAAGGGTTGGAATACTAAGTAAAAATGTATCTTAAAGGGGTCTTCTACTGTATCCCGTTTTTTTGTAAGGATAAGTGACTAAGTACGAGACTCTGTACTGCTACTAATTTTGACTATTTCTCGTTGTAAAAATTTGTGAATATCACCGAAAGATCAACTAATATATTTACGAAACGTCGAGGCAAGAACTGGCATAGTTTCTTTATAAAAAAATACCAAAAACATGCGTGTTACAGTAGAAGAACCCCTTAATATCGAATGACTTTAGATAAAGTCGGCGTTCGAAGTAATCCAATTTAAGAAATTTAAATAAGTAGCCTATTGTTCTCGGATGCATCGTGAGTCGGAGGAATGATCGCGGCCTACCATAAATTTATTAATACGAGATTTATATGCCGAGCCCGGACGCGGCCCGTCCGCTCTGATCTCCGTTGAGTAAACGAGAACTTTTAATTACGCGCGCTGTCGCGGCCCTTGCACGCGCCTCGACGCCTTCGGAGATGATTTAAAAGACTGGCGGGAACGCGAAGAAGAGGGTGGCGAGCACCGTAGAGGAGACCCGGGCTCGCTGGCGTGGGACAAGCAATTTCACGGTCGACGGAAATAAGAGAAAAAAGAATGAATGGCGATGAGAGGGAGACGCGAGGGATGGAATATATTCGCGCACGACGCTGTTACCGTGAGAGGGATGGTTGGGAAAAGGTAACCAGGCGAGGTCTTAACGGTGAAACGTAGGAGGGCTGCGAAAGCGACGAGAGAATCGCTCGAAACTCGCCGCGATCGGCCAAGGCTGACGTCGGAAGATTTATTGGGCCTGGCGCGATTTATTCGACGCGTTTAAATGCCTACTTTATAGACGCGCTCTGTTCAAAGCGCGGGCGCGGAATCAATTTTCCGCGCGGTGAGAACCATAATCTAACGTGCTGCTTGAGAAATTTCGGGGTTATGAATTCGACTGGAGCACGATTGAACCCGCGATTACTTTTATGAATCGAGGGACCGTTCTCGAGCTTGTTTGAAGGCTATTGTAGGGATCGTTGCACGTTGGATCGTAGTAGAATCGAATGCAAGGTACGATTCGAGTTCCCGCGGTCCGTCGAAGGAACGAGAACGAAATTTATTGGAACGAACACGCGCCGAAAGTCGCTTTTCCGAGCGTCGATCTGGCGAGTTTATTGCCGGCAGCTGGCACTAAACACGCGCCGAAAATCGATAAGCGCGTGATAAGCGGGCCGCGGGGCTCGTTTGCATATCTGCATTACGGGCACGGTAACGCGCCCGAGCCTTTATGGATAGATTAATCCTCGGCTCAACGACACTTTCCCAGATTTCGCGTTTTAAATTCACCCCTGGGGGTGGTTCCTTTACGCGGTCTCTCTCCCTCCGCTGGACTTTCGGTTCCTTCGCCCGCGACGCTGGAAAACGTACGATTCGTTTGGGATCGTTCTTCTAACGCGCGAAATTTTGACGCGAAAGCACGAGGGGAACGACGCAGTAGAGGGGGGCACGCTGTAATTTACAGATTTGTAGCGGGGGCGTATTTGAAATCCTGCTTTCCGGAGGCATTATCGCCGTCGGGGTAATTACGGCTTTTCGATGAATCGCTAATTCGCCGGCTTTCTACGCTCAATCCAGTTATTAGTGGCCCGTTTGGTTGGCAGATAACTAATTACCGACGATCGAATTAAATCTTTATTTTCGCCCGGGGCACAGACTGGCCACGCGCATATTGAAAAGTGCCGATTAGAGCTGCTGATTAGAGGACGAGAATCTGTTCGTTTGGATTATGATTATACGTACTACTATTTAATTGTTATATTAAATTTCAGTCAAAGCTCTCGTAAAAAATAGACTCGCGTGGCTGCCCCTTTGAATGTACGTAGGATAGTTTTTGCGAGGATAGTTAAGGATTAACGTTGTTCAGGGTTGACGGTACCGATACTCGAGGGTAGAAAATATTCCGTGGACCGTTTCGCGCCATCGGTGAGTTCAATTTTCGAGGCCACAAATCTACAGACACACCCAACCCCCGTCGGTTCCGTGGATTCTAATCTCTGGGCGACTAAAGCGAGGAAAAGGGCGAAGGGGAAAGGAAAAAGCCGCTGAACTCGGCTCATCGAGGAATCCCGGGTAAGCGTCTGACGAATCTTTATTGCGGCCTCGTTGAAATTCGAGACGATCGTCGACGTCGATACCGTTTCACGTGGATATAGAGGTGCCTCACGGTGATTATCCCTGACTGGTTAAGCTTCGTGGCAGGAACCTCTCTCGGGGATTATCTCTCTGTCTCGACCTCTATACACCCTTCAGCCGCTGTCGATATTTCAAAGGTCTTATCTACTCCTTCGGGATACCCATTGGGCTCGCGTGCGCGCGTCCCGTGCGCACCGTTTATCCGTTGTTGGCTAAATTAGGTTACATTACACCGCCGAACACCGTCGACACCTACACGCATTGTTCGCGTGGACGTTTAATGAAAAGGGTCCACGTAATTGTTTGTCACGATCGTCGGTCAAATTTTCGCTAGAACCGTCACGACAAAATTCTCATCGCAATTCAGAATTTATTAACGCTAAACCGGTGAAACGACCAATCTTTATAATCCAGTTTTATCGCACACCAGTCGTATAATCAATAGGAATTGCTGAAATTTCTTTGGGTATATAACGTCAAAGTGAATGACAAAATAAACATAGAAGGAAACATAATTAATAGTAGTTGATATGTTCATTGGATAGGGGATGAAATGCCCTTTAAAATGAGCGTTTGTGAGAGTCGATAGCTCTATTAGTTCCGGAGATATGAGGATTTTAATTTCGAGTCGATCGGATGAGACCGAAGCGCTTTTTTACGTCACGAGATGAATGAACTTTCTTACTACGGCCTAGCAAGGTCGTTGACCGCGCGCGCGTGTAGTAAATAGTAAACGTGACGTCACTCGGTCACTCGGTTAGTGGGTCAACGTGCGACAAGGAGGTCCGACGCGTCAGACGGAGACAGAGATAGTCGAATTAAGAAAAATTACCTTTTACATAACTTACGATATCTCCGAAACGGGAAGTCCCATCGTCAAAAACCAAAAGCCATTTTAAAGAGGAAGCTTCACCGCCGCCAACAGTGGTCCAATTATTAATAAAACACTAGTAGTTTCGAAACTGCACGCGTCTAAAGTTTTAGTATTTTTAATGCGCGCTAATAGCCGTTTCTAAGGCGGAACGCGATATTTTAAAAATTACCTTTTACATAACTTACGATATCTCCGGAACGGGAAGTCCGATCGTCAAAAACCAAAAGCCATTTTAAAGAGGAAGGTTTACCGCTTCTAACAATGCATCAATAATTAATAAAACACTAGTAGTTTCGGAACTGCACGCGTCTAAAGTTTTGGTATTTTTAACGCGCGTTAATAGCCTTCTCTAAGGCGGAACGCGGAATTTAAAAAATTACTTTTTACATAAATTACGATATCTCCGAAACGGGAAGTCTGATCGTGAAAAACCAAAAGCCATTTTAAAGAGGAAGCTTCACCGCCGCCAACAGTGGTCCAATTATTAATAAAACACTAGTAGTTTCGGAACTGCACGCGTCTAAAGTTTTAGTATTTTTAACGCGCGTTAATAGCCTTCTCTAAGGCGGACCGCGGAATTTTAAAAATTACTTTTTACATAAATTACGATATCTCCGAAACGGAAAGTCTGGTCGACAAAAACCAAAAGCCATTTTTAAGGGGAGGCCTTGCCGCCTCTAACGGTGGTTCAATAATGCATAGAACAGTAGCAGTTTCGGAACTACACGTATGTAAAGTTGTTTTGTCTCTTCTATTCTATTGCTAGATGGATTGCAAATGCATTTCGATCGGGACAAAATGTTTTATGACTGCAATTGCGTCTTCGACGTATTGACGGTGTAGAATGTCACGAATCGTCAAGCAGGAGGAAGTACATAACAATTGACGATAATGCGATTAATGCATCGACTGTAGCTATTGCAAATCCAGGGGTCGGTGTTCGCCAAATAGCAAGAGATAACGGAATCAATCGCGGTTCAGTTCATCGAACATTACAACTACACCAATGTCATTCATATCACATATCATAGCTGAATCAGTAGTTAATAGGAAACGATTTTGAATATTCAACTAAGCAAATTTTATTTGTGGGAGAACTTTTACGAATGTTACGTTGCAATTGTACATCTGTAATTATTACACAGAATCGAATATTTCTGCGACTCTTTTTGGACTAATAGGCGAGAACATTGCAAAAGTTCAAAATGCAATATCCCTGTGATTTATTGTCAGGGACCTCAGCGTCTACCATTCTCCTCAATTTTTCTGCTGATGCTCCAAAATAACTTTTATCATTCTTCCATAGATCGATTTTCTCAAAATACTCTTTTTCGTAGATTTCTAGTGCCAGAAGAAATGATATAGACTTTCTATCTATTCTTCCCTCACTGATAGAATATAACGTTATTAAAAGGCAAAGTTGGAAACGTTTGAACGTTACCTGTCCATTGAACGCGCGCAGGGAGCCCAGAAAAGGCATACTGCCATAAATTGGGGCCACTTTTATCTCGAATCCGGCGAAACGGTCGGTCGACTGAAACTCACAGACCGAGAATTATCTATCGCGCGGATCATCGTCTAAAGAACAGTCAAATAGCCAGCGAGTTCGTTCGCACGATTTCAATGGGAATTAAGCTAACAATAGACGGAATCTGATAGTATTATTTCATCTCACGGCCGACCACGAAAAGAATAATAAATCACGGAACCGCGGACGAAATTTCGCGTGACACGTGGAGAGCGTAAAACGCCGGGCTGTGTCCATTGAGTGCCATGCGGTACGATAATTCCTTGTTCAAAGGTAAAATTTTATAGTCGGAAGAAATCCAAATCGCCCTCGATATTTGACTAAACCCTTCGTTTAAAGCTGGTATTATTCGAATCGATTTTAATAAAAATTTCGAACCGGTACTAAACTTTCCATCGATCCTCGATGAAGGAACGCCGACGTACCCAATTTTTGTTCATTAAGCGAGGCACTACTGTACATCCAGCGCGATGGTTCGCTTCCCAGCGAGTCGTTACGAATGATCAGTGGCTGGTTCGCGTTTTCGGTGGCGCGGAAACGGCGAAAAAGCCAGTCGTTTTACGAAAAGAGCTACCGGGTCTGCCCCGCCCCCGCCCGCCATATAAATAATGCAATTATCTGGGAGAACCGCGGCCGCCCAGACAGCGGCGCATGTCCGGTACGGATAATAATTGTCATTAACCTGAAAATATGTGCTGGAAGTAACCCGCGGAATTGCGGCCGACCGAATTCCCACTCTTTTTCTCTTTCTCTTACTTTTAGTTTCCAGTCGACGTCTACTCCCGTGGTCCGCGCTTTCCCGTTCGTTTCTTCTTTCCGTTTTTACCCCCGGTTCGCCGTTTTCTTGACGCTCGCCCTATCCCTCTTCCCGAAGCGCCTACCAAATTCACGCCCCCGCGGCTCCCTAGCGCGGAGTTATGCGTTTTTAACGAGGCTCCGTCGACCGCCATTTCTCTGCCTTTGATCTCTCACGGCGATCGATGTTCGGCGAAAAGATAATGGAGCAATCAAATTGGGATCGCGAGTGTACAAATAATGTTGCAATATGAAAATTCTGTTATCGTACAATAGATATTGTATTGGTGCCATCTAGGCTTTATAAAAGCGCTGTGCACGTTATCGACTTCTCTGTACAGTTAAAGCGAACACGTCTTTCTTTGTACATAAAGAGTTGTGAATAGACAATTGTGATCTTGTCAATCGTTTTATCAATAAATTTTAGCGTAGAGGAGCTAGGTAATATTCCGATCCCCAGGTCAATGAGCTCTATCCTGCTCTGTATCGATATGTTTTGTCCCCGATAGAATTGCAGTCATGATCGACTCAACCAATAATGACAATGCGTGTAGAGATGTCGCCATTACGCTAGAACCAATCAGTCAGCCTAGCCAACAAGTCATCTCTGCGTAGTAACAGTGGACTCGGCATTACTGCCTCGGGGCTGCCAGCAGCGGATCCTGCCTTCGACACCCGTTATCGTTTGAACGCTCCCTAATTCCGATAATTCGGAACAAACTTATCAGCGGGCAAGACAGCCGTCGATCGTCGAAATTATAATCAAAGACGGAACCTATGCGATTCTCTACGACGCTTTTCGTAGACGTATTAACAGCTTTCGAAACTGCAATTAGAAAGCTGCCTCCGTACACGCGGTACAATAGCACTTGTTGCGAGGAGCGTGGTAAATCGTGTTTGTATCGCAGTAATTCTTGCCATAAAAGGTTCTCGACTCCAGGCAGTCCTCCCCTGGCGCCACGTTTAAAAAGAATCAGAATAATTTGCGCCTGGGTTCCCCTCCAGCGGCCTGAAAATTGCTCACTTAATTCGTTCGGGAAAGACGTGGCAAGAAAACGGTCGTAAAAACGTGGAAGCCCGTTCGAGTGCAGAACCTCCGTCACCCGTGGCCCCGATCGCCCATGCAAAAACCTAACCACGGATTTACGACGGCGTTGAAAGTTCGGGACGCGCGTTTCCGGACGGACGTCGGCCGATACGTCAACGGCGCCGCGTTCGCCGGATATTCATTCTTCAGGTTTTTATCGCGCTACGGTGATCGATCGCGGCCAAGCAAGCCGGGCAAAAACGCTCGGGAAACACCGGGAACGTTTAATCATCCGGGGGACAAGTCAGAAGTAGCGTTCAGATTAGAGCGGCTTAGAATTAAAGCGATCTTCCAAGAATTCCGTATGCTGGACTCACGCTTTACGCTTCGACGATGCTTGAATATTTCCAGTTTTCTGGGAGAAATAGTTTGAGAAAGAGATTTTGAATGCTTGGAAACGCATGTTTAAATAATTCTGAATAAGCAATATGATTGTGGTGATAGTAGCGTTCAGATTAGAGCGATTTTTCAAGAATTCCGTATGCTGGACTCGAGCCTCACGCTTCGGGGATGTTTGAATATTTCCAGTTTTCTGGGAGAAATAGTTTGAGAAAGAGATTTCGAAAGCTTGGAAACGCATGTTTAAATAATTCTGAATAAGCAATATGATTGTGGTGATAGTAGCGTTCAGATTAGAGCGATTTTTCAAGAATTCCGTATGCTGGACTCGAGCCTTACGCTTCGAGGATACTTAGATATTTCCAGTTTTCTGGGAGAGATAGTTTGAGAAAGAGATTTCGAAAGCTTGGAAACGCGTGTTTAAATAATTCTGAATAAGCAATCGTACGATTGTGGTGATAGCGTTCAGATTAGAGCGATTTTTCAAGAATTCCGTATGCTGGACTCGAGCCTTACGCTTCGAGGATGCTTAGATATTTTCAGTTTTCTGGGAGAGATGCTTCGAGAAAGAGATTTCGAATGCTTGGAAACGTGTGTTTAAACAATTCTGAGTAAGCAATCGTGCGATTGTGGTGATAGCGCTCAGATTAGAGCGATTTTTCAAGAATTCCGTATGCTCGACTCGAGCCTTATACTTCGACGATGCTTGAATATTTTCAGTTTTCTGGGAGAGATAGTTTGAGAAAGAGATTTCGAAAGCTTGGAAACGCGTGTTTAAACAATTCTGAATAAGCAATCGTACGATTGTGGTGATAGCGCTCAGATTAGAGCGATTTTTCAAGAATTCCGTATGCTCGAGTCGAGCTTTACGCTTCGACGATGCTTGAATATTTTCAGTTTTCTGGGAGAAATACTTCGAGAAAGAGATTTCAAAAGCTTGGAAATGTGTGTTTAAATAATTCTGAATAAGAAATCGTACGATTGTGGTGATAGCGCTCAGATTAGAGCGATTTTTCAAGAATTCCGTATGCTCGAGTCGAGCCTTATACTTCGACGATGCTTGAATATTTTCAGTTTTCTGGGAGAGATAGTTTGAGAAAGAGATTTCGAAAGCTTGGAAACGTGTGTTTAAACAATTCTGAATAAGTAATCATACGATTGTGGTGATAGTAGCGTTCAGATTAGAGCGATTTTTCAAGAATTCCGTATGCTGGACTCGAGCCTTACGCTTCGAGGATGCTTAAATATTTTCAGTTTCCTGGGAGAGATACTTCGAGAAAGAGATTTCGCAAGCTTGGAAACGCGTGTTTAAACAATTCTAAATACGGAATATGATTATGGTAATAGTAGCGTTCAGATTAGAGCGTCATAGAATTAAACGAAGAATTTCGAATAAAATATTTTCAATTTTCTAGCTGAGACTCTTCGAGAAAGGGAAAGTTTTTGAAAGCTTGGAAACGGGTGTTCAAATAATTCTAAACACGCAACCATACGATTGCGGTGATAATTAGAAATGGTAGAAAGTAAGAGTCGTTAAAGTAGTCTGAGCTTTCAGCGTTGGCGAAATCAGGTCCGACTTGTCGCCTAGCAACCGGAAACGGACCCAGCGCCGCCTGTCCTCCGCGATTAATTCATTCCAGGCGCAGATTACACCGTCGGGTTACTTTCCATTGTTCGGCCGCGCGATTAATTGTCAACGTCGCGGTGTCCTTCGAAGGCGAAGATAAACCGGCGCTAGGTCTCCATTGAGTCGACGATCAGAATGCGCGGGATATATCTGCCTGTGCTGGACAGATCCAGGCAAAATTAATCTCCTTCACTCTCTCGAGTCGAGACTGATCACCGAGAAGATCGCGGTTTCTTCCAAACTTTACCCAGCCACGGTCTGCGAATTTCCGATGTTTATTCCGGCTTCGTTCGAGTACCAAACTAATTATTGGCAGACTATTTATAGGTTTGACGAAATTTTAACTAGATTGCTTCGTTTTTAGAATTTTAAGGCGTGGCAATTTTAAATGTGGCGATCAGAACTTATTGGAGTTTGTGAAAATATTTTCACACCGTTCCAACGGTAATTAAATTGTGGGGGTGTGACTGTTCAGTATTATTTTTTGATTAACTGTCTACGTCGAGATGACCTTCCCTGGAAGCTAAGATAAGCCTTTGGCGAACGCCAGACCGAATGGAATACAAGGGAATATCTGCTTCGGGCAGGCCTTAGTGAAATTGATCCCCTTCCTCTTCTTCTTCTCCTTTTGGAGCCGGTTCAAGAGCGGTCACGGCGAAGATTTTCGCGGTTCCTTCAGGGTTTTGCAATATTTCCCGGAAGCAGTTGGGAGTCCCAGGAAGACGATCGATGGAACGCCGGCTGACTCGTCCACGGCGATGCATCAGCCGTAATTAAAAAATACCGTGCACTGCTTAAGTATTCCCAGCGTAATCAGCGCGAGATGGAATTAAACGTAATGAAAGACGTCGGGCAGACATGTTAACCGGAGAGTAATGCCTCCACCTTGAAAATCGTCGTTGCGCGGCGTTATTATTCAACGGCAAACATTCTCGTCGGTCCTTCGAACCATCTTTTCAACGTGGAATACATTTTAAAGACATTCTTGCGTAATTAAAACTCGCCTTAATCAGGAATCGGTCACGTACATTTCTAAATTTTAGATAATATCGCACGAAATAACTCGTTCGATTAAAAATTAAAGTGGACGTATTTCGAATTCAATTTAAGGTTTCAAGAATACGAAGTACTTAATACCGCATAAGAAATTAAGAAATAATATTTGTGGTTGGCAGGGCATAAATATTGTAGCATTTCCGCCTGGATTTCGATATACAGGGTGTTCGGTCACCCCTGGGAAAAATTTTAATGGGAGATTCTAGAGAATATCAATTTCTTGACTGAGGCTTCGTTAAAAAGTTATTAAAAAATTTCAAATCATTCTGAAAAAATTATTTTCGATTGTGACGTTCTGTTACAATCATTTTTGGTGAACACACATACCTCTGAAATTCTACCCACTTTCGAGAAAAAAATTCGAGAATGTGTGAAATTTTTCGACAAAATTAAAAAATTTTAAATCATACTAAAAAAATTATATTTAGTTACAGGGGTTAATTACAATCATTTTTGGTGAATAGACATACCCCTGAATTCCTACCCATTTTCGAGAAAAAAATTCGAGAATGTGTGAAATTTTTAGGAGAAATTAAAAAATTTCAAATCATACTAAAAAAATTATATTTAGTTACAGGGGTTAATTACAATCATTTTTGGTGAATAGACATACCCCAGAATTCCTACTCATTTTCGAGAAAAAAATTCGAGAATGTGTGAAATTTTTAGACGAAATTAAAAAATTTTAAATCATACTAAAAAAATTATATTTAGTGACAGGGGTTAATTACAATCATTTTTGGTGAATAGACACACCCCTGAATTCCTACCCATTTTCGAGAAAAAAATTCGAGAAGGTGTGAAATTTTTCGACAAAATTAAAAAATTTTAAATCATATTAAAAAAATTATATTTAGTTACAGAGGTTAATTACAATTATTTTTGGTGAATAGACATACCCCAGAATTCCTACCCATTTTCGAGAAAAAAATTCGAGAAGGTGTGAAATTTTTGGGAGAAATTAAAAAATTTTAAATCATACTAAAAAAATTATATTTAGTTACAGGGGTTAATTACAATCATTTTTGGTGAATAGACATACCCCAGAATTCTTACCCACTTTCGAGAAAAAAATTCGAGAATGTGTGAAATTTTTCGACAAAATTAAAAAAATTTAAATCATACTAAAAAAATTATATTTAGTTACAGGTGTTAATGACAATCATTTTTGGTGAATAGACATACCCCTGAATTCCTACCCATTTTCGAGAAAAAAATTCAGTACGAGGGGAACTTTAAACGTTAATAACTTTTCAACGATGCCTCCATCAACAAATTAGTATTCTTGATTTTCGTGTTATTTTGGCCTCTAGAATTTCCCATTAAAATTATTCCCATGGTTGGTCGAACACCCCTGTATACAATATCGTTGAAGATCTACATACACGTAAGAAAACAGTCTTGCACGAAAATTACATTCCTTCCTACATTTCTGACGTTTCAAGTATTTAATCACGCTTCCAATTAAATTTGAATTTAACGAGAAGAGACTTCCTGAATCTCTGCTTTCCCCCATCCGGAATAAAGCGGGAAATATCTTGGAAACGTAGAGGGAGGGGAAAATAAAAAAAAAAAAAATGTGAAAATCGTCGAACACCAAGTGGATCACCGTGACAATTACTAATTTACAAATCCACTCGCGAATTACTACTCGAATCCATTTCGAGCCAAACGTTACACCCGAGTTCCAATGTTTTCCGCGAGTCTACAACTCGAATCGTCCGGGATTATGATAGCAAGAGGTTAAGATACCTGAAAACCATCGAACCATAGATGGCTCTAATGAAAAGGTTCGCTCAGTCTCTGTCGATGCAACGAACGCGCACGGTTCGCCTCGAATGTGCTCGAGTTTGAATTCATTTTTTTTTTTCTCCTTTTTTTACCCCCTTTAAGCAAAGAATCAATAGACGAACGAACAGGGGCCGCGCTGAATGCCGATTGAAATTTTTAATCGTGCTAAATGCGGCTCGATGCGACGTTTCTTTTTTTCCCCCCCGTCCCCCTTTCCACCCGTGGAATCCTTTTTTCCATCTCCTGACGGCTGAACACGCCGATTGCCGCTTCGTTGGCAACCATCGAATATATATATATATAATACATATATATATATGTATCGATTATAGGCTGGAAGGTCGGGTCGTCGCGGGTATTTCTCTTTCGAATTTGAATTTCAAGCTCCGGCGCGCAAATAGATTCGATTTTTAACGAGCCGCGTTGTCCGTCGCGCGCTTCCTACCCGGCTGAATAATGTTACAGCTCGCGGGCCCGTATCCCCTATAAATATAAATGGCCGCTGTCCGGGGATTTATCGATCGCGGTCGCGGATTAGAGCGGAAGATCCACGAAAACGATCCTCCGACGGTACCCCGGGCGGCGGGTTAACGGAAAAAAGGAGGCCGGAAATCGAATGGTAAATCGTCCGGGGGAAATTGCTGGCGTTTCGCGAGAAACGAACGTATCGCGTCGTACAATGTATGCGCGATTTTTGATCGATCAGGAGGAAAAATCCACGCGTACCGCGGATTTTCGTCCGCGCGATCTATTTTCGCCGCGAGTAAAACGCCGCCGCGCAAAAAGGCAAAGTCGAACGCGTTAATACCTCGCCTTGGAATTTTCCGCGCGCTGGACTCTCTCACGGCGGAAGAAACGTACAATCCACCTTTGCAAATCCTACCGCGGGGACAATGGGGTCGCGCGACACAAAAGGCTTTAAATTTTATTCTTTTAACTCTAATTCTATCGAGACGTGACTTTGGGTCGTGCGGTGAAACGTCGAGTCTCCCGTAAGTAAAATACAGCGGAGACATTTTGTCGTTGTTCCGTGACCATCGCTTAATAATCGACCCTTAGAATCGCTCGACTCAAAGTCATAGCCCCTATGTACGATACCTGCAAGCTTTCGAGCAATAATATGATATTTCGCTAATTTCCAACGCAGTGGAAATTATCAATAAAACTGCAATAGTATCGATTTCCTTTCATTATTCTCGCACATTACCGTTCGAAAGTTCGCAGCAGTCACAGATCCGAACTTTTAATCGCCAGAAAGATTATTAGAGGCCACGGAGCGAACGAGAATTTCGCACAAAAGCTATCGAGCGTTAAATAAAAAGAACATACGATTCGTCGATTAATATCCCCCGTTCCGCGTAGCCATCCGTGTGATTGCGAATCAGAGGAATCGGGAAATACCATTTCTGCTAATTAATTCCCCGCGACGTAAAGTAATTTTAATCGCGTGGAATTTAACGGACCGGGACGTATCAAAGGGGAGGAGGTGGGGGTTCGAAAAACAAAAGGAAAACGTGGTAGAATAGCGAAGAAGACCGAGTAAGTCAGCAACCCGGTACACAGTATAATTGTAACTGCGTCTAAGTTATTATGCAAGATCGATAACGGCGGTCACGTTAAATTCTATTGTTCGCCGGCGGGGGACTTAATGCGAAACGGAAATGAAAAAGGGGGCGGTCATGGGGGGGCGTAGGGAAAAGAAAGGGTCGGTTGGAAATGGAAAAATGCCGGTGGAATTCGCGAGAACGGAATGAGCAGGCTGGGTTAGAATTAAGGTAAAAGGAAGGCGGGAACATTATCGGGCGGGTCCATAAATTCTAGAAGATTAGTCCGCCGCGAATCTTTCTCGTCCCGGCGGTCTCGACCGGTATTATAAGCCTTCTGATACTTAAAACCTTTTAAACCGCCTGGCGTAATGGCCGCCGCTGAAACCGCGTCGATTTAGATTTTATTTTGTCCGTCGCGACGTACAAATTTCTTACTTCGTTCGTTCTTTTTTTTTTTTTTTGCCCCCCACCCCCTCCTCCTGGTTTCAGTTTGTTTTACAGCCCGTGATCGCGAATAGCTCGCTCAAGGTAACCGTCGTAAGTTAATTAAAACGCACCCCCCCGGAAATTGCTCGCTTGGCGCGTTCCTAAGTCGCGTGTACCTCGACCGGGGGAAATTAATTAGCAATTAATTTCGCGTAAATATCGTTCGCCCGTTAGAATGGGTTCGAAGGTGTTACGTAGGTAGAAAGCCTCGGATTGGACGTTGCCAAGTAGAACGTGGGCGTATCCGAATATCATCGAGACCGGTTAATTTTTTAATCAGGGTTCGCGGTGGATAATAGGATTCGTCGTAATAGAAGAATCCCCTTCCGTCCAGTTAACTCCCGCGTTCTTATTAATTATTGTTAACGCTCTTAAACACCGCCGGCGGACCGGGTAATTTCGACCGCTATTTATACACTATTTTTCGCAACTTGCAATCTGCTCGGTTATCCCGCGGAAATGTTCCCTCCCGCGTTGATGTCTACGCTTACGAATGCGTTCGGATTAAAAAATTAGAAATTCGTTAGCCGCGTAATTGGGAGAGATATTTATTCGGAACGCCCGCGTCGCTCGGATATCCGCTTATACTTTCCCCGCATTATTATAATAATATTAAGCAGCCGCGATAATTTATTTAGTTGTTTGTTCGCACATTTATCGGGCGGAGAACTAATTCCGTGCTGAATAATAACACAGGGAAATTTTAATTGGATGCACGAGAGCGTTGAAAAATTGAGACTTTCAGCTGTCTGTACGATTTTACGTAAAATGCAATTTCACTATGAAGATACTCGACGAAGGGCGGACAAAGTACGCGATAGAAATTCGATCGAGAACCTCCGCGAAGCGATTCGCCATTACGTCGAACAACGTAAGCCATTAAGCGCAAAGAGAAAGCGAAAGAGGGTGGATCGAAGCCAGAGAGAGATTGGTCGCGCGAGTAGATAACCAGATAATCCACCGAATTAGCGATTAGTACACATTGGAATAATTACCGCCGGATCTCCCTATAAACCTCGATCTCGCCTTCCGCAACGATTCTCAATTACACAGACCGATTGTTTACCCGCCCCTGACAGCAGATGTTTGCACGGCTCCTTAAGAATGAAATCGCCCCGGATTAAACGCGACCACCGGCGAACATAATCGCGTTACTTCGAAACTTTATAATAACAGCGGCGAAGTCAATCCACCGATTGGCCGTTTATATCGATCCTAGGCTTGTACCGACAAACACGAGTAAATCCCCACTAATCCCTGTCTTGATTTCTCCGCGACCTTCGGCGGAGTTGAAATACACGAGCAACATTTTTCGCGTTCTTTCCTCTCGTCAATTACGTAATTAGTAACTGGTAACTGTGCTCGAAATAGTTTGAGCTGTCTTTGGGAATTAATAATCGAAAACGATGGTTCTCGAAAAGTAATGGAACGTATGAAATTACCAATAAAAGTCCAATGATATTCGAATGCTTTTTGAATTTATAATACAGTGTGTACATGGTCGAATGATTCTCTAATTTTTTCTGGGTTTACTGCTGTCGCGATCGCGAGTTTGAAAAGTTTCGGTGGAGGAGGCGGCTTCACGGTTCGTTCGTCCAGCGATAGCCCGACACGTCGCCGAGCATTGTTTGGTGAACAGCCATTTATTAGCAAATGGCCGGCGTATATAGAGACGAACGGGGACCGCGTTCCACGGGATTGAATCGGGCGTGACCCGTTCGTTCCTTTTTCCCCCGGCGGGTCGCGGGCATTATGGAAGTTTTAGCGTAACTTCCGCGACAGAGCCACGCTTTGCGAGCACAGTCGTTGCTTTTAACGGTCTATCGAGCACACTTAACCCCACCGGATTACGCACTTTCGCCGACCCGACGTCCCGACGCCCCCGGAATACCCGGCGGGAAAAGTCACCCGACGAATGGCTGTTTTGAATTTGTTCAACGTCCCCCCTCCCGCGGACTGGTTAAGTGGATTCGCGAGAATTTCGAAATTGGTGTTCACAAACAGTTTTGCCATTTAATTATAACACGGAAACGTGATTTTGGAATATTAATTGACGATTAACCGATTCGTCTATGATTTTAATAATTCTTCTGCAGTTCGAGGATTCGTAAACAATTGTACGTGCAGTTTTTTTGGGGGGAAATGAAATACGCTGGGGAATGGCAGTGATACGTTTAAGTTTCACGCGAGCGTATCGTACACGCGCCGTGAAATGTTTATAGAACAGTCCACTAATCGATCTTCTTTGGAGAAACGGTATCTAGAGAGACAAGTAGAATGGAACAGCGTCGGATAGGACAAGTAAAATACGACGGTACGTGCTTAGACGCGTAGAACAGTTCTAACGCAGACCGGTTGAGCACAGAGCCCATTCGAACAAGTAGAATCAGTCGGCGCATGACCTGACAAGTAGAACAGGTCAGCGCTTAGTCAGACTAGCGGGACAGTAACGTCCACGGTTCGATCAAAGTAGCCATACGCGCACTGAAAAACATTTGAGAGCTAATAACAGCGTTCTTTAGCTTCCCCAAAGCGTCTTTTCAGGAATTATTAAATTTATTCAACCCCCAATTAGCGCGATAGAGCTTTACTTATTAAATTAATCCCCATCAGTGAAGGTGTTATAACTATTTACTGCTTTTAATATCTCGTAGATAAAATTACCTCGTTATTAAACAGGAATGTATATGTAGAAAACTTCGGATATATGCAGTGAGGTAAATATTGCAGGCCTTTTAGTAATTCCGTAAATACGATTAGCCTTAATTGTATGAAAAACGTGGTCTCGTTAGTTTTGACACCTTCGAGTAAATAATTAATAAATTCTGATCTTTATCGTTGACTACGGATTTCCATTAGTTGCGTGCTAAAATAGCATCGTTGCTTGCCAAATTTCCTATCGATCCGCACGCAGTAACTGTTTGGCAAGCATATATAATAGCTGTTCAGAAACAATTCCAAAAGACGCAGTGAAAAAGCAACGTTGCTTGCCAAATTTGTAATCGACCCATATGTAGTAGCTGTCGCGCAAGAATATATAATAGCTATTCGGAAACAATTTGAAATGATACATCTGCGCTGAAAACCAAGGTGTAATTTTCAATGATATATTATTCGGGCCGAATATAGAGCATGTAACAAATTTTTGGAAAATCCTTCCCGACACAATCGCTACGATATATCGTGCATTCGAAGTTTAACTGCTTTTAATTTATTGCTGGAAAACAAACTATAATTCTAACTACGTATCCATTAGCGGATCGTTAATATAAAATAAAGTTCGTACTTCTTAACATACCCCCGTGAAATAAAAGTTTGTTTCGATAAAGAATTTAGTAATGTACGGTAATTTAATATTGCACGTTCGACACGACAGACATTTATGAATAATCTACGAAAATTGATGCATCGATATATTATCTATTCAGCGTGTATTAAATCGTGTTTAATAATTGGGCTCGCCGTGCCGCCGCCACACTGTTTGCGTTATAATTTCGACATTCCGCCGACCGAGCGTTAATTACATCTGCTGCAAAAGAACCGTACCGTATTTCCGGGCCGTCTGGTGTCTTCTCGCCGTCTCAGTATTGTTTTTTTGCGAGCTGGTAACGCATTAGCTTATGACCGCGCCTCGTAATTTTTAACTTACCGCCCCGCTGACTTTTTCAACGTTTCTTCCGCATGGACGGTCGCCAGTTCCGCTTTCGCCAAGTCGCCAAAACCACGAGACTCCGCGGGCTTCCTTAATTATGGTAAAATTACCGCCAGCCAATTAATGCGAATACATCATCCTGCTGAATTAACGCTAATGCCTCCGGCGACCCCCCTCGCGAGCGATAAGACTAATCCGCAGGCGGCTCGATCGAATTCCTTAAACCGTGTCCGCTGAAACGCGAAAGACACCCAGGTTCGCGATATCTCGCGCGTAAAAAGAGAGATCGACTTTCAAACGACCGGTGTATTATCCTTTAAGTCAAGACGGAAAGATGAAATTTAATCCCTTTTAATTTCGAAGCGAAACACGATCGAGGAAGACAATTGGAAACATATTTCTCGTTCGTACTCCCAGGCATTTAAATATGCTCGCGATCGCGTTTATCGTAAGGATCTCATGAATTCCATTAACCCAAAAATACCAAAGGGGGCTCGCTGAATCCACTGATAAAGAATTTATACAAACGTACTGTTTATACCGCGGAAAGTATTGCAATCGTTATTTTATCAGAAAACGGTACCGTCGGCTCCTTTTCCACGGATCCCGAATCCGAGCGAGCTTCAGCGGCTTAAGTCGGTCCCGAGTGCCGCGTAACCTTTAATATGAAAACACCGCGTGTTATAATAGCGTCAGATTAGGGGGAACTCGTACGCGAGCCGGTTTCGTTCGAGCAACGATAATTTCCGTACGCGATTATT
The DNA here is from genome assembly GCF_051014445.1 of Colletes latitarsis. NCBI lineage: Eukaryota > Metazoa > Arthropoda > Insecta > Hymenoptera > Colletidae > Colletes > Colletes latitarsis. The sequence continues at coordinate 38,599,227 of NC_135137.1, read as the reverse complement.
CGGCAAATCATCGCTGAATCATCAACCGACGCGATTAACGCGCGTCGAACCGCGAAATTCAGCGACAAATAATTTTCAATAGTGCATTCTCGCGTACGGCCAACTCGAGACTCCTCTTTTCATCTTCGTGCAACCAATCGCGAGAGGTCGTTCGACGGAGGAGAAAAAGGAGGGAACGTTTCCTCGCGATGTGTTTCTTGAAAGGAAACTCAATTGGAAGTCTGCCTATAGGTCGAGATCAAGCGGAATACGAACTCCAAGTATTTCCCTTCCGCTTCTTCCCTTGTATACCTTTGCATTAGTTTAATTAACCACTCCTTCGCGAGCTTTTTCCACGGTTAGCGACCTAAAACTTCGAGGACCGTTCTCGAGGGAAACGCCACTCCCCACCCGGACGATCCTCTCAAGGGGTTGTTCTAGTCCAGCACTTTGGCAAAATCGATTCTTTCCATTTTCATATAGATTATCTTGGTACCGTGCTTCCCGTGGATTTTATTAAAATTCCTGTAACAAATGGACCCATAAGCGTCTTGCCGTCGGACCTGTATAATGTTCGTACTATAAGGCTCTTCGGGGATTGGTTCCAGATTTTTAACCCCCTACGATACAACGACGTATCTGACTATGTCTGACGTGTCATGAAGCTACTCGTCACCGAGCCTTATGTTCGTAAAACAAATCTATTTTTCCGTGACCATTTCTTGTACGAACAAATTTAAAGAAAATTAAACAGTACACGTTTGAAAAATTACTTGGAATTAAATCAAAAGTCAAGGGGTTAACTCACGCAGCCATCGAAATATCTGACCATGATTAGAGACTTCTCGATCGCAAATTAAGATGCCACGAGCGACTCTCGCGCAGGAAATTAATAATGCTTGAAAAATTCGTTCCGACGGTTTTGTCGTCGACACTAACGTATTCAGAATTTCGTCGCATTAAAAGTCCGTCTTTAAAACAGTGTCCCGCAGTTTCCCTCGTTCTCTTTCCTGCCGTCTTCCCCCGTCCCCGTCTCGGTCCGCCCTTTTGTGACGCGACCTCATTTTCAAATTCCGCATCATCGCGCAACAACGTGTAGTAGGTCCTTTAGCGGTGGCCCGCGCGCCGTCTGTGCAGTCGGATTCCTTTCAAACGCGAACAATTGCATTTGCTCGCGCGCGGCCCGAGGAATGCGCCGAGCAGAAATTTTTCCGTGCTCGCGAGCAGCGTCAAACACGATTAGCCCGTGGCAATTGTGGCCCCTACCGAAAAGTCTTGCGCGAATATCAAGGTTCCAACGACGGAACCTTTTCCGAGCCACCTGGAACCGGCTTAATCGCCGTCGTTTTAAATTACCGTGGAGTTTACTATTTTCGCGGGAAATTCTTAGAGTGTCTCGTAACTCTTGCTAAAATGAAATCGACTCGTTTGATGTTTCGGTGATCAATGGTGACGAAGATCGCTCGGTTGCTTGGAGATCGCGTGGCGTACGGGAAATCGTGGCAAATGGCGACGGTGCATTATCATAAATCAATCTCGCCCCAGCGTCACTCGACACCGCGACTCCCTACGGACGAATGCTAATTACGGAGGCCCGCCACGGAAATATCAAGCCGGGGACACGCGCGCTGTCTCGATGGAAATAGGTGATTTTTCCGCCAGAACGTTAATTTGCACGTTTCCCTGAGTCGCTGGAATACCATTAACATATGAACGGGACCGTTGTAGCGTTCATTAACGCGTAATATTCATATGGAGATTTTACTTGAAGAGTATTATGTATCTAACAACCCGTGGATAAGCAATTTACATAAATGCCGGCATCCGCTCCATTTTGTTAAAACGTTTCCATTCCGAATCGAGCGTCGTCCCTTCGTTTCGCGAAGATCGAGGAAGAGAATGATCGATATTTAGGGGTATCCTTATCTCCCGTCGTTTTGGCCCTCGGGGCTCCATTCCCGTGGTGCAATCGAGGAACGTCAGCTGTTGATTCTCGACGTCGCTTTGGCAAACGACCGTTCGATTATCGTCCTGGCTCGCATAGTCGCGGGGTGCAGTCATGTTCGCGTTCGCCTTTCTCCACGCGATCCTCTCCGCTCCATTTGCGCCGACACTTCCTCCTCCGAAGGCGCGAAATTCCAGGGGAACGACTTCCGGGCGGCTCTGCACTCTCAGCTGCGAGTCATCAGGGAGTAATTGTACCGGGAGCACCTCCAACCCCCCTTTGTTGTTAAATAATGCCGCCAAGGATCTGCCAAGTGCCTCGACGCCGCCACCGAACCGATCTCGCGACGATCGATCTCCTCCGGTGACCCCACGGTGCTTTTAACTCCGACCTCGGTGCACCGGGGATTAATCCGACGATGGAATTTTCTGCCCCGGAGGCGTCCACGAATTACTCGAACACCCTTCGATACGCCAAATGCGAGAAACGCCCGAATTCTTGCCAGAACAAACCCCACTCTGGGGTTCATTCGAATACAATTTCCCGTTCGTCGAAACGTGACGTAACGGCTGGAATTGCCTCGTATAATACAATTTCATGCCGTAAGGGCAACTATCGGTGATGCAATTATCGAGTGATTAATTTGATGCATCGAACGCGTGAGATACTTCTCAAATGTTCCATGTAAATATACTTATCGAACTGTGTCGGTCCATGTTGTGTACGAGGGATGTTGACTTGCTCCCGTGATCTACGTGCTTCCCCCGAATGTTTGTTCGATATTCTCTGCCTGGCGTATTTTATGCTGAAGTTCGCTGGTAGCCAGTTCGCGTAAATTACGATACACTAATCTTCGGTAAGACAAACTTGTTTGCGAATGAAATTTCAAGTCGATTTTCCGAAACGTTCCGCTCGAGGTTCTCGATCCGTTTGATGGAAGACGTCAGAGCGAACGTGGCGAAACGCACGATTGACAGACCGACGCGAAACAGTTAAATAACGAGGTTTCCAGCCGGGGGCGGTGTTTATTTTCCGCGACCGGTCTGTCGAAAACGCCAATAATATTTTTCACCTCTCCCGCCGCCGTTGCGTCTGTAAAGCGTCAAAATCACGGCCCGCGTGACAGCTGTTTTGCCAATTAACTTTCACGGCACGGCGAAACGTGAAATTGCAGCGCAACACGCTCGAGGCCAACGCTCAAAGCCGGTTACCCTTTGTAATTCTATTACTTCGCGTCGCAGTTTGACAACGTTTCCGACAACGTTCTCGCGTTCCATATACGGAACACGCCGATCGACTCGACGAAGCGTGAACTTAAAAAAGAGATTGGAAACGTTCGATAATCGGTAACCGAAACGTCTTGCCCTAAGAAAGGTAGCTTGGAGGTCTCGGAGACTCATGAAAGTGTAATCGATGTAACTGAAAACTGACTGGAGTTCCGAGGGGACGTTTCGTACCCCTAAATCTTAAAACTCTCCAATAATAAATAAGCTTTCTTGACGTCTCCCCCAGACTTACAGAAGTCGATCTACAGTCAAAAACAAGTTACTGCACGAAGAGATGTTTCATTATACGTACGTTGTCCGAGTCGCGGTGTTATTAAGGATCGAGGCTCGTTTATCGACGCGATAAAAATGTAGCCGTAAAAAGTTTTCGGGATCGGGAAACTTTTATTCGTTTCCCCGACCTCGAACTCCCGACACCTCAACAACCGTGGACTTTCTCTGTTCCAGGTTCCATCTTCCACTATTCTCTCTCTTTCGCGGATGATCTCCCTGATCCCAATTCTCATTCGACGGAATATCATATTTGATACTGGCAAATTGGGAATCAGCTCCCACTTTAAACCGCGAACTTCGCCCCTTCTCTTCCGAGCGTACGAAATGAAAGAGAAAAATCGTCGAGCCCTCTCTAGCGTCGGCTCTTTGATTCTTTCTTCCGTTCACAGATCCTGCCACCGATCGAGGGTGGTTAAACCCTCGTCCACCCTACGAAAATTCAACGAAGCTTCTCCAAAAATAATAATAGCCGCATATTTTATCCTCAAAGCAAGGATTATTGGTTTCGAGGACACTTCGAAGCTCGATGCACTTTATTTCGTCTCCCCGAATCTTTCGACAGGCTACGTTATTGCATTCTGCATGACCAGCTTCCATCTTGTCCACCCACGACGTCCGACAGTGACACAAGGTAAATACATTGCAGTCGCAATCGAGGCAGCCTGCGTTCCAATTCCCTTGCTTTCTCGAGGCGCCAAAGGAAAGGTGTCAGGTGTGTCTCGTCGGACAATTTGGTCACGAGCTTATTATTCGGCTCTTATTCAATCTCGTTGGCCCCGTGGCTGAATAAATCGACGTCATTTCCTCGCGAATCGCCGACTCTATATCTTTTCCTTCTTCCCATTTCACGGCTCTGCCCTTTCCCCTTATCCCCCACTCCGCACTGCAGAATGCAGTCGATTCAATTCGAAGTGGCTTCCGAGAGTGGGAAGTAGCTCCCCGAGATATATTAAGAACCTTCGAGGAAGTTGATCGAATTCCTTCCTGCGACTGCTTAAAACCATCCGCGAGAGAGTCAAAGCCGAACGCGCAACTTGCCTGCGAGGTGGTTCAAAGGCGAGAAATTGCCTCGCTATTCTCATCCTCCGAGCAGACTTTCGCGCGTCCCTCGTCGAGGATTTGCCAGTTAAGTATCGTCGAATTATACAGAGTATTCGGCTACTAATAGTAATCCTCTTAGGGACTCGTCCCGCGGACCAAAATAAGAGAAATTATCAACGAAAGGCTTCCATTTGAATTGTTATTTTTTTTCTATTTTATCATACTGTAAAATTCTCTAACGAAGGGGGCTTCGTTTCAGAAAATTTACACCAAACGAGGATTTTAAAAACCGCGTATCCTGTCGAACGCATAATTACTCGGGCAACAATGGGAAATTTTCCGATTCGCTCGCGATTTTGATGGAAAGGAACAAAGAGTCCTACCGTCGAACAACGAGAAATACAATAATGAAAACGCCTCGCAAGGCAAACGTAATTACACGTTTGTTTCCAATCCCTTTGAGCCCGCGAGTCGACACACGATAAACAGAAATAACGCGTTGGAAATTGAAAATTCAAACGTCGGTACTTACGAAACGAACGTGGCTGAATGTGCTTTCGCGGCAGCGCGTTAAATCTGAATTCTGTATTTAACGGAAGGTATATTTCCAGTCAGACTGGCAAACGCGCAAGTTTCATTTCCATTTTGTTATTTCGTCCGCGTAATACGAGTCCGCTGAGTGGCAACCGCTCGATCCTGAAAAGACCGCCTTCCGTGTGCGCCTTCGAATATCATACAAACGCAGAAACAAGGTAATTTCATTAATCTCTTCTTTCACGATTCATAGTTCAAATTTTATCTAATATTCCCGAGTGTTTCAAATATTTTGGCGGATCTGTTCCCGGTAATCAAAATTATATTTCGTATAATCCAAATGGCTTTGAGCGGTCGTTGGAAATTGACCGTTAACACCGTCAAACGCATTCTTTCGTCCAGTTGGAAATAAAGTTGCACGAAAATACAGGGTGTTCGACCACCCCTTGGAAAAATTTTAATGGGAGAAATAAGACGAAAATCAAGAATACTAATTTGTTGATGAAGGCTTTGTTAAACAGTTATTAACGTTTTAAGTTCCGACAGTACTGAATTTTTTTCTCGAAAGTGGCTAGGATTTCGGGGGTATGTCTATTGACCAAAAATGATTGTAATTGACCCCCGCAACCGAAAATAATTTTTCCAAAACGATTGGAAATTTTTTTTTCCCGACGAAAAATTTCACACCTTTTCGAATTTTTTTTCTAGAAAGTGGGTAGGATTTCGGGGGTATGTGTATTCACCAAGAATGATTGTAATTGACCCCCGCAACCGAAAATAATTTTTCCAGAATTAATTAAAAATTTCTTTTTTCGTCGAAAAATTTAGGCACCTATCCACGGTCGATTTTTCCTAGAAATGACTTTTTCATTTTTAATAAATTTGTCTGACGCGCTACGGAAATTTTCTCTAATACTTTTTTGTAGGTATCCATGAGCTCTAGTTCAGAAAAAAGTTTCATTGAAATATATTCACAATTGTAGGAGTTGTGGCTGTTTGAAAATTGGACCATTTTTATGGGGTTTTTCTCATTTTGCGGGGTCAAGGACCAACTTTTCGAATATTTTTGCGATTTGTACATATTCTACACTAAAATACGCAGCGTTTAGCTTTTTGAACATTAAAATCGTCCAATCCGTTCAGAAGTTATGACGTTTTAAAGATTCGCATGAAAATTCAGGGAAACATATCAATGGTATGGTCAGACATTATATTTTCGATAAGAAATTTTTTTCTCGAAAAGGGGTAGGATTTCGGGGATATGTCTAATGACCAAAAATGATTGCAATTGACCCCTGCAACTAAAAATAATTTTTCCAAAATGATTGGAAATTTTTTTTTTCCGTCGAAAAATTTCACACCTTCTCGAATTTTTTTGTCGAAACTGAGCAGGATTTCGAGGGTATATATAATGACCAAAAATGATTGCAATTGACCCCCGCAATCGAAAATAATTTTTCCAGCACGATTTAAAATTTTTTTATTTAATTGTTAATAACCTTTTAACGAAGCCTCAGTCAAGAAATTGATATTCTTGATTTTCGTCTTATTTTGGCCTCTAGAATCCCCCATTAAAATTTTTCCCAGGGGTGGTCAAACACCCTGTATGCTAAGCGATGAACGAAACGAGAGAACCGAACGCGCCCGGAAACGGAATCGCGTCGCTAACCGGACGTGTCGCGCTTTGCCCTGACGTTCGTCGGTTTTTTTTCGCGTCGACCAGACCGGGGAAAAATGGGTGCTGCATCGTCGCTGCCATTCGTTGACATATTACCGTCCGGAGGACGGTAAATCATGTCGCAACGCTCATGTAAATACGAGCGAGCGGAAGACGGGCCTGTGTACACGCGTCCCCACGCTTGGTTGTACGTTGTTAGAGCAGATGCGAAACGGTGCTTCTGATAGCGCCGACCGAGATCGCTCTGTGTTTGGACTGGTTATGGTACGCGTCCAGTCCAAATTTGATATGGCGTCGTGTGTGCCTCCCAGTCAGACGATAACAACGAGAAACACGTCCCCGACCCGTACACGAACGGTGCAACGAGACGCGAGCGATCGTTGCGTATAGCGCTGCTCAAATAAACTGGACGAGAACACCTTAACCCTTTTCCTCGAGTTTCGAATCTACGAAGAGTAAGCAAGAAACCACGTTGACGGATTTCTGCTCTCCACGAAAGTATATTATCTTAGTTTCATACAAGGGGGCAAACTTAATATCTGTCGAGCAATTTCGGTTTGAGATTTGAAAATATTTCTCTAAGATTTTCGTCGACTATAACTCGTCCGATTTCGATAATTCGAATAAGAAAATCCCAGCAGTGAAAGAGCGAAATTTGTAAAGAATCGTGGTCGCCGTGCAGCATTGTGCTCGTTTTGTTCAAACGTACAAGAACGAACAAGCGTAACGCGGAGAGCGGAATTGTGCTGGGCGCGATTCACAGCGGGGTGGAAAAAGCGACCTCATTGGCCCGGAGATTTCGGTGCACGGTCTCCGCAAAAATTTTCCACGTCGGATTCGAATTGGACCGTCGGTCGTTGCGGGAAAAGGGGGGGGACGCGATACTGCAGAAAGCCACGTGCACCGGGTGCATTTCGTGTAAATTCATAGCTTTCCATTATCTTTTCCGCACCCGCGGCATTTATTGACACTGCGACGAGACGAACTCCCGCGGAATTGTAACCCCGTTCGCGTGGAAACGGACCCCCCCGATGCCGCGAAAAGTAGCTCCCGTTGTTTAACGGTAAATAGTAGAAAATCTGACCCACCCTCGAATAGAGGTAATTCGCGAAACTAGTTAATCAACGCGCGACGATAATACGATATGCATGGAAATTATTCAAATTATGCAGAACTGCGTAATTTGATGTCCTCGCAAAATGAGTTTCGTTAAAATTTTAGCGAGTAGAATTCGATATCAATCTACCCGTATTTGTCTATTATCAACAGTAACGAATCTGTCCCCGTTTCATCGTGCATACTAACGATGCATTAATCAATCAGCGATCCTCGGTTAAACAGATATTATTGTAACAACAATAACCCAGTTATTCCAAAGTTACGATATTGCTTTGAATTACAGCAGTTTGTTTCTGTAAAATAATAGACTCGCTGGACGATAGCACGCAAAGAATACGTGTGTTTATAACAGCTGATTTGTAGAAATAAAAATTCATAAAAGTGTCGCAATTTACGGGTTACGAAATGACAAATTGCTGCCTTAAAAGCAAACTATCACAGCGATTCACGTTTCGCGTATCGACTGGTATCTCCAATCTAGTTGTCGCGCGCCCTTTTTTCGGACTATTCGGGCCGTTTTTGCAGAACACAGGGAAGCTTCATTCCGCGAAACGTTCGGTCCAACAACTCGAAACTAGACACGAACAATTACCGCGGTCACAGTTGCCCGTGAAAAGAACCAATCGACACGCGCGAAAGAATACGCGGAATAATCGGATGGGTGAGAAGAAATGCGATCTACGGGGATTTCCCATCGACGCGTCACTCGTTTTCGAAACGGTCAGAAAGCAAGATTCACGAAATAGCTACCAATCGTTAAAAAATATCGGAAAACTACTTTTTAGTGGAATATTTCTTATTTCTGTTTTATCGCTTCCATATACAGAGTGTTCCGCCACCCCTGGGAAAAATTTTAATGGGGGATTCTAGAGGCCAAATTAAGACGAAAATTAAGAATAACAATTTGTTGATGAAGGCTTTGTTAAACAGTTATTAACGTTTAAAGTTCCGACCGTACTGAATTTTTTTCTCGAAAATGCGCAAGATTTCGAGGGTATGTCTATTGACCAAAAATACTTGCAATTGACCCCCGGAACCGAAAATAATTTTTTTAGAATTAATTAAAAATTTTTTTTTTCGTCGAAAAATTTAAGCACCCACCTACGGTCGATTTTTCCTAGAAACTTGTTTTTTATTTTTAATAAATTTGTCTGACGCGCTACGGAAATTTTGTCTAACACTTTTTTGTAGATATCCATGAGCTCTACTTCAGAAAAAAGTTTCATTGAAATATATTCACAATTGTAGGACTTATGGCTGTTTGAAAATTGGATCATTTTTATCGGATTTTTCTGATTTTGCGGGGTCAAAGACCAACTTTTCGAATATTTTTGCAATTTGTACGTATTCTCCACCAAAATACGCGTAGTTTGCTTTTTTAAACATGAAAATCGTCCAATCCGTTCAGAAGTTATGACGTTTTAAAGATTCACATGAAAATTCAGGGAAACATATCAATGGTATGGTCAGACATTATATTTTCGGTCAGGAATTTTTTTCTCGAATCTGAGTAGGATTTCGGGGGTATGTCTATTGACCAAAAATGCTTGAAATTAACCCCTGTAACTAAAAATAATTTTTCCAAGACGATTCGAAAGTCTTTTTTTTCACCCAAAACTTTCAGCACATAATAGAATTTTTTTCTCGAAAGTGGGTAGAATTTCGGGGGTATGTCTAATGACCAAAAATGCTTGCAATTGACTCCCGCAACCGAAAATAATTTTTCCAGAACGATTGGAAATTTTTTAATTTAATCGTTAATAACCTTTTAACGAAGCCTCCATCAACAAATTGGTATTCGTGATTTTCGTCTTATTTTGGCCTCTAGAATCCTCTACTAAAATTTTTCCCAGGTGTGGCCGAACACCCTGTATATTTTCCAACGATGTTACGACCAAGAAAAGTGTTTTTCAAAATATTTCCGACTGAAATAATTGTACAATCGTGGTTCGCAATGCCACAGCGAAGTGCAAATTGGCCCTCCAGCAGCAATCAGTTCGACGTGCCCACTTCAGGCTACGTGCCGTACTATAAATCAATTTGGTAAGTGTTTCTATCAATGTTTCATCAAATATTTTCAATTCCATTCTAGCGATACCGATGGGTTCGCAGTCTTTCGCGTCACTTTCATCTTCTGATAAAAAATATCAATATTCGTGAGATGTTTACCGCGGAAAGAAGGGGGTGAAATCGTAAATTTAAACTAAAAGGTCTCTCAGAATTCAGCACCATTGGCTCCACTGTTTCCAAGTCTCCTAACAAAGGTTCGTGGAGGAGTAAACGTCGCATTTCGAGACTTTTCCTTGCGATCGACGATTATCCCGACCACAGTGGCCCGTGAAAAAAAAATAAATCGCTGGATAACTCGATGGGAATGAAAAAAGCAGGATCTACGGGGGCGGACCTTGCATCGATGGGTCTCTTCTTTGTGAATCGATCGAACGGGGGGGTTAGTAGCGTTCTGTACGCGTCGGTGTACCTGACCGGACGAGCTTTACAAATTCAACAATTTTTCCCCCCCCTGCCCTCGTCCCGTCAGCGAACGGGGGGAAAAAGCGTATCTTTGTCAGGAGCGTTCTATGGCGGCGATCACGGGTCAATGGGTTTCGAACGGACGCAATAGGAAACGCCTAACGTTATTTCCCACACGGGAAATCCCCTTTCTCACGGGGAGGGTGAAAAAAAAAATAAAGCTCGACGCGAAAATAATTGCACGGATCACCGGCGAATTTATTCCACGGCCGCTGCTCGTCCCTCTCCCCCTTTCTCTCGTTCCCTTTTGTTTTTTTATTTCGGGAAATTTCGTCGGGACGAGAAACGTCCCTTATCGAAGATCGCGGTCAGCCGTGGGACGACCATTTGAAAACGTTCAGCAGCCCGGAAAATTAATTGTTTTCCCCATAACGCCGACACAGGATTTGCAAAATTAATTTGCAAAAAGTGACGCAGTTTCGAGAAGTAAGTTTCTTCGATCGTTGTTTCGCTTTTGGCCGCCGGAATCAGACTGCTGTCTGCGAACTCTTTGACCGTGTATTGCGCCAATTGTAAGGCATAAGTCCTCGTAACCGCTGTGCTTCAGAACTTCCCTCCCGGGTATTTAAATAAAGAATAAATAAGAAACGCTCTATGGAAATAATTATGTCTTTCGATAAAAAGAATTTCTGGATGTAAAAATGTACACGCCAGCGACAGTTTATCGAGGATATTTCTGAAGCGTCGCATTATTTTTAATTCGCGGCTATGCATCGTATCTGGGGGGGGAGAGAAATTTATGTTGATTGCCATTGGGGATGAAAAAAAAGGTACGATAAATTCGCGACCCTTCGACGATTCCGGGCCGTTGGATCCGTTGAACGAGTCTCTTTCGAAAAATGAGGGATGTTCGAGCGTCTGAGAATCGAAATCGAAATCCTCGAAAGCACAATGGGCTTGTATGGTAGATTTTGTCCATTTTTCGATCAGATTCCGTCTGGAATTCCGGTGGTTCGCGAGAGGGGCGGATGGGTGGGAAGTGCAAACGGCAGTCCCAAACAGCAGACAGGAAATTGTTCGGGGGCCAATTGCAAACTCGGTGTGCAGATTCAGTCGCTCGGAGACAAGGACAAACGCGGCGGCGTTCATCACTCAAAATTAGAACGTGCAGCAGGATTATCATTGACGTTCCGCCGATTCGTTCGAGCCGTAGAAACGCGATACACAGGCGAGCAGATAATACAGAGCAATTTACCATTTCGAGCCAGCATAAACAGCGGCCGTGCTCGCAGTGGATACAGCCGACTGCCTATCTCTCTGTACGTTTGCCACGTACCGTCGACAAGATCCACAAATCCCTGACGGGAATCGCGACGAGCCCAGATCGAACTCGTGCGGCAGATTCCGTGCTCCCTCTCGAACAACGGATAATTCTTGCGTCAACAAAGAGACTCGTCGAGACCTCGTCGCTCGCCGAGCGCCCAGGAAAAATCTACCGTTGTTACAGCTGCCCCATTAAAGCGAAACCTATTTAGTAGGCGTCGTCACCGCGGCCGGGAAATATTTTTAAACGCCACAATAAAATACAATCCCTCAATTGCTTCGCAAACTCAACATTTATTGTCTTTCAATTTACGAAATGCCACCCTTCGAACTACCGTGGTTTGTTAACAATTTCGTTGACTTACGAATGTCCTGGAAAGTCGCGAAATAATATCGCGGTTCGATCGTTGCATGGCAGATTGAAAGATTTGCAAAATGTGGTCCGTTTAAATAACGCAACAATTAGCAGAGAGGAACGAGAGACAGCCACGTATAAAATCATGAAGAGGCCACTGGAGCGTCCTCTCGGCGAAAGGGAAAATCTCGCGTTTACCTTTCGACCGTGATATTTCCCGTCCGTTACGTCGAGGCTCGTGATTTTAATACCGCGCCGTTCGGTGTAACTAACGAGATGTCGCGCTTTTAAACAGTTCCCCGTGCTCGACGTTTGACGGAAATAATTATTCGACGCGTGCATCCGCGGAAAAACCAGACGCGACTGGCGAAAACATCGCTCCGGACGCTTCGATTACGGACGATATTTAATAAAGCGTTATTAACAGAGGTCATCCGATGCATCGAAAGCATTTTACCGAATTGTTTATCGAGAGCCAAAGAGCTCTTAACCGCTCTTTGGAGCCCAACGACAGGAAATTTTTTTTATTATAATCATCGCCGATAATATTAATTTTAATATTAATTATCGTCTGACCCCCCGTTCCTCCGGGGCTGAATGTGTTTCGATCCGTAGACGCCATTTAACGTCGAATCTTGTGCTCGTTCGTTGCGTTTCCGGCCATAAATTAATCCTCTTGCTCCAAGCATTCGAATCTAGATCTCTTGCCTAGATTGTTTCCATTAACCTCCAGAATCGTTCGTTGTTTAGAGGGATTGAAAGAAGCTTGGAAATTGCTGACGTTGACAATTCTTTTGAAAGTCTTTCACGGATGAATTTACCTGGAACAGGGTTAGAGAATTTGACTCTGATCTAACGGATCGTCGAAACGTGTAGCTAAACCAGTGACCTGTGGTTAAGAGCCCAGACTCGAGGTCGATTGACTATAGCTGAGAGCTAGGGCGATGGTCGTAGGATCATGGGGAACGTAATACCATTGTAGGAAGGTGACACATGCATGGATCCCGTGACTGAGTGCAAATGGCAAGCGTTTAGACCCGAGTATCGGTTCCGGAGCGATGTGCACGCGAGATCTTAGAATCTAATCGAGCGAATCGGTCCTGATTTATAGGCTCGATATACGGTTATTAAATTAGCGTGGACGAAAATTTCGGAGACTCGAGAGTTCCTTCCTTCCGGACTCCGTTAAGTAGACACTTTGAATTTTCCACGCGGAACGTTCGAAAGCAATTTCACCGGGGACTAAGTGGAAAAGTATCCCAAGGGTTTGCCGCAGTAAGGAACCGCCTGTAGCCGGAGCGAGGCTCGCGAGGGGGCGAAATTCACGAACTGCCCCTGCGGAGCAGACGGCGGGAAGAGCAACAGAACGCCGGATAAAGCAACGCGACATCGATCGAGAGTTAATTCACTCGATAACAAAGGATCCCTCGGCGGCCACCGCCGTCGAGTAACACCGAAACCGGGCGCGGAAATATAGCCCGGGCTGGCTGGTCGAAAGCTCTCGTTCCCGGTTAACTAAGAATATAATTGAGATCATTTAGGGAGCTCTCTATCTCCAGGACGACCCAGTTTCCCGGTGTGGTCTCTTTGTTTCACGGGATCGCTGGATACCGGTGGGGCGGCGGCAGCCGGGGAGCAGAAGCCGGAAATAAGTGCGGGGGTGAAATTCGGGGCCGCGCGGAGGAGCGGGCCAATCAAAGAGATAACTAGATCCCCATTAAACCGCTTGTAACTTAATTAATTGAGGGGGCGCGAGCTAATGTAGCACGGCTAACGCCGTAGATAGTGTTCTCAGAACGCGATATCACGTGTAACGTGATTTGCTCGTTAACCGAACTTCGGCAAGTGGAATACGTTCGCGACGCCCCCGCGTCGGTCCGCTTCCGGGGCCATAATCGCGAATTTTCAGCGTCCCTCGACGCGTCGCGCGGCACCAGCCGCCTGGCATTCGATACTGAAAATACGATGGAAAGTACGATAAACTGTTTGTTTTAGGCAGAGAGTTTCCCGTGGAAATTATCTTCGGAGTTTGTTCTCAAACAGGCGATATACTCTATCAACGATGGTGTAATATGTAATAATATTGTCGCAACGCCTCGAGTCCTCTAACGTAACTGATTGGTTGTCTGAGAGTCGCGCGCGACAGCTGACAGCCTCCCACAGCCTCGACGTCTGCCGCGTGTCGATGCAAATGCTCCTTAAAGAGGATTTTAAACGACCGGCGAGAAAATTAAAAAGAAATTATTTCTCTGTCGGTTAAAATTTTCTATCGAGCACGCGTAGCATTAAATAAAAATCGATGGACGGACCGGAGGGGGTGACTCGTCACCAGAGTCAGGCGGTTCGTATCTCTCCGATGAACTGACGTTTCATTCATTTGAATCCACGGACCTCCAATTTGCCTATCCTTACGATTAGTAATTGAGATCGTCCATTGATATCGAAACTTCTCGCGAAACCAAATATTGAGATTCCCAATTGGCAAGCTATCAGAGATTTAATTGCATCGAAAAATGAAACTGGAAATGCCCCGATGCTGCACGCACGCGTACGATGCATTATTTCAAGTGGAAACCGAAACGTAATAAAACTATTTTTCGCGAATGTTTTCCCACGGTATACGCGAACGACAGAGTCGAATCGATTCGTTGAAACCTTTTAAATTTTGCTTGCACGATTCTATGTCGAACGTATTTACAATTATCGGTCCTTCGGGTTTAAAGAAACGAACAGATTGAAATTGGCGTGTTCGATGGACAGCTCGCGTCGAAACGAATCGATACGACTGCGATTTCCTTTCGAAGGAGTACAAACACCGTTTTGTTCTTAATATCCGTGTCGACAATCACGAGACGCCCTTTCCCGCCGTCGAGTTACGCGAACCGATTCAATATCGTCGAGCAACGTGAAAAAAGCTCGTCGTGCGAGGGAATCAAACAGGTTGCAGAGCACGTCGTTATGATAATCAGGGTGGAAGCCCGGTCACGGTGTTATTCTTGCCGTTCCAGGGGTCGACGATTTCACAAAGCTCCCTGCACACGCAACGCGTCGCGGTAAGAACTATAAAGAGCCCGGTATTCGATAACGCGACTGGTTATGCGGAACGAACCTGAAACAAAGCCCGATACCGACAGATGGAAACGTATTAAGTTACTGTATGCAGAGAAGTAACGCAATAGTATCGATTCTCCGTTCGACGGAGGAGGAATCCGAACCTCCGATGGTAATTCGAGCGAAACGGTTCGCCCATCGCGAATATAAAAACGGCAAATTCGCGGCGCCGATCGAGATCACAGGGCGTTGAAATGAACAGGAAAAATTGCTCGAGCGAAAAAAGATACACCATTAACTTCCTGTCAAATATATAGTCGGAGTTCCTGGCAATTTCGAGCACGGTGCTCGTCAAACTCTATTTCGAATCCACTTTGTACCTTTTTCGACTACAGTTTTTAGAGTGTATACGGTAATTTTGTTTCAATATTTCGACAGTTCAATCACAAAGACGATAGAGAAACGTGAATTAAAATGAAACTTCAAAAGGAGTTTGTTTGAAACATTCACTTTCGAATTACTTAATCGATCGGTACGAAAATTAAATATGTTCCGTCGAAGTGATACGTTCGAACCGATATTAAAATAAGATTAAACTCCCTTTTAATTTCGTTTTAAAACTGTTCGTTTAATTCTCCCCGCGGTCGAAGAGGATAAAAGCTGTCAAGGGTTTCCAGGAGCGTGGATCTCCGTCCTCGAAGACGAATGCCCTCTATTTCCTTGGACGACAGTTTTCTTACGGGCGTCGGCCATTGATCGAAAAGTTAGAGACGATTTATTTCGACCGTACGATGGGAACCGCATTGTGAATCAAAATTTCTGATACGACGTTCCCAACGTTCACTCGGATCCTGTCTTTATTCCTTCGAGGGTGAAACTTTTCGCCCCGAGACCTCGCGATGTACTCTCGCGCGTTGTCCTATCGCGGCTGAGTGAAAAGAAACTTTCGGACACCGCGATTTTAACCACGCCTATCGAGCGAGAAATATTTTCGGTTCCCCCTCGAATGGAAAATAAAAGGAAGTACAGAGAAACGAGATCGTATTTTTATTTTAATCGATCGTATATTACGATTCTAGGAAAAGTTATGTTTTGTTTTAAATTTTTAGAAGCTGATGTACGTCTTTGGCATGCTTCGAGTTATTTTTGGTAGATGAGAAATTAATATTAACGCGACGAGTGCCATACTGTTGCTGGGGGAAATTACTTTCCACGCAATTCTTCCTATACGAGCTGACGACTTTATTTTATTTTTGTGCGAATGAATATTCAACGAAGATTTAGGTGATCAACGATAGAAATGACATGCTTGACGTGTGCAATAAAAATTAGTTCGTGAAATCAAGTGTTCTAGAATCAAATTTAACGAAACGCTAAAAAAATTTTTTATTTAATAACTATGGAATTAACAGTTACTCTGTATGCAACGAAAAGGGCTGTAATAAATATGAATCACCGTGTATAAGCTATGTCGTTGAATTACTGTGGTTTAGGATTAGCATGAGGTTCGTTCGTAGATAGAAAATAATTACTGCAATAGTAATTTACTCGAATTATTAATCTCAGTATGTGTCTATTTCACTCATTGAGCAAATCTAATTTAAACATTTTTTACAGTGTAGAAGAAGTGTAGGTTTTCGAAATTATAGTTAAGTAGAAATGAAAGGCCCCTAAATAATGGAAAATTAATCCGCCATAAATTTATATTTCTAGCCAGATCGTGATTAACGATCATAATGACATACATCGAAACAATTCTTTCGTACACTCGATATCGGAAACTGTTTTTAATTATAATTAGCGAACGCCGAATTACGCAATAATTCAACGCTGCGGCTTTGCAGATAATTATTACAACAAATGAAATTTATTCCATTATGAATGTTTAAGTATTCGTCAAACAATAACGCCCATCCGCGATACAAACCGCTAACCGTTATATTGAAATATTCATTAATTACTTCGCGTAACACTGCGTTTCCCAAATTGTGTTTTATGAAATATCCACCTGCGAAAGTAAACAACAGTTTCGTACAAGACCACGGTGATAATTAGTAAAATAAAATACATAAATTTTTCATATTTAAAGCGTACACCTCTCTCGTATTATTATAATATTAAACGTAAAATGTTGGCAGAAAATAACGTTCCCTCTCGTGTTCCAACGGATCGAGAAGATACTTAAATCATTGCACGAAACCCATAAAATCCGGTGACTAAAACTGTTCGCGAAACAGTGTTGCAGCATGTCAGCGCACGGTACATGACTTGTATCGTTAAACCTCTTGGAAACAATCGAGCATCTAGGCAAACGACCGTGAACGGGTCTAAATGCGGTTACACCGTTAACGGGGCGATTTGCACCGAACGAAACGACGCAGAAAACATTTTACGGGATAAAACACCGAGCAATTCCTTCCAATTCAACTTGTTCTAGACAACGGGGCGATAATAGATTCGGAACCGATACAGTTCGATCGGTAAACGGGGATCTAATAATGATCCCGGGGATGGATCGCGAACGGAGTCGACGTGGAAAATGGTGCGAGTTTCGAGGCACGCGTAACAACGATATCGATTTCGCGGCGCGTCGGAAAAGCCCGGCGAAACGATCGTGTTCCGAGCGTGACCAAAATTGAAATGATCTGCTTATACAAACGATAAGCAAATCGAAGAGCCGGGTAAACTGCGAGCGAGCGACGGTTAATTGGAAACGAGTTATCTGCTTTATTTTTGCTGGCACGGTTCCGTGGGAACGAGAGCACCGCGACCGTCGAAAATCATTTTTATGCTCGAATATTGTTTTACGTTACATTATACCGGGGGTCTCGTCGCGCGATTCGAACGGGGCCTCCCATCGCGATAATTGATTTCAATCAACACGATTTCGCGTTTTAGAAAACGTCACGAACAAATATTTGCTCTCCCCTCGATGACGCTTTTTTCGAGATTTAACATCGATGTTTCCGTTGCAGCAAAATTTTAATTTAATTTCATCGTTTCGAGGATTGGACAGATAACAGTCACCGGGAGTCTTTTGTCCTTTTGTTTTGTTTTTCTTTTTTTTTAATCGTATTTCACGTCACGACCGTCGCGTATGTTTGCGCTATGAAAGCGTATTATTATTATTTTTTCATACAACCCCCACCCCGTCGTGCTCGGAGAAACAATAGGGAAGAAACGAGGGAATTAAAATACACACGGTGCTTAAAATCCTGGTTCTCCTCTCGTTCGCCATTCCTTCGGTAAACAAGTTTCGAACGTAACAGATAATCGAACACGTTGTTATTAAATCTGCTGCGAAAACAGTTAGCCGCCGCGGGTCGTTTAAATAACATGTCCGAATCGTGCAAAATAAAAGCGTCCGTTATTTTCCTTGAAAGCAACAACGAAAATTGGCCGTACAAACTCGCGGACCGATTAGAAGTTTCACAGGCTCCGTGGAAACGATTTGCCCAACGTCGATGCGCGTGATCGCGACCATTCCTTCGATTTTTCACTCCGTTTTGCGTTCGTGTTGCGCGAAAGGAGCCCCGCGAAATTGCAGGCCTCGAAAATAAAACGTGCTGGCGATTTCGTTCGTTACAGAAGTTCCGTTGTCTAGGAAATTCCCTGGCTTTGATTCGTCTGCTTTGGAACGTTCGAAAAATCGACAGTTTTATCGTAGCTATTCTTTTTTTCTTGCTTTTTCACAGTCATTATTTGTACGACGACGTGTATGCGCTGTGCTCGCGTACGTGGAAAACAAAGACGCGTAATTGCAGCGGAGCGTATCTGTATTCGTTAAATATGAAATTACGTGGTGAAACGAGTACGGGTGCTCGGGCAATTCTCTCCTCAAACGCACGCGATTCCGCTTTCCATTTTTGCGCGCGGTAAGTTGGAACGATATATCGCATTACACGCCCCGGGAGAAACAGAACCGTCGAACAACGGAACGTAATCACGTTCGTAACAAGCGTATCAAAATCGTGAAGTGCACGAAACAATTTTTTTCTTTTCCTTTCCCTACCCCCCCCTTCCGTCTCTTTGAAACCACTCGTTTAGTATCGGGGCTCGAACGAGCCGCGGGAATAAATTTCCGTAGCGGTTTCGAAATATCCCGGAGAAACGGAGGAGCGGCAACGAAACATTTGCGGGAACTGAAACGAAACCGACGCGCACTTAAAAATTCTGTAATTTTAACCGCCTCCGGCCAGCTAACCGAGTTTCGGAAGAAATGAAAGGAAAACTGCGAAGAAGGAAAAGCACGCGGTTCGTTATGAAATTTTTAAAAACCCCGAATGGGAGCACTGATTTTACGAAAACGCTACCAGCCGCGCCGGAATTTAATGGCGTACGCGTTTCGGGAAATGGAAGGAACCATTCGCTGATCGTTCGAAAGAACAACCTTTCGAATTCTATTTTAATTGGCGGAAAAATGCTTCGAATATTAAAGGCTTGGTTTTCTAAGAAACTGTAATGGTCATCTTTGAAATTAATATATTTGGGAGCTTCTTCTTAATAATCCAATCGAAGATTCGAGCGGACACGCGATCGCTAGGTTGAATCAAGGGAACGCAAACTGCAGCAATTATCTGAAACGCAGCTGCGCCAGAACTTTCCCGTGACGGATCGCGTTGGCGATTAATAACCGGTATTAATTAGGGCGAAACGGGTCCCGTGGAATCGGTAAAATTTCACGGAACGTCTTTGGCCACTCGTTACCCAACTTTGACGCGCAAAACCCTATTGTTCGCGACGTCGAGGAAATAATTAATCGCGCTTGTTCGATCGACGTATGGGCATTCGAGTCGCCAATGATCCGTCGATGCCATTAACATTTAAACACGGCCATCCGCTGCTTATCGACGAGCCATTGTTGCCCCTTCCGATTAATTTCGGAATTCGTAACACGCTTCCGTCGCAACGCGATTGTAAATGTGCTTGATAATCGGTTAATGTTTTCTTTGGATGAGAAACTTACGAGAATTGTTTACGCGATTGTTTTCAGGATCGGCGAGGATGGACCCTGGAACGCAACGAAGGAGATCATGACACCGAACAATGACACCTACTACTCCATCGAGAAATTGCAGCCATTTACGGTCTACAGCTTCCGGGTGTCGGCAGTGAACGCCATGGGACGGAGCAGGCCCAGTCTGGAATCTTATTACATCGTCACACTCCGTGAACGTATGTTTTTCCAATTGCAATCGCCATTGTTCCTCTTATCGCGCTCTCGAGTCTAAACTCCTGCGAGTACTATCGAAAATTTGACATTTTTTAGCAAAAAGGGGCGTTGTTGGATATGCCAATTATAGCACATACGTAGGAGCGTTTATAAAATAATTTGTATTCTCACGAATTATCTTTGAAGCATCTGGTGAGTTTTACGATCGAACGAAGCGTATCATAATTGTAATGGGAGATTCTAGAGGCTAAAATAAGACGAAAATCAAGAATATGGATATCAAGTTATTACAAAATTGTATTAAAAAATTTCAAATCGTTCTGGAAAAATTATTTTTAGTTGCGAGGGTCAATTACGATCAGTTTTGGTCAATAGACATACCCCCGAAAACCTACGAACTTTCAAGAAAAAAATTGAAGTAGGTAACTAAATATTTCGGCGAAAAAAAATTTTTTCAAATCGTTCTGGAAAAATTATTTTTAGCTGCGGGGGTCAATTACGATCATTTTTGATCAATAGACATACCCCCGAAATCCTACGCATTTTCGAGAAAAAAATTGGTGTAGATGCCTAAATATTTCGGCGAAAAAAAATTTTTTCAAATCGTTCTGGAAAAATTACTTTTAGTTGCGAGGGTCAATTACGATCATTTTTGGTCAATAGACATACCCCCGAAATCCTACGCATTTTCGAGAAAAAAATTGGTGTAGGTGCCTAAATATTTCGGCGAAAAAAAATTTTTTCAAATCGTTCTGGAAAAATTATTTTTAGTTGCGAGGGTCAATTACGATCATTTTTGGTCATTACACATACCCCCGAAAACCTACACACTTTCAAGAAAAAAATTGGAGTAGGTGCCTAAATATTTTGGCGAAAAAAAATTTTTTCAAATCGTTCTGGAAAAATTATTTTTAGCTGCGGGGGTCAATTACGATCATTTTTGGTCAATAGATATACCCTCGAAAACCTACGCACTTTCAAGAAAAAAATTGAAGTAGGTGCCTAAATATTTCGGCGAAAAAAAATTTTTTCAAATCGTTCTGGAAAAATTATTTTTAGTTGCGAGGGTCAATTACGATCATTTTTGGTCAATAGATATACCCTCGAAAACCTACGAACTTTCAAGAAAAAAATTGAAGTAGGTGCCTAAATATTTCGGCGAAAAAAAATTTTTTCAAATCGTTCTGGAAAAATTATTTTTAGTTGCGGGGGTCAATTACGATCAGTTTTGGTCAATAGACATACCCCCGAAAACCTACGAACTTTCAAGAAAAAAATAGAAGTAGGTAACTAAATATTTCGGCGAAAAAAAATTTTTTCAAATCGTTCTGGAAAAATTATTTTTAGCTGCGGGGGTCAATTACAATCATTTTTGGTCAATAGACATACCCCCGAAATCCTACGCATTTTCGAGAAAAAAATTCCTTACCGAAAATCTCATGTCTGACCATATCGCTGATCCGTTTCCCTGAAATTTCAAGCGTATGTTTAAAACGTCATAACTTTTGAACGGATTGGAGGATTTTAATTTTTCAAAATTCAAACAATGCGTATCAAGGGAGCTCTAGAGCCCCAGAAAAATGGGCCAGAAGAGGTAAGGTCTACTCGTATAATAACTTTTTAACAAAGCCTCAAACAAATTAGTATTCTTGATTTTCGTCTTATTTTGAAAATTTCGAAAATTTTTCCCAGCGGTGGCCGAGCACCCTGTATGTCAGTCGTGTCGAGACAACTGGTGGCCTGGTGGGAGTCGTTCGACGCGTTAAGAGTAACGATACGTCGCGAAAATCGCGATTCGCGAATCCGTGCAGCGGGAAGATCGTATTGGCAGTTCCTTTGGGAAACCATAACTCCCCGGAAAACGCCCCGGTGGAAGCTTTGAGTCACGAGGAACGGAACCCCCTCTGGGACGATGGTCGACGTATAATCGGGTCAGAGGTATCCGACGGAACGAGTCCCTTCGGGGCGATCTTTGGGGCCGCAAAACAAACGCCCCGTGTCCGGAAAGAAAGATGGACGCGCTGGCTTTTGGGCTGGTCGAGGATCGGTTAATTAGTATTTTACGTAATATATAAACTCTGTGATAATCCAACGCCGGTACTTATTATCAAGTCATATGTTTACGTTCACGAGGTATTCGTAAAACAAATTCTTGTAAGCAAAATTAAATATTATACGTTTGACGAATTATTTGAAATTAAATCGTACGTCGAGGGGTGAACAAATTGTGCCTACCAAGTGTACAAAAATCGACTAATTTGCAAGACATTTTGCACTTGTTGGGGAACATCGTCCAAGGGTAGAAGAGGGTGGAATGCACAGGTGCCCTTAGCTCGAGGGGTCCGGCTCGTTTTCCAGCGCAAAGGGCTGCCGGAAGCCTCCGTTTGTCTTTCTGGTTCGAGAAGTAGGTTGAGCAGCCTAAACCCTATAAATTCTGTCGACGCCGCTGGATTGGCCGAGGCCCGCTGTATACCCACGACCGTGCTCGACAAACTTTGCGTCGCGAAGACAACTACGACGACAAAGACGCCGTCCAGGCACCGTCGACCTGGATTCCCGTGCGTATCGTGTCAGCAATTAGCACGTTACTCGGAAACGGCTCGTGGATGGGATTACCTGACGGAGATTTCCGCGAGTGAATATTTCATGGGGGTCGAAGAAGAGGCTGGTTTAGTTTAGTATACATAGAATTTGTTAGTCTGCGTTCTTAGCGACCGGGTGCTCAGAGACAATCAGGAAGTCGTAAAAAATGAGAGAGAGAGAGAGACGACGGTGGACAGCTTGCGGCAGAGACGATGCTTTTAGTATACATGGAATTTGTTACGGGCTTCTGTGTTACCCCCGCGACACAGGGATGAGTTCCTTCGGTCGCTGTTTAAGGGTGTCTTTGCCTGGCTCGAGTGGAAATCGATTTCTGCCTTTGGCGATTCGAGGGGGTCTAACGTGGGTTAAAAAATCAATTTAATGGAATTCGTGAAACTAGCAACAGTCGTTTGTAAACTGAAAATAATGATAAACTATTGAGTGGTGTATTTTCTTGGGATCTAAATTCGTTATCGTGGTTACGAATGCTTAAAATACGGGAAGAATACCAGCGGTCGCGACGCGAATCGAGATATTTGTTTTTTGGGAAGTCAATATCGTTTGATCGAGTCGATTTACACTAGTAATCAGGTTCCCGTCGATGTTCGAGGTGCGAAATAAATTTTCAGATATTCCAGTTCGACGATTCATTTCCCGCAGTTTGCCCTGTCAGACCTTTGAACACGATAAATACGCGCAATTGATTAATTCTGCATTTTGCCGCGCATGTTATTAATATTCCTCTATTGTCAACGCGGAAAATGAATTTCGTGTATTGTCGAAACGTTCGACACAAAAATTCGTGGAAATTTGCCCGCGTTTCCGGAAAGTCTCGCTCGATCGCGTCAACATTACGGTAATCATTAATATTACATTTCTGCGCTAACGATTACCTAAACATGTAAATTAATTAAACCAGGCCGCTGTAGAACGGGAGATTAAATGTGTGAAAACTGATGTGTTTAAACAATATATTCCATGTCAAGTAAACACCGTGTTACACCGTCAGAATCGAATAAATGATTGATATCGTATTGCTCGATTAATTCGCTCGTGGGCGTACAAATAATTCCGATAAAATGGAGAAAAAAAAAAAATTGCTGAAATATCGCATTACGAATCTCGATTCCCGGAACATAATGAAATTTAAACACGACGAGCCACTCGAAACGGATCGTGCAATCATCTGCTCTGGTTGCGATGCGAGAAAAATATTTGATAAACAATTCCAATGGTTTTAAGGGTTGTGTACATTGCAAAAAACAATTATAACGAATGCACTGGACAGCTTGCGCGTTGAATTAAAAAAAAAAAGAAGATAATCCATTTTATTTACGTATGGTCCCCGTTAAATTATAACAGAAACTATTACGATAACCAGCAACGGTGTAAAACGCGATATTCCAGTGACTTACGTTTATCGCGCAATTGTTTCGCGTTCACACTTGATATGCACGATTCCCCGATTTACATATTAGAATGATAATAAGCTAATATTGATAATAAACTCACTGCTCAAACTTAGTAATTGGCGAAACGTTGATTGCCATTGTCGCGAAACGAATTTGTATCGACGATTAACATTATGTCTCTGCTCTGCTAAATCTATATCTAAATCTCCGGAATATCAAAGTTTTGCCATTCGAACGAATTCGAATTGTTTAACCCGAAACGTCGTTTCATTTTTGAAGGATCTATTTGCGGGCGAGTACTGCGAATCATCCAGGGACGCGTGCAATATCGATCACGCTAATAGACCGTCTAAACAACCGGAATTAATCGTACACTGTCCACAAAACAAGCGTCGGATCGAAAGCGAAAAAATCCCAACGCGTTTGACTCCACGCCAAATGCGGGCGAGAATTGTCCCGATTGGAAATCTCTGGCGTGTTTTCGGTGCTTGGTCGAATCGAAACAGGGCCAATTGCGGGGCGATCGTTGCCGAAGGGAGCAACGGGGAATCGGTGCTATTAAATACATAAACTGGCAACGCACGGCCAGCGGCGGGTTCATTATGGCAGCACGTGAGATAGGAATAATTATCCAGTTATCAAGACCGGCCCGCATCGGGGAACGATTGCATGGCCGCCGCGAACTCGTGTCAATAGCTAATTTAAATGTCGGCCAAACCGTGCTCGAGCACGCGGAAACAACAACGAGTGGAAAAGAAAGCAAATCGGGACTGTCGAGGGATCCTTAAAAATGAAATATCATGGACTTCCTACTGGAAGCGTAAATACAGAATCATCACGCGTGAAAAATGTTTCAGAGTGACACGTGAAAATTAAAATATCTTCCAAACTAATCATTCTCTGAAATAGGTCATTTTAAATGCGGGAGAAATGTTCTCCGTGTGTTGTTTTCGAGCAAGTCAATTTAAAAAATGGAATAAAATTTTGAAGCGCGAGTAGGAACATCGAATAATGGACGGACGCGACGGATGAATTATACTTGTTTTAAAATTCGCTTAAAGTTTTCGCGTTATAGCGCTCTAGGTATATCGTATTTTCCCCCGTGTCCAGACAGAACCACCCCCTTCCATCGAACGCAATTATATTCGTTTCGCGATATTGCTACGCGGCGACTCGGTGTTTTTCCCCCGTCTGTGTATTTTCCTTTGGCCATCCCGGGATATATTCACGACCGAAAGCGACGTTCGAGCCGCGTTTTCAACGGTAACCGTCAACAATAACGTGATCGTGCAAACCATTGACGCGATCAGAGTGCCGCCGTCGAAGAATATTGCCGGGAATCACGGCGTACCGGCTCCTTTTAATAAACACGCGTGTTTTGGAACATCGAGAGAAAAATATTTCGACGGACTGTTTACCAGGGGCCGCGAATTTCATTCGATTGCTAGAAAATTGCTTTGGGCTAACCTCTTTCTGATAAACACGAAACAGTCGTAGTCTCGATGTTATTTCGAATAACGGAATAACATTCGTCTTTTCAATTATCCGATTCCTCCCAATCGAGCTACCCGATGCACGTAACGAGTACGATAATTCAGCGATAAAAATCACCCTTCGAACGAGTGCATCGAAAGAAGTTTCGAGCGTCGTCCCAGTCGGATCGTGTTTACTTCGAGTGGCTTTAATATTTGAAACGGGTGTCAATCACGCGGCTAATTTGAAACTGTAATTCGACTGCTCCTTTCGCGACTGACGTGACACCGTATCGCTGAGATCGATCAAGCCTGTCTGAAGCATGGTAAACCCGCACTTGAAACGGTACGACGAACCTTTGCTCGATAGCGAGCGACGAGTAATACGTCAACCGTGACAGCGCGCGTTCCCCGTGACGGAGTCGGATGAATTTGTCAAAAAAATGGCTCAGACCCGACAAAAATCCATGATACTGCGCCTGCCTCTGCGCAATGAAATCGCGATACCGTATCGACCGAGCAATAAGTGAGCCACGCGATTTTTGAACCACTCTCCGCGTCGAAATTCGGCTCGTTCGACCGCCTAAACGAGATCCGACTTTGGATTTTTCGTTCTAAAGCGACGCACGTCCGCCAGCGTCGATGAAATCGTACAGATAGAACGACTATCAATGTACAGCGTTATTTAAATTATCATTGCGCAATCAGTGTACGAAAGAGTGTCTCGAAACGGTTCTCTTATAATCGATATTTCCGTTAATCGACGTTCCACTGTAATTGCGTCGGTACCGAGAAGCTCCTCTTTTTTCTCGTACTTAAAGTTCAAAGTCTTGGAAAGATAATTGCGAAGTATTACGGTGAAATTCAAAGTATTTGCAAAGTTATAAAACTACGAGCCGAACTCTCTATACATTCTGACACTGTCCGCGGAACTTTAAAGCCGTTTCTCTCGTGCCGCCATTTTTCAAGCCCGTCGACGTAATATCTCTGGCACAAATGGACCGATTAGCTTAGAAATTTCACGCGTGAAATGAACGTGCGTGCGTCCTCGAACGTTCGTCCAAAGTCTTCCTACTATTTTCAACTTGATTGTCTCTAAAAATTGCCCATCATCGAAATTGCCCGTTTTCTATTATTATCTTACCGAGTACGAAGCTTAGCGTACGCGAGAAACGAAAAAGCTCGGATCAGCGGCAATAATTCCGCCGTAATACCGAGATAATGGCAGCTATCAGGGTAATAAACAGGTAATTAACGGGCACGTGTGTGCTTAACACTGTCAATGCGAGCCGCTTGCCCGTCGATGAACGTGAAACGGTAAACAGAGGTATTTAATAGAAATATGGAAACTAAATAGAACGACGAACATCGACGTTAATAATAATCTTGTCGGGGGCACCTTGCTCGATTCAGTTTTTCCCTTTTTTAAACAACGTTCGATAAATGTATTCATATTTTCGTGCTTCGTTTTTTTAATTACATTTCCGCGAGTCTGCTTAAAGCCTCTTTGATCTTCGGCCTGGCTACAATCTCACCGCGCAAATAGATACGCCTTCAGAGAATAATTAATTTTGCAGCACGGTAAACGTTCCATCCCTTTGTAGCAGTTAATGAGATGCTGCAAACCTTTTTTCCCTCCCCCTCAGCTTAACTCGACGCAGAGCAAGCAGGTGCGAGCACTTTTAATCGTTTCACGGAGCTTCCGTCGAACGACGAACGTCTTGAATCGAGCCCTTTGCACGCGTATCGAAAATAAACCCTTACAACCCCCCGTTAGTGGACGCAATATATCGATCGTCTATCGTTCCAAGTATATTTGGATATTTGTAAGTTCGCTGTAGCTTGCCTTTTAACCCCCATTTTCTCTTCGCGATCTCTCTCTCGCTCTGCTTGCAACCCTTCTTCCGTGTTTTCTCTGTCTATCCCAGATCAATAGGGCACCAACAAAACTTCTACCAGTTCGAGCCGAGCCAATACGTGCAACCGACTCTCGGTCCTGTTTCCGGCGGTCGTTCGCCTGTCCCGCCATAAATATATGGCGTAACAGAGCCACCAATTAGCCATTGGGACAGCCGTGTAGGCGTACGCCCGTACAGACCGGATGGCTGGTAAGTTCAGTTCGTTCGGGCAACTCCGCGCGAAAATTGGAGGATTTCGTGGCTCGTCGCGGCGCTAATTTCGATAACATCGCGCTGAGTTACGAACTTGAAGAGGGTGGAAGGATCTTCCGCGACACGTCGACTTTATTTCCCTCCGGAGTTGATAAGGATGTCACTCGAAAATTGATACGATTGGAAAATGTAAAAAGAGTTAGTCGTTATTTTTTACATGGAATCCCGTAGGTCGAAATTAGCTACAAAATGGTTAAAGACAATTAAATTGATCGAGGTCCCAGAACCTGTTTCGTTGCAGCGAACTTCAGACGCTCCCGGCGACCACGTGCACTTGTAAAGTCTCAAAGCCTTTTCCCCAATAGCGTTTGACGTATCGTAAACCCACGGCTCCACGCTTGCACTCGGTGGCTTTGCCAGATGTGCAACCCTCCAGGTCCAATTTTCTTACGTCCCGCCACATCGCAGATCGACAAGCGAGCAGCGAGATGGGCGGGATTTGGCACATTTTGAAAGACAGCCCATCCCGTAGTACGTCAATATAGTTTCTAACTTCGACTTACTAACGCTGATGCTGTAACTTCCACTTAACCCATTAACTACATAACAAACCCTGCGGTTGTAGAATCGTAAACTACCGCAGTACACGTCGTACTTAATAATTGGTTACAAATTTCGTCTCAACGAACGAAGATTACTTGTTCATTATCGTGTTTGTAATTAAAGCTAGCGATGCAAACATCGCGACAAAATTAAAAAGTTACACTCTAGCGATTCCTCGTGCATAAGTGAATCGAAAATGTAGAACGAAATTTTTTCCTATCGGGCTTCGATTTCGAGAAAATTGAAATTTTCATATTCAAGTAGTACGAACAAAATCAAGGCCGACGTGTCTGACCAGTGCTTGGTATTTCTACTTAAATCGACACTTGTGAAGATATTGATGGTAAATAATTAGAAAATCTCCTGTTACACGCAAGTTATGATTGTATGAAACTATAATAAACGATAATAAATTACAAACAGGTCCAATAAATATTCGACGTTTTTATCGCGAGGCTACACCGTGTCTATTTAGTTTATACTATCTCTCGAGAAGAAAAGTGTCGAATTAGGGCGTATATCGAATCATTCTTCTCCTCTGTTTACATAATTGAACGGGGGCGCACCTTTGTATCAAAGTTCGTGACGAATCTCATCGCGTAGGGGCGCGCCCGAAAGAAATCGGTGCTTGGTAAGTTTATCGCGCGAGCATAAAAGCGGACTAGTGGCCATCATAAACGCGTCGACCCTCGGTGGATCGTAATAACTTCACGCAGATTTAGCACCGCTAAAAAAGCGCAGCTCGCATTTATTACGGAGTTAAATTGCCCGGCGAAGTGGCCTGGCCGGAATCGCCCGAAAGACTTATCGCGTCCAACGTATTCTCATAATGCCTGACCCACCGCAATGGCTCTAACCGTGCGTTAATAACGCTGACCGTTGCGTTAATTGACCGACGTAGCGGACGACGTAACGATCCCGGAAGATGGACGAACGTAAGACGCGAATTGGCCGCGAATGACGGACACATTTTTTTCAAAATAATTCCGACGGACAACGCGTATCGAATAGAATTTTTTGACAGTAGCTGTCGATACTTCATACTCCGGATTACGTACGTATCTGGTTCGTACAGAATCTTTAAAATCGCGGAAACGTTTTAAAAATTCTTTCCACGTAATTTTCATTGAACAACATTTTCGTAGACAGTCTCGCGTTAAACGATCCGGTGTGTTCTCGCGTCGCGCGGAACACGGTATTCATTAACTTTTCCCAACGTTTAATAAGCAGATTATATTTTACAATTTTCGAGCAACAGTTAGAAATCACCGCGGTCGGAAAATTCGAGGACCGTTTTATGCGAGCGCGGCGAGTTATTAATGCCCCGCGCGAGATGTTAATTGCACCATGAAGATAACAAGCCGCCCCGGCGAAAAAGGGAAAAAGAAATCCGCACGCCCGTGAACGGAAGTTAACGGCCGCGTAATTAATATCCGCGCGAGACGCTGAAACGGTACATTGTCCAGAGGCTTATGAATAATTGCGCGACAGAGGGACATCGAAATAAAAAGAGACAACGGTCCGCTAACCGGAAAAATTACTCGGGCTCTCCGTGTGCAGTTTGCGTGTAAATAGAAGGTAAGCCGGCCGCGCTTTAGAAAGTTTACTCGCCGACCAAATTAAGCGTTGGAAAATAATCGCGAACTTGGCGCGTTTAAGCGCGACTTTCTGGCATCGCGTTCTCTCGTGTTTCTGTCGTGTAATCACCGAAGACGGACACTATTTTCAAAACGAACGACAAATCTATGGCTAAATTTCCGTTGTGAAATTTTCATTGTAGGAAGAGTGGCGTTTATAATATTCTACGATTCCCTCTGGCCCGAATAACTGAAACGATAACTCTATATGCGA
Organism: Colletes latitarsis; assembly: GCF_051014445.1. Taxonomy (NCBI): domain Eukaryota; kingdom Metazoa; phylum Arthropoda; class Insecta; order Hymenoptera; family Colletidae; genus Colletes; species Colletes latitarsis. The sequence continues at coordinate 38,568,966 of NC_135137.1, read as the reverse complement.
TTTGCTCGAGCAATTTGCCCGGTTCTCCGTCAATCTGCCGGATAATCGCTTCGTCGCGAGCCAATTATTCGCGCGGACGACTGTTTCGAGTTTCGTTCGCGATGCTCTGGACATTAATTAACCGTCGACTTTCATTCGCGACGGCGCTCGCCAGCACGCTCGAATGGTTTATTTTCGCGGCGGTCATCCTCCATCCAGCTGTTCGTGGCCATCAACGAGCAAAACCCTCTGACGCGATCACATGTGTACGCGCAATTAAGGTTGTACGCGTTTCAACCGCGAGATATTGTTTCGCCTGATATAAATACACGGTTACACGTGTTTTAACTACCGCGCCTTATTACACCTATATTTAATAGAGCGCGAGTATTTATGGTTGAACGTATTTCGACACGCAACACGTTTGTCGAGTCTCTTGTATTTCGTTTACAAGATTTTCCAGACGAGTTACGATTATCTGCTGTTTTATTGTTCCTTAAATATTTTATATTTTACATCGTGATTTATTTGCCAGGGGTCGAGCGAATTTTCTCTGAATCATCCAAGATCGTTGGCGGAATTTACAGGGATTAAACGCGCGATTGTAGTTTGTTAACTGACGGGGGTTCGCGTTGTTCGAAGTTGTTCGTCGGGGCGCATTGTACATCTTGAAATTATTTCTCTAACAATTGCTCCTTTCTTTACGCGCCTCCACCCGGGGAGTTTACAAAGTTTCCGCGAGAATATTGACGCGCGATAACACGGAGTTTCGTAAGCGACGTGGTCGCTAATTACTCGGGACAGAGGCTTTCTGACGGAGACTTCGCCTTCGTTGATAGCGATAAGGGAACGTAAATCCTTAGGAGGAAATTGAGCGGTCGGTTAGTCGCATATAAAGCGAACCACGAAATTCTTCAGGAACATGAAAAATATTCGTGAGCTTTTGGAAAACTAATATTGCTCGTTACATCGATAATACTACACGGAAAAAGTTCTTGTTAAAAAATAGTGGGAGTTTTCGATCAGGAAACTCCAACGAATATTACGCAGTAATTAAGTGATGAAAACAGCGTTGAATGGTAGCACGATAATCGATACACATCTCTCATAAACTGATCCATTAACACGAAACACTCTACGTAATTGTAGAAATTCCTTGTAAAATGTTGCGTTTAAAAATTTTCGCCACTTAATAAAAGCGAACGAAATGCAGAAATTAAACGAAACGTTATTTTTTTTTTTTTTTGCATAAAACATCGCCGGGAACAAACGGTGAACAAGCTCGAGGGTGTTGTTTTCTTTCAGTAGGAAAATTATCGGAATATTTTTTACGGTATGGACGGGGATCCGGCCGCGTTCGAGCGAATTGAATTACACGCGTGCAACGTTTCAAACGAATCGAAAGCTATTAATTGTCGAAAATATTACGGAGATCCTATTGAAACCGTGGGTGCAGGATCGGGGAGCCGGATAATGGAAACGCGATTAAGCGTACTTGTTCGATCAGCGTATGTCATTCGACGATCGTACGGTGAAAAACAAATACGATCGACGATTCGAAAAAGAAAAATAAAAAAGGAAAAAAATAACAAATGCGATCGACGGTGAAAAACAAATGCGATCGTCTGATATTTATTGCGAGTGGATCGTTGAACAATCGTCGGGAATATGTTTTCACCCGGTAGAAATGAAATTTCAATGGTGCTCGAGTTAATCCGGCTCGTTTCGATACTTTCGATACATTTCGCGTTTGTATGATTTTGTTCAGCGCGTTGTAGCGTCGAGTATTGCATCCACAGCGTAATCGATAATCGTAAACTTCCTATCGTGAAAGGTTTGTAATCAGAGAAGGTTCGATGAGATTACAAGAAATTGACAATTTTATTAAGACTTTTTTAAACGCGATAGAAAATTCTGTAAAACCTATTTGAGCATACTAAAAATTCATCCAGCGAGCAATGCAAAATTATTACGTAATTTCTGTTTAGATTTGTGGGGTAACGATGTTTGTTTCCTAGAGTTTATATTTAAGGAAGGCTCCTGTGTGTAAGCTCAGGCTTTCCTGTTACTGCACAGCCCTTAAGAAACTTATCAAACCTCCTCAAACCGCCCCTTGGCAACGATCTTTAATCCCTGGCGACGAGGCATTTCGCTAACGTGATGCATACCTGCTCGACTGTAAACTGGCAACGAAAGCTCGAAACAAAGAGACAGCCCTAGGGTTGAAGGACTCTCGTTACCATTTGCTCATCCCGAAGGCGTCTCGCGCGTGACCGCTGACACGGAAGTGAGCACGGAATAGGCGGAAGAAAATTTTCAACGAAACCAATTAAGGGATCCACTAGAAGGCTCGTACACGCGTGACTATCTGGCTGTGTTATTAACCCCTTACGATTTATTTTCAATATCAATTTCTATTCGATTTCCCAACCTGTTCTCAAACATGGTATCCAAATACTTTGAATATCTTTTCGTTTTCACTCAAGGGATTAAGTAATTTATTATTCGCAACTTCAGAAGTATTTCTCTGAGCAATAACAGAAGAGACTCGACAAAATCGCTATGTACTCCATCCTCTTTCAAAATTTTTGCCGAAAAATTCAGGCCGGAATTTTAGCCGCTGCCTGAAACTTCTTGGAAATTTCAGGAATTCCGAGAAGTTTCAGGAAATCTTAGAAATGGCGTTATTTCTATTTGGAGAGGGAAAGAGGGGTAAGAAAGGGGTGTGAGCCCTTCTTTCTCGACTCCCACGAGACGGTCCGAACTTGCTTTGGGCAGCTACGGTGAATCGAGAAAGAGGGCATATGTCATTTTGTCTTTGTCGACCCCCCGAGGGCTTTGAAAGGATCGAGAAAAACGACGATTAAGACTCGGGTTTGAAAACAGCGATTCCCCGGAACCTCGCCCACTCGTATTATTTTTTTCGCTCCCCTGGCCGCGGTATTAAAATGTAGTTAAACGAATAAAGAAAAAAAGAATGTACAGTGGTAGACGCAAATTAACGAGGCTCCAGGCGTACGCAAAAAATTGCGTTGAAAATATTTTTTCGCGAATCGAAGGGCAGCGATGGGGTGATGGTGGGGAGGGGGAGGGGGGAGGCAGGAACCGAGCCGTCCGCGTAAACACCGCGTTAGCGAAAAATACGAATTAATGAAAAGCGCAGAACGGTAAATATCCGTTCGGGGGGGGGGTGAATGTTTTTCTGATACTCGATATGAAACGCCGATAGAATCTCGAGAGCTCTCCGACTATATGTTTACGGTACGAACGTACTGACTCGTTTGCGTTTCGATTTTGTTCCCCGCAGCTCCGGAAGCGAAGCCGCCAATTACCGCCGCCTACAATACCTCGGCCACGTCTATCTATTTGGCATGGAACCCGCCCAGCAGGGATACCATCCACGGCGAGTTTCTCGGCTATTTAATCGGATACAAGCCCCGGAACAGAACGCACGCTGAAGAGAAAAACATATACATACGCGATCCAACGGTTAACGTAAGTTACGTAAAAATACGATTCAATCTTTCTTTTCGCTGTCACGTTGCGTTTCGTAACGTTCGCCGTTTATTTCTCGTTGCAGAATCACAGCATAAACAATCTGGAAACATACACGCAGTACCTAGTGTCGTTGCAAGTCTTCAATCCGGCGGGACATGGACCTGCATCGACGGTCTGCGTGATGACCGACGAAGGGGGTGAGTTTCTTCAATATTTTCATCTTACCATAGTTGAAACATAGTAAAAACGGATTGGTATACGGTGAGAACTAGCATTAAGGTGCGTTTTTATGATTCAGCGTGCCCTCAAGGGGATTTCAATGGGTTTTTACGACAGAATCGAGCGATAGAAACGGTCGATTCGACGATAGAAACTCTGGTACGCGTCGTTCGAAACACTAAGCGCGTTCATGGTCGGGCGCCTTAAGGCCGATAAAACAGAGCTCTTCCTAAGCTTTCCTTGTATCTTCAGTCGATAAAGGCGACTGTTAGAGCGTCTACCTTAACAGGAACCATGATGGAAGGTTCCTACAAGATTCTCTATTTGACGATAGCTGGTACGCTTACCAGCGATCGCTGAGGAATTCTGGAACAAGTTTTTAAAACAACGACCGGTTCTGGCTACCCGAAAGAATCTTTTAACACGCGAAAATTGATAGGAAAGGGGAAATAGAACCACAGACGAGGCACACGAGTAGAACTTACATCCAATGTATTTATTTGGCCCATTTTTATGAGACTCTAGGGCCCTAATAATGCACATTGTTTGCATTTTGAAATATTAAAGTTCTTCAATCCGTTCAGAAGTTATGACGTTTTAAACATACGCATGAAATTTCAGTAGAATATACCTGTGGTCAGACATGACGTTTTCGGTAATGAATTTTTTTCTCGAAAGTGCGTAGGATTTCAAGGGTATGTCTATTAACCAAAAATGATTGCAATTAACCCCCACAACCGAAAATAATTTTTTTAGAACAATTTGAAATCTTTTTCTCGGCGAAAAGTTTAGGCACCTGGTCGGTATGGCAGTCAATTTGGGCCACGAAAGTCCATAAGGTGAAAGGTCTACTCGTATACCTCGTTTGCGATAGAACTGTTCGGACCGCGGTCGACGAAAGATAAAATCGTAGACAAGCGTGGGACGAGAACGTCGTTAAATTTGATTGGTATTTCGCTAGATGTCATCCAGCACTTGGTTTACGGCCGAATGATAAGAATTTATCAACTCTCGCGCGTGTAGTTTTACGAGGCTCGTATCCAGATCATGGCTTTTTTATCATCGCCGCGTAAAAGTGTGCCCAAGGAAAGGATGTTCCGCGAATCGCTTTAAAAGACTCTTAAAACGCGGAGCCAAGGTCTGAATTAATTTAATTATACGCCTAGTACGTAACGCTATATGCTTAATCGTATGTACCGGACAAATACGACGATTACACGACCAGATAGCGTCCGCGACGTAACGTCCATGAGGCGACCATACGATCTTGCCATAACTGGCGCAGACAATGATATCATTTAAATTCGTGGTACGTCAGTGGCGGTGCCTCGTTCGCGAGGCACGATAAAGACGAACGCTCGCGGTTTAGAAACTTCGTGTAAAATCTCCGCCACTACGGCTCCAGGTTTTCAAACTTCGCGATTAAATTTATTTCCGTTGGTTCAAACTTGTATCGTGTTTACTTTAATCGATTGACCTCGTGTAAATTAAAATTATACTCGTGCTTGGAACAGTTAAAGCGATGTGATAAAAATATGGCCTCGAAAAGGAAAGCGTCCCCTTATTCGTAATCTAATACGAGCAGCCGTTTCGAGGACGAACCTTATCAATTTCACCTGCTATCGTATCCTCGGATACGTAATTACCGAACGTCGTATCACGATCCCGCCGACTCGGAGCATTGCTTTGTTCCTCGTTGTTCCCCATTGTTCGCGCGACCGACGTGAGAACACGGAACAAAGAGTCAGGAAGCGAGCTACCACCTTACGGCTCGTAAAATTCGATTGCCTGAAACTTCGCGGATATGAAATCTCCTTCGTTCGGCTGATTCGTCGTTGTCGATCTACTTAACCGTGTAACGACAGATCGCGTGCAAGAAACTGGCGTTCACGGACCGATCTGGACCGTTTAAAACACGCTGTCGGTCGTACTAGCGTTTTCAGTTGAGGAACGAGGCAAGTAAAAATCAAGTTACGACCGTCTCGAGCCGCGGGAAATATCGAATCGCCGAGACGACTGCTTCGTAAAGAGAAGCAGCGAAATTTCAAAGGGGAACGTGTTTTAAATAGAAAATGGTTGCCGTTGGTCGTAGTCTCGATTATTAAGATGCTGCATATGTGTGCCAAATTTCGTGGGAATTGGTTCATTGGTGTCAAACTGGTTTAACTGGTGTTAAAGTTGGACATCGCGACACGCGACGGTTTCGTTCGTGCAAGCAACATGTACTTGGATAAATTTTGCGGTTGAAATTCGGTCGTCACTTAAATCACATCACGTTGTACGCTAAATAGCAACGAGGATATCAAAATATAAACAGAGTCAAGTTTGTATCAAGCGAGCGTTACTTTTCAATTTTGGATATCACTGAAATTTAAATACCCCGTGATTTTCAAATTTAGAAAATTGTTAATTGTATGGTTTCCGTATAACGAATATAAACTATACAAGAAAACACCGTTAGCAGACCACTTTTAGAGTATTATTGTATCTGGCCCGCGCATCCTGTTGACTGTTCATTATAAGCGGATGTATTATCAGATTTTTCCGTAGTCGAGTACAAAACATACCAAGTGTCCAATTATATCAGTGAAATTCTGTCGTGAATGCTCTGCTTTTGTTATAATAAAGTGCAAGAACGAAGTACACGTTTTTAGGAATAAATTGGCGTTTAAAAAATCTAAGAAAATTGATCGAGGAGGAACTTGTTACGTGAAAAGGTAAAGAAGATGTAAACGAAATTCTGAACAAAGACGAGGGTGATCTAGAAGCCGAAGCCATAAATGGAACCGACCATAACAGCTGTTCCCAAATAAGCGGTGATGAACATAAAATTGGTTTTGGTGCTACGGACGTATTTTATCGGCGGTATAAAATAACTGAGTGGCAAAAACAAGCCTGCAGGAAATGTTTGCAAAAAGTAAAGCTTCTAATTTGCTCGAAATAGTGGCTGGGTTTGAGAAACTGCCTATAAACTGAGGATAAAAGATTCGATGCTTTTTCTAGAAACGTTTCCCGTGGAAATTGTTCATAAAATAGTCTTGTATACAAATGTACGAGTTTTAAAAGAAAGAGGGATACCAAATGAAAGGATTTCTTAGACTGTTCATTTTACCTGGAATAAAAAGAGTTAACCGTAAAGTCATTTTTAGAACTATGGGCACCGATGAAACAGAAATAGACATGTTTTGAACTTCTATGAGTTAAAACAGATTTCTCTAGCATATACCATGTGGACCGAATAAACTGTTGCAAGCTGTTTTCTTAGAAACCAACGAAGACGGTTTCATTTTTTCTTTTAATTAAATGGGCCCTCTGGACTTTTTTAAAATGCATTATCTATACGTATTTATATCTGTCTAATAGGAATTGTGTTGTAATCTTAGGAATGCATCCAAGCAAAGAGGTCGTGAGATTACTTTCACGCGAACAGTTCGATCACGAAACTAAAAAGAAGCCGCAGCGTTGGCTGGCGCAGCGTGAAAATTGATGAAAGAAGGAAAACCTAAAACCCGAAGGGTTTGCTGGCAATTTCTCATCAGAGTCGAATCTTCCTCGATCGATCGATTATTAATAAATAACGCATGCGATGACTGATAATCTGAAATAAGCTGTTGCTTTTCATAGCGAATGATAAATCACGCGAAATAATATTGCCTTTTAACGATTCGTCTAAAATAACTGATCGTGCACGAGGCAGGTAATTGAAGGAACTATATAATCCGTACTTTATTACTAATAAATAAACTGCAATTTATTATCGCGGTATTACCCACAACTTCAGAAACTAATAACTGTATTTAACGATTTGCATAAATATATTTTCCGTCAATTATTATCGTTTTACAATTACGGTTCGACTTGGGTAACTTGAGTACTCTGTACCGTTAAATTTTAATATTGTCCATGAATCTTCATTGCTCGAGGAGTATTGCTGTTTCCTGATTCATCTATTTCCTTTCGAGTTTGAAACGAGCATCGTCGTGATTATTCAATTCTGTCCAAAACTCGATTTCGGATACCAAAGTCCAATATTCGGTTGGTTGAATCTAATTAAGAAACAGCAAATAATTGATTGTTCAAAGTATGTTTCGACTAATTGCAACAGTGTACGAGACTCGTAGTCGAGATTATGTGGGGCTAATTATGGTTTAAAAGGAACTCGTGGCGGGGCGTCATCTGCTCCGAAATCGACGGTAGCGCCGACGACGTCTCTAATGACATCGTTTCGAGATCACGCGAGAGATAGGGATCGAGCGTACAAAGATCGCGATTATACTCGGCACTCGAATCACGTTTCCGGCAATGACAGTTACGGGCCACGTGGTACGAAGATCGACTGCTACGTCCCTGAAAGCCCCGGTTGCCAGCAGGTTTCCAGCTGCTCTTCGACGCGTCCGTGTGGCGGCCGTCACTTGTGTGTCTGTCGTCGTCGTGGTCGGTTCGATCTCGGGGTAGGGCACGGTCGGGGATTTTCATGGCCGGTTGCGGGTTCTTTTCAGCGTCCCAACGTCCGTCGTTCGCGCTAGCCTGTACGAGGCGTACGCCTCCTCGTTCCCGTCGATCCTCCTCGGTCGTCGTTGGTTCGCGATCGCGTAATAATCGCGCCGAATTTCCCTTCTTGGGACTCCCTGAAAATCCATACGTTGGCACAGGGCAGGGACCGTGGCGAACGGAGACAGCGGGTGGAGAATCGAGCGAGCGACGAGGATCGAAGAGGAGACAGCGAACGAGAAATAGGGACGACGAGGTCTGTCGGCGAGGGAAAGAACGGGAAAGTACAGGGGGGGGGGGGAAAAATAAAGAGCGAGGGAGAAAGACGGACGGAAACGTGGGTACATAGACAGAGAAGGGTGGGTAAAGAACGACGGAGACATAGATATAGAAAGAGTAACGCGACCAAGGGAGAAAGAGTAGATGACAGAGAAACGTGGAGAGGGAGGGCAAGCCACGGCGTTTCGGTCGTCGCCACCGGCGCTCCGCCTCGCCCCACGGTCGATTTTCCACGATTTTTCACTACGGCGTGCGGTGCCTCCTCGAGAAGAGTGGCGTTGTGAACGCGACACGACAAAGTCTCTCTCGTCCAGGCGCGAAGAAGAAGCGATAAGCGGGGAGAGAACCGACCAGAGGGAAACGCGTTACGAACACAAGCGAGCGAAAAGCGAACCCACACACGTGCGCGCGCGCTCGCGTTCGCGGTGCCGTTCCTCTCAGTGTGTGACCCGTGCACAACCATTGCGCCGTAGCTTCTCTTCTGCGCCCCTCGTTGGTTCGTTCCCACTCCCCCTGACCGTTCGGTCTTTCTCTGACGCACATTTTCTACCGCGGGTACACGTGTGTACGCCGGCTTTTCAGGGGAAACGTGTGCGAGCTTACCGTCGGTGTACGCTCGCGCGTGCTCTTCCATACACATTCTCCCCCCTCTCCTCTCTTTCGGTTTCTCGTTATCTCTCTCTTTCTCTCTGGTTATCCCCTTCCCACGTACTGGTTACCAACACGCGAAAGCACCCGGTTTCTCTCCCTCTCCGTGTGCCCCCGTCCGTCCGACTGTCTGTCTGTTCCCGACTGGAGGCAAGCGGAGTAAGCGAGTGTGCAGACCCACCAAGTCACGGTTTACAGTACGCGCGACGAACGTTTGCGGCCGTGGGAGCGGGTCCTGTGCGTGCCAGTGTTCGTGTACCTCGCCGGTGGACCAGTGCGTCGTGTCGCTTTCGCAGGATCGCGACGCTCCTCCGCGGCTCCGTTCCACCCGTCGCGATCGTGATCCGGTGATCGACGATCCGTCGCGTTTCGCGAACTCCCAGCAGCCCTCGTGGATCCTGCCCGGCGGTGCCTCGACTCGAAATGGCGTTTAATTCGTCGCGCGAACGACGCTTATCCATCGTCGACCAGTGAGGACGCCTCCGTGTGTGAGAAAGTTTTCCAAGTGATCCACTGGCCCCCGAGACCGGTTCCGATCGCTTTTCACGAATCTGCCACGGATATACGCAACGATTCGCGTGGTAATGATCCCGGAGCCGGTGCGTGCTCCCCGGTACGAGAGTTCGACGTGGGCGGAATCGTGGCTCGAGGTTCAAGGGTCGATATGGCGTGAAGGGTTCTCCGCGCGGTGCCAAAATGACACTGAAACCTGCCCCCCTTTCGGGGGGATCGAATTATGCCCAGACGCGTCCTTTCTCTACCTTTTCGTCATTTAAAACGCGTCGATTGCTCGGGATACGTGTCAATGTCGTTCCTACCGACGATGCGTTTCTTATCCTTAATCGTAACGTATGCGCGGTCTGGTGTGTCGTCTCTCGTCGATGACGATTAGGATTGGAACGCAACCTCGGACGATTCTCCTCCCACGAGAGAATTCGATCGAAAAGCACCCGGTGTGGCGTGCATCTGCTCGAAACGTAGCGACAACAAGAGCGGCCGGCTTCGACAAAGGGCAACACCCTTAGCCGTCGAATCCGTCTGCCAAAAGAGCGAATCGATTAGTCTTCTGGCCGTCGATCGTCGCGATCCCACGCGACACGGTGTCACCGGTTCGAGCGACCTATGCAAATGCACCGATGCATAGCACGAGTCGATCCGAGTTCGTCCGCTTTCCAACGACTCGTCGCGGAATTGGATATTTCTCGTCGCGAGGGATATTGGAATCGGAAACAGCCTCTCTCTCTCTCTCTCTCTATCTCTCTGCACCACGCTATCTCCGTGTTCTCTTGCTCTTTCTATCTTCCTCTCTCTCGCTCTGGTCGTTCAACGTCCTTCTGAAACGGAAGTTGCCAGGAAATCGTCGATAGGTCGTCGCCAGTCGCAACGTTTCTCGCGCAACGTGGATTTAATGGATGTGTACGCTCGAAACCGGATGTATCGCGGACCAGAGGAACCGGACTCGTCCGAAAATAACAGAAGAAATTCGCATAAACCCGATGCTCCGTTTGATTTCGTCCGACCGTTTGTCCGTGTGCCGCTTGGTAACTCAGCCACGGCCTCGATAACGATTCTGTAAACAGTATTTGAATATTCTCCTAGGTCAGTTTAAACTCGTAGACAAACGTTACCGTTTCGACTCGAATACGCGGTTCCATCGAACGCGGCTTGTAACTCGAACAAAGGAATCAAACGGAGCATACACGAACGCCAAAAAGTTTCGAGCACCCTTCCGTCATCCCTGAATTATGGTCTTGTACTACTAAAATTGCTTCTTTCGTTCTGGAAAGCATATTATCTGGGTGTTACGTAAGACGTTTCTTCGGAGTATCGTGAAAATTGTACAAACTTTTCAGAAAATTCTGAACACTAAATGTTTACTAAAAGTCTAATCTTCATTTGAGAAATAAAAGATGCGAAGTTGCCCGTATAATTTCTGTTAAACGTTGAAGGGTGCTCCGAAATTTTGCGAACAACTTTTTAACGACACGATAATCGCGAATAAAGTAGCTTGGACTCGAACAGAACGATTCCGACGTTCGAGTGGTAATTTTTCGATTTCTTGGCACCTTTCGGTGATTTCTGTGTGTCGGTGCCGATGGTTAAATCACGGTACACCTTGTATAGGTGCACGCGTTGGAGCGTCGCACGCGAGTGAGTCATCCTTTATTGCAGAACTTGAATTTTCATCCTCCGATCGACGGAAGCGTTTTTCTGCGTTCGTCCTCGCCGACTCGTTGTCGAAACGAGTCGACAGACGTCTTCCTTCCCGTCCAACTTTCTGGGTACACAACTAGGATGAACGTAGGCACCAAAGAGTTTCTCCGTGACGTATAAATGTCAAGGCTCGCCGGCGATCGTGCACGCGTGCAGCGCAGTTGCGGCCGGTTCTCGGTTAACTTGCGGTTAATATCGCAATCGTTGAGTCATAATTGCGAGTCGTCCATCCGTTTGCTCGCCCCGTCTATTCAATCGCAGGTAAACAATTCGTCTTTGTTTCGAACCGCTCTTCCCAACACCTGGAATAATTTAAACGGTTTCCCGTCGACTATCGTACCCGAACCCCCCTGGTTCTCTTATGGTAATTCACCGTGGCTACGCGAAATGGATCTGCATAGATCTGCATCTATAAACTCTTTCCCCGATAATTGCCCATCGCGATTATGATTCTTTTCGGCAAAGTGGCTCCCAACGTTTCGTTTACATTTGTCTTCCAACTCGACAGAATCTTGTTCAGATATTTTTCATTTTTATTTACGAGTAACGGACGATCGAGAAGGATGAATGAAACGGAATGTAAATTCGCTCAGACCTTGGAGTTGCTAAAAATCGATGTCTGATCCAAAGTCGTATCCTGTTGGGATTAGAGTTAAATGACCACGCGATGCAATTCGAACGATGGCTTTTAGTATGTTGGAGAGCCAGAGAGAAATGCCCCTGGATGGAATTCTGATTTGGCGAACAGAATTTTCGAAACTGGTTATTTCGCTATCGATCAGCATTTCGTGTATTGGAAACCAGTGTTTCTCAAACTTCGACTCCTCGCAGACCTCCTTAACACTTTCACAGCCGACGATTCTAGCGCGTGACCTAAAACTGGGATCCGCGTGCAATTTACACATATCTACGATTGCTGCAGGATTCTGCTATTAGAATGTGAATTATTCGATAGAATAATAATACGAAAACATTTACAAATTACAAGTTATCGTTTTGCACGAGACAAAAGCAGGCTGAAAAGCTTCGAGTATATTATAAGTACAACGCGACGTTTATAAAACTATACACGAGATTTCAGTTGTTTCGAACTGCCAAGCTCTCCCAGATTTTAATAGAAATAAAATGCTACGAGAAAAATGTTGTTTTTATTCTTCTAATAATACACGAACTGCCACGACCATGTTTGCGGTCCTCCAGGGATCAACAGATCACAGTTTGAGAAACGTTGGCATAAACTAATAGGATTGCTATCGTGAAAACGTAATTTATATGCGAGAAGACAAGTTTCTCTCGCATCGTGAACGCTGCTCGAAGGCATTCTTTATATAAACTCGTACAAGATGGAATTGCCGTTTACGTAGATAAAAATAAAAATGTCGTGTACCCGGGAGTACAAATTTTACGGGGGAAAAAATACTTTATTTCAGAAATAGATGCTGCATACCAAGAATTAACTTCTCCATGACGTTTCAAAAATTTAATTCTCGTCTAATGCTCCATCTTTTTCGATTGTCGATACCTCGCGAGGTACACTTGTTGTTCCAGTGTCCCCCACATACAGAAGTCCATAGGTGTCAAACCTCGTGGCACGTGCGAGACACTTTTGGTATCCTGAGCGAGCAATCCAATTATTATTCAACTTTCTACTCACGTTTGTTGTAATTATGCGTGCCGAATGTGCATGGCATCCGCCGTGTTGATACCGCTTGAATTATAGAACACTCGATATACTATCTTCTAAACACACGGTCAAATTTCTGTTAAAAATTGCGCAAACTATCGATTGTTCGACCATCGAACAAAAAATAGGAAACGATTATTCGATTGTGCAAAATTTTGCACCAAACTTTGGTGGAGAGATTTCTGCTTTCATTGTAAAGAACCTTGAACTTGCAGGTCATTGTTCTTACAAATCTCTGGTAGAAGATAAGTAAACGAAAAATAAACGACCCTGAAGTAAAGAATCAACTAATTTCAGGGCCCGCGCGTCCCAGTTAACCGGTATGGACAGAATCGTTCAGCGTTCAATTTATAAATCGCGATTAATCTTCGCCCGTTCGAACGTCCATAATTTCGTATGACCTAGTGGCTCGCGGGGCCATCGGAACGAGTCCAATCAGCCTTTTCGAGGTCGCGAAGGACCAGTTTGGCAACCCCTATTCCGACGAACGTCCGGCAGGAACAGTTTTCGACAGCTCTTCCCCCGGTAGAACCGAATGTCGCTCGTTCTCCGGACACGTCGCGCCGCGGCGGTGTCCCGCGTGTCCCCTCGGTCTTCGGGTACTAAAAATACAAGGGGAAGCCGCTTTAAAACGTTCCAGAGGGGCCGTGTAATTATTGCTGGTTGGGCTGCGAACCTGATGCGCTCGTTGCTGCCGGCAACAGCGGCAGAAGCAGCCTTTCGTTGTTGCTACCGGCGGCGACGCTGCCCGGTGTGTATTCTCGACGAGAAACAATCGAGGCCATAATTCCGACTAATTGAGGCACTCGACGACGCAATTAGGACAACGCCAGATAGAGAGAGAGGGGGAACTGTGTCCGTACGAGGGTCGAATTTATTCTTCTGCCGTGGATTCCCGTTCCGCGGTTGGGGAACAACGAACGATCGGCCCGAAACGCGGCGGGGGCGAGTATCTGTCGGGACGAGACCAAATTGGGCGTTCGATCTCGAGCCACGCGTTGATATTCCGGCCACGTTGCGCGTACGCGAGGATGCAGCGCGAATGCAATCGACGACCACGAGTCCGCGTTGCTCGATACGCTTCGACGATTTCCCATTCCTTCAGACGGCCGAGGTACGCGATGTCGACCGATCGACGATAGCTTCCTTCGTAACGATCGTTCGCTGGTGAACCTTTCCGGAGAACGGCGTGACCAACGGGTGAAAAGGTAGAACGATCGTCTGGTGGTGGTTTGTTGTTCGTTTCGGTCACCGGCGCGCCATGAGGCGACGCAAACACCTGGTTCCCGTGGACCACGGGCCCGCGATGTAACGCGTGGCGAAACGGTGTGGACGATCGCGGGGACTCCTGTTCCGTCGCCGTAATCCGTGTCTGCGTTCCCCGGGGGTTGAAACGAACGCGATGAGAACGCCGCCAAGAGCAACGAGGATGGACGAATTCGTGAAATAGCCCGGAGAAGCGAGCGAGCCACGCCACGCCGCGCCGAGCCGCGCCGAGCCGAGCCGCTTCACAGCCGCAGCTGCAAAACGAAAATGTTGTGGGCCAGGATAGTCAGTGCCGCTCAACTGGCGGCCGCGGTGGCTATCATCCTGCGGATCCTATTCGCGTCCGCTGATCCGATCGCGTATACCGAGGACCAGTCGTACGAACAAACCACTGAGAACAACAGCGACGTTTATATAGGTAAATCGTATCCGCCTTCTATATCACTCGTTTATTAAGGTGATGGGGATGTCGAAAAGTTTGCATTTCTCGCCTGGAAAATGTTACGAGTTTTTAAATCTCTATTATCTTTGTAACAGATGAAAAGGCTCTTTGGAGTTAATTTATGCGTAGATGTTAGAAATTATCAACTGTACGGTTGTCGAGTCTGAGCGCTAAACAGGAGAGCCTTTGACTCCCCACTATGCTTCGATAAACCCCACTTTTCACGCTGCACGGTGGACTGACGTACGGGAAAGCGATCTATTTAGAAAATTGCTTCAGATTCCAAA
Source organism: Colletes latitarsis (assembly GCF_051014445.1). Taxonomy (NCBI): domain Eukaryota; kingdom Metazoa; phylum Arthropoda; class Insecta; order Hymenoptera; family Colletidae; genus Colletes; species Colletes latitarsis. The sequence goes on along the minus strand of NC_135137.1, from coordinate 38,553,959 downwards.
AGTGGTATCCGCCGAATTTTATTTCTGACTTTATAAAATTTTCAATTCGTGTCGCGCGTAAAGGTGCAGAAGACGCGTGCAATTTATCCGATTAATTGCCAGCATCGCTGATCCAGCGACGTTCCTCGGCAGAGCGATAAATAAACGAGGACAAAGTAATACCTCGGCGAATAAAATCCTTCTATAGAAGCTTTCATTATCCGCGACTTTTTAACGAACCTCGCCTTCCACCGCGTGTCCCGTTCGACGTATCGGCAGAAGGAGAAATATATGGATACGATTAACGCTCGAGAATTTATCGATCCAGCATCGCGAACGAAATACGAGCGATAAATTTAATATTCGCGGGAAACAATCGCCGTTTCCCCTGGAGATCTTAACTTTTTCCACTGGGGGCATTCCGCGGTACCATCGAAAGGGTGGAATCTACACGGAGAAACGAACTGAAAATTCGAGGCATCGTGTTTGAGATAACTGAATTTGAAAATGTATTGTTTTCACTGTTTCTACTTACGCTCGCGCGCGAATTTGAAGTCGACTTTCTGAGAGACGAATCCTCAAATGTAGATTCCTTTGTATAAATTTTATTTTAATTCAACTGTTATTCGAGGAATTTTCGTCGATTTGTGGAGGAGTATTCGAAGTCCCAGATAGCATTGTCGGTCTCGCTTCACGAAATATCGTTTTAATCTATAAATTGCCATTATCAGCGTTACGATAATACATATGTGTCCGGCTAACCGTATTATTCGTGCACCGGAGAACCAACCAGTTTGACACCAAACGGTTAATCGGATATTTCGATACCCGATAAAACTAGTTAAACCAAGAGCGTCGGTTAACCCCGAAATATTTCATCTTCACGAATTGATACTGATTTTGAAGCTCGTCCAAATCATAGATTATGCTTAATATTTGCATGTTTGCGAGACGAGCATGGATTAACGAATTACACAATTTATAATTATTATACGTTTCCATGAAAGTTTCGCCAAATTACAGAGTGCATTTATTGACGTCTATAAAGAACATTTTGTGGGCCAAAGGAACCATATCAACGCTCGGATTTTAATGAAACTTTGTAGGTGGATGGAGGACCGTAAGTCTTTGACCCATGCGCCGTCGTATGCGTGGGCGGCTAATCAGTTAGGAGATATTTAACAATAAAGATCGTAATCGTCCGCTGCTGCGTTAAGAAAACTTGCTTCTATCATGTTTTCAAGTGAATGAGTAGCCTTGCGGTTACGGTTACAATTCCCAACCGTCCGGCCAGGGTCGAGACCCGCTGCGGTAAAATTGTTTGTGTCTTGCGCTGTCTTTGAATTTATACAGGAAATAACGTAATCGTTTTTCTTCGCGCCAATTAATTCATTGGAATTTCTTCAGAAAAACTGTAGACACGAGTATAAATTTCCTTTGTTCTTGGGTCAACAACGGACAGTCGCAATCTTTGTTGTTAAATATCTCACGATTGGCCACCTACACTTATACGTGTCGAATACTTACGACGCTCCATTCACACAGAAACTTTATTACATTCCGAGCACTACGCTTAATGTGGTTCCTTTGTAAGCTATAACCATAAACAGTATCACCTATTGACCCTTGACCAGAGATGGGCAGAATTTTATTAGATCAATAAATGGTGAACGTATAACTCTCTTCAGCGATTTATTCGCAACGTTCATTCGATTGAACGGTTATGTGAATTTAGAACACGAAACGTACAGAGGCCAGCGAACTTTCCCCGTTCCCGTGCAAGTTTTTTCGTTCCTCCTAATTTTATACTTATTTCTTTGCGATCCAAAAACTGTAACCGTTCGTGAGAAAAGTCTTCCGCGCGATCGAGTATTTATAGCCGTATCTCGCGTCCACGTTGCCCGCAGTGAAAGGGTTAACGCGATCGTTGCACCGTCTCGCCTCGATCTACCGGAAATCGATCGTGAAGAAAATTCCCCGCGGATCGTTCTACCTGTAATCGCAACGCGCGCCTGCCAGATAGATTTTCCAGTAGCGTGCAACCGAGTCGCGCGACTCATTTCCTTTTCCGTCTCGATTTCGTGGAACGCGCCGCGGCTCGCGTATTACATTTCTCCCGCGGTATGTACCCGCCACACGGACACGCCTCTGTGTCCACCCAACGCGCAGGTTCCTTTTATCTCATTCTCGATCCTCGTCCACCCAGTTTCGCCTGAAACGCAACCGCGAGCGCGTTGCGTAAGCGACCGATCGCGGATTCACGGGTGCACGCGTTATCATAATGGCGCGAAAACGACGCGTCGCGTTTCTTCTACGGTCGCGATCTAGTTCCGAAACGTTAACCGGTTCCCGCCCCGAGGAAACGAGATGTCACGCGATCCTACTGAAATCCCTAGATCTCAAAAAAGTCTATCGAAATTAGTCTGTAGATCCACCAGAAGCTAACGAGACTTCAACAAATTTTTAAAATAAGAGTATTTATTAACACACGAATGTGGTCTGTTAAGTGCAACCCCTCTCGATGCACGACCCCCTTTACGTACGTTTCCCCAAATTGAATAGCAATAGATCTCCATCTCTATCAGCAGACATTCAGACCAATTTCTTGAAAGACTCACACCCCAAACCTCAACACCAGGCAATAAAAAGACCAATCTTCTTAACAAGATAATTTCCCATTTGAAACGTATGGTTCTCTTTCGTTCCTGTTTTGTATTTTGGTCCTTGTTAGGAGGAAGCAGATCCCGTTTCCGGAGGAACGATCAGCCGTGGACGTTCCTTCGTCCAGTCTCTGGTCCAGTTTCGCAATGGTCCTCGAACGACCAGTCATTCGCGGTATGCGTGATCCGCCTGCAAACGCTTCTCTTCTCTGCATCGTTGCAGCAACAATCGTGTACCGGCTGACCTTACGGTGCTGTGTCGGCCTACGTATTATAACTATGGAAATACGGTCGTGTCGCGCGTTTTTGCTCGTCCCTATCTTATTCGTTTTTCTGGTTGCAATTTTGAAAGTCAAAGCACGTTATCTTCCGCCCGCCATCCAGACGTTCTATTTATACGGTTGGGCGGGAGGATAGGAGTACGCCGACAAGGTCGCGACTCTAATTCGCATGAAATGTCTAGCCAGGGGCCTTTTTGTACGATTGCTAATGCCCATCGTCGGAGTACGTGTATCACGAATTAATGGCGACTTACGCGGCCACCTTCGTCGTCGCGAGGCTGGGAGAGACGCGCCTGTCGGTGGCGATAAACTGTGATCGACTGTAGGCGTTGATGTCGCTGCAGAATCTTTGTACATACGTGACTCGATGATTGGTCGAAATGAATCTGATCGATCTTTGCGTCGTGTATCGTTGGTCCCCCGTTGGTCAGAGCGACGAAAATGGAAGATTGTTTATATTATAGTTTCTAGTTGGTACTGGTTTTATTTACATTGCGACGGAGCACGTATGGGAAACGTGATCTAGTGCATAGAACGCGTATAATGAGTTCATGGAAGCTATGGAGCAGGCATGCTAAACAATGGCTACTCTATTAGAGTTTGCAACCTGCTTGGCCTTTCTGTTATTTTTATCTACTTTTCGTTTTTCAAGATCCCTAAGAACGATGGCCTGTTAATAGCGAAATTCTTAAAATAAACCCAATTACAAGCGACGAAGATTATCATTGAAAACGCGGTCACCTAAAACAAGTGACTCTTAATGGTCTATTGTAGTTCGTCTCCTTCGATATATAGGTTACACCGAGCAATAGCAGCGTAAGCGTCCGTGAATACTAAGTGCTCGACTTGGATTGTGCTTGTTCGGTTGATGAAATTTCAGAATGTCGCGATTAGAGTGAGGCACGTAGGCTGTGGAGATCTACGGCGGTTCTGCCTCCTTCTTCGCGCAATGAAATCGCGATCGTGCTCGATAACGTTAAATAGCACAGTCCGGCGCCGATTCGATCGATTGGAAAAATGCACTGAAAGGATTTCAAGTTCAGAAACCTGCCTCAACCAGGAAGTGGGAACCGTTTAACGCGAAGCGGGTAACCGACGATCGGTCTGTTTCTTATCACACGATTCCTTTCACTCGCACACGGCTGCTCATTGCGAACCAATCCTAATAAAGGCACTTTCGCCTATTTCTCATATCCTCGACGAACGCCTCTTTTATGCATCGCGGTAGCGTGCAGAAATGCCTCGGTTACGACTCTACTGGGTGGTCCGTTTCGACGAACGAACGTCACGGAAGATGATAATCACTTTTTTCATTACACGATATAACAGAGGATAATCATCGTTCTCGATGTTCCTGATACGTACAATTATACGTGCACTATGGGTTTATAAATTTCACTGAGAACGAAATGCACAAGTCGATGAAACCTAACCTCAGTAAATATGAGAAGAAAGTGAAAGTGTAGGGGTCTAAGGAGGTCGAGGAAGATATTAGAATTTGTCGATAGAAGATTCGAAGGTCAGGTTGGCTTTTTAAACGAATTCTGGATTCCTGTAATATGGGCGAAAAGAGTCTAGGCGTGTGCGATAGGTCAGTAAATCATAGCTTTCCAATAGGCGTGGCGCGTCTAGCCAGAAATTACCTCGTTTGAAAATGGTTTCTTCGCGTCGATCGAGTCGTTGCACATTGTTCGACGATAAGTTCGATCTGAGAAGTCCGAAGCCACACGAACAGAACAAACCGAAGGCTTCGATGCGTCAGGGTTCGCGAAAAAAAGCTTTGACGCGCGTGAAATGGAATCGAGTGGAAACGACAACGCGCGAAAACAGTCATCGAAAATCGTTTCGTTCCAGAGTATAAGATTAGTCACCTGTCAGGAACGTTACGTTCTAATTCACGGTAACTTCGCGACGAACAATTACCAGCCTCTGAAGCGCAATTTCCGCGCATTCATTCGCGACGGTGCTGAAATTCAGAGTCACCGGCTACACTAGCGTTCGATGCTCGTACAAATTTCAATTTCTCATTTGCATCGTGACAAGTCGCGCGAAAGATGTGTCGCGAGATAACGGAGACGGGGGATTCGAGGACAACGCATAACGGGCAAGACCCTCGGTCTAGATATTAAATAAAACTAACGGTTACGAAACCTAGTGGTCGCGACAGATTATTTCTATATGCTAGTAAAAACAAAATTTTTACTCCGTGATTACTTTCACGTGATAACTGTATTCTTAATTTCGTCGCTGATAACTTCTGTGCCTGCCTAGGAAGAAAAAGACGAGAGATTGTAAATTTCACGAGCGTTAAACGTGAGAAGTTACGATTCTATAGGTCTTTAAGGGGCAATCTGGTCTATAGAACTCTTCCATTTTACGGAGAAAAAGAGACCTTCTGCGAGAGTCGTATTGGGTCAGACGTTATAGTCAGCCCTCGTAAGGCGAAATTATTCGACGCTGTCCACATTCTACTTACTCGTAGTACCACATTCCCCTTAATCCGGGACAGTTCTTTCTTTCTGCAATACTGCGCGGAGCTAGGATTGCCCCTGAGTGCCACGTTCACGTTGCTAGAGAAATCCGACTTTTCGCGTAATTTTTCGAGCCAAAAAGTATTTTTATTTCCTTCGAATAATTCTGGACGCGTTACACCTATCGACTCTTTGTTGGAAATTTGTCGATCAAAATCGGTGGTGAATTTAGAGGAGCTCAAAGGTGGGGGCTAACAAAAATATTTAAAATTTCAAAGATTCGAGATTTCGAGAGAATAAACTTACGAAGGGGGAATGACACGAGCTCGTAGGTCGATCTAATACGTTATGCAAGAGCCTTTGACCCGGATAAAGGCAACGAATGCTAGGAGGGAATGTTTCGGTTTTTCCTGTGGCAGCCAGCAACCCGGAAAACTCTGAGGCTAAAAGGCACGAGTCCTCGATGTAATCGACGGCTCGTTCTCTCCTTTCTCTTCCCTTTTTCTGCGGCCAGCACTCCGCCACGGCGGAGAACGAGTTGCACGCTCGACCTTGCCTATTCACGTCGTAATCGTATTCATTTTTCAGGCTGTGCGTGCACGTATACTCGATATAACGTCGTCCGGTCGCGGATTCTAAAGGTTGTGCGACCGATCGTCGCGGCTCGCCTCTTCGTTTTCATCGCTAATGCGTCGTGAATACGAAACGAAACGTTGCCCGGTCGGATGTTTCGCGGTCGGGAAAAGTTTTGCACGAAGGGAGACACGCCGTGGAGTATCCGGGATTCGCAAAAGCTGCTCCCGTCGCTGTAACTCGCTCACAAAAGGAGCAGATGTATGCGAAACGTGGGAAACCGAAAGGATATATACGGCTTTCGCGATCCTTTTAAACTTCCAAACGTCGTTTTTCGCTGGTTATCGCGTTAAAAGTGAGAGTTGGGTTATCGGGTTAAATATCGCGTATTCAGGAATTTATTTTTCGAATGAAACGTTACGTAAATCTGAATCCCCGTCAACGAGAAATTTCCTTAACCGAGCAATCGTCCGTTCGTATAACGGAGATCCTATCGCGAGCAAATTAAAACGGAGAGATAAAGTATCCGTGTCAAAGTGCTACGAGCTATTTTTTTTTTTTTTTATCACGTAACTCGTTTATACGAATACGATGACTCCGCGGATAAATTTCCAGCGCGCGATTTGTCGTCGAAACGTATCGATATCTCGATGTAACCGGAGAAACAGAAATTTTCGCTGGTAACCTTTTATCCAGAGGCCACGAATCAATTTTCACGTTCAATTGCTACCTGACGCGCGTGTTCGGTGTCGCTCGTTAAGCTCCGTTCTCACGAGGGTTCAGCAACTACTCAATGACGGCGTATTAACCCTTCGACTGTGTACACACGCGCCCTCTGTAAGTGGACGACCGTTTACGGAGAGATTATGCATTTAATTTATTTATTTACTCGTTTATTTAGAGGTATTATTAGAAAGAAATGGACACCAAAAATAACAGATTTTCGGAGTTGTATTTCTCGATAATGGAGAATCGTACGTAAAGGTTTTAATTTTGGCTGAACAGCCTCGTTTCTTGCATCAATCTACCTTAAGGATACTTGCGACAGAATTACCCCTACCATTTTTTTCCGTTTACGTCTCTTCAGCTCGAGCGACCATCGACTCGAGTGGTCGACAACTGTGCAATTAAAAACCCATTTGTTGAATAGCTCGTTCGGGCCCCACTAGATACGAGAAACAAGTCTACTAAATCCGTTGAAAAATTCACCTCTCCCAATTCGATCGCTCCGTACAACGGATTTAAAATCCACAAATTATCTTTAGCGCTCGGTCTACCCAACATCGAAATTTCCAAAGCATTCGAAACATTTCGCAGGTGCTATATCGTTTCGTAACCGGGCGTAGAACACTATGTAACTGTCTAATTCTATAAGACGCGGGAGCTTTTAATATCTAGCGCGTCGTTGTCAGCCTCTGCACAGAGATCCGTGCTCGAGATCCACAATTAGCCAAGTGCGAGCGTGACCAACGGATTTTCCAAAGTTATTTCACTCGATAACGTCCTACGGAAAAATATAATTCTGCATTTTCCGCGCGTAGAGTACAGAATGCCCGGTGCGTCGACTGGTCGATGCAAAAATAGAACAAAAAGTCGAGTTCGTTGCCCGTCGCCCTCCGCGATGGCTCAATTTCGTATTTAAATGTTATTCGTGACCAAATATGCGGCAAATAGATGACGCTTGACGCCAGTTGCGCACGGTGCCTAACGTTTAATTCCCGTTCGCTGGCGTAGGAGTATCGCGTTACACAGAAGCACCGGAGATACACGGTGCGTTATTGAAGTCCGTTTGGTGCGCGTGGGATATCAGTTTGTACAGGGTATCGTTTGAAATAGGAAACACGGGCCGCCGCACAGGTCGAATATTTCGATAAAGAGCCCATCGACGATATCCCTAGAATCTGATCGCGAGATTCGTACTCGGTTCTCTCGCGTGCCATTCGACGATCGTAGATAACGTGGCGCGAACCTTCAACGCCGCCCCTATCGCAGCCCTGTTGCTAAAACGCCGCGAAATTCAATCGCGAAGCCCTACGGACGATAGAATGTTTCGTGCGTCCCCTTTCGTGTTCAACCCTCCGCATTAGGGGTGCGTCTCGTTAAAACACACATCGACGATCGTCAGACACGTCTGGACGGTTCTTTTAGACGCTAGAAACGTCTACGACATTTTGCATTTTCGGGGCTCTGAAAAAGATCCTTTTAGAAAGAGAAAACTATGAAAATTTTAGTTTACACCGTTTTTATGAATCTCGATTTAAAACACCACTGGCGATGAAAATATTCTAAGGTACCCAGAAAATTGTCTCGACTTTTAGTAGAGAATTTCTGTAAAATGTTTGTGGGGAATGCTCGATACAGTCAACCAGAATCATTGGGTGGGGTTTTAAAAATACTGCATACCAACGCGTGTCTGAAAGTCCACTTCTAAACGGTGGATCTCTGTTCAACTATTTTATTAGCCGGCTATCTAGAAATTATATACTAGTAACTGGACAGACGACCTATCCTAAGTGTGCAATCCAGTTTTCCAAACGAAGTTCTACGGTAGCTAAACGGTGGACCCGTTTTGTCACATATTTAAGCTTTTCCCTTTTGCCTGTCATTTAGCGTAGTTGGCGGAGCATTAAATGTCCCCGCGACAACTATTTTTATTGGACTCGAAACTCTCGCCTCTGCCGATAGTTGGCCGTCAGAACTTCGAATAAAATCGGAACTTTAATACGAATAATCAAGCTTGATTGAACCGGTATTGAAATTGGATGCCACGACTTTATCTTCGATATGTCGCTATTATTCTTAACTTGTTTCGAGGTCTAAACCCACATTCGTACGTGTGCAACTCACGGCGCGGAACGCACTTGAAGCACTTAACCTCTCAACCCCCACGCGTGTACGGTGCACTGATCCACGAATCTCTGTCTACGGTCAGCACGCTGTACTTTTATATAACTTTATCGTTTTAAATTTAAATTCAATCTTAAAATCAAATAAACTGCATTGCATTTATACGGGGTGTTCGGCCACCCCTGGGAAAAATTTTAATGGGGGATTCTAGTGGCCAAAATAAGATGAAAATCAAGAATATCAATTTCATGATTGCAAGTTATTAACAATCAAATTCAAAAATTTCAAATCGTTCTGGAAAAATTATTTTTGGTTGCAGGGGTCAATTATAAGCATTTTTGGTGAGTAGACATATCCCCGAAATCCTACCCAATTTCGAGAAAAAAAATCGGGTAGGTGTTGAAATTTTTTGGCAGAAAAAAAAATTTTTCAAATCGTTTTAAAAAAATTATTTTTAGATACAGATGTCAATTACAAGCATTTTTGGTGAATACACATACCCCCGAAATCTTGCGCATTTTCGAGAAAAAAATTCTGTACGGACGGAACTTTAAACGTTAATAACTTTTAAACGAAATCTCCATCAACAAATTAGTATTCTTGGTTTTCGTCTGATTTTGGCCTCTAGAATCTTCCATTAAAATTTTCCCCAGGGGTGGCTGAACAGTTCTGTATACACCGAAAGAATCCTATGTGTCTAAAGAATTGAGTAGCTCTCGTGGAAAGTTCGTGGCTGAAAGTTCGATCCCAACTTCTCCTAAGCTATTAGACCCTATTAGACGGGCGTATGTCGCAATAGGCTATTTCTGGTAAAAGTAAACGCTGGCGAGTCGTCTGGAAAGGGCGACGACATCAAAGTCAGTGTTTATAACGCCCTGACCACCCTCGTAATCTTAACTCCCGACTCGCGGGGGGTGTTTCTCCATACAAAGCGGGGTTCCTTCGTCCGCGAACATCCCCGTTTTCCTACGTGATCGATAACGAAATTCGTCGGGATTCGATCCGTCGTAATCGTATCTCTGCACACTTGCTCAAAGAGCATTTTGGATCGCCGGGTAGAATGCAACCGCGATTTTAGAGGCTGCGGTCGTTGGTACGAAACGCGAGGACGGTGTCTATAGAGTTACTCGTCGGCGCGAGGGGTCTGAGAAGACACTCGAGGCGAAATTAATTATTCAGACTTCGGCCGTCGCAAGCTCGCTCTCGTCTTTGTGCGCGGGAAATTGGAAAGCCACCTTGGAAGATGATGAGCGGCTGACGAAAGAGGAAAAATGAAAAAGTGGCGCGCCCGTCAAGTGCATCGACCGAAAAATAGTTTACGGAGCCGCGAATATCTTCTCGAGGATATCTGCTCGAAAATTAAATCATCACGAAGCTCCACAGAAGGGACAATAATTCAAGTTTCGATCGTAGAGACGAGAAAATATACGACATTATAAATTTTATCGCTTCCATCTGGAGCCATGAAAACGTCATCGAGTTAGATCCCTCGTGAAATTAAGCAGTTTCTGCCGCAAAGGTTCTATCGCTATTTTTAAAAATGAACGAGTTATCTGGGTGACCTATCTCGAATGCCCCACCCTGTAGATCTAATGGTCTCATCGCCTGCTAATAGTTATTAACGATCAGACCCGGCTCTGCGGCAGCTTGTTTAGCGGATTAATATTTATAAGGAATTTAGTAACCCCTCCCATTGCCCTTCGACGTGGTTACTATGTAATTCCTTCGTGCTTGGGCTCGATCCATGGATCGACCTCTGTACACTTCCTGCATTCAATCGGTATAGGTTGAATCGCGAGTTGGATTCCGCGTGTTTCACAATCGCATACGCGAATCCGTTCCCTAATTTGTTATATCTAACGGTTGAAATTATCAATTTCAAAATTCCCCACCAAAATACCCAGTTGGATAAACAAATTTTCGAAATTAAATTAAAACTGCACCGAGGAGGAAAGTGATAAAATGTGAAACAATTTTCGATCGTTCGACGCTAATTTTACATAATTATTTCGTTTTTGCAGTGCCAACGAAACCGCTAAATCTCTCGTCTCACGGCATCACGTCCACCACCATCGAGTTATCATGGTCCGAGCCGGAGAACGCCAATGGGATCATTTCCGGTTATCGTGTTTACTATATGCATTCCAACTACACCGACGTCCAGATGTACAAAACCAACGAAAGCGATGGCCCCGTCATCGAGTTTGTCTTGAAACAACTGAGTGAGTACCCTCCCGGGAAACCGTGGCTATCCCCTTGATTAGACCAGCGTTAATAGAAACTGCAACGGCGATATCTGTTTCGAGAATTTGTCTGGCAAACAAATAAGAGAGTGTACAAAGTAGGCTCGTCGATAAGCTGAAACTCTTATCAGACCGCGTTACGTGTTCCAGCTAGATGGCCGTTGCATTCCTAGATAACAAATTGGAATTGGGAATTCGACTAACGGAAGCGTTCGATCTTTATCTTTCGACTTAGAAATTACTTTCCTGTACGCTAAAAGTCTCTCGATAGGAAATCTTTTCTAGCGATTCGATAAATCCTAGTTCCATCGGAGTGTCCCGAAAATTCTAGCTTTTCTCAGACTGACCGAGATTCCTTTACAGATCCCGATACGGAGTACGAAATATGGGTGAAGGTCCACACCTGGAAATTCGAGGGCGAACCATCAGACCACATCACTCGTCGTACGGACATTTCAGGACCAAGCCCGCCGTCGATCTTGAACGTCACTTGCCAAACCGACGACTCGATTTACATCCAATGGGCCAGACCGAACACCTTCTCAGGCTCCATCGACTATTATTTTATCAACTACCGCGTCGAAAACAGCGACCATTACGAGAAAATTGAAGTGCAGGCCGAGAAGAATCACCTGGAGAGCGCGGTACGTTTCCCCCCCTTGTTCCGTCGCGGTGGCTGAGCGTCCAGCTATTACGAACGTGCCCAGCCACGACAGTCATTTTCCACTTTCCGCGTTTTTTTATCTTTTCACTCTGGTTATCTCCCGCCGGAGGAAAGGAATCGGCTTGGAAATATCGCTGGACTTGGGAACTCGAACGCGGAACCTTTCGTTTTCTCGACCAGTCGAGCTTCTCTGGCCTTAGGCGGATCGACTTCCTTCTAATCCGATACCGATACGAGGGAAAGTAGGGTAAAATCGGATAGCAAGTCACAACCGGATACCATTGTTTTTCTAACGTCAGCGATTAGCGGGTTGCTCGTGGCGCTACGACTCTAACAGCTCGCAGAACGTATTCGTTATCGCGTTGAAAAATGTCGAAAATTTCTAACGAAACGATTAGCTTGTTCTAGAAAATATTCCCCTAGGGACCAAATAATTTGCATCATAATCTGTTAGTACCCGGTACTTACTCCTAATCGTTGCTGTTACCAGGAACATTTGATAAATTTGCAGATGATTATACCGAATCTGACAACGAACACCGTCTACGAGATTAAAGTTCGCGGAGGCACGCGAAGCACCATTGACGATCGTGTTATCATCCACGGAGAGAATTCCATTCCCTGCAAAGTACGAGTCACCCGCAACTGCGACAAAATTCCACCATTGTTGCCACACGTCACCAAAGAGTTCAACAGCGGAGTGGTCGCCGGAATGATTTGCGCCTGTCTGGCTGTGATGCTGATCATCACGTCCTTCGTCTTATGGAAGTGAGCATCCGATCATATTTGTTTTTCTCCATTCGTTTTGGTCCTGCATGATACCATTCCCTTTTTTTTTTCGCGATTGACTCGTCAAGACTTTCGACGATCGGTACCAAACTTTCGACAAACAGAATTCGAGCAGAGAGATCAGAATTCTGTAACTTTATCGAGTTATTTTTAATTTCGAAATTACTAGTTTCTAATTTCGTAAATTTAGAGTTTCGCTCGCGGATGTCACTTACACGTGAGAACAGGCATGTCAAACTTATTTTTAACCGAGGACAATTTGCACTTTGCTGTCATGTCGACGGCTGTAGACAGAAATCCATTAAAAGCCACTTTTCAGTGAGTCACACCAGTCGTTAATCGTCGATTACGTGTACAGGCGCGTAGGATTCCGACGAAAATAATAATTTATATGGAAACGAGCAAAGTGATAAAGTATATAATAAAATAATGTTACTGTTCGGTGCAGAAATGGCTCGCGATCGTTTCTAGTCAAATATTTCTTCTTCGAATATATAAAGGGCAGCGTTTGGTATGCGCGAACCTAGCAAAAATCCTAAAAGACCGGACTCTTCGAATTAAATTGACAAAGTCGATCGTCCTCGGGTAATTACGGATCCGCGTAGCAGTCACGAACGAGGTATTAAAAAGCACTCGGCCGGTGCATCGTACGTGCTCAATCTTCTCGGAAGTCATCGCGTGGAGTTCCTTCCAACGGTCTGGTTTCGCGATATTTAGCCTGGCTACGCCCCGTTCGTCGCTAATGGGACAGGAAAACAATAACACGGATGGCAAACAGTCGTTCTAGGTGCTTCTCCGATCCTGGTTCCCCCTCAACCCTTGCCTCCTCCTTCTCCTACGCTAGCGGGAGGCTTATCAGACCCGATAACAGCTGGGGAACGGCGTCGAGGCGCGACATATCTCAGTTGACCGACGGCGTATTCGCGAAGCAGATCGACACGGCGTCTCCGTTCGTCGAAACACGCGTGTCTCGATCTCGAATCTTTTCGAATAGGAGAATACTTTTGGAAGACCAGTGATTAGATCTCTCGAAGGAAACTTGTCGATTCGCGGGTACCGATCGTCGTGGCTTCGTAGATCATGGAACGGACGATGGAAATAGCGTGACGACGGGATGAAGAAGTTCAGCGAATCGTGAGTTCAGGAAATACGTTGTAGAACGCGCAGTCGTGTGTTCCTCGAATTCGTTTATTGCGTTTGCGTTCGGTTTCGACAACGCGAGACGTTGATAAGGAACGTTCGAGTGACTGCGCGTATCGTTGCCCCGCCGCGATAAACGTTTCCCCCCTCCTCTCCTCTGTTACGTTCTCCTTAAGTTTTTTCGTTAAAATGCATGCTTATAGTGAAACTGATCAGGCCTTGCCTGAGGCCAATTTTCAGAAAATGCTTCCACACCGCCTATTACTGTTTGGGCTACCCGCCGCGGAGCGTGCCGACCCTCCAGGAATGGGAGAACACCGAGCAAGATGGAGAACGGACGGCCGTCGTAATTCAGAACTTCGTCGAGCACGTCACCAGCCTCCACGCGGACGGTGACTTCAGATTCAGCAAGGAGTACGATCTGATTCAATCGGAGTCCGGAAAGTTCGCCACGGAGAACTCGGAATGCGTCGAGAACAAAGCGAAGAACCGATATCTGAACGTATTGGCCTGTAAGTACCTCCCGATTCGCTCAACGTTTACAAAGAGAATATTAAAATAAATTTCTATATACTGGAACAATCGCCGCGATTTTCCTTTTCTTCGTCGAGCTTCAACGCGTGGACTTCGGTTAACATTAAACATTCGCTCCGTTTGACCCTGTTTCCGAGTTGCAGCCATTTTCGTAGCCCGACAGTTCTTAATTACAAACTGACAATGAGCCAGTATTCCTAATGGAAGATTAACAAGTCAATCTTATGTCAATTTCTTGAGTAGACAATTGTATGAATTATTGGAGGAAGTTCCATTAGATGCGCGTTGCATGTGGTTTATGCATGACGGTGCATCGGCACGTTTCGGTATCCAAACGGTTCTTGAACGAATTTGCAACAGATGGACAGGTCGTATTATAGTAATTTGTCTTTTTTTTCTTAAACTTGGGCGTGACAGAAAATACGTCTACTTTAATTATTTTACGTTCTGCTATTTTTAGCACACAGAACGAGAGCATACTTAGTACTTTGAGGGCAATACAGTTACAGTTATCGTGTAATAAATTAATATCTTGAGACGCGCGATATTTTCTGACAGAATGGTCTCTTGGCCTGAAACTCTCGTACGCCCAATTACCACGAAGTATTACAGCGTCGAAGTAATTGGATATCAGAATACGAAAATATCGCAGCGGCGGAATACCGAAATAATTTATTTCGATCGGTTTTAAGCTTCGACAGGTCCGCGGTACCGCGCAGCCTCTGTTTTTCTTTCTGTCGGCCCACCGACGCTGGATTCTATTTTAACCAGCACGAGTTTCCCTTTTATCCTCGCGATATACACCGCGTTTTGTTCAATCGGATCTTACGATCCAAATTTCTCATCTACAGCCTAAGAATAAATTTTATTTAGATATTCTCCGGGACACATTTTTCAACGAAGCATTAATTTTTCTCGGTCCTCGCCAACTGTCGCGGAAACAGCGAGCCATCTTCCGCCGAGTCACGATCGAAGCACGCCTCGGTTGAATCGATTATCTTCGCGTAATAAAGCGTGGATTTTTACTCCCCTCCGTCGAGGAGTAACTGGATCGTCTCCGTCGATCTTTCGTCGGTTCGTCATCGCGCGTTTCACCTTCGCCGAGACGGAAACGGAGCTGACACAATGCGACAATTGTAATCGCGCGTATCGGAAGTCTGCAATCGTCGCAACGTCGGCCAAACCTCGCGTGGAAACGGGCCGCCGATGGAGCAGAAATTACGCTAGCGCTCGCTTTCTACTCCGAATGGCACTCGGGGCTTTCGTTTGATTCATGAAACTGGCTGGACCTAAACGATCCTCGAGTCTCGTGAAACTCCGCGCGCCGCGAATCGGGCAAAGTCGTTTCTCGTTTGCCAAGATGAACGTCCCCGGAATCGTAATCGAGAATAAAACGAACGAAAGTAATTACGAAAAAGAAATCTTTTAAATATTTCTATGTAAATATATAATTAACGCAATTCTGCAATTCAACGTATTACGTCGGTGCACTTTCTTTTTCATTTACTCGGTCAAGCGTGTGAACGCAGCTGGTGACTGGAGAAGCGACCAATGAATGCACAATGAGGGTACTCGTGTACTAGTAAATAAACGCAATGGTCTCTATAGTAAAGCAAATGTGGAAGTTCGATGGAATAGAAACGATTAAAATCTGTAAACATTAAAGGGGATAAAATCTGTACACAACGAAAGGTCAACACCAGGAAGTTGAGCTATAGGAAAAGTTATGAACCACACCCAGCATTGTTTGATGCTGTAGGAAATTTAGCTGACATTAAATCGATCACGATCGAGATAGATGAACTGCACGGGACAATATTTTACCATTATACAGGGTGTTCGGCCAACCCTGGGAAAAATTTTAATGGGGGATTCTAGAGGCCAAAATAAGACGAAAATCAAGAATACCAATTTGTTAATGGAGGCGTCGTTAAACAGTTATTAACGTTTAAAGCTCCGACCGTACTGAATTTTTTTCTAGAAAATGCGTAAGATTTCAGGGGTATGTATAATGATCAAAAATGCTTGTAATTGACACCTGCATCTAAAAATAATTTTTTTAGAACGATTTGAAAAATTTTTTTTTCGCCGAAAAATTTCAACACCTATCCGATTTTTTTTCTCGAAAGTGGGTAGGATTTCAGGGGTATGTGTAATGACCAAAAATGATTGCAATTGACCCCCGCGATTGAAAATAATTTTTTTAGAATGATTTGAAATTTTTTTTTTCGTCGAAAAATTAGACACCTTTTCGAATTTTTTTCTAGAAAGTGGGTAGGATTTCGGGGGTATGTCTATTCACCAAAAATGCTTATAATTGACCCCCGCAACCGAAAATAATTTTTTCTGAACGGTTTGAAATTTTTGAATTTAATTGTTAATAACTTTTTAACGAAGCCTCCATGAACAAATTGGTATTCTTGATTTTCGTCTTATTTTGACCTCTAGAATCCTGTATTAAAATTTTTCCCAGGGGTGGCCAAACACCCTGTATAATCGTTTTCGAATACCGAAAGAGGACGATGCAACTAGATGAGTCTAAAAAGACTCGAGAAACTTTAATATTCAAAAAGAGCTCGATATTACAGAGAAAGAAGCCCAATATTGGAAAGTTAATCGCTTCAAATTGTTCTTTAATGGATGTTTACAATGGCTTAGTTAAACATTTCTTTCTAATTTTGTCAAAATTGGTTCTACGTGACGCTTGACCTTACAAGGAATTCGCGAAGAGTTCAACCTTTGAATTTCAATAAGTTCCCCACTTCTGTACTGTAGAATCGGAATATTAGAATTCCATAATACCGGAGCACTGTAATGCTAGATAGCAGACATTCTAGAATACCAGAATACAGGAACCTGTCTCCGTTGACATATTTTAAGTCGACTTTCATTCCACTTTGCATGAGTCATGCTCAAACGGCGCGCGAAAAGTAAACCATATCGAATGAAACGCAGTAATGACGAATTAGCGTTTAGAGTCGCGATAAATCCTCTATTCACTTTCCTAAAATCGACTGTTCAAAATTGCAAGCAAAATAAAAACGTAAAATAAGAAATCAGATAATCAGTCTATCGTGCGTAACTTAAAAAAGAAATAAATGGCTTGAATCGATACAAATTCGAACAACAGATTTCGTTTGTCGATGGAAGGGGGTGGCTTAATTTCTTACAACCCCTTCCCCATTTTGTTCGCCACCGACAAAGGTTTGGATAACGAAATTTCTACCGTATTATCCTGCAACATGTTCGATTTTACAGACTGCATGTAAGCGCGGGCTCCGATGCAATTTATCAGCTGGCTCGTCCAGAGACGAGAAAAGATACTGCTTGACGATTTTCTACCGATAAGATATCGCGAACCGTGGCGATAAGAAGCATCGTAGCCGCGAATTCGACGAACTCGGCTCGAAGTTCGCGATTCTGCGAGCATTCGTCTCGAGCGTTCGCAATGTTATCGGATTAACGAGCAGTTCTCGTTCGTTTTTAATGTGAGTGACCGGCAGCACTCGACAACGAGGTCACAGATGCTTCGTGGCACTGCTCGTTAATGCCTATCAGCGAGAGAAGGAAGAAGGGGAGAGAGAGAGAAAGAGAGATACGCGATCACCTGGTCGAACGAAAAATCTACAATGTCGATCGGTGAATTTTCAAAATTTAATTAATCCCATGAGATACCATCTACCTTGCTCGTAATTAACTTCGTGAAACTTTTATTTATTTTACCAGCAATAATCGTTTAATAACTCGAGAAAGGAATAATGCGAACGAAAAAGTATATACTTGTTTTTCACTCAATTTCCCTTATGGGGAGAATTAACTCTGTTGTAACGATACTGTATAAAATTGAGACAATCTTATCGTAGTACCCACACTACACCGCTAATCGAGTGCTATTCGATAAATAGAATTTTATTCTGTTACATTCTCTGCTATCGTTTATTCCTGCAGTTTTTACTTCGAGTGCGTTTTATCTTGCGTCGAAATTATAAATATCGACGTGTTAATTCGAAGTTGATCGACGAAGAAGTTTAGGGTTTCAGCATCGGCGTTAAAAACACGTGTAAACGATTTCAGCCCGCAGACGGTGATAATGCCAATCGTCTAAAGTTAAGCAAATGTTTTGATGCATACCACGAGCCTCGCAATATTATTTCTGCGAAACGTCTTCGCGGTTTGATCAAAATATTTCGAAAGGTAACAAAATTGACGGTGTTTTTTGAACCTTTTATACTTGTCCAGACATCAGTGTGCGTCGAAAACTCACCCACCCACGATATTTGCTCGCTCCAACCATTGCTTACATCCCTAATTATAAGAAAAGCTTATTTCTACGCCATCTTGAGGAAGCCGTATCGCAAACGTTTCAAGAGCTACAGACAAATCCCTGAATTTACAAACAGAGTATAAAGACTGACACTAATCGACGCTAAGTACTAAGTACCAAACGACTCGATAGCGAGAACGTTTTTTTATCGACCAAAGAGACTCGGTCTTTTCACCAGGCAGTCAGAACAAAAAGTTATCGGTTGAACAGATATAGAACGATGTATATTAAATAACTGATAATTAAATTAAATGACAAAGTGTACGTAAGGTTTAATGCGAGCCAAGAAAGTTTTATGACGGTGCATATCGCAACTACATGTGCTCGGCCTCGTCGACTGGCCTTTTTACATATTTTCAAACCACGAGCAAACATTTGATATATCATTTTACATTGGTACCGAAGTAAATCCTTGATTCGTTCAATTCGAAAGTTGTCGAGCTATTTCGATCGCGTATCACGCAATGCGGATGGTCGCGAAACGAGAACACGTGGCGAGGCGTTAGGATAAAAATCTCTTTCCTTCTGCGTTCGCAGACGACCATACTCGTGTACAGTTACTGGCATGCGGCGGTGGTCCGTCCAAAAAGGGACACGATTACGTGAACGCGAATTACATCGACGGATGGCAGCGTACGCGGGCCTACATCGGCACTCAGGGCCCGCTTCCACCGACATTCGACGGATTCTGGCGCATGGTGTGGGAGCAAAAAGTATCGATCGTCGTGATGATCACTAATCTCGTCGAACGTGGACGCGTAAGTATCGTTTGTCCTTTAAATCTACGCGGGGACTTGATGTTATCTCGTCCCTATCGCTATCGATTGCGCGCGATTAGAACGGGGAACGAGGCGTCGAGGATGAAACTTTTCTTTACTTTGCAGAAAAAATGTGATATGTACTGGCCTAGGACGGGGACCGAGATTTACGGCTACATTCAGGTGACTCTGCTGCGGGAGGACATTATGGCAACGTACACCATTCGTACCCTCCAAATTCGTCATCTGAAGGTTGGTTAATCCACGACAATGGCAATTTTAATTACAGAGAATCATGTGAATAAATTGTGGTACAGTGGGTGTATCTGGATGGCCATAAAAATTGCATTTACAGAATATTTCAGCATGCCATTTTGTATGAAAATGGTTCTATCATCGTCTACAATTTGATATGGTACCGGTAAAAAAAATACTCGTCGAAATTGTCAACAGTCCTCTTAGCTTTCTTTCGATGAATTCTCGAATTAAATAATACCATAGAAAACCGTCTGTCTTAACACAAGCAGGTCAAGAAGAGGAAGAACGGAGTGAACATGGATGAACGCACCGTATGGCAGTATCATTATACCGGTTGGCCCGATCATGGAGTGCCAGAACATCCTTTGCCAGTATTGAGTTTTATCCGAAAATCTTCTAATGCCAATCCTCCGGACGCAGGACCGATCGTTGTTCATTGTAGGTAAGAAAATATGTCGAACTATTTCAATGGTTTACTACGCTACCCCAAAATATGGAAAGTCCCTGCCCTGTTCGAAACACGCATATTGAAACCGATTTTCTTTCAGTGCTGGCGTTGGACGCACCGGTACCTACATCGTCATCGACGCCATGTTGAAGCAAGCCAAGTACAAGAACGAAGTGAACGTATTCGGGTTTCTCAAGCACATCCGTACCCAGCGAAACTTGTTGGTTCAGACCGAGGAGCAGTACGTGTTCATCCATCACGCTTTGCAAGAGGCTATCGAGAGCGGCGAAACGAACATCGACACGAACAAACTGATCACGTATGTCCAGGACATGTTGAATCCCAACAACAAGAACACCGACGCTTGGAACAACCTCGAAGCGCAGTACAAGGTATCTAAGCTACAATTCCATCAGAAAGATGCTTCTTGTCCGTTTTATCGACATTCGAAATCGAATCTCTAGTTGGTGACATCCTGGAAGCCCAAGGAATTTCATCTGGTGTCAGCGATGAAACCGTACAACCTCCACAAGAACCGTAACCAAGATGTGATTTCGGTGGACACTGCTCGCGTCCATTTGACGCCGAAAGCTGGAATCGACGGTAGCGACTACATCAACGCAACATGGATCGCTGGTAAACGATCTGCTCGGTTTCTGATCATCGTTAGATCGACGGTATCGGAGACACAGAACGTAGACGCAAATTCTGATTTTCAGGCTTCCACCGCAATCGCGAATTCATCATCACGCAACACCCAACAGAAGGCACGATCATGGAATTCTGGCACATGATGTGGAACTACAACGCTCAGACTGTGGTCATGTTAACCGAATGCAACGAGGCGAGTATAATACGCTCGATCTTGGCGCGTTAAAATTTTATTTGCCAGCTCTATTCATTTTTCGCGATTTCGTCGTTTTTAGGAGTACCCGGAATTTTGGCCGACCGAGGGCAAAGATCTAGAATCGGAGACGTTCTGCGTACGTTCTTGCGGGATCAAGGAAACCGCCAACGAACTGATCCTGCGCGAGGTGACAGTCCGATCTCTGCAAGACGATTACGAACTGAGTGCCAAAATCGTTCAAGGACAGCGATCACATCCCGGTTTCTGGCCGCACAACACCAATCCGGGATTTCTCGTCAACCAGATCCACGAATTACACAAGGAATATCAAAACGGTCCGATCGTCGTGATGGACAGGTAATTTTACGCGGACTGATGGAATTTCTTTCGACGGAAATGACGTTAATTTTAATTGGATTCAGGCATGGCGGAGTGGAGGCTGCGGTATTCATCTTGCTCACGACTTTGACCAAACAACTTGAATTCGAGAGGAGTGCGGATATCTACATGTTTGCGAAGCTGCTGTACATGAAACGTCCTGGAGTCTTCAGATCGAAGGTTCGATTCGAAATTTTCATTCGATAGCAGTGCAAGGGTTGAGCAAATTTTATTTCTTTCTAGAGTCGTTCTTGGCAAATAAAATTAGCCCACCTCTGTGTCCATTAGTATGCCGAGTTTTCTCAACGTTTCTGTCCTTTGCAGGAGGATTACGCACTGTTATACTATTGTCTGGAATCCATGTTGAAATGGAACAAAAATCACGACAAACCGGATCTGAATTCCATGGCCAACGGCCACGTATCCACGATCATGGATCCGATCGACGTACCGACCTCGTCAATGAAACACATGCAAATGGATTGCGCGCAGAACATAATACGCGAAAACGCTACCGTAGAAGTGAACTCGATGCCCGATTATTCGATTCCGATCCTAATGGACCATACTATGGAGCCGTGCAGCAGCAGAAGCGTCGAGAGTTGCTCCACCCACGTGGGGATCGATCACGAGAAAAACATTGTCGCGAGGCACCGGAACGTCAGCTATCATAACCACCCGGGCAGTGTCTCTGTCATTGTTGACGCAAACGGATACGTCACTAACGGCAACATGCGCGTGCCACCAGAAGGTATGGAGACGAGCTGCAAGATGTTACCTCAATGATGCCTGCTGATGTTCAGTTGCAGTGATTCCTCGAGCCGGCCCGAGCCGCTGTAATCGACCGAGCTCTGGACTGCCCGAAGGGTAAAGCGGATTCTGTGAGTAGTTTGCCCGTTTCACACTAATCTCCCCACGAATTCGATTTCGCTTCAAGGGCTGCAACGAATTTTGTAAACGCAAGTCGACAAAACTGAACGAAAACTGTTCGGTTCGATGGGGGAGGTTCTTTCGAGTCGAACGCTATCTTCTGCTTTGCACGATACCGATTAAATTAGACACGTCAAGCTCAATTTATTCAGAGGATCAATTGTCTACCATCATTTTCTCATGCAGATACGTACAGGTTTCGAAAAAACTAATTTCTACGGGAACAAGTAAATACGGCTAGAAGAGAACCCCGAGAACCCAACGTTTTTCGAGCAGTTTTTCCAAATACACGCCATCAGACTCAACAGACTAAACGTTACGAGGATAGTTTCGAAAACACGCAGCTTCCTCGACACCGACATGGAAAATGATAGACGCGCGATCGCAGATGCCGAAGGACCGAAACACGTAGCTTGACGTTAGATTTAAGAAATTTTGTTCGTCGTCGATATCGCAGCCAGAAGCTGGAGAGTGTTTACTAGCGAACCTTTTTCTCTCTGTATCACCCACACAGGCAACACCGCGAGAAGCTGTAGAATGGACACGTCTTCGCACTAACGGACGATCGGCGACTCGATTCTAGGATCGGCCAGAGAAGGATGCTCTCCCCAGCACGTTCAGTGTAAATATTAATCATTCGTGTTTAATAGCGCGTGCGCGAGAAAAATTCGCGAGAATCGTACGCGTGCACGCGCGCCATTTACGAAATCGCCCGAGGGCCTCGTTCTTAGCGTCGCGCTGGGTGGCAAAAAAAGAAGAAAAGAAATGAGAAAAATGAAGGAGAAAGGAAACAAATAGCAAGAACACTTGTGCTAAGGCACGCCGCCTAAGAGGCCCTCGTTAACGTTGTTTCATCGTGAAAACTGTACGCTCTTCTTCGTTACTTGTATATACACGTGCAAACACACACGTACATAATCACGTATACACGCAAAACAATCTCCACGCACGGCCATACATGGATATATATACATATTACGCGTAATACGTTTTTATAAGTTGGTTCGACCACTTATTTACCAAAGAATCGCTTAATATTCGCTCTCGTTTCGTTTTTAAGTTTCTCTTTTTTTTCTGTGATTATTCGAGCCGCGGATCGATCGATCGAATTCGCGCCGTTCGATCACCCGGATTTAGACGTACGTTCCGGTTGCCGTTTCGAGGCCACCCCCTTTGTTTCTTACCGACGTTCGCGGATACGCGATGTCACCAGGAATTGAAGATCCGTAAGGTCGAGCTCGACCGAACACGACTTTGATAACGAACGAAACCGAAAGTGAAAACGTATAACAAAGTCGTGCGACGTAGACGCTTAACGATTAAATGTAAATCACTGAATGGCTAACTAAAGGAAATCATAAACTCGATCGCTACCAAGTAAAATCTGTGAAAAACTAATAACCGATATAAATGTAAACTTACGTATAATGTCTGTATATGGTTATGCTTCGCGTCTGGGAAATAAGACGTAGAATTTAAATAATTAAATATCTTAATCGATTAATAACAGGTAAGGATTAATTAAGGGAACGCATAACGTCCTAATCGAACGTAAGACGCTCGCGTAACATTCTCATAAACAATTTTTCATGATAAATCACGGTAGTATTCGTATTCCCGCGCGACTTTCGATCCACACCGATCGACCATCGAAGCGCGACAACGAACAAAAACACTAACGGCGACGACAATCTTGAGCGTTCGATAATTAACAGTTATCCGAGCGCGCTCGCGATCGCGCACGATGACGTCGATCGAGCAGCTCAACGGCGAACGCTGTACGAAATTATGTGATCAAACAAAACCTTAATTGTGATACAAAAAAAAAAAAAAAAAAACAGACAAAAGGGAAAATCGACGAAATTAACAAATTCGACGATCGTTCGTACCCCATTTCTTCTGGCCAACGAGTTCCTTTTGCCGCGCGATCATTTTCTATCGACAACATCTTTACGAAGACTGCTCTCATCTAGGATTTTTACGAATATATACGCTAAGTTACAAATTACGTGATAATGGAAACGATAACTGCCTATGAACGCGCACCGGGACAGCTTTAAGAAAAAAAAAAAAACAAACCAACCCACCACGTGTTTTTTACGAGATATTTGTGATCCATGGAACCGTTTTACTGCCATTTACGTATCAACGACGCGACGGGAAACGAATGAATATTTAAAAATCAAAATAAAATACAAAAAAAAAAAAAAGAATATGTGTGTGTGCATGCGTGTAAAAAAAAAAAATAAAAAATACATACGTAAGAAGACGATCTCGACTCGTCCGTTTTAACTCGTATAACGTAATCCTCCTAAACATAATCGCGCGTCTTTCGTCGGGGCCGATCAGCGCGAGGGAACGTACGCGAGCCAGCGATCGGTCGACGTCCTCGACAAATATCAGGATGTTCGACAACGCGCTCGAGTCGGAGGCCCGAACGTCGATTGGCATTTCGCAGGAGCCCGTCGAAACCCGATAAAAGACTCGCCTAAAATTTAAGACTACAATCTAAAATATACTAGGATATTATTGCTCGCGCGTCGAAAAGATAGGAGGCGAATACCGCGCGTATTTCTTGCTAACTTTTGGGAGCGTCGACGAACGTAAGAAACAAAACGACGAGCGCAGGCGGAGACGAAGGGGGTCCTCGAAAAAGACAACGAAAATCGAAGTAAAGATGTTTAGACACGCGTGAGTTCGGTAGAACGGGCGAATGGCGATTCCTCGATCCGAGGCTTCTTCGCTGATCGAGTCGTTAAAAGATCGTGTTTGTTTCCGCGCGGTTTGGATGGAATTTTTATCGGTACGCTTATTCCCTTCGTTTTAAATGTTCGATTTAATAACGAAGCGAACCCCGTTCGGACCCGCGTCCGACGGGTGCTTCTGGCGAATCAGAGAAACCGAGCCGACACGTCCGGCGTCGAGCGTACACCGTCGACGATCGAAACAAAAATCATGTCTTCGATGGCCGCGTCGCTCCTGCCCCGGACGATAATCGCCGAATTGGACGAACCTCGCGGTCAAAGAACAAGCATAATCGACAAACGATCGTCGAGTAAAGAAGCGCGGATACCGTCGTGAAGATCGACGGGACCGCGAAATGCTCGCGCCGGACAGAAACGAAACGATGTTTTCCTTCTCGTGGACAACGAGAGGGTGGGTGCATCTTTAAAGTAGATAATTCCTTTGAACCGATCGAGCCATCGACTCCCTCCCCTTATGAAAAAGAAAGCTAAAGGTGTCTTGTATCGTATATTATATATTATCATGCGTGTACTATCGGTTCCGATGTAATTAGGAATAAATAGGCGCGAATTAAATGACTCGAGAAATCCTATCGTTCGTACAAATTTGCACGCCAAACGTGCGAAGACGTGTCTCTGTCTACACACGAGCCGCAAGTATACGTACATTCACGAATTCATTAACACACACACACACACACACACACCCGTACATAGACACATACGCGCATACACATATACGCACACACGTACACATATGCATACATATATACGTACATATACACGTACCGATACCGACCAGAAAACCTATGGAAAGAAATCAACGACGACGAGCGTTCACGCTCTAGTACAATTCTAGTACCGTTGCGTACGAACTGACTCTTACAGTTTAAGCGAACGATAACGAAATGGTAAAAAAGAAAAATCGCGCGCGAATAATAAAGCATCGTACGCATGATAACAAAATTGAAAAGTATATAAATATAAATACGAAATATAAATATACATATAAATATATATATACATATATATATATATATATATATATATAAATATATAAATATAACTATGAATGCAAATATAAATATAGATATATTATATTCGGGGAGAAAGGAAAATCAGTGTCCGCGGATGGCGGTGATGGATATTTGATTTGATGAGATCTTGGACACGCGAATTCTCTCTGCAGACGGTTTACTTCCGGGGCCTCGATCTTTCTTTCTCCCTGCGATAAACACGACCGAAAATTGTAATCGGCGGCGCTTCGATAAAACACCACTGCGAGATATCGTAACGGGCATGCTTGTACACGCGCACATTTTCGCGAGTTTTCATCGGGCGTCGCGTCGAAATGGACGCCGTGTGATAGTTTGGTGGACAATATGCATGCACCACCATTCCAATCCCTCCTAACGCGCCTTTCAGGCGCAACGAATTTAAAGAAGTTAACGAAAGACGGAGAAAACAACCCTTTCCTCACGCATGCCACGGTACGCCGTGGCGCATGAATGCGATCTGTATTGTATTTCACGATAAGTATATCCGTAAACTCTAAATGTACCTATACGAATATAAGACAGACAAAAAAGTAAAAAAAAAAAAAAATTGAAGATGAACGCGATTCAAGCAGCTGAAGAAAGCCGATCGGTTCTCGAATCCAAGGACCGACTCGGCGCATCGTTTAATAGATGTATAAAATATTATATATAATTAATTCGAGAAGATAACCGATAGGTGTGTATAGAATGATAATTTAGAGTCTAGTCAAAAATAACACAATCGTAATCGAGGACGCACACGTTTCTCGTTTCGTTTATTCATTTGTTTTGCGTTCGACGCGCGACAAACGTCTGTTTCTCGTCGCTCGGCCATCTTGTTGTTTCTCTGTATTCGATGCGTTTGGGTTTTACACGCGTGGACGGGCGAACGCGTGGCTGCGTTTACGGCTGTTCGTTTGCACGGGGGTGCGTTTACAAAAAAGAAAAAAAAGATAATAGAAAATGTCCCGGGTGTGTCGCGCGTTTCTAAGGCGAGTCGCTGTATGCGCGGGTCTGGAACGCGAGCGAGACGATCCCTCTGCGAAGAAATCGAAAGCATCGCACCAACTTTTGTTACGAATAACTCGATTTAGAAATATTCAGTTTAGTGGTTTACTTTTGCGCGAGGGAAATCGCGTCTCGCGCGCGTTTGGTACCAGGTTTGCAGTCGCGCCTCTACAGATAACATACACAGCATCTCCTCTGACTTACTCCCCCTTTTTCGTTACTCCCTTTCCCGTCGAACGCGTATCAATTATCGAGCTCGTGATTGTTGCGTTGCACGTTACACTTCTCCCATACGAATCTTCCGCGTGCTATCGTTGCTCGTTTTCTCGCGAACGGACAGAGAATTTCTTAAAGCTTCGCGATGAACTGACTTGCAGACGCAGCCATCGAGAGTTTAGTTAGCGAACAATTGCTCGACGAGGCCTACACGAGCTGCGCCAATCCGCGAAACGTTCGGGAACAACGAATAACAAAAGAAACGAACAACAGTCGAACGAAATATCATCGGGAAATCGGTACCATCGTTAGCGCGATAGAGTAAACATTTGATCGGGAAATTATCAAAGAAAGTAGCGAGCATATAACGGAAAATGAACGAAAAAAAAAAAAAAAAAGAAGTGACGGAACGATAGTTCGTACTGTTATACGAATATCAACGATTGCTCCGTTCACACGTGGTCGTCTTCGAGTTGAATTTCGTTTTGGACGTGTTTGAGTTTCATTTTTCGAAATGCAAGTATTCGCACAGGCCTACGATAAGAATTCATGTAACGTATCCATGATGTTTTACGTGTACGATTAAATATCGTGTTAATTGTCATTCAATCTAATCAAATCCGATCGCGTAGCGCTCTCGAAACAAGATTATACGTCTTGGTATTAACAACGAGAAGCTTTTTGCGCCCCCCTTTCGAGTGGCGGAACGACTCTCTCGACGCGTTTCGATTCTTCGATTGGCCTAATCTAACGGAACCTACGGGCGTCTCTGATCTCCATCGTGCATCGGAAGCTTCGGATGTCACGCTACTTCCGCCCAGCACAGCGGCATCGTAAACGGAAATGCATCGCATCGCGCGCGAAGAGAGAAACACGAACGAAGAAGATAAAGCGAACAAAAGCGACAGATATATCGTCCGATGCTGAATACGAATCACGCGAATCTCCTTGTTCGCTTCGTGCACAAGTTCCTCCCTCGACTGCTCAGCAACGCAATCGGTCTTTCAATCGAAATGTTACGTGTATACCGATCCTATAGCCCGAACAAATAAGCTGGTCGTTCACGGTCGACGCAACGACTCTGGCTGATTTCAGCTAGAGTGCTGATACGGTACGTTGACCCCGAGCGAACCAGCTAATTTCATCCTCAACGTCGCTGTGTGTATGTGTGTTATCGATGGAAAATATATAGTGTGTGTAATTTATTGTACTTTCTTCGTGGCTACTGGCGAACGTTGCTCGTCAACGTTCTTAGGCCTCTTTAAACTTGTTTATTCTCTCCTGCCTACGATTGCCAAACCCGTAGATCGGTCAACGTTTCGGAAAATGATTCGAGGGAAGCGTGTCGAGTATTCGAAAACGTCAGGTACAACGTGTCGGGGACATAGCGCGTTTTTGGATTACGTTCGCCAGACAGTCTTTCGCTTTGAGAGCTCTCGAGAGTAGGAATCCAGCTGCGAAGTTGCCGCAACCGCGGTTGCGTTACGATCACTATGCGACGTTACAATTCGATGTATAGTACAAAGTATTCGGCGAATCATTGGAAGAACGTAACAGAAACAGGGAACAACCGACGCGTCTCGAGCGATATCGAACTCGCGCGTCGCGGATAGAAAGAATTCGTACGCGCGCCTCGAGATCGATCAGTTGTTGTTGTCACGGGATCCTTTAATCGGAAAGAAAGAAATACGTATGCCCTTTCAGAATTACAGTATCTTGACCAATTAAATACTAAGCTAGCATGGATGTATACACACTGAGATAAATGTTAACCAGTTACCTGCGTAATACTCAATGTTAAGTGTCGAACTAACCCTCGTTCAGGTTTCTTGACGATTGTCCTCGCTCGTGAAACTTCACGGTTTTCTTTCTTCCAATTACGCGAAACGAAACATTGCCAACCGACCGTCTGCCAATCGTTCGAGCGTACTTTTCTTCGTTTATTTTTTTCCGAATTTTTTTTTTTTTCTTTTTTTTTTTTTTTACCGAGAACAAACGAAGTACGAATAATCAAAAGCTAAAAAAAAGGTGCAAAACTTAGAGGAAACGAAGATGATAAACGCAAAAAGGCGAAAAAAAGTTCAGAGACATTCCATTTCTTCTTTTTTAGACGATCAACGAAACGACATTGTTTGACTGCCATACGATGATGCTATTTTACGATAATTTTATAGACGAGAAAACGGGGTTGTCATTTCACGCGACTACCCCGCGTTCGATGCGATTTACACACCACGATTCGATGGAATAATTTCCGTTCTTCTTCTCTCGAAACGAATCCTTACAATCTGTCCTGATAATGCGACTGCATGATACGTATCGATATGCAAAAAAAAAAAAAAAAAAAAAAAAAAAAAAACTATTGTCACAACTAAATATATGTGTGTCTTTTCTTTGTTGTATACGTATCCGCTGTGTAGAAAAGTAGCGAAACCTCGCCCTCCGAATCCACCCCCAAACCCCTCTTTTTCCGATGCGATCAATGTTGCAATCGATATCCAACAAATATGTTGTAGTAATATACTCTTCTTATTATCCAAAAAACTATGACTAGTTATTGCCTCTATCGTGGCACTCACGTCACGATTAAAAGTATTTATTTTATTTTCCTTCCTGTATTTCTTTTCTATCCTCGATGCCCGTCAAAGTTTAGAGGTAAATGTATTAATTGATTTACTACAACTCGATTAGCGGTGAGAGCAGAAACTAAGTATAAATGCACCTTCTCTCTTACAATCTATTTACGTTTCAAGCTCTTTTCGATCTTTATAAATTGGAGCTTGTTTACGTTGTGTACTCGCTTCAGTAAAATTTGTATTTTTCCCTATGGAAGGGACATTGCATAAGTATAATTCTGCAAGATAAGAGAATGATAGAAAAGTTTACAAACTGCCTTTTCGCAAAACACGAACAAGTTTGATAATTTGCCAGAATATGTCTCTTCTGGCAATGAATAGTTGGTTTGACTCCCAGGCTGTTTCACAGATAAGTAACACCAGTCTTCCATTATTAAGCAACAATTTGTATCGATAAATTGTCACTTCTTTCGAAAAGTTCGCGAAAAAAGATTGTTAGGAATTCAAAATTATTCTTATGAAATGTCCAAATCCAAGTATAATAAAAAGTGATATGACTCACCGATCGTTGAACGTGATCGAGAAGTACCTTGATGATGTTGCCCAATGGATGACACTGCGGAAGTCCTCGAAGAAGTCCTCGAAGATGGTCTCTGAATTCATAAATAAAACGATGTAAATATTCTGATCCATTTGACATTAAAGAACACTTTCTGATAATTTTCAAAATTTGATTCTATAAATATTAAGTACGAAGATACTTGCATGTTTCGGTTGTGCAGCATAACCCGATGTTTCTCTTCCGTGATGCACTGACACTAATACCAAAAACAAGCACTTTTCAAATGGAAAAATAAGACTAAAACAAAAACTTCCGACACCACCGAAGATTATAGCTTTTATAATTTACAATTTACGATAAAACACTGACTCTACAGTATGCCCTAAATCTGAATAAGACTCTATTTGAAACCACTGTAATTTGAAAAACAATACAAATATTCTACACAAAAAACTGACTCTAGTGACCGCATTGCACGCGGTTATCAAAATGTCTACACGAAGAGATGATGAAGCT
Source organism: Colletes latitarsis (assembly GCF_051014445.1). NCBI lineage: Eukaryota > Metazoa > Arthropoda > Insecta > Hymenoptera > Colletidae > Colletes > Colletes latitarsis. The sequence continues at coordinate 38,523,176 of NC_135137.1, read as the reverse complement.
GCAGACGAGTGCTGATGTTTCTTGAATATCTGTAAAAGAAACAGTGTTTTGTTTTAAAGTAAGTATAATTGTTGCACAATAGTTGGGATAAATATACAATTTATCTGAATGGCGAAAGAAATAATTGTTTTGTTACTCTTAAGATTTAGCAGAAATTCGCATCTTTCAAGCAAAGTTTCGACTCATGCGAGCGTCGAGTTGCCTGTTGTTAGGGGTGTTTCAATGAGAAGCATGATTAGATAATTACAACTTATTTTCAAATTAACATTATTTATTCGTCGTTATTGTTCTATAAACCGAACTAGATGAGCTCAGAGATTGGGATCGAAGTCAAAATAAGGTCTAAATTAATCATTTTTCTAATGGATCTTCGAACTGAGTGACTGTAAAGTCATGTATATTTCCGAACCAACAAACAACAATCAATTTAAAGACAGTAAAGATAAAATATATGTACCCATGTCGACTCTGCTCCAGTTGGATGATGTTACCAACAGCCCGTAAACTTTCACGACGCGTTATGGTATCGATAGAACGACGCTGGCGCTCTAATTTCAATCTCCAGCAGAAGCAACGTTTGTTTAAACAAATATGCCCATGTTATAATCAAACGGAAGCTGAACTCGAAATATCTTGCGTAAAATTGATATCAAACCCGAAGATACAGACTCGTAACGATTTACTAGTTTCCCCGATATCGATTGAATTTATAACCAAACGAATAGCAAAGTACTGATACATAGTATTCGTACTCCCAAATCTGCGAATATCGCGATACCTCGCGAAGCCTCAATTAACAAATTGATATTCTTGATTTTCGTCTTATTTTGGCTGTTAGAGTCTCCCATTAAAATTTTTCCCAGAGGTGGCCAAACACCCTGTACATACTGATTAGTACACCTAATTCATCGATTATCGATTTTTCCCTAAATAGTTTCCGTAGATTGGAATGTACAGAATCGAAAAACCCTCCTGTGGGGTTTATTGGTTTCTTCTTTTTTGTGGGCGAACAAAAATCAGGGAGAAGCGTTCACCAAACGCGAGGTCCACTCTAATGGTCACTTTATAAATGGTCCCACCGTGGAACGAGTACCAACGTCGAGTCTTTCGTCTGCTACGCGTCGCGCGAGGAGAGCCAACGCGGGCTCGGCTCGAGGCTGAAAATAGCCGCGTAGAGCCGCTCGCTCGCTCCATTCCGCTCGGCTCCGCGCTCCGGCAGAACCGCTCGAGCCTCGATACGAATTTCGTCGGAGGGGCCCCGATAGAGAAACCGAGAGATCCAGAGCCACCCCGAACGAACTCTCCCCTGGCCCGATCGAGGTCGAACCCGAAAGAATCGAATCGCAAGTGAGTGCGCCGACAGTGAAGAGTCAGTTCCTCCCACGCAAGGTGAATTTCAAACGTGTTACTTGGCCACTTCTCGTTATCATTCGCGCGGAAACAGTGTGTCGCAGTGGTTGGAAACCGTGAAGTTCGAAGTTGCAGTCGACCTCGATGCGTTTGCGTTTGCGATAGGTGTGTGTAGACGTGCGTGCGCGTGGGCGGTTTCTCGAAACTTAGTGGCTGTTTAATTACGGACACGGTCGAGCAGTTTTTTCTCGGCCGCCAGCTGTATCCAATCAAGGTGCTCGATACCGTGCACTTCAATTTTCAGACGTGGAAATTGCTTCCAACGAGGACACCACCGTCGTACTCTTTTTAACACACTTTGCGGTCGACGCTAATACAGGTGACACTACTCGACTCTTTCCTAGCAATTGGAGATCTTGTTCCAGGGGACCAATTATTCAGGTTGCAGAAGCATCGTCAAATTAATATCTTGGGTTAATTTTCTATCGAAATGTACCTCGTTCAGTCTCTCGAACGACAAGATGCATCGTCAGTAATGGCTAATTGAACGCGTCGCGAAGCAAACGATCTTTTCTTTTCCCCCCATTCAACTTTCTTCCGTCGATCGACCGCAAAGTGTTGAATTCCCGTCGATCGATTTACGCAACCAGGTAGGAAGACCAATTTTTCGCGATGGTTCGTACAGTCTGGCAGCGAATTTTCGAAATTGCGAAATCGGGATCGAGCGTCGCGCACATTGACGCTTCGCGCCGATGACAAAGTGTGTATTCTAGCTGGTAGCCGTGAGAATCGCCCCGAGGAAATATTTAGCGCGCGAACAATATTTACTGTTGATTCGTTGCCAGTCGTTTCGCCAGTGAACGATTTATCGCCGCGGCGCGGCCCGCGATCCAGGACGGTCCTCGATCGCCGGGGGGGTCCTGGATCGGCGTGTATCGGTGACGATCTCGATTATCCTTAACCTTCGACGCGTTACCCGCTTCTAATTCGAGCGGAAACACGGCCAAGCACGTACGGCGATCGCGTACGAGTGTTCGTAAATGCATCTATTTCTGACCGGTTGCTGGAAATAGACGCGAGAATGAAATAGGTCCGGCTCGGCGTGTCTGTCCGCGTCGTTGCTCGCCGCGTTGTCATCATTATTATTTAATTAACCGACCAACGCTCGAACGGTTCCTCGTTCTCGGATATCGATCGAGAAACGAAGCCCGCGTAACTGAAACGTTCGCGCGACGACGCCGCCGGGCGTGTTGGGCTCGATTTTTCGAATCTATGAATGCGACAGGGAAGCTCTGTTCGGTGAGTCACGGACGTTACGCCTGAAATTACTCCGGAAGTAACGTGGGGGATGGGTGGGCGCTCTAAAACTATTTTTACTTGAACCCAACGAGCGGTGGATTATTACTAAATACAGCGGAACTATCTTTACCCGATCTAATGGAGTGTTTAAAGGGGTTTCTTTTTGTCGATGCCAGTAATAATCAATTTCTATCGTCGTGGAACGATGCTTCGATAAGAAAAGGGACACGAGCACACGCGCTTGGAATATTATTTCGTTTGGATAATAGAACGAATAGAATGGTCGAGCATTGAAATGTCGAAGGTATAACGGAGATTTTACTTAATTTAGATTTCTATACGCGAGCCATTTTCGTATTAATGAACGTACGCGTCAGAATGACGACTACGGAATTAAAATGGATAGCCTTGTTAATAAACGCGAATCGATCTCGGTGGAATTAATATCGCGAGAGTAATCGCGCCTCTGATAATTCTATAAGCAAATAACTTTTCCGGTAAAGACTCTCTGCGGATATAAGAGATTTTCAATCCGATCGAATTTCGCGTAAATATACACGGTATTCTGGTCTCAAAATATACGAGAAATAGATTGCGATTTCAGGTTACCGTACTTGCTTTCGGTCGGCATCTAAGCAAGCATCGCCAGACCGAAAACTTTTCTACTCGTTAGATGCAGTTTCTGTATCCCTCCATATTGATCTTCAGAATCAGAACTCGACGCAATATTTCCCGCTCCTCCCATCAGCAGGGATCCGCTTTCTCGCTTGTTCGCCCTTACTAGACGAAACTATACTCGGAGAAACTATCAGGATTGAGTAAAGTGTGTTTTGAAAAGTCTCGAAAGTGATACGGGTAAAATATTGTTGCGTGTTTGAATATTTTTATAGGCAGTAAAGTATCCAATACATGGATAATATATTATTTGCTTCTATTATGCTTGAATCGATCGGTGGTATTATATTTATTGATATTCATCGTGTCACGCAACCTATTGAAAGAGTCTAGGACATATTTCTTCTACTATAATTTAATATTTCTACGTTTATCTGCCTACGTTCTTGGTATAATTTTATTTTAAGAAATTCTAGCGAATATTACATATTTAATATCGTCAGACTGTTCGAGAATGGGAGCTCGTTAATCTCGTTCGAGAATCGCGATCCTTGAAGATCCTTTAATCTGTACTAATAATAAAATTGAGCAGATGTTTGCAACAGCTTAAAGCCACAAAGTCCCCAGAAGGATCTCTGCAGAGTCTAATATAGATCTAATAACGCCCCTAAGCGTTGACGACTTCTCGCGCGAGAGATCGTACGATTCCAGATACGACGGAACGAGAGATTTTAATTTCAAAAGCGTCCCTATTTTTCGAATTCTTCCTAGATTCTCTAGCAACCGTACAGAAACTCGGGCAGTCGTCGTTGGTTCTTGTACCACTTCTCGTGCGGGAAAAATCAACGAGTATGGGGTTGTTCAAGGAGGTTAAAAAGCGTGGAACAATAGGGGTGTACACACGAGGGGGTGGTGGGAGGGAGCAGTAACGGCATCGCGGTCGTAACGACGGAATTTCGAGCATGCGGAATTTGATTGAAGGGAACGGGCGCTTGCGCAGGAGCTGGTCGAGTTAGCGCGAGGCAACCTCTGGCCAGTAGTGGCTGATCGTCGGTGCACCATCGGAGGTTAGGACGTCGTCGACACCGTGGTGGTCGTCGTCGTCGTCGTCGTCGACGTGACGAAACGTTCTGCACCGCGCCGAGAGAGCTACCGGAGCGAGGCGGGGCGAGGCGCGGAGGGCAAAACATGTCGAACCGTGACCGCGTGTGACCATCCGCGCCCTATCGACTACGAGGTGGGCTCGGTCGACCAGCGAGAAGAGGTGCAGACACGAACGAGGAAAACACCAGCGAACGAGGCGGCGAAGGAGCTCGTCCAGGTCACGTGAAAACGTACCGAAGGGATGGCTGACAGCGAGGGTGGCTCCGAGCAGGATGACGTATCCTTCCTCCGCACGGTGAGTTTTTCCGTTTCTTCTGTCAAACTTGGAACGAGCCACGAGAGCGTTTCAACCCCCCCCCATAACCCAAATTGCATTTACCTTCTAGGTACGATCGACGCGATAAACTGTATCCATTTTGATGCAGGAAACAATAGCAGGCCAATGCACTATTGATAGAATCGAACTAAAAATATCGTCGCGTTGCAGGGGATTAATTTTTCGCAAGCACCGATCCGTCGAAAAACGAGCATCGCGCGGGTAAACTCGATCGAAAGTTACCACGTCGAGGAATCACGTGGGGGAAAGCGCGCGTTGTTATTAAAGGATTTCAACGACGAAGGAGCGCGCGGTTGTCGAAAAGGCCAAGCAGCCGTTCGAGCTCGAGGGCGTTTCGACGGGAAATGCGCACCGCGGCGCGAGGGGGGTTAAACCGTCTTAGTTGGGTTTAAAGTTAGCTCCCCTCGAGCGGTGTTTTTACGGTGTTCTTGGGAGCCTCAGTCTTGCGTAAAATCGTGACATTCGCCGCGGCAAAGGATACGCTGCACGCATTTGCACATCGGGGGATGAATTCAATGAATCGTGGAAGCACTTAAAGTTCTCGCACCGAACGACCTTGACCCCGTTCGACCCGCAAGGATCAAGCAGTAGCATGGTGACCGAGAGGGTAGCTGCAGCCTTGAGCTTCCGTAAGCTGCACGCGCTTGATGCTCGACTCTTTAATACCCGGCCCTAATAAAAATACATCCCCCGATGCACGCGGTTCCGTTACACGCGCGTGTGTCTATCGATCTTTCTTTCCCTCTGTTTTTCTTTCTTTTTTCCTCCAACAAAAACATGTATATTTGTACCCACGTATAAAGCACAAGATTCGTTTGGTCAATAGTTAAAGCACGACACGAAAAATATTAGGGGTAGCGATTATTAAAATTAGACGACTCGTTCGCTTCCGGTGCCCGCTTCTCATCGTTCTCGACTTCTTCACCGCTTCTTCTAGCGTCGATCTTCGCTAGTCTTCCGACATCGTTTCGCGTGAAACCACTGGTTTATCTCCTGCGCCTTCTGCACCTGCATTTCACGCGATTCGCGAGTCGTATGTACCTCTCCTTCTGTTTCTCCGGCAAGGCGCACCATTTCCTGCCAGCCTCGCGGGCCACCTTCGTCACGGGCCTTCCAGGCGATTTGAAATACATCTCCAAATAAAAGATGAGGAAGGGATTGCTCGACAGTCGCAGCTTCCTTCGTTTCCTGCGGGACTTGCAAATGCACTTTCGTCTCAGGGATCGTCGTCTACGAGGCCGACACCCCCTTCGAGATCTGTGCCCCCTCTCGACCGCCGGACCCATCGAGACGTTGCCGGGTTCCTGGTCGTCCCGCGGTTCCACTTTCCTGAGGAGACGTCGATAAACGTTAATTTTGAAATCTCTCAGAAAAGAACCTCGTCGCGCGTTGGAAACCAACTTTCGATCTGAAATCCCCTGAGGATTTTGTTTAAATTGATATTTTTTAACATCAAATTAGCGTTAGCGAAGCGTAGCGGTTTAGGGTGTGAATCCCCAACTTTTCTGCGTGTAAATATCACCTGACCCGAATAGGTAGCGTACCTTCGAGCGGGAGGTAATTAAATAACTATGTCGACATCAAACGTGCACGTGCGTAGTCGTAATACGGTGTTGCAGAAAACTAAAAACCTCGTGATACTTGTGATTTAGAGAAAAGTCAATTTGAGAAATAAACGATGAAACCTATTCGCGACCTAGCAATTTCACGATAGAATCCTTCAGGAACCGTGCATTGTTTTTCCTAGAAAGGACTCGTCGAGGCTCCAAGGCCTCGCAGGAAATTACTATGCCGTGGAGTGCCTGAACGCGGCAGTCAATGCGATCGTGCCACTCAATAATCGACAATCGTTACTGCGTATCTCTGTCGTTCGTACAAACGCATACGCGATTGTTATTCGGGGCCAATCGAGGCGAAGAACGGTGAAAATTGCTCGCTAATGAAACCGTAAGGTAACGTGTATCGCTGTTTCTGTTAGTTACAACGTGCTAAACGGTAGCCAGAGCCGTTCGTGACGCGGAAACATAACGCATACTCTCGGGGAAAATAATGTTATCGATCCCCATTTTAAATTTCGCGCTCTCTTAGGACCGACGAAGGAAACGTTTACGAGCGAGCAACGCTTTTGACGAGCGAAATTCTAACGCGTAAAAATTTAGTGCCTCGTAAAGGAGTATACAGATGACGTGAAAAAGAAAATGAATAATGAATAGATACAAAAGTTTCATTCGACGAATTGAAGGTAACTTGATCCGTTAATTGTCGAATAAAAATTCTACTCTAAATCGAACGATCCAATTACGTTTCACGTTGAACGAGTAGCTATTCGATCAAATAAACGTGGAGAATAAATCGTTATAAGGTATAAGCACCAGTAGTGGGCGGCTTTAAGGCTTTTTCCCGAGGGGAGACTGCAACATTTCCTTTGCTTCTTATTGGATTAACGTACTAAATCACTGATCTCTACGGTGATTTCCCTTTTGTCTGAGCGAATAAAATCAAATGGAAACCCTGCAATCGAGCGTTGTAATCACCTTAGAGAGTTTCTAGAGACGTGTGCAATTTCTGACCCAAGTTTGACACAGTGAGCAGTGGGCTAATCGATTCTGTGGCCGAAGAATATGTATTATCGAGTAGATATCTGCTAGTTGACCTGCTGTATGCAGGGTTAAACCCGACGGACACGGAATCTGCGATCGATTCGCTGTTTGCGGTATCGCGTGAGTAATTGTGCCTCTGTTAGATCCGCGTCCCGATAAAATTCGATCTGACTTCCGGAAGGAGGCTTGCAAAGGAAGGACGCGGCTGATCCATCGATAGTTACGGGCTTTTGCACGGTGAATTTAAATCGAGAAATAAGTGTTCACGCCAATGAACCTTATCGTTACTCCGAATTTCAACGCTCGAAATTAAGAGTAACGACTATCATAGTCATTGGAGTTATTCTTTTCTGCAATATTACATTTTTATTATTGCAACGAAACGTTTTTGTGCAGTGAAAAGGAACGATCTTGAAGAGTATTTTTACCGGTGACACTGTTATGCCTTCAGAATTTTATTATAGAACTTCGCGAGCTCCAATTTCGTTCCGGAAATGGACGAAAATAAATTGCCAATTTTTCCAGAGTTTGCTAGTAAACAATTGCACGATATTCTGTCATTCATTTTTCCCGTGACGGTATAAGGGTTAGAATCAAAATTGAGATGCAATGTTCAAAAATACTGATTGTCACAAAAGCTCGAACACGTGTCGACTAATTTTTTATGCAAATTCAGAATACTGTCGAAATCGGTGTATATTCAACCGTGTCCGCCCTTTGTCAGTCCAGTTTCGCAGGAACGGTCGCGTCGAGTTACAGATGAACGATGTTTTCCCCGGTCGAATATAATCCACTCGTTAATCGAGTCATGCGATCTCACCTGTCCTCCGGATCATGCCCATAACTGTACATCCCTTCCATGTCCTGTTGCTGTAATTTAATGTTAAATTTCACTTGAGAATTTGATGGGTGTGTCAGAGAACCAAAATGTCCGAACGACCGAGAACAAGTGAAGATTCCATCGGCTGATTTCGCACGGTATCTCGATCGTGAATGCTCGATTCCCATCGAGAATACGCGATCGATACGTCGACGTAGACATTTTTCACGCACGTTTCACTTTATCGCCGGGATTCGCTTCACTCTTACTTTCGAAACTTTGAAAACGTATAGCGCTCGCGACCGTATGGAAATTTACAACGATGGTTTTATCCCTTGGTGTCGATGAAAATCGATAAGCTCTTTTTAAAGTTCGCGTTAACCTTGCTCTATATGAGCAGCTGGAAATGGAAGTAAGTCAATTTTATCTCATTTTAAAAAGAGAAAGAGTGTCGACTCGTTTTCCCGCCTTTTTTTTTTCATACACGCCAATCTCGATCTCTGGAGCTCGTACGCTACGAACAATCGACACGAACGAACGCGACGTTAAATGTGTACATTGTTTTAAATATAATCGCTTCGTATATTCGAGAACGAAACGCCTCGCGTATCACAATGTTGCGTAGGAAATTGCTTCGTAATGATCCTTGATTAAGTCAACAACTGTTGGCATCGTATCTCGCCACTCAAAGTTACCGTCCGCTTTCGCTCGCCGCGTCTTGCCCGAGTGCAAGTAAATGGACGTCGGTAATTAAAAATAATTATTAATTGCATACGAAACCTATACGCGCGGTTCTCGCGGCGCTACCTGGCGCTCTTCTTTAAGAGCGTGGCGACAGTTAATTTTAGCAATCGACGTTGCATTATTCCGTATGATCAATAATATAGCATGCGGGTAGGCAACTCTTCATTAAAGATTCCGCGTCGAAAAGCGGTCGTGCGAGTTAAACGGCCCATACACGTTACGATTCCTCGTTCGAGAAGTAGTACAAGAAGTCTTACCAACTTTTCAGACGAGCACATAACCACGTAGGAAATTGCCCACGCTTGTTACGGTTTATCGTACGAATAATCCACAGTATGTTTACTTTGTAACTATCAGAAAATAACTTCACACGAAACAGAAATGTTTTCACGTATAAAGAATTAAAATAGACATCAGGAAACGCGCGAGAAAATATTCAGAATGCAATGAAGAACTCAGACATATATCTTTCGAGGTAATAAGTTTTCTGTTGACTGCACGGAATAGTTCTTTGTTACGGAGAATTACAGAAATCGGACAGTACCACTAAAACAAAAAGTGTAATTGGACTTTGTAAGTGTATTAATGGACTTGGGCGAGAAGTCGTGTCATAGGATAATTGAGGTTATTAAACCATAGAAAATTCTGTACGATTTGTTGTATCTTGATATAAAATAGAACTATAGCATGGCCCAGTTACTAGAAGCACGTTGCACGTTGCGTGCGAGTGTTAGAATTCACTGTTTGTTGGGAAACGTGTATTTTTTAATGTGATACGTGTTTGGAACGTTTTATAAGACGTTAGTCGTTGAATAAACATACACCGACCGTTTATTGGTCTTCAATTTCGTACAGTTTTTTCGTTTAGTATGTTGTATTAAGCAGAAATTCTCTTAGGAGAAATCGTAACGTGTAAAGAGCCTATTAGTGACACGGTGACTCCGTGAGTGGTTGCGCGTCATAGTTGTAACGTAGGCAGCAACTGACGCACTTGCTTTAGCAAGCACTAAAAGCTCGCTAAGGTAATATAGATATCGATCGGCAATTAGCATCGTCGATAGATTCGAATCACGTAATTTATGCGTTTGCTTCCGAAGCCAGACAATGAAACTCGCCACCAGACGAGACTTGTAAGTTTATTTTCGTACGAGCGTTGCATCGTTCCGTAATAGTGCCGCCGAACATCAACGAGAGATGCAGATTTATTATCGTGTATCAAGCGTACACACCTCCGTTCTATAAAAAAAATTTTAAATTATCGTTTACTACTTTCCGAGAATATTTTTCAAAGTAGGTTGCGTCTCGATATTGCTTTGTTAAGTAATCGGGAAGATCGAACGCGGAAAATTGAGGAAGGTCAGGGTCGCGCTTTGTCGATAAAAAAAAATCTGACCCATTTTTCAGATCGTTGACGTGAGAAGACCCCTTAATCAAACTTTTCAGAAAACAGGTCACGTGGAGTTTAGCTCCTCGACGCGGATGCAGAAGTCCAGATGATTTATGTTTACGTTGGGACAAAATTGCACCGGATTATCCGGTAAGAAAATATAGATGCACCCTTGACCTATACCGCAACACGTTGCAGCTTCGATCGCGCTTGATTCCGCAGACGGCGGAAATAATCGGTTTGTTGGTTCGTTACGCGTGAGAGTAGCTCTCGTCGCGTATCGTTTACAAACGTTCGTGTGCAGCGAAACGTCGCTGAAAGTTTCGACTACGGTTACCCCATAAACGATGCCCATCGCGGGGATTATTGGTCGCCCGATTCGACCGGAAATTGCGCGCCGCTTCGACGAACGGGGGTGGAAGGTAAAAATAGAGAGAATCTGTGATCTCGTCTAGCGATTACTCATTCCCCGGGACTTTTTTTGCTTCTCGGTGTTCGAGTTTCTCGTTTTGCTCCTGGGAATTCGAGGATCGTAGTTGAAAACTCTCGAAAAACAATTCGTGTCCAAATAGAAAATTTACATCTTCTAAAGTCCGTCGACAGAAATTAGTTTCTCGAGAAACGGGAATGGAAATTTCGTTAAAAAATCTCGAGAATCCTCGAGAGGTCTCGAGCACAATCACCAGTCTCCTCGAGAAAATTTCTAAAGACTTCGGACGCCTAGAATGGCAGAATTACGAATATACCCGGTGCACAAAAATGAAATTGCTTCGCGATTTCTATGTACTGCCAATGACAATTATTTTTTTACTATTTGTGCAGTCGATGAAAGTACGAAAGTTGTTTGATCGATGATTTGAAACGCTGTGCGTTGCACGGATGAGTCGCGTGCCTTTTCGTACGACGCACCACCGTGGCTCATGTTAATTTGTCCTTTAAGAGGCATTATTTATGCAACTCGGCGTACTCGTTACTTCCAGTGCGTTTAGGAACGGACACGCGCGTGCCGGGTTTATCCGCGTGAAAGTATGCAAAGCGAAGAGGCGGAAATGGCGTTTTGCGACGGTGCGAATTGTAAATTGAGAAACGACACGGAACTTCGCGAGCTATATGCTGCATTAGAGTTCTCCGCTGATAGAAACAACCTTGTTACGTTTACGCTGTTCACCAGACCCATTGCAATTACATTTGCAAGCGGATAATCGCGTTATCACGCGTATCATCCCCCTTCCGTCCGACAGAGCGCATGTGATGCGCTAATTTTGAATACTCGTGAGAATCCGTACCTCGAAATTGAAATCCCGAATCCGTAATGCAATGAATATAATATCCCTGAAGTAAACGAAGCTCCAATTTATATTATTTTCTAATCTGATATCTTTAGATAGGGTTAATTTTATTCCGAAGAAAGCATGTCGAAAACTATTTTTGCAACAGTGTACTTCTGTCGGTCGATACAGTGCTGCCTCGATACTTGCAACGATTCGCCCTCATCGCTGTTTACGTTTCCTCGAGTCGAGTGGCCAGCAGTAATTAAAAATGCATTTAAACGTTTGAGCTCGACCAGTGCCAAGAACAAAGTCTTAAACCTCTCCGTACGAAATCTGGCTGTCCCAATTTCGTTTCAAGAGAAGGGATAGTATTGTGTTAAGATAAATTGTCCCGATTCGGACACGGACTGAGAACAATGGCAAGCGTGGACGTAATTGTACGCTTAACAGCTGTTCATGAAAAATTTCGACGTAAACAAAAGCTGTTTACGTCACGAAACGCTTGGGTTGACAAGCATATATTTACCCGACCTTTTTTTCACCCTTGGAGGAAGTATAATATGCTACTAAAGCGAGACCACCTATTTCGGTATCACTCTGTATGCAATGTGATTCTAAAAACTGGGACAATGAGTAGCTGTTTTCTCCCAACGAAGATACAAAAAAATTGACCGGAGGGGAACAGTTGAATACCGCGATGGGAACTGTCTTTTAATGGAATTGCAATGTCTCGTTTCGCAATATGCACTTGTACTTGTGTTTTAACTGGAACAATGCTTGGTTTTTTGCATGTATCGATTTTCTCATCGTTACGCAGGAGAATTGAAGCACGGACATTGAAAACATAATACAGGGTACTCGAAAGGTTACCTATTTTGAGGATTAATAGAGGTTTTTTAGAATATTCGATTAGAACCATATGGAATCGCTAACTTTTGGCGTCGCAGTACCAAATATAAACTTCTCGATAGTCCCACTTGACATCATTAACGTTTGAAGATACGATATACAGTAACATTTGGCAACTTAACAGAGAGTCATTAGTTACATTATTATAACAGTTGAAAACAAGATGTCAGTGACATGACGTAAAGACAGTGAAAGACTTTAAACTTGCACTTTCCAATTGTCTAGTGCTTATACTTGCGGATAACATATTTTTCTTAACAAGATAGGAAGGGAGATAGAAGAAATCGATGTGAAACTTAACTTCACGTCGCTTCTAAGCCTGGTCTGACTCATAGTCTTCGTCTACTTCGAACAGTGGTATTGCAGCCTCTTAAGTAACGCGTCTCGGTCGTCTGCGTAGCAAAAGCCGTCTCTCTGACAGTCCACGTCTAAAATCTAGAGAAACGTTTCCCAGTATGCTTGTGTAAACCCGTTCACGCATTCCTAAGCGCGTCCAAATTGGTTCTGGCACTGTGCGTAGCGTTTGCCGTTTGGCTCACATCATATTTCGACGTTTCGCAAAGGTCGTCGTCGAAGCTCCCCGTGCTTCCAACGCATCAATGAATCGTATCTTCGACGATAATTCCTAATTCTTAATTTAAAAAAAAATCAGAGAAATAACCTACTCCGAATAGATCGTCCGTGGATGCGTATTTACTTCATACAAACTATGAGATTGCTGCTAGAAATGGCTCGAAAGTCTTTGGGTGAGTTCAAGGTAACAAACTTTTCGTAAGAAAGGAATAAAAATGTCTGCGCGAGAGTTAAGGAACTAATATTCCCCGGTGCCCGTCCGGAAATTTCGTTCCGCGGCAATTTTGGGAGACGGATCAGTGTTTGCCGAGAAGCAATTTTGTAAAATTGAATCAGATTGCGGGACGTCGTGACCAGAATGAAAAGAAGAGATAAAACTGAACGTTGAAATGAAATTTTCAGGAGGATATGGTGTGTCTGTCCTGCACCGCAACGGGCGAAAGGGTTTGCCTCGCGGCCGAGGGTTTCGGTAACAGGCACTGCTTCCTCGAGAACATCGCAGACAAGGTAATCGCTCTTCATTGTTTCCATCCACGCGTCGACTGACCAAATAATCACTGACTGGGGAAACGTTAGACCTCGGAACGCCAAGAAGGTTTTAAAGCTCAAGTAGCCAATTAAAATCCTACGAATCCGACATTCGATCGAAACTTTCCGTAATTAACGCATTGACTCCCATCGCAACTTACATCCACATTTTAATTCGCTAAAATATTTTAGTTCAAATTCTATCCTCGTTTACCGATAATGTTCTAAACTTCAGACTCTGTCTAAATCTTTCTGTAACTAAGTTCGATCAATTCATTTCCTGCGGGTTTGTCAAAGTTGGTATCCACTATTATAACTCTCCCCTAATCAACGTACGATCCACAGATTCCTACACCCTCTTTAATCGTGCAGTTCGATTTTATTCCTGCCAATTTCCTATAATAAAATTTTCGTCTTCGTGTAAATAACAGCATCCTTTCGTTCATCTTACGTTTAAGTTAGATCATAAGTTTAGAATTGAGCTCATTTATCCTGCTAACTTCTTCCTCTAACGACCTATACAGGGTGTTTGGCCTCTAGAATCTCTCATTAAAATTTTTCCTAGGGGTGGTCGAACATCCTGTATATTTTCTAGGTATAGAATCACATATATCTTTAATTATACGATCGAATATTAAAGCTTCTCTCGAGTAATCATTGCTTTCAACGTTTCAATTTTAAAGATACTATTTCGTAGTTAAAATGAAATTATTCTCGACAGTCAATGCGTTAAATGAGAGGTATATTAGATCGTTTAACGCGAAATTGTGAACTTTGAGACCATTCTGAGTAGCAGAATCCGTGAAAATAGGGACGAGTAATCGTTCGTTAACTGCTGGGAATCATGTGGTTTAATATTGGTCTGTTTTATGGTTGTAGAATATACCTCCGGATCTGTCGCAATGCGTATTCGTGATAGAACAAGCTCTCTCGGTGAGAGCGCTGCAGGAATTGGTTACTGCCGCCGGTTCCGAGACGGTAACGTACCACTTCTTTATCGCCCTACACTCTACGAAGATTCTCATACATTGTCGACTTAATCAGCGAGACACTGTGAAACGATTCAGCGAATCTGTTACTCGTTATTCTAGCGAATATCACCGGCACTGCGTTGTTTTTCCTGTGCAAACGTTCGTGCTCTGTTTTTACTCAAATTTTTCTCTCTGGTCCGCTGAGACGACCAGACGAAAAGCAAACGATTTTACAGGATTTTTACACGCGATCCTAATCACGCGACGAACAGGACTCCTCCTTTGCATCATTCGTTTGATGTTGAAAGAAAGATAAATCACCGTACGTAGATCACCTGCATAGGAGTGGGCCATAAAGTCTTGTCGAACGCAGGAGAGATTAATCAACAAAGCCGCTGTCCTCTTTTTTTGTACAGATTTATCCACTAAACTTGAACGATGCACTTAGAAAGTAGACGCTCGCGGTACAATTTTTTTCCTGGCGATACGGTTCGCAAAAACGATTTTTTTGTGAGAGGGGGGGGGGAAGAAAAACGGCGTAAGAACGATTTTCTGAATGCATCCGCACGCAAACCCTGTTCCAATAATTGTGGCATGCGTCCATGTAGCCGTGTAACAGTCACGAATTATGTTCATCATTATTCGCATTGTCTTTGTCCCATTTTGTCCAATTTTGTTCGTTCACTTTTTTTTTCTTTTTTTTTTTATTTATTTTCGTTGCGCTAAATCGAAGCGTACGCAACTCGCATAAACGGGAATCGTCCGCAAAGCGATTCTTTACCTATCGAACGACATCGTAGGCGTGTTTTACCATTCTCCACCATTCTCTACACTCACGATTGGCAAAGAACGAGATTTACAACTCTTATGTTTCTCTTTGCAGCAGCAAGAAAGTTTAGTAAGTATACCTTCCGTTATCACTTCAGGACACCGTTTATGTTCGTGCTTAGGTAACATCATTCGCTTGCGTTCTCTGTATATTTACTTTACTTCCTTCCTTTTTCTTCTTTATTTTGAACGTTAGTTTTTCAGTTCGATTGTGTTCTTGTGCTTTTTATGTTGACGCTGACAGATTGTATGATTATATGATTACATGCATTCGCAACTGCGTATTTTACGTTTCATTCGTTTAACAATTTTAACACGCTCGACATTTGTCACTTGAGCGGGCAGTCTGGTGTTTTGGATACGAAAAAGAACAAACTTCGAGAAGAACGCAAGAAACGATGATTCGATCCTGAAACGACCAAACTGTCCCTTTAAGATTATTCGTTAGCGATCGTTATTTATGGCCTCCTCTTATCAGTACGCTTATTGACTTTTATTTTTCTTTTTTTTCTCTTCTTTTAATCGATTTTCGATCTATGAACATCTCAGGCCAACCGTGGGCGGATTACTGTTTTTACAACGAATCGTTACATTTTTAGGGGAAAGGCACCGGATCCGGGCACAGAACGTTATTGTACGGCAATGCTATTCTGTTGAGGCATCAGAACAGCGACATGGTAAAATATTTGTTAACAGAAGATATTCAACATTTTTTACAAGACTGAGTATCCCCGTTCTCGTTACAGTATTTGGCTTGTCTATCGACTAGTTCGTCCAACGACAAGTTGGCTTTCGACGTCGGTCTGCAACAACATTCTCAAGGTTGGCTAAAGAAATATTATTTACTCAAAATTCGCATTAGCTCTCGCTTGTAATTTCAAACACACTATCGCTCGTTTAGGGGAGGCATGCTGGTGGACGGTGCATCCAGCGTCGAAACAAAGGTCTGAGGGTGAAAAGGTCCGAGTCGGTGACGACCTCATTCTAGTATCCGTGGCCACTGAGAGATACTTGGTAAACGATCGTTTAAAATATCGTAACTAACTAATATTACTTCAAACTAAAGAAAGAAAGGAGAGAGACCTGATCAGGCTTTTCTATTACGTTTATCTATTTATTATCTATTAGTTTCACCGATCGCAAGGGCCCATCCACTCCCTTTTATGATCCTGGCATATAAATCGTAGAAAATTCATTGACGATAATCTCTCTCTACGCTTTAATGAAAAGAATCGATATATTTCATTGGCTCTCTGCCCGCACGTAACCACTTCTCCGCTTGATCCATCAAAGTTCCCGCCGTGCCAGAAATTTCGTACCATCGATCATACCTGGTTTCTTTCAGCACACTACGAAAGAGAACGATCTGTCGGTGGTGAACGCCTCGTTCCACGTGACCCATTGGTCGGTGCAACCGTACGGTACTGGAATTAGCCGAATGAAGTACGTCGGTTATGTTTTCGGCGGCGATGTTCTCCGATTTTTCCACGGTGGTGACGAGTGCCTCACCATACCGTCGTCTTGGAACACATCGACCAGTCAAAAGTAAATTTTAAAGCGGTTCGAAATACTTTGAGAGATCGTACGTAAACGTTGTTCAAGAATCACAGAGAAAACTTGGCGTATTATAAGAGATTGAAATCTGTCTTCCTTTGATCACGAAGCGTTCCTTTCCATTTAATTACCGAAGATCAAAGAACTTTTTTCAAGCTAAACTTTGAGCCTTCCCTGTGTGCAAAATCTCGGTAAACAGTCAGGGATATCGCTGTTTTCATCATCAGTCGAGATAGCCGTTTTTGCCAATAATTCGATTAGAACGGCTCGAGACCCGTAAGGCTTCCAATACTTAATGTACACTGTTTACAGTATAGTGATCTACGAAGGAGGAAGCGTAATGAGCCAGGCGCGATCTTTGTGGAGGCTGGAGCTGGCGAGGACAAAATGGGCGGGCGGGTTTATAAATTGGCTACACCCGATGAGGATCAGGCACCTCACCACCGGACGTTATCTAGGCGTGAAAGAAAACAACGAACTATATCTGGTCGATAGGTGAACGCTTATTTTTAATAAAGTTCAAGGGTGACGGCGAATGTCTGGCCTAATCGCGAACAATTTTCATTTTCCGTTCGAAGGAACGAGGCGACGATCGAAACGTCGACGTTCTGGCTGCGTCAGGAGAAGGATGACCAGAAGATCATTCTCGAGGACAAGGACCTCGAAGTCATCGGTATGCCGATTATCAAGTATGGCGACTCGACTGTTATCATGCAGCACGCTACTACTTGTCTCTGGGTCTCGTACAAGGTGAGGGTTCATCCATCGGTAGAGTCAAACGAACGAAGGAGCAATTTAATATTGCGGGCTTTAAACAAACGGGGTAAAAAGAGTCTTTGAAAAGATTATATTTAATTTTGGACGACGATGACAGTCGTACGAGACGAAGAAGAAGGGCGTGGGCAAAGTGGAGGAGAAGCAAGCAGTGCTCCACGAGGAAGGAAAGATGGACGACGGTCTGGACTTCTCCCGGTCGCAAGAAGAGGAGTCACGCACGGCGCGAGTAATTCGAAAGTGCAGCAGCTTGTTCACGCAGTTCATCACGTGAGTGTCTATCGATCAGGCGTAGTGGATTCGTCTATATTAAAATACGAAATTAAAAATGGTAGAGGCTTGGATGGAACCGTACAGTGCCGTTACAAACCGAATGATAAATTAACGTGGACAGGGAGATCGCTAAAAGGACCGAATATGTTTTAGAGGCCTAGAGACGCTGCAAGTAGATAGAAGAGCGTCTATGTTCTTCCAAAATGTCAATCTGAACGAAATGGTGATGTGTCTGGAAGACTTGATTAATTATTTTGCTCAACCCGAGGACGACATGGGTAAGGAAGACGTACCAAATCTAAAATGCTAATCTAAATCTTTCGACGAAGTCGTAAACGGTGAAACGCGTCGGCTCTTTCAGAACACGAGGAGAAACAGAATAGGTTCCGTGCTCTGAGGAATCGCCAGGACCTGTTCCAAGAGGAGGGTATACTGAATCTCATTCTGGAGGCCATCGACAAGATCAACGTGATCACATCGCAAGGTTTCCTCGTGGCGCTTTCTGGGGACGAGAGCGGCCAGGCTTGGGACCAAATATCCGGATACCTGTATCAGCTGCTAGCCGCCATCATCAAGGGAAATCACACGAACTGCGCGCAATTCGCCAACAGCAATCGTCTGAACTGGCTGTTCAGTCGACTGGGTTCGCAGGCCTCCAGCGAGGGCACCGGGATGCTGGACGTCCTCCACTGCGTCCTCATCGACTCGCCAGAGGCTCTGAACATGATGAGGGTAAGCAGAAAATTATTCTAGGCTCGAATCGCGTTTCTGTGATGCTCGCCTCTGCAGGACGAACACATCAAAGTCATCATCTCGCTGCTGGAGAAGCACGGAAGGGACCCGAAAGTCCTGGACGTCCTTTGCTCGCTGTGCGTGGGTAACGGCGTCGCGGTTCGATCGTCGCAGAACAACATATGCGACTTCCTGCTGCCAGGGAAGAATCTTCTCCTTCAAACCCAACTGGTGGACCACGTGGCCAGCATCAGACCGAACATATTCGTCGGCAGAGTCGAGGGATCGGCGCTTTATCAGAAGTGGTACTTCGAAGTCACCGTCGACCACATCGAGCAGACGACGCACATGATGCCTCATTTGAGAATAGGCTGGGCGAACACGGCAGGGTACGTTTGTACGTTCGTTTTTGAGCAACAAAAATACATCGTTTGCTGTCTCCGATTAGGTACATGCCGTATCCAGGCGGCGGCGAAAAGTGGGGTGGCAACGGCGTAGGCGACGATCTGTACTCCTTCGGTTTCGATGGCGCGCACCTGTGGACTGGTGGCAGGAAAACCCAGGTGGTCCTCAACGCCACGGAGCCTTACATCAGGAAGAGCGACGTGATCGGGTGCGCTTTGGATCTGACGGTTCCGATCATCACGTTCACCTTCAACGGAGCGCCCATCCTTGGATCGTTTAGAAACTTCAACCTGGACGGGATGTTCTTCCCCTCGATCAGTTGCTCCTCGAAGCTGTCCTGCAGATTCCTCCTAGGAGGCGACCACGGTCGTCTAAAGTTCCAACCGCCCGAAGAATTTTCGCCCTTGGTGGAGAGTCTGTTGCCCCAGCAGATCCTGTCGCTGGACCCTTGCTTCTACTTCGGGAACATGAACAAGGTGGTGTTGGCTGGCCCGTGGCTGGTCGAGGACGACACTGCCTTCGTTCCCGCGCCGGTCGACACGTCCATGATCAACCTGCCGTCCTACGTCGAACAGATCAGGGACAAACTGGCGGAAAACATCCACGAGATGTGGGCGATGAACAAGATCGAGGCCGGATGGATCTACGGGGAGCACAGGGACGACCTGAGGAAGATCCATCCCTGCATCGTGCAGTTCGAGAGGCTGCCGGCTGCGGAGAAACGCTACGACACCCAACTGGCCGTGCAGACGCTGAAGACCATCTTGGCACTGGGATATTACATAACCATGGACAAGCCACCGTCCAGAATAAAGACCTTGAGGCTTCCGAACGAACCCTTCATGCAGAGCAGCGGTTACAAGCCGGCTCCTCTGGATCTCACCGCCATCTCGCTCACTCCCAAGATGGAGGAACTGGTGGATCAGCTGGCAGAGAACACACACAATTTGTGGGCGAAGGAGAGGATCAGCCAAGGCTGGACCTACGCGCTGAACGAAGACTCCGAGATGCGGAGGAGCCCTCACCTGGTGCCCTATCCGAAAGTCGACGAAGCCATCAAGAAAGCTAATCGCGACACCGCCAGCGAAACCGTCAGGACGCTGTTAGTTTACGGGTACATGCTGGAACCGCCCACAGGGGAGCAGCACGAAGGTGAGAGTTTGCTGAGAGAATTATTTCTAGTCCCGACTCATCGTGGAATCGTTCGTTAAATTTCAGCGCTACTGCTAGAGGCGAGCAGACTACGGCAATCGTCCTTCAGGACCTATCGAGTCGAGAAACACTACGCTGTCAACAGCGGAAAGTGGTACTTCGAGTTCGAGGTTCTGACCGCTGGTCCAATGCGCGTAGGTTGGGCCAAGGCTGAGTGTATGCCTGGAAGCATGCTGGGAAGCGACGAAAACACTTGGGCTTTCGACGGCTACAACGTAAGTCCTTAAATGTTGCCCTTTGAAACCGCGATGAACATTAAATTCGCGACAACGTTAGCTTCTGGACAGCGAGTTTCTCGACGCGAGTAGAATTAATTGTACGCATTTACGATCAACAGCGTCCACGGTAAGATAAAATTGTCAGTAAACATAGATCGTTTCGCGTTATCTGACGACGGTTTGCGTGAAAAAGTGATGAATAATTGATATCCATCGTGAACATCAGGTGACTAAAGTACACGCTGGTAGCCACGAGTCGTTTGGCCACAAATATCAAGTGGGCGACATTGTTGGATGTTTCATTGACGTCGCGGACAGAACGATCAGTAAGAGTCCAATATTTTCAATAGCCGATCTAGAAGGTCCACTATTTTTTGAGTTTTCACGTCTACTACTATTGTCTTTGTCTCTATATGTTTATTTCATGTTGACTTGGTTGTTTATTTTTTTCTGCATCCTTGTCCCCGATGTGAATGAAATCGATGGGAATTTCATTCGAACGTGTGGCTTGATTTCTATCGATGTCGCCGGATTCTGCGGAGATCGTTTCTCAAAGCTACATTTGTACAGTGTACCGATCAAGTGTGTATGTCTACCCCCGCCCCTTTTTGTTCGAGTCTCGATGTTTATCGCGATGGCGCACAAACGAAATCGACGTTGAATGGAGTAGTTTATCGTTATATGGCTGCCACGGTTCGCGTCACGTAACGAATGAAGAAGTGTTGAATTGGTGAAATTTTATTTTAAAGGAGGAAAAAGTATACTCGGGCACAGCCGAAACATTTGGCAAACAATGGCAAGTTGGAGACGTTGTCGGGGTATTCCTGGATCTAATTGACCGAACGATTAGTAAGACGGAATCTTTAAGCGAACGCTTCAGCTGCCATTTCAAGCTATTATACACGTATAATTTGAGTACAGAGATAGACTACTGGATACAGACATTCTAAACATAGAGCCAGAAACTTGTAAACGAAGATTCAAGATCGGACAAATCCATTATCGACGCACTATAGTAGCTTCCATTCGACAAAATCTCCTTCTCTCATCCCGTATTGATTGGTTTATCGTGTTTTGTACAGTCGACGCGAATGTTGTTCGCTTGATCGTCCAAACTTAGCAGCAAGTCCGCAAGGAAAGAATAAAATAGACTCTGAGAATTGCTTTCGCGAAACGAGCAAAGTACTCATTGTTATCAATTTTTATTTCACCCTTTCGCTGCAGCTGCGCTTACGTTTAAGTCTCACAGCACAATCAACCTGTTAATCCTGGTGTTACCATTGTTAATAAAATCATGTCCTATCGACGTAGCTTGATGTCAGTTATTGTCTTTTTTTGGTATCCAGTATTCTACTCATTGTCAGTGTTGTACAGTCAGCGACAACAGCGCTTTCGTAATCCATACTGATCATACTCACTAACCACAAGGGTGACCCCGAATTACTGTAAAATTGCCACGCTTGCTTGCTCCAAAACAATATTAAAATTAAGAAACAACAGCGAATAATATATAGCGACGAATCTAATTCGTGGAAAAATAATCCCACTCTGAATAAACATTAACCACCCTTCTACTTCTTCGTTATATCTTCTTCTGAAAATTTTATTGTTATTTTTTTTATTACACATCTCGATAACGGAGCCTTACTTTTATATTTTTTTTTATTATTTCAAACCAGTATTCTCTGCATGCCTAACATTCTAGTCGACTAATTTTTGCACTTGCTTTGCATAGTTTTGTGTAGTTCTTTTATATCTATGTGTCAACGATGCTTCAGTGACATTTTTAGTCAGAATTCTCTTAATTAAAACATTCTCTTGCTATCGATTATTCTCCATAGTTTATCAACGTTAACGTCAATATAATATAATCTCGTCTAGGCTTTTCTCTGAACGGAGAATTGTTGATGGACGCGCTCGGTGGTGAAACGTCTTTCGCCGACGTGCAGGGCGACTGTTTCGTCCCGGCTTTCACGCTGGGGGTTGGCCAAAAGGCGAAATTAACATTCGGACAGGACGTCAACACTCTCAAGTTCTTCACAACTTGCGGTTTGCAAGAAGGATACGAGCCATTTTGCGTGTAAGTGATTCGTTATTTCTCACAAAGCACAAAGTTTACTTCTATTAATTTGCAAGGTACTCAATAGTGTTATCATCTTCCAGAAACATGAATCGTCCGGTAACATTTTGGTTCACGAAGGATCAGCCGATCTTCGAGAACACGGACGACATGGCCGACACGAGGATAGACGTCGCCAGAATACCAGCTGGTTCCGACACCCCGCCATGCCTGAAGATCTCCCACAACACCTTCGAGACCATGGAAAAAGCGAACTGGGAGTTCCTACGATTGTCGTTGCCAGTCATCTGTCAGTCGACGTTCGTCTCCGAGAGTGAGAAATTACGAAGATGGCAGGAGATCAAGATGCGCCAGAACAGACTGCTGTCCGAGCAAGTGGAACAAGCGCAGCAAGCCGCGCCATCGGCTCACATGGAGCAGATCATGAAATCTGGCTTCAGCATGAGTGACATTAAAGGTAGGATTTATTTTCAGCACAGTCGATCCCTCCAGATTTAAACGAGTTTGAGTAATGTCTATTCTGAACGCGTGAAAGTGTATATTTATCCGTCGTTTGACCCTCCTCAGAGGTATACAATAACAGAAGATAATCAGAAAGAATCCATGGATACGAAGATTAAAAAAAGAAGAAATTTCTAATTCTAAAATTGATGAAATCTTGGTCGTTTCAGGATTGCAGAGGAACTATTCGGAGGATGCAGTGGAAGCTGACGAAATGATGAAGGAGTCTCCATTGCCCATGCAGAGGAACAAACCCGCCAGACCTCCTAGGAAAGGTTCTCTTTATGGTTCGAGGGTTGGGAACATGGAGAACGCCATCAGCGAGACCGAAATGAACGGATACGGGGACATGAACGGGGACGTGAAGGACGACAAGAAAAAGCGTGGGCGTTCGCCGTTCCGGTTAGTATAAGCAAAACGAATATTTCTGGCAAACTTTTGCGACGAATTCTGATATTTGAACCTTCCTAGCAAACTTAGCAAAGAGATGGAGGATGCCCCGTAAGTCAAATTAG
The DNA here is from genome assembly GCF_051014445.1 of Colletes latitarsis. NCBI lineage: Eukaryota > Metazoa > Arthropoda > Insecta > Hymenoptera > Colletidae > Colletes > Colletes latitarsis. The sequence continues at coordinate 38,499,576 of NC_135137.1, read as the reverse complement.
AAGTTTTCCATTATTAGAATTTCAGAGATGTTCCCCTTGCTAGCTCGATTCTCTGTGCATGAATTTTATGTGAAATTATCTAGAAGGACAGAGGATAATTATGAAATTTCCTAGGTTCTTCTCGCGCAAAGCGAAGTCCCCGGACGCGAAATCGAAAACGCCCGAACCACCGGTGCGCTCCGACGTCTCCGACAAAAGCACCAAAACTCTGCAGATGAACAAAGCAAGTAGCCGGCCACCTCAAGTTCGCATATCAAACGTAAAAACATTTATTTTATTTATTTTTGCAATCCAGCCAGAACTAAATCTTCAGAGCGAAACTGAACAAAAATTGAAGTACTCGTTTCGAAATTTCGATTAAACCGTTCGATTCTTCCATAGACGGACTTGAAGGTGATACCACCGCAGATCCCAGAACGCAACGCTCCGAAAGCGATGTCCGTTTTGAGCGGATCTGGCGTCGAGGCGATTGGGAACGAGATATACGATACAGAGTGTCTGAAGCTGATGAACGAGTACTTCTACGGGGTGAGGATCTTCCCTGGACAGGACCCAACTCACGTTTACGTTGGTTGGGTCACGTCTCAATACCACCTACACACCAAGGACTTCAATTTGTCTCGCGTGAGGAAGGGATCGGTGGTCATCACCGACGACTACGAACGTCCCGTGGAACAGTACGTTAAAACCACTTGGTTCACGCCTGAAGAGCTATCTGATAAACAAATATAATATCCCCGTTTGCGTTATAGAGTGGACAGACAGAGTTGTTACATGGTGAGAGCAGACGAGCTCTACAACGAAGTCACGCAGGATGCTTCCGGTAAAGGAGCGTCCCAGGGAATGTTCGTCGGTTGTTTCGTGGACACAGCTACCGGTTGGGTATCCTTCACCTGCGAGGGCAAGGAGACCAGCCACAAGTTCAAAATGGAGCCCGACACGAAGCTGTTCCCCGCCATCTTCGTGGAGGCCACTAGCAAAGAGATACTACAAATCGAGCTAGGCAGAACCTCGACGACGCTGCCGTTGTCCGCGGCCGTTTTGCAGAACTCTGAACGCCACGTTATCCCTCAGTTCCCGCCCAGGTTGAAGGTGCAATGCTTGAAACCCCACCAGTGGGCCAGAGTGCCCAATCAGTCGCTCCAGGTGCACGCTTTGAAGCTCTCCGACATCAGAGGCTGGTCCATGCTGTGCGAGGACGCGATATCGATGCTGGCCCTGCACATCCCCGAGGAGGACAGGTGCATCGATATTTTGGAGCTCATCGAAATGGACAAATTACTCAGGTAATACGAAAAGACACGATCTTTGATACCGTTCGACGACGCTCTAACGTTTCGATTGCAACAGTTTCCACGCGCACACCTTGACGCTGTATGCAGCTCTGTGCTACCAGTCGAACTACAGAGCAGCCCACGCTCTGTGCCAACACGTCGACCAGAAACAACTGTTGTACGCTATCCGAGCAGAGTACATGTCCGGGCCCCTACGACAAGGATTCTACGACCTGCTGATCGCTCTGCACCTCGAGTCGCACGCAACGACGATGGAAGTGTGCAAGAACGAGTACATCATTCCTCTAGGTAAGAGTTTTATTATCTGTTCGATAAATATTTCCATACGTCTAACCGAAACCGTTTCCAGGTCAGGAATTAAAGGACTTATACGAAAACGAAGAAATGAGGCACAGCCTCAGGTACCTGGAGACCGAGTCCGTTCGTCCGCAGATGAAAATGACGGACATCAGGTAAGTGTATTTAATCGAAAACTAGATGTGAACCCCGTGACTAATAGTCGACATCAAGGGAAATTCCTTCCAGCGACCAAACGATCGAGAACATAAGGAGCCTCTACAGTCCGCACTTCCCGCTGGACGTGGTGCGAGATTACGTGATGCAGGCTTTAAACGAAGCCGTCGAGGTCAATCAAGTACACAATCGAGACCCGATCGGCGGCAGCAATGAGAATCTTTTCCTGTATGTACGATTCTGTACGCGCGCACGCCTGGGCTATGTTCTGCATGATTAAACTCGACGATATCGCGACAAGAAGAAGACGCTTTCAGGATAATTTGCGCTGCTTACTGCTACAGGCTCAAACCTTGTTCGTATACCTTTCACTGATACAATCGTTTTGCTTTACAGGCCGCTTTTGAAACTCGTTGATAGACTACTCCTAGTTGGAATGCTTAGGAACGAGGATATCATGAAGCTTCTCATCATGATTCATCCTGAAACTTGGGACCCTACGTTCGACAAAGGTAGACACTCGACCGTGCCTTAATCCCCAAACGAAAGATATCCAATATCCAATAATACTTCGTTAAAAACGAATTTCAGAGGGGAAAGACGAGCACAAGAAGGGACTGCTCCACATGAAAATGGCGGAGGGAGCGAAGCTACAGATGTGCTACCTGCTTCATCATCTGAACGACATCCAGCTACGACATCGCGTCGAGTCCATCATCGCCTTCAGCCACGACTTCGTCGGCGACCTGCAGTCCGATCAGCTTCGTCGTTACATCGAGATCAAGCAGTCCGATTTGCCGTCGGCGGTGGCCGCCAAGAAGACCAAGGAGTTTCGGTGCCCTCCTCGCGAGCAGATGAACTCGATTCTGAGTTTCAAGAACATGGACTTCGCGGACGATCCGGACAACGTGCCCTGCGGGGAGGATCTGATAGGCAGGATGAACGAATTCCACACCAATCTGATGTCTTACGTGTCCCTGCACGCGCTTCAAGACGCTGCTGACGCCGCCAACGAACCGGAAGAGGACGTTCAGAAGCCTGGCGCCATGAAGAAACTGTTCAACTTCATCAACGCTGTGAAAGAGTTGGAGGAGGAGCCCAAGCCAGAACCTGAACCGGAAAGGAAGACTCCGGAAGGTGAGTAGATTAAAATTGTGGCGGTCCCCATTCTCGAACTGTGCTCATACTCTTTTGCAGAGGTGTTCCGTAAAGTCCTCATATCGACCATCGTCAGCTGGGCCGAGGAATCCCAAATCGAGACTCCAAAGCTGGTTCGAGAGATGTTCAGTCTATTGGTGCGTCAGTACGACACCGTGGGCGAACTGATCAGAGCTCTGGAGAAAACGTACGTGATCAACAGTAAAACGAGAGACGACGCTGCCTTGATGTGGGTCGGTCTGAGCCAGATTCGCGCGTTGCTGCCTGTCCAAATGTCGCAGGAGGAAGAGGAGCTGGTCAGAGAGCGACTCTGGAAGTTGGTCAACAATCACACCTTCTTCCAGCATCCGGATCTGATCAGAGTGCTGAGGATTCACGAGAACGTGATGGCGATCATGATGAACACGCTGGGCAGACGCGCGCAGGCTCAGTCGGACGCTCAGACGCAGCCTCAAACTACGGAAGGCGAACCAGCTTCCAAGGAAAAGGACACGTCTCACGAGATGGTGGTAGCCTGCTGCAGGTTCCTTTGCTACTTCTGTCGCACGTCCAGGCAGAACCAGAAGGCGATGTTCGATCATTTCGACTTCCTCTTAGAGAACAGTAATATTCTGCTGTCGAGGCCGTCTTTGAGAGGATCCACGCCCTTGGACGTGGCTTACTCCTCGCTTATGGAGAACACGGAACTCGCGTTGGCGCTCAGGGAACACTATCTCGAGAAAATCGCCATCTATTTGTCCCGTTGTGGATTGCAATCGAACTCTGAACTCGTGGAGAAAGGTTACCCTGATCTGGGATGGGATCCAGTGGAGGGTGAACGATATTTGGACTTCTTGAGATTCTGCGTTTGGGTTAACGGTGAGTCTCGAGTGTAACAACTCTTCTAGCTAAGATATCTAAATTGTTTATTTATCTTTTCAGGCGAAAGCGTCGAGGAAAACGCAAACCTGGTGATACGTTTGCTGATCAGAAGACCAGAATGTTTGGGACCAGCCCTTCGAGGTGAGGGCGAAGGTTTATTGAGAGCCATCATAGACGCCAACAAAATGTCCGAACGCATCGCTGATCGACGAAAAGTAAGTTGCAACGTGTTATCGTTAACGAGTGATACGATATCGAATTAATTGATAAAACAGGTGCACGACGAAGCGGAAGGCACATCAATGGTACAGTTCGAGCATCCCCTTCCAGAATCAGACGATGACGAAGACTACATAGACACTGGAGCAGCGATCTTGAACTTCTACTGTACCCTGGTAGATCTATTAGGACGCTGTGCTCCTGATTCTTCCGTTATCGAACAAGGTAAGTCAAAATTGGGACTACGAGCACCTCTCGACCATACTCTCATGGATTTACTGTTTGTAATATAAGCATGGTGGTGATATCTGCACTATGTGTCGTGGTCGTAGCACTTGCTTCGTCATTTTACACAAATTCAGAACCTCGGAAGCGATAGACGCGATTATTTTCATTTTCGAATCGTGGCCCAGTGTATCACGAACTCCTTCATGTTTCCACAAAAAATTCGTTATTGAGAAGAACTATCTAACAAGAGTGTTTATTTTTTTATCGAGCTACAGAGGCTTCTACAGAATCCGTCGGTAATATATACGTAATAAAAATTTTCTTTTCGTTGCGATCGCGTTCTGAGAACGACACTGAGGTCGAGCACGCATTTCAGGGAAGAACGAGTCTCTAAGAGCGAGGGCTATTTTACGTTCTCTGGTGCCCCTCGACGACCTGCAGGGTGTCCTGTCTCTGAGGTTCACCCTGCTGAATCCAGCGGCTGGCGAAGAAAAGCCGAAGAGCGACATGCCGTCAGGTTTAATACCAGGACACAAGCAAAGCATCGTACTGTTTTTGGAACGCGTTTACGGCATCGAAACGCAGGAGCTGTTCTTCAAGATACTCGAGGAAGCTTTCTTACCCGATCTGAGAGCCGCCACTATGCTCGACAGAGTGAGTACACATCTGGATGTTTGGAAATTATGTTTGTTCTCAAACGAAGGATGGTTGAAAATTATTATCGTTGGTACAGAACGATGGTTACGAATCCGACATGGCCCTGGCGATGAACCGTTACATAGGAAACAGTATTCTGCCTCTGCTGATCAAGCATTCCAAATTCTACAACGAGGCGGACAATTACGCCAGCTTGCTGGACGCCACGCTACACACCGTCTATAGATTGAGCAAGAACAGAATGCTAACGAAGGGTCAGCGAGAAGCTGTGTCGGACTTCCTCGTGGCTCTGACCAGGTAAACACGAGCTTCTTTGACACATGATTAAAATAATTAACGGAATCGTTTTGTTGCTTAACAAGAGAAGTCCACGAGTTAAATGTCTCGTAAGTTCTACTAACATTATTTTAAACCGCTTATCCCCGCCTACGATAAACGTCACAGATAATAAGCTATGAGAGCGGTCAGCGCTTATAGCATTCTTTATTATCAACGCAATCCGTCGACGAATCGTTCCTAATTTACCCGGTTCTTTTTAGCCAAATGCAACCCAGCATGCTGTTGAAGCTACTTCGAAAGTTGACCGTGGACGTGTCCAAACTCTCGGAATACACTACGGTCGCTCTACGGGTGAGGATTTCGTTCTAAAAGATTCACTTCTCTAATTCGAGCAACGAGTAAATTATTCTTTGTGACAGTTGCTGACTCTGCATTACGATCGTTGCGCAAAATACTACGGATCGACCGGTGGTCAAGGCGCGTACGGTGCATCGAGCGACGAAGAGAAACGTTTGACCATGGTCCTCTTCAGCAACATATTCGACTCGCTGTCCAAGATGGACTACGATCCCGAATTGTTTGGAAAGGCTCTGCCTTGTCTCACGGCCATTGGTTGTGCTCTACCGCCCGATTATTCCTTATCTAAGAACTACGACGACGAGTGGTACGGAAGCAAATCCGCGTCCACGCAATCGCCCGATGGACCCTACAATCCGCAACCAATCAACACATCTAGGTATTATACTTTTTAAACGCGCGGAAGATAACGATCAACTTTGAGTAACGCTTAAATTTCCTCTACTTTCGACAGCGTGGTTCTCAACAACGATCTTAATCAAATCGTACAAAAGTTCTCCGAGCATTATCACGACGCTTGGGCCAGTCGTAAGCTAGAAAACGGTTGGACTTATGGCGAACAGTGGTCAGATGCAAATAAAACTCATCCCAGACTGAAACCGTACAACATGCTGAACGATTACGAGAGGGAGCGCTACAAAGAACCGGTCAGGGAGAGCTTGAAGGCTTTGTTGGCCATAGGATGGAGCGTTGAACACGCCGAGGTGGACGTACCTTCGACCAATCGTAGTTCTATGAGACGATCATCGAAAAGTCAAGTGAGTCGACGCTTCGTTTAAAAATATTTATCTCGACGCATTGATTTTCGCGCCACCGTAAAATTTTAGGGCGATGCTGCAAATCCGTTTAATTACAATCCTCATCCGGTCGATATGACGAACCTGACGCTGAGCAGAGAGATGCAGAACATGGCCGAACGTCTCGCAGACAACGCACACGACATCTGGGCCAAGAAGAAGAAGGAAGAACTCATCACTTGCGGTTCGTGTCGATAGAAAATCGAAAATAACTTCTTCGAATAAATATCTGTTGTCTTTCGTAGGAGGTGGCATCCACCCTCAGTTGGTACCGTACGATCTGCTCACCGACAAAGAGAAACGAAAGGATCGCGAACGTTCCCAGGAGTTCCTCAAGTATTTGCAGTACCAAGGATACAAGCTTCACAAGCCTAATCGAGGCGGTGAGTCCGAGGTTACCACCGCCGGTGCCTCCGTGGAACTACGATTCGCCTACTCGTTGTTGGAGAAACTGATAGCTTATTTGGACAAGGCGACGATCAACATGAAGCTCTTGAAACCGTCCGACACGTTCAGCCGACGCAACAGCTTCAAGACGTCCACGCGGGACATAAAGTTCTTCAGCAAGGTGGTCCTGCCGTTGATGGAGAAGTATTTCAGCACGCACAGGAATTATTTCATCGCCGTGGCCACGGCTACCAACAACGTCGGGGCGGCGTCCTTGAAGGAGAAGGAAATGGTGGCAGCCCTTTTCTGCAAATTGGCCAGCTTGCTCAGGTCCAGACTCGCTGCTTTCGGGCCTGACGTTAGGATCACCGTCCGTTGTCTTCAAGTGCTGGTCAAGGGCATAGACGCGAAGAGCTTGGTGAAGAACTGCCCCGAGTTCATTCGAACGTCCATGTTGACCTTCTTCAACAACACCGCTGACGATCTGGGGCACACGATCCTGAATCTTCAAGAGGGCAAATACAGCCACCTCAGAGGCACGCACTTGAAAACCTCGACGTCCTTGTCGTACATCAACAGCGTCGTCTTACCGGTACTCACAGCCATGTTCGATCATCTGGCTGCGTGCGAGTATGGCAGCGACCTGTTACGTAAGTATTCATCTTCGTGTTAAATCGACACGCGTTAATTCGTTCGCTTTTTATTGGCAGTGGACGAAATTCAAGTGGCGTCCTACAAAATGCTGGCGTCCCTGTACACCCTGGGCGTGGATTCGTCCCTGACGCACGACAGAAAGTACTTGAAGACGGAGATCGAACGCCACAAGCCTAACTTGGGCTCCTGTCTGGGCGCGTTTTCGAGTTGCTTCCCCGTAGCCTTCCTGGAGCCGCATCTGAACAAGCACAATCAGTTTTCCCTTCTGAATCGTATCGCCGACCATTCCTTGGAAGCTCAGGACATAATGACGAAGATGGAGTCGAGCATGCCAACGCTGGAAACGATCCTGGGAGAGGTTGATCAGTTCGTCGAGTCCGATAAGACCTACAACGATCTTCCATATGTAGTCGACGTTATTCTGCCTCTGCTTTGCTCCTATTTGCCCTTCTGGTGGTCACAGGGTCCCGACAACGTGAATCCAACGGAGGGAACGTACGTTAGCATGGTCACCAGCGATCACATGAACCAGCTTCTGAAGAATGTTTTGAAATTGACCAAGAAGAACATTGGCAACGAGAACGCTCCGTGGATGACTCGTATCGCCGCGTACACTCAACAGATCATCATCAACTCGTCGGAGGAGCTGCTGAAGGATCCCTTCTTGCCACTCGCTGAACGCGTCAGGAAACGCACCGATAACATGTTCCACAAAGAAGAGTCTTTACGAGGTTTTATCAAATCGTCCACCGACGATACGTCGCAGGTCGAGGCTCAGATTCAGGAGGACTGGCAACTCTTGGTTCGCGACATCTATTCGTTCTATCCTCTTCTGATCAAGTACGTCGATCTACAGAGGAACCACTGGCTGAGGAATAACATCTCCGAGGCCGAGGACCTTTACAATCACGTGGCGGCGATATTCAACATTTGGTCCAAGTCGCAGTACTTCTTGCGCGAGGAACAGAACTTTATATCCGCGAACGAGATCGACAACATGGTGCTCATTATGCCAACAGCGACCAGGAGGCCTGCCGCTATTTCCGATGGAACTGCACCGTCCGGCGGAGGCAAGGTCGGTGACGAGATTTTATTTGAGAGAGAAGTTATTTTAACTTGCAATATTATTTGGTCCACAGAAAAAGAAGAAACACCGTGACAAGAAGAGGGACAAGGACAAAGAGGTGCAAGCTTCCTTGATGGTAGCCTGCTTGAAGAGGCTGCTACCAGTCGGTTTGAACTTGTTCGCTGGACGCGAACAGGAGCTGGTGCAGCACTGCAAGGACAGGTTTCTGAAGAAGATGCCGGAATACGACATCGCCGAGTTCGCCAAGACGCAGCTGACGTTGCCGGACAAGATCGATCCAGCCGACGAGATGTCCTGGCAGCATTATTTGTATTCCAAGTTGGGTCAGAAGAAGGACTCCATGGAACCGGTTAAGGCGCAGCAATTAGAGGACGTCGTTGCAAGGATCACCGACATGGCCAAAGTTCTTTACGGTCTTCACATGGTGAGTGGAGATTCGATGTTCCTTCTGGTAGCTGAACATAATGTATTCCATGATCACTGTTTCTCAAATAGTTGAAGCTGCTTCGTTGAAGACCTCGATCGATTCATTTAGTAATTTTGTGTTCTCGAGTAGATAGATCATCCGCAACAGCAGAGCAAGGGTCAATATCGATCCGTGGTGTCGATACAACGTAAACGAGCGGTGATCGCTTGTTTCCGTCAAACTTCCCTACATTCCTTGCCCAGGTATCCTCTTTTGGTTCGATCGCGTTACTGGTGTTCCGCGAGACTTGCGTTTGCTTCGATCGTGATCGACGAGAAATCGAATTCACCGTTCGCTCCTTATGCCTTTGTTGCATCTTAGGAACTTACCGTTTTTGTTTTACGTTTGGTTCTGTTTGCGTTGCGTTTTACTTTTATGGAAACCAGTAACCAAGTACTTCGGTTGGTTTTCGTACTTTTCACGCGAGCTTGCGTAAGAGTAGCAATGGGTAACGTTGATCGTCGACGACGTATCCTTCGATTATTTGCTAGTGATCTAACAACTATAGTTGTGTGTGCATGCTGCTAAAAGGCAACGAAACCTCCACCATCTCGAGATGGATGGAAGCGCGTGTTGTGTGCGGCCAGAAAGAGGGCAGCAATTGCATGTCTGCGTAGCGAGCCGCTTTACAAGTTAAGAAGGTAAAGTAACTGTTTAATCCTGATACTACGCTTTACTGTAAACAATAATCGCTGGGTTTGGTATTCCAGGCATCGGGCTATAAACATTTTTGCGAGAACGTACTACGAGCTCTGGTTGCAGGATGAGAACGTCGGTCAAGAAGTTATGATTGAAGACCTTACGGTATTTCTAATTAATTCTGCCCAAAACAATCTTTGTACGCTTTGATACAGAACCGTAGAACCGATCCCTTCGTGTTCCCGTAGCAATCTTTCGAGGACGCAGAACTGAAGAAGATGGACAAAGCCGAGGATGAGGGAAAACCAGATCCTCTGACGCAACTCGTAACAACATTCTGCCGTGGCGCCATGACAGAACGGTCCGGTGCACTTCAAGAGGATCCCTTGTACATGAGTTACGCCCAAATTATATCGAAATCTTGCGGCGAAGAGGAAGAGGAAGGCGAAGACGAAGGTGGGGGAGGTGAAGAGGAAGGGGGTGCCTCGATCCACGTAAGTATTCGAAACGCTTCCGTCGCGGTTTTTGCTAACGAGACTCTCGAAAGTCATAAACGATACGTAAACTTAATTACATGATGCTTAAGAAAAAATGAAAATTACGGAAAATTGTCCGCTATGCGTCAAACTTATTAACAACTTCCTGTCTTTTTCTCACGTACTAACCCTGTAGAAGGCGGCACATAAGCTACTTATGGTAAGAATAAGTAGTTATCGCGGAGATTCATTCGCATCCATGTGTACGCTCCTTAATTCAGACTTGAAAATGCTACCATTGCTAAGTGCAAAGCAACCTTCATCGTATAAATTACCCACTCAAAATTAACTTGTCTACGGTCATAGGTGTTTAACGATACGTAATTATGCTTGCATCGATGATGTTCGAATCCCTGATCACACTCCTCTTTGATTGCCTTCATTTCACCCGACCCTCGATCTGTTGCTAACGTCATTAACCAACACTATGATGCTTTTTTAATGCTTTCCCGAAGCGACCAATGTACAAACTCATGGTAAGACACTTTCATACGTGCTTAAACCTGAAAACTCGAGAACGCATTCGCGATCCTTCGATTCGCGTTGTTTTTCCAGGAACAAGAAATGGAGAAGCAGAAGCTTCTCTTCCACCAAACGCGTCTGGCGAATCGCGGTGTGGCGGAGATGGTGTTGCTTCATATATCAGCCTGTAAAGGATTGCCCAGCGAGATGGTTATGAAGACCTTGGAACTGGGAATCTCCATTCTACGCGGCGGTAACATAGAGATCCAACGGGGAATGCTGAACCACTTGAAGGAGAAGAAGGACGTGGGATTCTTCACCTCGATCGCTGGTTTGATGAATTCTTGCAGCGTCCTGGACCTGGACGCGTTCGAGAGGAACACGAAAGCCGAAGGACTCGGGGTCGGTTCTGAGGGCGCAGCTGGCGAGAAGAACATGCACGACGCAGAGTTCACGTGTGCCCTGTTTCGATTCATCCAACTGACTTGCGAGGGTCACAATCTTGGTACGTTGCATTATATTGAGATTTCGTGCAATAACAAAACCATAGGACACGATCACTGAGGATGTTCGATGTTGATAGACTGGCAGAACTATCTGAGAACGCAGGCTGGTAACACGACAACCGTGAACGTGGTCATTTGTACCGTCGATTACCTTCTGCGACTTCAAGAGTCCATCATGGACTTTTATTGGCACTACTCCAGCAAGGAGCTCATCGACCCTGCTGGCAAGGCCAACTTCTTCAAAGCCATAGGCGTTGCCAGTCAAGTCTTCAATACCCTCACCGAGGTGATTCAGGGACCTTGTGCACAGAATCAACAGGCACTGGCTCACTCTCGATTGTGGGACGCCGTTGGTGGATTCCTCTTCCTGTTCTCTCATATGCAAGACAAACTATCCAAGCACTCGAGTCAAGTGGATCTTCTGAAGGAGTTGTTGAACTTGCAGAAAGACATGATCACCATGATGCTGTCTATGCTGGAAGGTATTCCTCCTAGATTCTAAATTGCACTCGATGACTTCTAAGGTACTTCGATTCTTACAACATTTTTCGTCGCAGGTAACGTTGTAAATGGAACGATCGGAAAGCAGATGGTGGATACGCTGGTAGAGTCTGCGGGCAACGTGGAATTAATTCTCAAGTACTTCGACATGTTCCTGAAGCTGAAGGACCTGGTATCGTCTCCCAGCTTCTTGGAAGTGGACCTCAACAGCGATGGCTGGGTATACCCCAAGGATTTCAAGGAGAAAATGGAACAACAGAAGAGTTACACAGAGTAAGTTCTTCGGATCGTTGGATAGACGAACATGGCTTGTAATAAAATTCTTTTAGCGAGGAGATCGAGTTTCTGTTGGCCTGTTGCGAGACGAACCACGACGGCAAGATCGACTACGTGGCCTTCATGGACCGTTTCCACGAGCCAGCGAAAGAGATCGGCTTCAATCTTGCCGTTTTGCTCACCAACTTGTCCGAGCACATGCCCAACGAGCCCAGACTGGCGAGGTTCCTCGAAACAGCTGGCTCCGTATTGAATTACTTCGAGCCTTTCCTCGGCAGGATCGAGATTTTGGGTGGCAACAAGAAGATCGAGCGTGTCTACTTCGAGATCAAGGAGTCGAACATCGAGCAATGGGAGAAGCCCCAGATCAAAGAGTCGAAACGAACCTACTTCTACAACACCGTCGTGGAGGCAGGCGAGAAGGAGAAGCTGGAGACCTTCATCAACTTCTGCGAGGACGCCATCTTTGAGATGCAACACGCGAGCGCGTTGATGGCCGTGGAGGAGAGCGGAGGAATCGGAAAAGCGAGAGAGTCGTCCTACACTTACATGACGGACGACGACGAGGAGAGGAACAAGGATCCTATCAGAAGAGGCATCCAGACCTTCAAGGACAGTATTTACTTCTTCTTCTCTATATTCTCGCCCAGCAACATCAAGAACAAGATCGCCGAGATGCAACAGATGACGATATTGGAACTCTTCATCGGATTCTTCAAAATGATATTCTACGCGTTTTACTATTCCGGGTTCGGGTTTGGCTGCATACTTGGGTACTTTATGAGGCTGCTATTGGCATTGATGAAGGGACCGCACGTGGAGGAGCCTGTCGTCGAGGTGAAGGAAGAGGAAGAGAAACCCTCGAGGCATCTACCCGCCTTGCCACCCACGCCGGACGAGTCTAATTTACAGGTACGATCGTTGGATTATCTCGATGTATAAGGTAGGATTTTAACGATACGTTGCACAGGTGCAAGCCTTCGGAATGGACATAACGAAAGAGGAAGGTGGGCAAATAAAGATCGCGCCGCACGAATCGACAGCTTCGACACCGCAATCGAGCATCGAGGAAACTGGAGAGAGCACGCCGGAAGAGGCTGCTGGAGAAGAAGGTGCGAGGGCGGAAGCTGGTACCGGAGACTCGGAAGCTCCCGTTTCCTTGGCCGATTTGCTAGGGTACGATAAGTATTTTATAACTTCCTGCACCAACGTTGAACGTGGATTTAAATATTCTTGATCGTCAACAGTGGCGAGCAGGCTAGAGCTCAGGCTGCAGCAGCTGCCGAAGCAGCAGCCGCGCAACAAGCAGCAATGGCCGCTGTCGAAGCTGAGGCGAAACAGGAAACGACCACGGAGACATCGTCCTCTAGCATCGACTTCTCCGAGTACACGCATCGTATCGTATCCTTCTTGGCTAGGAACTTCTACAACCTGAAATACGTCGCTCTGGTCCTCGCTTTCTGCATCAATTTCATGTTGCTGTTCTACAAGGCAAGGACGATTCTATACACGCGGAACCTTGGCGCGGCTGAAATTCTCGTTACGCCACAAATTGTTTCACAGGTGTCGTCTTTGGCTGGCGATTCGGACGAGGAGGGCAGTGGTCAAGCGATGGCGGACATATTGGCAGAGATGTCTGGCGAGGGTCCATCTGGTTCCGGAAGTGGCAGCGGGGTGGAAATGGGAAGCGGCAGCGGGGAGGACGAATCGGAGGAAGAGGAGGACGCGTACGCGTTGGAATACGTGGAAGTGTCCGAGGATTTCTATTACATGGCTCACGTTATGAGGCTCATGGCGTGTCTACATTCGATCGTCTCGCTTGCTATGCTTGTCGCCTACTATCACCTCAAGGTAAGAATACCAAGGTGTTCGAGAAACGCCGCGTTGGAGCCTCGAATTACGAAAATACGTCTTCAGGTGCCGCTAGCCATCTTTAAACGGGAAAAGGAAATTGCGCGAAGAGTGGAATTCGACGGTCTGTACATCGCCGAGACACCGGAAGAGGACGACATCAAGGCACACTGGGACAAGATGGTGATATCGGCGAAAACGTTCCCCGTGAATTACTGGGACAAATTCGTGAAGAAGAAAGTTCGACAGAAGTACAGCGAGACCTACGACTTCGACTACATCAGCAATCTGCTTGGTATGGAGAAGACTTCGTTCAGCCAACAGGAAGAGGAGGGTTCCGGTTTGATACACTTGTAAGTGGAACTATCGTGATAATTTGGACGCGCTAATTTCAATTTCTATAAAACGTCGATTGATTTCAGCATTGTAAATATCGACTGGAGGTATCAGGTTTGGAAGGCCGGTGTCACCATCACGGACAATGTGAGTGTCGTTTAACTAAGATTATAAACAATATCGCGTCGTGACTTCTCCGTTACATCGTATGTTGGTGTTTCCTCAGGCATTTTTGTACAGTTTGTGGTACTTTATCTTCTCAATCCTCGGGAATTACAACAACTTCTTCTTCGCGGCCCACTTGCTGGACGTGGCGGTTGGATTCAAGACGCTACGAACGATCTTGCAATCCGTTACACACAACGGCAAACAATTGGTGCTGACGGTGATGTTGCTGACTATCGTGGTCTACATATACACGGTCATAGCGTTTAACTTCTTCAGGAAATTTTATATCCAAGAGGAAGACGACGAGGTGGACAAGAAGTGTCACGACATGTTAACGGTACGAATTGGAAGAAACTGTTCGTGTGTCTTCGTCCTTTGCGGATATTTAAGTAATATTTTTGTCGCAGTGCTTCGTGTTCCACTTGTACAAAGGCGTCAGAGCTGGTGGTGGTATCGGTGACGAGATTGGAGAGCCCGATGGCGATGACTACGAAGTCTATCGTATCATGTTCGACATCACTTTCTTCTTCTTCGTAATTGTTATTCTGCTGGCTATTATTCAAGGTAAGTCGGATACGTGATTCCTTCAGGATATCTGAAATTTTATCCCTTCGTTTCCCACTCAGGTTTGATTATCGACGCGTTCGGTGAGCTTCGAGACCAGCTCGAGAACGTTAAAACAAACATGGAGAGCAACTGCTTCATCTGTGGCTTAGGAAAGGAATATTTCGACACGGTTCCCCATGGGTTCGATACGCACGTTCAACAGGAGCATAATCTTGCTAATTATATGTGAGTCGTCGATCCAAAAATTTCGTTTACGATCGATCTCGTCACGTTCAAACGTTCGACTGCTACGATTTATATTTACAGGTTCTTCCTCATGCACTTAATCAACAAACCAGACACCGAGTACACCGGTCAAGAGACGTACGTGTGGAACATGTATCAGCAAAGGTGTTGGGACTTCTTCCCGGTCGGTGATTGCTTCCGCAAACAGAACGAAGCGGTAGAGGACGAGGCCAAGAAGAAATAAAATTCTTTAGCTCGTGTAGTTGTACACGCGTCTGGACGACCAATCGATGAGGAAGATTTCTTTCCCTGAAACGTCTTCGATAATCGTAGTCTCTAACTTCTTCACGCAAAATGGGATGCATTAATAACATTTGACTACCTAAGATCGAACTTTAGGGAGCTACGTTCTCGCTCGTACGCTGCTTAGATAGACCGGAACGTTTTGCATTCGACATTTATCGTTACTTCGAGTCTTACGCCAAGTTTTTAAGCCGCGCGTAGAGCGCGTTATCATTAAAAAAAAAAAATCTTACGAGTCGCGCGCGCGCGTACGAGCGAACAAGCTGGGAGACTGGTGAAATATTTTTCCAACCTATTTTTCCAACTTTGTAAGGGTGACTGGATCGTATAACCAACAGTTTCCTCCTTAGATAGGTAATTGCAAAATGTTGTTAATCATTGATCACGGGAACCGACTGCACAAATTCTTACATTATCATAAACGTTACGATTGCCTTCTTTTCATACGTCGGGCGACCACACTTGTGCATAAATAATTTAACTCATTAACGTAATGTTTGAGATATACATACATAAGATAATTACGTAAGTTGAAGGTGTTTAAAGTTTATATAAATTGCGGAAAGAATCTCTACGATCACATCGTGGGGAACTTTTTAAATGATCATTGACGACTGAAATTACGATATAATCAAAGATGTCAATACGTTGTAAATAACGATCTACGACGAGATTACCTGAGAATAAAGAAAGACATACTTCTTTACTCTGTCCTGAGATTCTATCGATCGACCGTTTCTAACAACTTCCAGTTTAAATATACACGATCGCCAAAAAATCGCTAGTATGTCCCAGTCCTATGACTACACATATTTTATTTAGCTATTACATCACTTAGGTATTGTTTTTCCTTTTTATAGTCTTAGTAAATCGCCTCTCTCGTTACCAATCCTCCCCTAACGATGATACTATCGCTGCCTGTGGCAAACGAGGCCAAGCTATCGATTAACGCTCGAAACGAAATCAACTCATTTTCAAAACATTCTCTTTCAAGAAAAAAAAAATGCCTCGAACCGTCGAAAACTCAAAGTCAAGATTTATCGCGTGACACTGTCCACGGAATGGACGGAAGTTGCTTGTCGTCAACGATCGATCGATCTAAGGGGCGCGGAGCTTTAATAGCGGAATAGGACGCGTGTGCTGGTTGCACCGTCGAACATCCATCGATCTTCCTTCCGGTGACGCGCGTCTCGCGATCGATGCGAACTCGAGAATAACGAGAAGACGTCGCGAAGCAACACGGCAGTGATGTGTTCTCGGTCGCGTACGCAGTTTCTCGTCGCGTTTGGGAAAACGAAAAACCCGAGGTCCCTCCTTGCTGGAAGACCCGATAGAGGGAAAGAGGTCGCGCAAGCGCCCCTATTCTAGCGCCGGTGGTTAAGAGCCTCAGGGCGAAAATGCACCATGCCATGGGAGTGTCAACGGGCGATCGTTGTTGCGGTCAAAATACGGCGATGCAGGCGAGGAATGGGATCTGCGACAAAATCGAAAATTACATATCCGAGCTCGGACAGTGGTACGTAAGTGCGGGATCGTCGGCCTGCGAGGAGGATCTTGGAAGGAAACCGTCGATCCGCCCACGAACCGGCTACACGGCGGCAACCAGGGGGCGGGAGGGGGTGAATTCGAGGATGAAAGTGGCGGGTGTTCGCGACGAATTTTCACGCGTACTCCGACTACCCGTACGAACGATTTAATCATACGTTCGCAGTGTTAATTTTTATTTTTCGCTGTACGTGATTCTTCGTTTTCGAAAATTTCCGCCCGAATCCATCGATTCCGTCGGTCGATCGACGTCTCGTTTATGTAAACGCGTTTCCGTTTAAATTGTCGGCCGCAAGTGTGTACCCTCGGCTGTTTACTCGATCGTCCAGTACATTTTCATTTGTTTGCTCGTAGAAAATAAACGATGTCGTCCGGTGTAGCCAATTCACCGTGCGGTGAAAAATACGCCGCGGTTACGGATTATGTAAATAGTCCGCGAAACCGTTGGAACGAATTTTGTTTCGATGTTTTCTCTCTGTATTCGCAGGGCGATATGGAGAACGATAATAATGGGACAATTTTTGTCCCTGGTGATGTGTTTCATGACGCTCGTAAATCATCACATCAACACCTCGCTGCAGCTTTTGCTTCCGACCGGTAAGTGAGTAACGAGCGATCGTTCGCGCGAAATTATTGTTGTACGAGCAGGGATCGGGCGCTATGTCGCGGTATCATGAGCTGGTAAATGCTTTCTGCGAGACAGGACAAAACATTCCGCATTACGTTATGATGAGCCTTGTGTACACAACCTGGATGTCCTGCAGAGGAGTGGGGAACGGCCTAATTTCAGTCATAAGGGCCCGCGGATGGAGGTACTTGTTGTTGGCACTCATTGACGTCGAAGCATGCACACTTGTAACATACTCGCATCAATTCACCAGCCTAGCTAGTATACAGGTATGCGCTAATGATGTCACGCGTGACTTCAGCGTTGCACCTCGCTAAAAAAACGATGACGAAGTTCTTGATTTTCGTAAAGTATTCGTGCCAGCACGCACGACCGTGACTTTAGTGTCCCCCGGGTGAATATTTCAAGCAAAAATTTACGCGCACGAATTACTACTTTCGTTTCTTCGATTTCTAACTAAAAATCAGCTTTCGACTGTTTAATGAAAAGTATCTTCCAAGTAAACACTAGCACGAAACGATCCATTCTGGAGAAAATTAAAAGACGATAAGGGGATTTTCATCCTCGTGAAATGACATGCATAGGTTTCGCGTAGACTTTTGTCGTTTAGCCGTCAATCGGAGAGCTGTAGTATTCGTGGGTGTGATGAATGGCGCGAAACATCCATTGTATCGAATATACAGGGTGTTCGGCCACCCCTGGGAGAAATTTTAATAGAGGATTCTACAGGCCAAAATAATACGAAAATCAAGAATACCAATTTGTAATCCTACCCACTTTCGAGAAAAATATTCAAGAAAGTGCTGAAAGTTTTGGGTGAAAAAAAAGACTTTCGAATCGTCTTGGAAAAATTATTTTTAGTTGCAGGGGTCAATTGCAAGCATTTTTGGTCAATAGACATACCCCCGAAATCCTACCCACTTTTTAGAAAAAAATTCGTGAAGATGTGAAATTTTTCGACGGAAAAAAAAAATTTCAAATCGTTTTGGAAAAATTATTTTCGGTTGTGGGGGTCAATTACAATAATTTTCGGTGAATAGACGTACCCCCGAAATCTTGCGCGTTTGCGAGAAAAAAATTCAGTACGGTCGGAATTTGAAACGTTAATAACTGTTTAACGAAGCCTTCATCGACAAATTGGTATTCTTGATTTTCGTCTTATTTTAGCCTCTAGAATCTCCCATTAAAATTTTTCCCAAGGATGGCCGAACACCCTGTATACTACCACCGATGAAAGGAGGACGCCGGGTCTTCGACCCGATACACTCACCCCGCGGCGGGCTATTCTTGATCGAACGAGATGCAGCCCTCACAGACTTCGTCATTGTCATCCGCACAGCATTGAAGTTTTAATGATGTAAACGTCCGTCGATAGTTGACGTTGGAAAATTTGTTTCAGCTGCTCGACTGTGTAGCCATACCAGTCGCGTTGGCACTCTCGTGCTTGGTCCTCGGTGTGAGGTACAGAATGGTGCACATCGTCGGCGTTTCCGTTTGCTTGATGGGGGTGGGATGTTTGGTTTGGGCGGGGATCGACGACAATAAAGATCCTGCATCCACAGGTGATCATTTAACCGCCGTTCCACGGATAGAATATTTAAAATAGCTAAGCGACGTCCGTCGAAATTGCGCGATGGCGTTTTGAAATGTCCAACTCTCTCTGCGAAGGAAAAAATCAGCTTGTCGGCGACATGCTGTGCCTCGGTGGAGCGGTGTTGTTCTCGGTGACGACGGTGCTGCAAGAATTGGCTGTCAAGACAGTCGACATCATCGAGTATCTGGGCATGATCGGTTTCTTCGGCATGATATTGAGCTGTCTCCAAACGTAAGTCCGTTGAAAGATGTCGAAGATGGGCAAACTTCTATTCGAGATGAGTTAATATTTGGATACCATGGTACTCCGTATATTATTATTTTGTACAGAGAACATTTCCAAACCGATGGTACCACCCAAAAAGGGTTGAATCAATGTGACAGAAATGTTCCATGGTGTCTGAATATTGTACAACATAGATAATGTTTCATGGTCGCTGTCGATGTTTCAGGGCCGTGCTGGAAAGTCTAAAATTGGAGTCGTTCCATTGGAACAACGCGCCCGTGATTACGTTCTTGGTGGTTTACTGCATCATGCAATTCGTGTTTTTCTCTTTGGTGCCTGTTATATTGTTCGAGTCGGGCGCGACGGCGTTGCAGCTGGCATTGCTGACGGCAGACTCTTTCAACGTTTTATCCGGCATGTTGATCCACGAATACAAGGTACATCTTCAATTTGAGCTTCCTTCGAACGTTCCATCGCATGGAAAAATCCTCGGTTTTCCTTTCTCAATTTAAAAACAAATTCTGCAAAACTGTCTGCATCGAGCGTGACGCACAATGCCCGTATATCTACATATGCTAATGTGCTCCCTCGATCTCTGTTCCAGTTTCACGCATTGTACTTCGTCTCGTACACGCTTACTATGACTGGCATATACATTTACGCGATAAAGAGAACGCCGATGTCTTCGAACCCGCGGAGACAGCACATCGAACTCCCTGCTCCGGATTACAGGTAATACTTTTTCATATCGAAAATAAATTTTGCTCCAAACGTGCCTCTAAACTGAACGAATTAAATACGAAGGGGATGACGGAGTCGAAGGAGGTCGAAAGTGTTTTTACTCGAAGGTCGAAAAGTATTGAACTTAAAAAATGAATGGTTGTTATGTATCGTGTCGACGACCTTACGATATAACAAAAAGTAATACTCTAGGTTGAAAATAAATTGCAAGTTATTATTTTCTTCTTCGTGCTTCCTATTAAGATTTTCCTAGTTTGAGATATTCCGAATCATACTATAACTCAAGTTTTTCTAATAATTACAGTTGTC
The DNA here is from genome assembly GCF_051014445.1 of Colletes latitarsis. NCBI lineage: Eukaryota > Metazoa > Arthropoda > Insecta > Hymenoptera > Colletidae > Colletes > Colletes latitarsis. Next base: position 38,479,266 of record NC_135137.1, on the reverse strand, counting down.
CCTCGAATAACGCAGGGATTCGGAACGTCGACGTACCGCGTAGTTGACAATCCGCGCAACTTTGAAACTCCCCTCCACACTCCTTCCACAAATCTTTATTACATACATAGCTACTGTTGACCCGAAACCTTATTATATACGCTGTATATGCATATCTATATATGTACTATATTCTTAGAATAAAATAGGTTAGGGAAAGGAAAGTGTTCTTCAGGGAATCATAGATAAGGACGAGAATATACATTGTGTATGATATATACTTATATTATTTACTATAATGTACATTATGTATATGTATTATTTACACTTTTCGAAAATACACTGTAACTTTTGTCTGACTTATTTCGTTTGCATTTCTTTAAAAATATTTCTTTTATCGAACCAACCCCTCTTCCACCGTTTCTTCTAATTTCTGATCCGTTTGTATGTATACGTATGAGTGTGTATGTATGAAAACCACGAATACCGACAGCCGTAGAGATCACTAGCGTCATCTAATAAAGATATCCCGCAAACCTAATTTTCGTTTCAACTTCTAAACACTCAGTGACTTCTCCCTTCAATATATTTCAAGTTGAAATCGTTGGGGTTGTCGACACAGTACACAATCACCGAAAACCATAGTTGACTTTGGAATGTCATCAACGCAGCCATCATCCTCCCTCCATGACATTCTAGCGACCCCTTTAACATTCTGCGACTTTCATATGTTGAATTTATTGCAGCGTAAGCGCAAGTTTGATCAAATTTTCTACTAATACGCAGTCTTCGGATCCGTTGCACGTTTCAGAAATAGTTTCTCCCCTACCTAACTCCCACTACCATTAACGGTCCTCTACGGCTGACAAGAAATTAACAAAGAATTGACTGTGAATTAAAGTGACGTCATTTTAAGAGACATGTATCGTCCCGACGTGGAAGAAGTGGAAATGGCGACGAGTTCAGGGATGTCCGGTGTAAGCGGCACCCTGGACGTAAGGGCGTCGACGGTCGGGAGCGAGAGGGAAACTATGGACGCGACGAGTTTACCACCGAGCGTAAGCTCTGACACGGAATTCACCTCCTTCTACGGAAGCTACTACGATTGAAGCACCGTGAGAAACGTGCAGAGCGGCCAACAGTTCGTCCCTGTTAAAGTTTTACACGAAATTTTAAAGCGGTGACGGCGGAAAAGCGCCGCACCGCGTATACGATGTTACCCCAAATAACGACAACAAATAGATAATATCTTCGTCGCGGAAGTTTGTAACGCGCGTTATCGCGTACCGATTAATCAAAACGTTTTTCTAAGAATGTAACCGTTTTACTATCGATCAGTGATATAAATGCGATATTTATTGCTAATTTGAATATTTATCGTGATATAAGTATTATATATCCTTGTTGCTCAAGATAGTTTGTAAAGTATAAGAGTAACGCAACAGATTGTTATTGAATTTATATACTAGATTCAGAGACGAACTGATTTCTCGTTATGAAATAATAAGAATCGATGACGATTACTTTTTATGATTCTCTCGATCGGTTTTGTTCGCGAGCACGTCGCGCTTGACTTAAATTGTATCGTCCATTCGCGTGACAAAACGTTAATTCATGTATTGTGTATATTTTTTTGAAATAAACTAATAAACATACTTCAAAACAGATTCAATTTCTGCCTCGACGGAAACTTCAACATAGTTCTAGGCTGCGAGAAATCACTGTTTCTTAATTATTTGTACTTGAAATCATACCTTTAGTCCTAAAGCAGACTATACTTAAAATATCAGTATAGCCTTATAATTTCAAATCGACCGCGTGTTCGACGTGTTTACCTGTGGGAAAATGTCAACATGGCTGCTGCCCCCACTCTCATAAATAGAGTGAGAGGGATCATATCATTCATTTAATGGGACATCTGTTGGCCACGCTACGTAACGCTACGTGAAAATCAGTGACGATGCCGCAATGGCGGGTTCCATAGAGATTCCACTTCGTGATACAGACGAGGTGAATATTTTTTGTTTTTGAGCACTATATTTGTTATTATTAAGGCCCTAGGAGAAACTTGAACGTGTCCTGTTACGTGTTTATTAATTGCAACTTAAAATTTGTTCTACAGTCCTGAAAAGAAGACCTTTTAACGAACCTAACCTCTATCAGGGATACTTGTGCAATAAAGCGTACACATACAACGTAGCTGTACATACATAGAATGTTGATCGAATACATCAGAATTTATTCTATAATGCGACACATATATGGCTATCATTTTACGTAGTCTGATTAAATTATTTTTATCTTGTTAGTTTTATTTTGTTCATGTTCTTTTCAGTATGTCTGGTTTATTAATGTATGATAAAATATTGGACACTAGCCATTTGTTAATTAAAAGTTTCGAATAAATTGAATGTTTTCTCTACTCTTTGTGTGATTAAATGCCTCACCATGCCATTGCATTAATGTATTTTGCATAGGATACTCTTTTTAACTTGCAAATTGCATTCTATTAGGTAATAGAACTCTACCTTGATCAATTACCAGAAGGAGATGAAGTTCTTGGAATTTTACGCCAAGAACATGCCCAACTTAATATCTGGGTCAATTTGGCCGTATGTATTGAATGTATAAAGTTATGATAGTCATAATCAAACAGCAGAGAAAGTAAAATATTACCTTTCTTTGCAGCTTGAATACTATAAACAACATAAAATTGAAGACTTTATTAAAATACTTGAATCTTCTCGGATTGATGCAAATATTGATTACCGTGACTATGAGAAAGATCAAATGCGTGCATTGGACATGTTGGCTGCTTACTATGTCCAAGAAGCCAACAGAGAAAAAAATAAAGATAAAAAAAGAGATCTGTTTACAAAAGCCACATTATTGTATACAACTGCTGATAAGATCATTATGTATGACCAGGTATATCTTGTTCATACTAATTCCATTAATGTTCCTAAATGTTCAAGTGACTTATATAAACATGATTTATGTTAAAGAATCATTTGCTTGGCCGAGCTTACTTTTGCCTCTTGGAAGGTGATAAAATGGATCAAGCTGATGCCCAATTCAATTTTGTACTGAATCAGTCTCCAAATAATATTCCTTCTTTACTTGGTAAAGCGTGTATAGCATTCAATAAAAAAGATTACCGTGGTGCCCTTGCATTTTATAAAAAAGCTTTAAGAACAAATCCAAACTGCCCAGCTGCTGTTAGATTGGGAATGGGGCACTGTTTTATGAAATTAAATAACCAAGAAAAAGCGCGTCTAGCCTTTGAAAGAGCTTTACAATTAGATGGCCAATGTGTTGGAGCATTGGTTGGGCTTTCAGTTTTAAAACTGAATCAACAACAGCCTGATAGTATCAAAACTGGAGTACAAATGTTGTCTAAAGCTTATACAATTGATTCAACGAATCCCATGGTGTTAAACCATTTGGCAAATCATTTTTTCTTTAAAAAAGATTACAATAAAGTGCAACACTTGGCACTTCATGCATTTCACAATACTGAAAACGAAGCTATGCGCGCGGAGAGTTGCTACCAGCTAGCCAGGGCATTTCATGTTCAAGTAAGTATGCTTTCGCATAAACTGAATTCGGAAATTCTGAGCGTTTTCGTTTTACAAAAAATCAAATTTTTTTAGGGCGACTATGATCAAGCTTTTCAGTACTATTACCAGGCAACTCAATTTGCACCTCCAGTTTTTGTATTACCACACTTTGGCTTAGGTCAAATGTACGTTTATCGTGGCGATGCCGAAAATGTAGGTTTCACGTATTATTTTTCGCAATTAAATAAAGAAAATGTATAATCAGATTTATAAAATTTGTATTTTCTTCTAGGCGGCACAATGTTTCGAAAAAGTGTTGAAAGCTCAACCAGGAAACTACGAAACAATGAAAATTCTTGGATCATTATATGCTAACTCAAGTTCTCAGTCGAAACGTGATATTGCCAAAAATCATCTCCGAAAAGTAACAGAACAATTTCCTGATGATGTTGAGGCGTGGATTGAGCTTGCACAAATATTAGAACAAAGTGACCTTAATGCAGCCTTAAACGCATATGGTACTGCAACTAGAATTTTAAAAGAAAAAGTTCAAGCGGATATTCCACCCGAAATTTTAAATAATGTTGGAGCTCTACACTATAGGTAAGTTGTTCTGTTTTCTAAATTTTACTTTTATTTTTTATTTAAATTCAACGTTTACCGTCATGCTTAAGGCTTGGAAATTTAGAGGAAGCTAGAAAAAATTTGGAAGAATCTCTGGCACGTTCCAAAGCAGATGCCTTACATGATTCTGTGTATTATAATTCAATTGCCGTTACAACAACGTATAATTTGGCGCGTCTGAACGAAGCTTTATGTATCTTTGATAAAGCAGAAAAGTTGTACAAAGACATTTTAAAGGAGCATCCAAATTATGTAGATTGTTATTTACGACTTGGCTGCATGGCTAGAGATAAAGGACAAATTTATGAAGCATCTGATTGGTTTAAAGACGCTTTGAGAATCAACAACGAACATCCAGATGCGTGGTCTCTTCTGGGTAATTTGCATTTGGCGAAGATGGAATGGGGCCCTGGTCAAAAGAAATTCGAGAGAATTCTCAAAAATCCAACAACAAGTACAGATGCTTATTCATTGATTGCACTGGGCAACATTTGGTTGCAAACTCTACATCAAAGCGGAAAAGATAAGGACCGAGAGAAACGTCATCAAGACAGAGCATTAGCTATGTATAAACAGGTATTGCAATATGAAATATTACAAAATTTATGTTGAGCTGTTCACACGTATACCACTGTGTATATGAAATTTATAGGTTTTACGAAATGATCCTAAAAATATTTGGGCAGCGAACGGCATTGGAGCGGTATTAGCACATAAAGGATGTGTGAATGAAGCCAGAGATATTTTCGCTCAAGTTCGAGAAGCAACGGCGGAGTTTTGCGATGTTTGGTTAAATATTGCACACATTTATGTGGAACAAAAACAATTTGTTAGCGCTATTCAAATGGTAATTCATTATCTCATAATCGGTATTACAAACTGATTCGTAGTGATGATAGCATACTATAAAATAAATGTGCTTTTACAGTACGAGAATTGCCTTCGCAAATTCTATAAATATCACCACGTTGAAGTTCTGCAATACCTTGGAAGGGCATACTTTAAGGCTGGTAAATTAAAGGAAGCAAAATTAACATTATTGAAGGTAAGTAAAGGAGATTCCATCAATATTCATGCCTATTGAAGAAGTTAAATAACTAATCTTATTACTTAGGCACGGAGGGTAGCTCCACAGGATACCGTATTGTTGTACAATATTGCACTTGTACTCCAACGTTTAGCAACGTACATTTTGAAAGACGAGAAATCGACTCTAACAACTGTACTGCAGGCAGTTCACGAATTGGGACTTTCACATAAATATTTTCAATATTTGTCAACGCATGGAGACAGGATGGAACAGTTGGCAGAAGGGGAAGCCAGAAGATGTCAAGATTTATTGTCGCAAGCACAATATCATGTTGCTCGAGCTAGAAGATTGGACGAAGAAGAAAAGATGCTCAGAAGGAAACAAGAAGAAGAAAGGTAATAACGCGAATCTAATCAAATAATTCTAGTAATCAATCTAACGTAATCGACAACCTTAAAATATTTTATAGACAAGCGTTCAAAATGCGCCAGACAGAAGAACAACGGAAGCTTGAAGAAATGCGACGCCAGAAAGAAGAAGAAATGTTACAAAAACGACAAGAGTACGTTGAAAAGACTAAAAATGCTTTGGTCTTTGGTGGTATGCCTTCGGAGAAGGTAGGAAAGAAAGGAAAGAAGGTACGTACAGACCAGTACATCAGCGACAGCGGTGGTTCAGGACGAGATGAAGGAAGAGAGGAAGCTCCAAGAGAACGGAAATCACGCAAAAGGAAAGCAAGCGGCGAACGCAAAGAAAGAAAAGGCAAGGGTAAAGGGAAACGCAAGAAGGATTTGTCGAGTGGTGAAAGTGGTAAGATAAACCAATATTTGTCCCATCTACTAGTCAGTGTTCAAAGGATTGAATTAAACATTTTTCAATTCGGTATTCAGGTTCAGAAAGTGATCGACCTAAACCAAAACGTGGAAGAAAGATTGGAAGTACTAAAAGGGACAAAGGTTCTCGAAAGAATAAATCCGAGCCTTCAAAAGGTAAAACTAGTTTCCTGTCCAAGGAAACGATATCGACCAGTGAATCCGACAGTGATTCGGGTGGTCTTAAAATTGCTAGCGGGTAAATATGATTCTGAGAAAGAAATTATATTGAACTATATACCGAAGAGATCATTTGATTTATTTTAATTTATTTTCAGGGGCGAGAGCGGCAACGAAAGTCGTCCGCATGGAAGCAGAAAAATTACATCCGATTCCGAAGGTTCACGTGCATCGCGTTCTAGGTCTCGTTCTAGATCAAAGTCTAGAAGTCGTTCTAGAAGTAGTTCGCGATCACGATCACGATCGCAGTCCAGATCACAGTCTCGCTCGCGGTCCAGGTCTCGATCGGGATCGAAATCTAGAAGCCCCTCGCGATCAAGAAGTCGGTCTGGATCGAGGTCGGGCTCGGCGAAGAGTGGGTCACGTTCAAGGTCGGGTTCTAGATCAAGATCAGGGTCGAGGAAGAGCGTATCACGGTCAAGATCGCGTAGTGGTTCAAGAAAAAGTGGGCCAAGATCAAGATCAGGGTCTAGGCACAGTGGATCAAGGTCGCCTAGTGGTTCCAGAAAGGCAATGTCGAGGTCTAGGTCAAGATCGAAGTCGAGATCAAGGTCAAGGAGTGGTTCACAATCAGGCAGAGAGGAACATAGATCCAGAAGCAAAAGTCGATCAAAATCTAAATCTGTTTCGCGGTCGCGGTCTCGTTCGGGTTCAAGGTCAAAGAGTGGATCTCGAAGTCGCAGTCCCAGTGGATCAGCCAGGTAAATAATATTTGTCTCATTCCCCCCTGCCCTTTACCCCTTACACGAGAGCAAAGAAAGTTTTCGAATTCGAGAAATGGAGATAACGTTAGTGTACATAACCATACCCCGTTGAATGCAGCATCTCCGACGACGACGGTCCATTCCCTGAATCGCGGCAATCGTAACTTGTTCGTTCCAGATCTGCTACTCCAGAATCCAGAAAATCAGTTTCTGGAAGTGATGTCGGCTCCCGCCATTCGAGTTCAGAGAGGGCTGGCGGTGGAAGCGAAAGTGAATAAATCCATCATTCGGTCAAAGATAACTGTCGATACGCGTGAGAGATACACTGTCGGCGAATCACATATATACTTTTTTGTAAGAGTGAATTTACATATGAAATATACAATTTTCCCGATATTTCTCAACGGACGTTTCGAACACTCGCCGGAGAAAGTCCGTTACAAAAAGATGGCGTGCGAGAGCTATTGGCTAACCGTTCGATATCGCGCGTCTATTTCGATTATCGAAGCGCGCGCCTTGAACGCGCTAAAATGATCTCGAAATCGATTTATTTAAATATGGTATTATACATTGCTGCATAGATGCGCATCAAAATAATTTTTATTTCATACGCAATCTGACAAGGTATTATTTAGTTTCAGTTGTTAACGGCGGAAATATGAAGACCGTATTTATTGTGTTCACAATGATTCGTACGGACTATTATTTTTTGATATGCGAATCATAATTTTCCTAAAAATTACTACGATTTCATATGTAAATGAATTTAATTTGTAAACAGACGTTACTCTTCCTCATCATTAGTCTATTGATACTTTGTACAATAAACAGATAGTTTTAATCGATATTATACGTTGAAGTTGATTATTATTAAACAAAGAGCAAAAAATATAGTAAAACCATCCTTTCGATTACGTTAGCCATCGTTGTGCAAGTAAAGTGTAACAAGGTTGTGTTAACAACGAACGAATCGTTTTATATTGAAAAATCACAAATAAAAAAATATTAAAATTGATTCGTCGTTGCGTTCGTTTTGACCGTGTTGACATGTACGATTAAGGTATTCCGTGTACATATAGTATATGCTTCTTGTATGCTGTATATTTGCGTATTGATCGTAACGGTCATACAAAATAAATTATGAACGTTCTCTGGAGGTGAGTGACACGCCTACAGCGTCACTTTGCACAATTCCAATAACGCGTTCATGTTGCTTTTAACATCAATTTTCCAGTGTCTATACGCGTAATGACCTCTCACTTTATTTCGCTCGTACGTTGTCTGTTTATCGTAGTTTTTACAGGCATAACACCCGACACTGCGACGCAATTGTGTCATAATTTGTCGCAGCGTCTCTTAGAAAATGCAAATTATTCAATAATTTACAATTTCTATTAGTAATCGTCGAATTCAATCAACAATTACTAGAAAAGTACAAATATACAATACAATACACATATTTTGCATTTCGAGGTTATGCAGAGTATATCTGCTTGGGTTATACTTGGTCAAATTTATCGTGCCCCATTAGTTTGGCGGGAAGATTCAAATATATTTTCTGGAATAAAAGAAAAATTCCAATATTTCGTATCATTGTATTTATCACAATTATTTATCGATAAATTGTAGAAGGAAAAGTGAGAATAATATTCAGTTGTAGAATCCTTTCGAACACGAAGCTGTTTAAAACTTCATCCTTTGAGAACATCAAAGTCAAAGTGTGAAACAGTTTCGTTGCTCGCGTTGTACGCCAGCTCGAGCCCCGTTTTCAGTGAAATGACCTTTTCTCACCCCTTTGTATTCCTGTTAAACAATTTCATCGAGCATACGCTCAGACTTGGTTGCGCTTTATTTGCTGGCAAAATTCCTAACTGGGTGTAGTTTATCGCGGCTGCTTTAATCCCGACCGTGCACAAACCTCGGCAAATCTCGCTCTGTATTCCATGCAAGATTATACTTTGCACAAACATAACAAAATTGTCCAGCGGTAGGATCAATTCTCCGTGAACAATTTAGAGCTATTCGGACTCGTCTACCAACAAAATTGACGTTGAAACTTTCTTCGTATTCTTTCTCCTCGGAACTTAAATTTTTGATAAATAATCGTCGTGCATCGATCCACGTTATTTTTACTTTATCCTCAGGAGCGATATTGTACATTCTGGATACAGAACTATAACATTTGAAAAATCGGTACGCGGTAGATATCACCTTGGAACTAACACTCATCGTTCTGTTATAACGTTTGAGCCTTTGGGTATACATCATTCGTATAGTACACGTTGTACACACGACGAAATCTTAAGCCAGTTTGCTGAGAAAGCAACAGAGAAAAGAGTAAAAGGGAATATAAGGACACGGAGAAAGGAATACCAGCTCTATCTAAACTACGAAGATTCGCAGCTCGAAATGTTTACTCTTCCGATCCGACTCCAAAGAGTGTGGAGTTATTTCCCCATTCTTCCTGTTCGCCTACTAAACCCTCGATCCTCGTTCCTCATTGAATGATGCTCCCCGTTTACCATGTTCTTGTATTTCTATTCCATCGCATCGCTCAATTACCGTAATTTACTGCTCTCGTCACCCACGTTCCGCCTCCTCGTTGCATGATAATTTTCACAGAGCATAACGAAGACCTTTGTTAATTTACAGATTTTTTTTTCTTTCCTCGAATACTATATTTCCCATTGTTGTCCACGAATGGATTCTCATCTTTCTTAATTAAGCTAGTTTCGTCGAAGTTCACATTTTACATTAAAACGAGAAACATTATTTATGGGGTAGCACGGAAATAGTACTTTTATCCCATTTATCGCATGATTTTTCAATTCAGCCCGCCGCTATGTTAATTATTATTGTAAAGCGTCCCCTGTTAAACTGCTCGGAGTATACATATAGAAAGAAACAGAAGTTTTTAATTGGTCTTCCTAAATTTTCACGCGATAACTCATAATGTATGACGGATATTTGGGCATTATTACCTTCGTTGGTAAGTTTGAAACTTCCGGAAGAGAATTATTTACTATCTCGGGTACCTTGAAACTGGATAACAGAATAGTTTCGCGACTGCGAGTTTGGTTACGCTTGCTCGTTTGCATGTTCAACTCTCTACCTACTTATGTTTCGAAAAGATTTCAGCAAATAGAAGAGAACGTGGAGAAATTTTTTTATTATAATTGAACCTTCGTTTCCGCGGAACAGAGTATTTAATTAATTCGTTAATTACTGATACAGCGATACGATTTTTACGGATGTTACTGCATCGTTTTTAGGTCAGAATTAAGTCGGGGTTATTTTCACTCTGAAAATATGCAACTAATCCCATTCGTTGTTGTAAACATAACTGTTTTCATCCCTGTCTTCTCGAAAAAAGTGAAATTCAGTAAACGTAACCACAGCAAAAAAATTTTGTTATTTTCACCGGGAACCTTCCGAAAATATGGGTCAGCCGTGTATAAAAGCGTATGAGCAATCGACGAAGACCAGGAAGTATCGTTAATTAATTCGAGTCGCTAATTAATATTTTTTCTACCATCACTAGTCCGGATGATACCGATTTCTTTTTGATCCTCAGTGATACAGCTACATTCTTCGACTTTCTCTCTCGCGAGAAACGTTACGTGTACGCGAAACTTTTCCCTCGAAAAAACAGAAGCCCCGTCCATTATTCACGGAACACGGTGTTCCATTACGTATCCGCGAGATAACAATGAGTGCACGAAATCCAGGGAACCTACGCCTTCTATAACTTTCGAGCTTACGTTCGACCCCGTTTTAAAAAGATGCGGAATGCAATATTTCTTCTGCACAGAGGGAATCGGACGATATTATGCAGACACCAGTGACCCACTTATACAGTGAAGGGATGTGAAAAATGGACGTTTTCCCGAACGATCCCTTCGAATCGGCACTGCCTCTCGCATTATACTGCACCGTACAGTCGGAAAATTTCCAGCGTTTATCATTGAAATTCGATGCAGTTCTCGTATCATTGCCCGACAAGCACAAGTTAAATACGTTCTGCGAATTATCGGTAAGGGGAATGCGCTTACAATTAGTCAGACTAACCCAGTACGACAAATAACTACTGCCAGGACTAATATTTCTTTCCCTCTGCAATATATTTAATATACAATTTCCATTTCAAACGTTAATTAAAGTTAAACAGTTCCATGCTCTTTTACGAGAGGGAAACTTTTTTAATATTTGAATACGCGTACACGTAAAAAGGCACAAGCGGAGACGCAATCGTATATTTGTATATTCTGTGAAAATCGAACGATTCGAGGCACAGTGTAGATTTTACGCAAATTGATATATGCGGTTGACATTGAATCAGCTTCGCGACGGAGGATAAAAGTCTCGAGCGCGATTGATGGTCGCGTGGGATATGAAAATACGACCGTGAAAAAGCTGATAGCTCGCATATTACGGCGCAATAACGGACAAAGAGAAGATAAGAGTCCCGTAGCAAAGTGGTAACGACATCTTTTCGCGAAAGTAAGAGATACTCCGTCCGTGGCAGGGGAATTTCGCTGGATCTCGAAAAGGCTGACGAAAAGTCGAAGATAAAAAGTGCCTTGCGGTACTTCCTTTGCTCGCGGAAGCTGAAGCGCGCCTAGCATGGAATACGAATTTAATTATATTGGAACCAAACGTACACAGGGCTCCCGGAAACTGTAGCATGAAAGTAATGAGAGTTAAATTGGAATTGCTGGAGCACCGATGCCAAGAACGATACCGATTCTTCTTGTCCCGAAGGCCATGTATTAAGCGATATTGCAACGTTTTGCAAAGATATTGGTCTCGAAATACGAGACTCTTATTACGTTTATAGAGGGCAAGTAGCTGAAATTAATCTTACCTTCCTCCGTCTTTATCCTCGTTTCGCAATTTGCTTAACGAATCGCTAATTATTAATATTAGTTTTTGCTCGAAACCCTCGACTTTTTTTCTCCCCGCTTTTTTCTCCCCTCTTTTGTCTCCCCGACGAACCACAAAACGCGAAATATTTCGTTCCCGTGAAACGAGCACGGCGCTTTAAATCTGCTAAATGAGTTCCATATCTGGATTATTCCGCGGAATGTTTCTATCTCGAAAACCGCGAACGGCCTCCAACTTTCTGAAAAGGATCAAATTACCGCCGACATGGGGATTTGAAAAAACTAACGGAAAAAACGGAACCATTTGAATAACCGTGACATAATTCGCTTACAAAAGGTTCCACGCAATACTCGTGGAGCGGAAAGGGTAAACTCGAGTTACATGGCACCGGCGAGAACAGGATTATGTTCATCCCACCGTACCAATCTGGCAATTACAAGTTTCCACGCAAGTCGACGGTCTGTTTTCTTCCCTTAATCCGCATTGTCGTCTGCATGCACAACGAAATCGTCAGCGACCCAGATCGATTATGCACTTTGCGAAACAGACAGCATTTATCTACTTCGAAGCGATCCCCTTTCATTAAACTGATTTTGTGTTAATTGTTTCGATAGTTGGAGTAGCGACTAAAGTCAGGCATTTTAAAATGAAAATGTTAATGGAAGCTTTCGGTAGAACTCGTTTTAATAATCAATCGAGCCTACTAAAATACTGTTCGCAGTAGAACAGGCCGTTATTGATCGGACAGGGTCGGAGAGAAGTTTCAGGATCGTTTAATTTGATTTGAATGTTTTACACGAATGACTTACCAACGACACGAATTGAACTTGGAACGAACTTGATTTGCTTTATTATTAGATCCATCGACGCCGTGCAACGTGATGTCGCCGACAGGTAAATATGTATATGTTTGTTTTTAGTAACAGATTTTATTCGTGGGCGTCCGGGACGGCGTAATAGCAATCTTGTCGGTCTTGAATTTTCTTCAATGGGTGAGAAACATATTCTTCGCGTGCCTCGAATTATACGGAATTTAATAAACGTTGTCGATAAGAAAAAATGTTCTATCATACTATTTCAAGAAATTATTATGTATCGAAAAATGAAATCCACGTACAGTGTAACGTAGAGCAGTCATTAAGAAGTTAAATCTGTAATCGGACTATCCTTACGAAACCTGTCTTGTCTTCGGTTGAGTAATTAGCGCGCTTAATCAATAGCGACTTACAGTTCTAAATCTAGCTCGGTAGCCCGATATTAAGCTAGTAAAATTAATGTCCACGCGACAGAACTCGCAATATTGCCACGAAAATACTATTTAACTCGCCCCAGTAAATAATTTTTATTTTAAACACATATCATTTTTATCCATTTTATTTATACAATCGTTTTCAGAGATACAGTTTTGCACCTATGTTGATATCGATATTGGTTTTTACGCTGCAGCACTAATGGTAGCAGACATGCACTAGAACGATATAATGTCTCTGTAACGTGTTCGCAGTAGTAAGTGCCATTATTCGTCAGACGACGTAACTCGTTCTATTACGCATTTTACTCGAAATATTACAGGGTCGATAGATCTATTGTACTGACATTTCTGTGTGCATACATACGTACAATATACAATTATAAATACTAATGGCGATGATTAACTTTAAAGCAGCTTTTAATTCTTTACCTAGATCACATCGTACGACCAAAAGCTTTTAAGTACGATTTATAAATTGTTTATCTCGGTTCGTCTGTCGTATTGATCTTCGCGTCGCGCGCGATTACTCGAGAAATTAATTGTCCCCACCAATTCCTGCAAGCTCCACTAGACGGTAGAAATAAACGATCGCAAATTGAAAGTTACGGTGCAGCCTGAATAGTACGAAAAATGCTTTCGATCCAAAGATTTCGAGGCCAGTGACCGTCTCGTGCATATCGAAAGGTTTAAGGTTACGGAAAACACTTGTCTTCAATTTCGAGCCGCGCTACCAGAACAGCCGACGATATTTCACCCTTTATCTCGTGTCCGCAAACGTATCTAGCTACCGTCGTGACCCAATTCGATACTCATCTTATCGTTTTCCCGGTAGGAAGACCGCGAGATAGTAATACCACCGTTTCGTTCGATATTGTAACGCGGATCGTGAGAAAAAAAGCGTCGACGAGCCCGAACCACCCCTGAATCGCCTTCGTTTGGCTTTTCGGTGGATCGTTGTTTCTTCATAAAACACTCGAGTTAACTCCACGTCGTGAAAACGAGGAATTTCCTCGAGGCTCGTTTTTCCTCAGCTTCCAGCCACTTCAATTTCACGGCGATTATTTCTGCTGGGAGCTATACCGCCCGTCAAAAGGGTTTCATTAAAAAATTCGAGGAAGAGGTATTTTTTTACGGGGAAAGAAATTATCTCCGCGTCGTCCGGGCGTGCGAGTTGCTTTATTAAAATTTCTCTTCGACTAGCTAGAGCTTGTTTGGAATTTGCATTCTAAACCGTGTAAAGTATACGCGGAGCGTATTTTTATAACCAGTGTAACGACAACGCCCCGTGTATGAGTTATAGAGATTCTTTTTTTTTATTCCCTTTTCTCACAGTTCTTTAGCGGAGACGGGAAAGATTGGAATCGACAAACGAACAAAGAGATATCCGTTTTCTGCTCGAGATTGGTTTCAATGTCGACTAGCAATGCTAGTAAAAATTCCAGCTGGTTTAAGTCGTCTTCCGTTCTTCTGTCTCTGCGAGGACAGTGACACGGTTTCGGAAGACGCTAAGTTTCGTACCGAGACACGCGAGGATCGTTATTAATTTCTTAAAAGACATGAATATTCATGTGCTCGGATTGTTTACGTTTGGATTTACATACGCGAACATTTCCGATAGTAAGGGGAAGTTACCGCGATCCACAATACAATGCGCGTCCGCGTTCATTAATATTTATGGCGTAGCCCACTATGCGACACTTCTGCCATTCACCTTCCTAAAAAATTCGCGGATTAACTTCGAAGAGCTGCTTAAACGAACGTTCATCGTGTTCGGGGTAAAAGTACAACGCTATTTGTATTATTCGTGAATGTTACTGCAACGTAAGAAACTAGGATTGATTATCGAACGTAAACTTAAAAATTTAACGATAGGAGATCGAAAGAGACAGAGTCTTTAAACTCGTGGAAGACGAAACGAGACAAGTTCGCCCTTCCTGTATGATGTACGAGTTTCCTGAAGAATTATGAAATAAAGTAACGAAACTGATCTCATCGTTCAAGCATGCTGTCTCGTGCGCCAATACAGATATATTTGCTCCCGTATCTGCCACAACGACTAAAGATGACATTTCTTTCTGATCTCCGAATATCGAGCTCTGGCAAATAACGACTTTGCCGTTACAAATTGTATGGTCTTCTGTCAGAATATCTAAATGGGTAATTATTTCAATTTTTGCAAGAATGGGACAATAGTAAGGTTAATATTGCAAACGTATAATTTATCTCTGTACCGTTGAATATTGGATTTTGGATTTTCGAAACCTCGAACGGTGGTCACCTTGAACAGAGTGTTAGTTCGCCAAGGCCAGTCTCTGCCGCCTGGTTGTTTCCAGCTTTGAAATTTAATCACCAAAGCAGGGAAATCTACTAACAAAATGCTTTCGCGCGGAAAACAGTAACGAAGGATTAACGTTATTCAATTGAGGTCTGTGGTTCTCAGTACGTGCGTTTCCGACCGATCGCCAAACGGAACGCGAAGTCCGCTCGCCTCGCATGCAAATCATAGAATCAACTGGTTTTGATAGTTTAGTTCACGGCAGAGCGAGTCTTCCGGGACGCGGGAACGACGATACAGACAACAGGCGAGAGAAAGAAGAATAATACGGATCACGAACTAATTAGTAGTTAGTAGACTCGCTGGGAAATTGGTGGTCCGTAAATTTAAATTAAGCAAGACTTACGACACGGCGATGCGCCGAGCTTTTTTCTCTCGCCGTCTGGAATACCGTTAAATTTATGATTGTCTAGAATTAAATTTCGGTTTTCAAGCCTCGAACTTGGAACGAAATAGTCTGCGAGAATACCGAACTATTTGGTCAGTCTATTTTTAGAAAATCTGGGGCTCTGTACGCGACGTTAATATTTTATTTGGAAATGAAAGGGTTAGACAAATCAGTGGCGTAAAGCAGTCATTTAAATCAAAATTCCAGGGCGTGATTACAGGGTTGGAAAGCAAAGCCGTAGAACCGTGTCTTCTTCGTGTCCTTTCCTCTTTAATATCTCGCCCTTATGGTGTTTCGACCCTCATATCCAGAAACAAATATTTTCGCGACCTCTGACAGAACACATCAGTGTTCTACGAAGCACCCATTATGCCATGAAACGACAGCTTACGAATATGATGCGTCTTGCGACTCCTCGACAGATCCGTCTTCGATCCGACATGCTTATTTGTAATTGTTTCACATTCTCTCGTATCGGGAACAGAGGAAATCGTGATTTACGTGTATTCAATTTTTTCAATCGAATCGTTGAAGTGAATACTATGGTAAGAAAATTTTGTCGAAGAACAGGGTGACATTATTTATACAGTTAACGTTTCCTTCTATTCGGAGATCGGAATCGGGTGCCTTAGTTTCATCTCCAAACGTAGGACACCGCGAGCGCGGTTTGGAATCTTTGAATAAAGGCTCCAAATAGTATTTGCATCGGAAAGCAAAGTGGAAGTGATCTTCCCGAGGTCAGCGAGATCTGTTTCAGAGGGAATCGTAGGAATGCGTTGGAAATAGGTCGGGGGGGAATGTCTCTCGCTCCCTCAGGAATATCGAGTGTGTTGGCCTGGAGATAAGATGCTCGTTACAGGAGTTGGCAAGTCACCTTCTTTCTTACGTTCGCGACATTTCGAGATCGGCTCAACGATCGTCCTTGACATTCGATTCCCTTGGAATTACCAGGGTCTCTTGCTCTTGTATCATAAACAGGCAACGCACGAAATTCCTAAAACGTGAAACGTATTTCTAATATTAATATAATTTTAAATTGTACGATGCCTGTGGTCGTGAATCATCGAGAAAAGAAGACTGGAAAAAGACATTTTTTCGTTAAATGTAGTGTCGCAGAAAATACAGAAAATAACACCCAAGTGGATTTATTTGGAACGAACGAAGAATACGACTGCAGATATTACTGAAACTGACTGACTATTATTCCTTGTCAGTCGCTGAAAGATATTTGCCATTTCGGTACCCCAAAAAGGACCACAATTCAACAACGATAAATATGAGGAGACTTTCCTCGCGATAAAATACAACAACGAGGAAAAGAAGCACTTTGAGGAAAGGAATAAAAGAACTGCATGGAACGACACATTTTTAATGATATTTATTCGTCGGGGTATCGAGTAATTTGTAAGGAAACTATCGGAACGACGACTTGTCAAATAGCACCGAGTCGATTCTTCCGAGAAGTTCATTAATACAGTTTGTAAATTGATTGCCCGCTCCCGACGAACGGAATTTAATTACGAAGCTCATTTTCATGGCAAATATCTCGACGGTGGGCAGCGTCGTTTTGATTGGAACCGAAATTCGATTACGATGAGAATGAAAGTCTCACGATCGCTCAACAAAAGATTCATTCTTCCGCGTCATTCCTCGCACGTCGGATTCCATTACTCGCAATATGTATGGTAATTCGAGTCTCGAAGAAAGTCCAATGGACCGCAGACGATCTAGAAGAGAAACGTTTTAGAATTAAGTTTGTCACAGTTGAGGGCGTGATGAGGATTTTTATCGTTTCCGTACGGAACACCACAAATGGCTTAGTTGATCCAAGAACATTAGACGAACAAAGAACTCGGTATACGAGGCAGGAAGAAGGAAAGAACTGGAAGAAGGTAGCAGCTTTTGTATCGCGTTGAATGGTGTGTCGCACGAATATGGGTGACACGTAAAATCCACGAGGAGCCCCATCACCCGAATACGGGTCACGCTCATATTTTATCATGTCACAAACGATATTAATTCGTATTCTTGTCAAAACGTGACAGAATTAATAAGTTGATGTTTGCGAAAGTGACAGGTACGATTTATTAAGAACATTTCGATACTCTTTCGCGTCGTCCATTTCTGAATTCTGTGTTTCTTTTACTCTTCCTTTGGAGTCCAGCGCAATAACGTTGTACAATCGCACAGAAGAAGAACGCTGCTATTCTTAGCCGGCTTCTCGAGTGCCTTTTAAGCGGTATTTATCGCTTCGTTGCCCTCCAACGCGGATAACGTAAGAACAAGAAAGTGCCTCGAACCCCTGGAAAAATATTTATTACGGAAGTCTCGTGTTTTTCCACGGCAGCCGCAAATCCTGATCGCGTGATCGCCCGCCGTCGAAGCGCGTTTCTGCAGGATAACCAGCGATCCCGTGTCACTGCGAAGAATACGTCCGCGGAACTTAGTGGTGCTCGCGATAATTCAGTTTATTCGGCTTTGTTTAAAATTTAAATCCCATCGAGACCGAGGAGAAAATTGAAACATCGCGACAAGGCCGACTTGGCTGCTCCGCGCGACAATAAACGTCAGGAACAAGGCGACTGTGCACGACGATAGTTTTAATTAATTTCATTACGACTGATGGCACTAATTCTTAACGCGACGATCTTCAAAGGATGACTTTCGAGGCTTACACGCTGAGACGATACCGGGAAAACATGGCCAAAACCTTGAAATATAAGATAAATTTTAGATCTCGTCACACTTTCTGTCAATTATGTTCAACTTCCATACTATGCGATAAGATACACTCCTTCAAGGTAAAACAAAATGTTAAAAAGATCGTGCATCAAATTGTAAGGGTGTCATTGTAAGAAGCCTTTAATCTTTGACTTCGTGGCGATTTTAATGCGTCATTGGTTATTCGATGGTCAACAGTGGTTAGCTTATGGTCATCGATAGTCCACAAGAAGGTCAACAGCATGGTCAGCGGTCCAGTGAAGACCCAGGAATGACCAAGAGATGAGACCAATCGAAATAATTTATTTGCATACCTGACCTTAGCCTTGACTTCGCATTTGACTGTGAGTCTCCCCACCCTCCCGTCATCTTAGTTGGGGGGTCCCCGTTATGCGTATGGTCACCGCTGAGTAAGCCTTCAGTCGCGTCGCGATTTCGGGAGCGTGCAAGTGACCAGAAGTGAACTGCTGGGGACTGCTGACCGCTGCTGACCACTGCTGACCACTGCTGACCGCTGCTGACCAGTGCTGACCGCTGCTGACCACTACTGACCACTACTGGCCGCTGCTGACCACTACTGACCAGTGCCGGACAGTGATGACCAATGGTAAGAACTGTTCAAAAATCCCATCCCCACTTCTATTTTATTGTCTGTTCTCAATTTGGCTTGATTGAACTGCCGGAGTGGACGTATTATAATAGAAATGTTTCTTTACTTTACAGATGACCCAGTGGTAACTATGTACTGACAACAAGTCGTAAGTCCGTTCCATTTATTTATATTATTGCCACAAAATTTACTTGTTTATTTTATTTGATTGTTTAATGTCTATTTAATTTCGTTTGTCTATCTGGATTTATTTGATTATCATGAATGTTTCTTTCCTCTATTTCGATATCGATATGGTTGTTTCGATATTGATAACATTCGTGGTTTTTGTTTTTACGTTGTTGCTCCAATTCTCGTAACATTTACTGGCACACTTCGTTCAATTCTTTGGTGTGCACACTTACTCGAGTTTTGTTTCTCTTTGTCTCTGAAATTCGTATGGTCCTTCCAAAATTGCATCTCTCTTTGCACAGATATAGGTAGAATATCTTGTTCAAAGATTTCTTGATATTCGTGTAATACTGTTCGATGGAATTGTACTTTTATTTTTATTGTATATTATATTAGGTGTTTTGTAATGTGATATTTTATTTAATTCTGTTTCGTATAATTAACCTTGTAGTTTCAGTTTCAGTTTAGATGCAGGTTACTTTCGGATTCATCGAGGGACCATCCACAGGACAACGTCGTCGACTTTAGGCTAACTTAGAATTAAGTCTTTAATGTACGCGTCCTACCAAGTAATTGTTTAACAAATAGCTTCTCTCATCTCGTTCTCTCGTTTCTCGCTTCGGTCACCACTGTTTCGTCGAACGAAACATGTGATCGGCCGTCCAGTTTGTCCGAAAGATCTAGTCGCCTGCCCATGATAGATCGATTTCTAGAAATAGAAATCAATCTACCAAGGGTAGTGTCGATTCGATCCGAAGATCTGCTGCACGGTTCAGCGTCGCGTCGCGTCGCGTCTCCAACAATTTAGCTTCATCCCTTTTTAAACAAAATAATTACTTGGTATTTAGTCTTAAGTCCCTAGTGTAGCCGCGTGTCCTGCCAAGTAATTATGTAACAAGTAGCTTCTCTTTCACTCGTCCCTCGTCCCCTCCGATCACCACTGCTTCCATGTAGAAAGCAAGTGATCGGCCGATTAGCTGGTCCGAAGGGTCAGTTGCCGTCCTCTAGTGAGACGATCCAAGGGAAAGGGTATTTCGGCCGCAGAGGGGATCAGGGACTGTTCCTGTCTACGGTAGCCCCAACTCAGGATCCCTCTCTCTGTCAGACATCCCGAGTTGGGTCCATTTGGCTCCCAACAGGCTGCTTGGGGGAAATGGGGAACCTGTGTCGGGTGCGTCGATTCCCTTCCCCTTCGATCGGACTTGCCAAGAGGCAACGAGCTGACCCTTTTGACCTCGCTATTCGGTTCGCGTCTCTCGTTCCTTGCACTATTGCATGGTGCATCGCGTCGTATCGCGTCGCGTCACCCACGATTTAGCTTCGTCCCTCTTTTAAACAAAATAATTACTTGGCACGACTAATCTAGTTTCTAAGGATGTAAAAGGGAGATCGATGGAACTTGGATTCCATCTATCTCCTTTCGGGTCTCCACTCGCAGCAACCTCCTCGTGGTGAGACCTGGTAATCGGTGTTACCCACGATAAAAAAGCTTTTCTATCGTGGGTAACACCGAGCTAATGGCTGCGAATTTAGAATCACGGTCCCGTTCATTCGAATTTCCATTAAAAAATTGTAGTCACAGTTTTCAAACGAAGTAGATACGCGTGTCACGTAACCCGATTTCACGAAACGATCGACCTTCGAAGAAAAGTAACTCGACCGACGTTGGATCTGATGAAAGACTAAGGGCGAGTCGTTTCAAGGGAAGTGTCAGGTGTTATTTTTTCTCCTCTCCCTAGCCTCTTATTGTCTTACCATTTGCTTCGTAGAATGCCTCGGAGGGTTAACATTTCCGATTCCAATTCGATGGAATCAAATTCACGTTGTGTTACGTGTTCCACATACTGCAAAGAAGGCTGGTAGAAAACCTTGAAATTTTCTGGTGCCTAAGATATTAACAAGGCACATTCTATAGATCCCACAGAAATTATTGTAAGAAATTGGAAATTGTTGATTTCAAAGGGTAATTTTTCTTTGACATCGCACGTCGTTCGCTTCATCTGCTTTTTTCTAGACCTACCCACCTCGTTTTCTATAAATAATTATTTCTATACAGAAATCTCGGGACTATAGAATACCTTATTAAACCTTCAGGTGTCTATCATCTTCCTTGGTAAAATAGTTCGTTTGATTCTTTAACAGCCATACATTACAGCAACGTATCAGGAGCAGAATTGATTCTGCTAAAAGCGTGCTTTATTAACTAGCCCATTATCCAGGATTATCGGGACGCATTTGTGAAGTTACAAAAGGGCACTCTTTTTTCAATCTGATAGTATTTTATCCGTTTATCTCGCGATGTCGGCGCTGGAAATTGCACCCAGTCGAGCGCGTTTTATTCCATTTATCTTATTATCGAAGATTGTTGTTTTAACGTGGACCGATTTCATTATAGATTATTTCCTAGACGTACATTTATTTATACCCTTTCGTTGTTTCTCGGATCTCTTGACACAGAGAGTTTGCATCCACAGTTTATTTATACAGCGTGTACATCGTACGCTCGTAGAATTGGAATCTCCTGTCTTGTCATGCACCTACTTTGGTTATCAAATCATGAAACTCTTAATGAAAGATAACGGTTTAACTGCATTCACCCTCGAAGCAGACGAACTATGTCAACATGCTTAGGTGCCAGACTTCACGAACTGTTTGGTACAAGCCGAGCGGTTTCATGGAATCCAATTACAATAGTTGGATTGACGATGAACTATTGTTGTCTGTCTAACTTCGAAGCGAATTTAGATTAAGAGTGGTGCAAGTGACTGTGTCCAGTTCTCTGCTGAAAATGGATCGTTCAGTCAACCCGGTAATTTGTTTCTTTCCAGCAATCGATATAATATTTACGCCACCCAAATACGTATATACCCATTGTTCATAGTCGAACAAGTTCTTTTCTAAAAACAGCGTGTAAAAGACGGGGTATTATTCATTCCACAACTTTCAAAATCCCATGTAAAAAGAATAGCTACTTATAGTGAGAAAGATTTCAATAAGTCGTGTAAACAAATTTCTCTGAAAAGTCAAACGTAAAAGATTTTTAACACGTGCATATACAGGGTGTTCGGCCACCCCTGGGAAAAATTTTAATAGAGGATTCTATAAAATCAAGAATACCAATTAGTTGATGGCGGCTTCGTTAAAAAGTTATTAACAATTAAATTCAAAAATTTCAAATCATTCTGGAAAAATTATTTTCGGTTGCGGGGGTCAATTACAATCATTTTTGGTGAAGAGACATACCCCTGAAATCCTACCCACTTTCGAGAAAAATATTCGAGTAAGTGCTGAAAGTTTTGGGTGAAAAAAAAGACTTTCGAATCGTCTTGGAAAAATTATTTTTAGTTGCAGGGGTCAATTGCAAGCATTTTTGGTCGATAGACATACCCCCGAAATCCTACTCAGTTTCGAGAAAAAAATTCCTCACCGAAAATATAATTCTATCAATTATATTCTATAATTCAAATCTTACATTCATCGTTCTAAAAATTGGAGAAATTATTTATTGAATATTTTTTGAAGCGTACAATTTCGTTCGACTTGATATCCACGTCTGACCAATATCGACTATTTCTACTCGCGTTGGCGTTTGGAAACATTGACGGTGACACGGTATTATCTGCTTTAACTGATCCTAACTAGCTTTCAGGTAGCAAGATGGACAGAAACCGGATAATATCATACCAGTATTAATATTTACAGAAGTTAAAACAAGTAGTAACAGCGAGAAATGGTCAGCCACGCATCCATGGACTTTTTAGAGTCAATTTTCTCGAACGAAAGAATTTCACCCCGCATTTTTCTGCGATATTTAAAATCGTTCGATGCTCCCTAAACCTGTCATGAAATTTCAGTCGGTCGTTAGAACGTTGCCTCTATCGCGCGTGAGTTGCAGTATTCAAATTGAGCAGTTCCATGCGATTTCCTTCAAACGCAAAGTAGGTGCTGTGTGAAGCTATAAAGACAGCTCATGTACGATGTTCATGATGTAAAAGGAATCCCTCTTTTCGCCCATAAAACGCGTTTTCATGATAGTAATAAAGGGGTATTGCTAATGCCTATTAGCATATCGGTTGTTAACACGTATCGATCTCGTAAAATCCAATGTCTTTGCTATTTCTGAATAACAGTATAAATAATGGAGAATATAGAACAAAAATTGATACGTCACGTTTTGTTTTACGGGTATTGTAAACCGGTTGATATAATTTTCGATCGTATTTATGCAGCTTCCATCTCCAGTTTAAGCTTCGATTGCGTTTCGATGATACGGAGCGAGTCTGGGCTTGTTAAGTGGGCGGAGAACGCAGAAACGAAAGACTTGATCCGTCCTAAGGACGAGACGAGTTATAAAATCTGACCTTGTCTATGAAATCCTTCATCGTTATGCGTCTCGACGTCGTGGAAACGATAAATGCGTTCCAGCGATGCGAGTACGTGAAGAGAGACTCGTTTAAAGATAACCTTGTCGAACCATTTTCTAAAAATGCAGGGGAAAGGAGTAAACCGAGCTCTAATCGATTCAATTAAGATGGATTTCGAGCATCGTACAATGCATATTTATGTTTCCCGGCATCCTAAAAGAATTTAAATATTCAACGTTTCGGTGTTGTTCGCTGTTTGCTGACGCTGTTCTTTTAGCAATTTTCAATGATGGAAAGCTCATTGTGTCGGTAAATATGGTGTATTTATGCAACATCGCAGGTGCAAATATTTTCTCCTCACCACGGGCGTTTTCGTTGCATCTTTAATCCTTGAGTTTAAGAATTCGTATTCGAGATAATTGATTTTTAATATCGTTTAGATAGACTGGAATTAATTTAAGTAACCTGACCATGGATGGTTCTGAAACATTACTTTTGTAAACATCGATATCATCAGTATTTATACCCTCCTTTGTCAGACTCTTACATTAAACTGTTTTAATATCAAAATGAATTTATAGAATGTTGTATTTCATTTGACCCATCAAACGAAAATTCTGGGGAAATTCTATGGCTCGAAGTGAACGTTTCATACTTGCACAGTTTTAAAAACTGCCAGAATCCGGGAAGCCGCTACGGTGGAATAAACATTATAATTTGGGGATGTTCCTTTGCTCGAGAAGTTAGTCCATTTGGAGGGATTAAAAGGATACAGAAGTATCTTAAGTAAAAATATACTCCACGCTCAAAGGAAAATGTAAAAGGCGGATATTTGGCACGACGTTATTTTACAGAGTCGCGATGGTCTCTAAAGATTCATTCAGCATCGACGTTTATTCAACAACGTTATAAGATTCTCGATTTTAATCAGTCCAAGACGAGAACAGCCAAAAGCATGTTTCAAGAAATGTTTAAATCTATCTTTAAGCTTCCGTTGCACGCATAAATAATACACAATAGCTACCAGAGGGTGTATTCGTTAACCGAGATTTAAAAAACGAGAAAAAAAGATTCTTTCGCTCGGGTCACAGTCGCGATACGCGAAGAGCGCGCAGATGCAAAAATTCTCTGGGCAATGAGAATTTTTTAGCGGCTTCTTTACAGCGAAATCCCGGCGATAAATTTTGTAGGACTTTGAGCCAGTCGCTGTGAGAAAATGGATCGTGGCATTATCGCGTGAAAACGCGTGTACGCGTTCCTTTCTTTCCGAGTTCGCGTAAACGCCGGTGATCGTTTCGTGTTCGCGTTTCGTTAGGGTGTAATGGCAGGAAAGATAAAAAATAACACCGTGGCTAACATTATCGAGTTTCTATACGTCTGATGCTAAATAAAAGCTAAATGAAGTTATGCCTGCATATAGCCAAGGTCAACATTCTGAACAACTATTTCCTATGCATCTAACCAACGACAGCTTTAATGTTCAAGTTTTACGCGAAAGTATCTACATCGTGTGTTCGATTCGTGGCGAGGCCTGTTCAAGTTACGTGCAAGGCGATGACGTGACGTGTCGTGAAAATACTCGTAAAATGGGATAATTTGCTTTGGAAAAAGTTTGTGCACGAAACAAACGAATACTTGTCCGGAGCGGGAAACAGTATCGGGATATTTAAAACCTCTCGTCAGCGACGGACGATATTTTTGGTGTTGCATGAATTTTTCGTGATGAATTCCCCCGTGGAACTCTCGCGTGCGGATTTCGTCTCGAAATTGTGGGGACAGGAACACGCCGGGTATAGGAACCTTGGTGTGGTCGATGTGTTTTTTTAACGCGTTTGTTATCGGTTTTCTAACGAGGCATCGCGATCGAGCAATCCCGAATACGCGAATGCCTCGAACGTCTACAACTTCTACTTCGGAAATCGTGCCACGAGAGAATTATTTTTAAGCAACTTGCTGTTATATACATGGAATGTTATAAATTCGATCGCTTAATTGCACTAAATTATTCCGATCTAGATGTGCCCCAATTAATCCAAATTAACTGCGTTTGCATAATGTGATGGGGACTATGAATCGAGCACAGCACCGTTGAAAAATCGATGTTTCTCTTATGTAATTACCCACTACTTGATAAAAAGATATTGTTAGAACCTGTCAAAACAACGGAGGTATTTATCGTGGCGTTCGGGCGTCTATAAAATATTGTAATAATCGCCCCCATTCGAAAGAAGCTCGACAAGGCGGATCGATGCGCTTTTGCAAAGTACAATAGGAAATTACAGAAAAGTTGCATAGAGAAAGGAACTAATGGCACGATCGATCATTGCTGGGAACGATTTAAATTCTGCTTGAAATTTTAACGTGCACCGGTTGCATTTTTAGTTAGTGTACATTTACTTGCCTATGGTTTTCTTAATCTCGGTGTCGATATGTAAATAACTTATGGGTAACCCTTAACCAATCTTTATTATTACAAATTCGGTATCTTGTTGCTTCGAAGATACATTGATCTTCAGGAAAGGAATGTCTTTTGTTCCACACTCGATGTGAAAAATATTCAGTAAATTTCTCGTTGGAAAATAGGACCCACCTTGAAAGGGATGATCGTAAGTTTTAAGTAGTAGTTTTAGTTTTAGTTTTTTTAAAAAGGAACATCTTGTGTTCCACACTCGATGTAACAAATATTCAGTACATAGTTTCTCGTTGGAAAATAAGACTCAGGTTGGAAGGGATGATCGTAAGTTTTAGAGTGGACGAAAGTCTGGAACGAGATGGACCACGAAGAGGAACGATTGATAACATTTCCGGGGCGATCGTGGGCGAATCACGCCTAAGGTCGATCAAGGCCACAATCACGGGCGTATCGGTGAGAGCGTGCGTCTTCGTACTGCGCGTCGCGTTATATCTCGAGCCGAGCTGCGGGGCACGCTCAGTCTGCTTCGAGCCGCGACTGCGACCACTTGCATCGCGATTCCACGTAACCGAACGAAAACAAAACTTATCTCGAAACAATCCGCCGTCAGGATCCAGCGAGGTCTAGATTCTTGTCGAGGACTCGTCGATCTCGTTCGACCGGGTACACCACGAGTTGGAAAAACAACAACAGCACGCGTACGCCGCGCGCACCGTTTCGAGAGACCGCGTCCAAGCCCGGTTTAACATATGATCCCCACGGAAAGGCGGGAAATCTCGCGACCGTACATTTTGACGGACTTTGTGGTGGTAAGTCGACTTGGAACATTTTCGTCGTTTTATCCCCCGTGCATGCAGTCGTCCATAGGCGAGAAATCGGTTTAAACTCATTCACCTTACCTCGAACTTGACAATGAGACCCTTCATGTAAATTTCGATCGATTTACCCTGTTGGAACTCTTGCAAGATTCCGTGGACTGGTGTTGATTTTTTAAAAGTTTCACTGTATTACACAGGTCTCCTGGTAATTATGGTACGATTAAGATAGAATTGATTCTACGTGTAATGTAGTACAATTTTGGATGCCGGCGCAAGTAGAAATAGTGAGTATTGGACACATATCTAAACCTTTTGATTCACTTATCTCGAAAACGAAACTCCGTAAAGAACATTTTTGTCCTAGAGTTTCGAGTGTTCTATTTGCGATTAACGAGACGTACAATATACGTATGCATTGTAGATAGAATCGTATTCTTTAGAAATAAGGATATTGCCCAGTAAAGGTTTGTACTGTTAGATCTCCCAGATATAAATCGATGTAGAGAATCGGTTACGTACATATTCACGAGGGAATTTAGTCAGGGATGATTTGTTTGAACAAGAAAACGAGACGTTTTCGCTCATTGGACGTCGAATGGCCAACTTACGACATAGAACGATGGATCGATGGTGGCAGTGGTTATCGCGACGCGTAATGTTGACTTTACGTGTGAATGTTATTGACATGAGAACAGAAATAGAAAGGGGTAAATAATTGAGGCGAACTCGTCGAGCAGCCCCCGGGGCGCTCGAGCCACCCGACACGATTAAAGTCACCCCTTTTTCGGGTCGTCCGCGAAAGGGCTCCGGGGACATGTTGAAGCAACTGCGCGAAAAGAGCTAAATGCACGCTGTATAATTATCCTCCGTGTACGCGTTCGCTCTTTGCAAAAGACATTTGTAAACAGGGAAACAGCTTGGACATTGACCCTCTTCTTGGTAAGCTCTCGAATGTCACGCTCCAATTGCGCTAATTTTCGTACGAAGGATTTTAATTAAAGCGTGTGCCAGGCTTTTTCGAGCCCGTAAAAGATTTTGTCCAGCCAGGTCACGGGTCACACGACTGAAACAAAATGCCGGATTTGAACTAAATCGCTACGTGTATAGATCGAGTTAAACGAGTTAAAATTGGAGAGGAATTGAATTTAATGACGAATTATAAATAATTCACTATATGAACGAGCAGATCTAATTAATATTTTAATAAGACAGGTGGTAGTTGTTTTTTTATTCAACAGACTTCTGATTAAAGATCGACTTGACCCGCAAGTGGGTCAACAGACAATCAATGTCTTAAGCTACTTAGGCCAAGAGCAAATAGTACACGTTTTATTCTAATCAAAACGACACTTTGATCGATAGGCACACGGTTGTCTTTAGATAAATCAATACTGTAGAATATATAAATATGAATAAAAGAAAATAATTATCTCCAAATATCGATACTTGAAAAATTAAACGGATTTGTAAAGAAAAGTTCAAAGACGAATGACACGGTTCTATTTACGAAATAAATACTTTCGTCGCGTGGGAGTCAAACGTAAGCCTAAAAATATAAGGTGAAACGGAAACACGTTGATGGGATAGAAAAAGGGAAAGAAAATTCTTTACGTCAAAGGAACTCCGAGGAAAAATACCAATGTAAGAAGATTTGATGGGTCAAAGGAATATAAAGTTTTTGTGTACAAAAATAGCTTTCCGAACTCCGAGCATCCACAGGGCAATATTGTATTTATTTTCATTGGCATAGCTTCAGTTTCGATAGCGAAATAAGACTTCGCCATGGCAGAAAGCGATACTCCGGCGCAAGTGGGTCAAGATCGTAAATATTTCACGAATTTTAGGGCGGTCAGTCTATAGAACGTCTCAAATTAAATTTCACAAGTTAAAAGGACAATTGGGTGTGAAAGCGTATAGTAAATTAGTAATTTACAGCGACGGACACCTCTCGCCGCTGTGTAAAGAAACATTGCAGCCAACCATACGTAAAACTTCACGTGTCTTTATCGATGCAGGTCGTACGATTGTCTTAAGGGTGTACCAATATAATTCTAACAGGGACTATATAGATACGTATAGTTCAAAGTTAATCGGTGCATTAGTTGGCGAGATTTCATGTCGAACAGTTTGAAAACGGTAATTTCGAGAAAAACGCGTTTAAGGTATCGTTTCAGGTCATCTTCTGTCCGCACGCAACCTACTTCACTAAACCTCTGTAACTCCTGTTTCGAATTTCGTTATAACATTTAACACGGAGCTTACAAGCTAAGTAAAAGGGTCTCGACTTTCTTCCAGCCCCTCGAAAGAAACGTGTATCGTTTTAAACGTTCGATTTTATATTCTACGATTGTATCGTGAACGCTAACGAAGATAATTAGTAAGCCTTTCCACGGATTAATCTCTATGGATTTATCGCATGAATTGCTTAATCGTGGGTGGAAATTTCTACAGCTCCCGGCAGAATTGAAAGGGCAGACATGCTTCTACCGTTTGTAGTTTTCATGTTGCAGCGAGTAATTGTATTTAATGAGTCGAGCTGCGCAAAACACGTACAATGCTGGGCGAATAAAATTTGATTAGCAGCGCGGACAGAAAACTATGGAGCGACAGATATATGCGTTTTATTATAATTTAATGCAGAAAACGTTTATTCTTAGAGTAGAGTCGAAGTTGGTCTGCCAAAATTTATTTCCACTCGTAAGTAAAATATTTTGCACCTTCGCGAAAGCTTTGATCGAATCTCTCGTGTACTTTGTTATTAAACTTTTAGACTTCACGCACATTAATATCGTCCGATAGACCTTCGCTATTACAACGTTGTAGACGTCCCACGCAATTATTTATCACAGTTAGAAATCTGATTTCCCTAATGAAACCGTTAAGGATATTTGCGAATGATCTTCCTTCAATCGTAGCAATTTGTGAAAAGCAAATTAATTAGTCCTTCGCGAAAACTTTATTTCTCTTAATATCGATGTACCTTACGAACGAAGTTTTCGTTGGTAAATATACGTTTAAAATTCAGTGCAATTACTTAAGAGACGACGAACTACGAAATTCCTGAAAGGGCGGTATTACTTCTATATGTATTCGTTACGCGATACGCTTTTAGGTGGCTGAATTAAAATAATTTTCCATCCTGTCCGTGGAAAAAAACGGGACGAAAAATGTGAATTTCGACGCATCGGTGTACGGACACCTTGGCACAGATATAATATCGCGAGACGTATATTCGCCGACCATGATGAATTACGTCAAAAAGGTTTTTCCGCCGCCGTGTTCGTTCATAGCGAGTTGCTTAATGTTGCCTTTGCCACCTGAACCGTATTTTCGAAATATTTATTCTCGATCCCCCGTTTTCGGACAAACGACCGCGAGGCTAATACCGAGGGAAATTCAGTCGTTAAAAATTTACGAAAGTTTCGCTAATTTTTAGGTACTCGTTGCCCCTCGGGTCAAAGCATTTGGCTCCCTAGTCGTTGAAATTTTCCTAAATTACGAACGTATTTATAATGTCAACATACTCGAGTGAAACGTAGTAATTCCACTCGACTGGGCAACTTGTTTGGGCGCTTTAACTCTTCACAGGGTTCTGTTTATAATTTTAAATTATTACAGTGACAAAGTTAAAAGCATATTATTGATAATACGTAAATTTCGAACGTTTAATAAAATAATAAATTGCCCGTAGAACGTAGCCTTGTCGTGCAATTTTATTTTCGAGATAACTGAAACTTTAGTCGCTCAATTGAATATGACTCGTCCAACGTGTCCGACTATTACTCGTTGCTTCTACTTGGCACGGTATCGTGTGTTTCAACTGGTTTCAACTAGTTGGAATACGATAAAATCGATGGAAAATAGATGATACCATACCGGCGAGCGATGTTTCAAGTGAAGATAACGAGTATAGTCAGACACATTAGCCAAGTCGTGACGCGTACTCGACGAGCTTTCGAAATCAATTTTCTCGAGAACGAAGCGTTGCATGGAAATTTTTATTTCATGTATTCGACTTATACTCTCGCGTAGAACGACTAGATCGACGCACGTATCACCAGCTCCTAGATAATAGATAATTAGAGAACGTTTATAGAATACAAAGTGTTTAATTTTATTCGATGAACAAGCTAATCGAGTCTATTTTATTTCACTCGTCCATTCGTCGAACTTACCTCTATTTAAACATCGATTCCTGAATTTCCATATTCCGTTCTCGAGATTCTCGCGAAGCGTCGAGAAATTTTTTATGTAAACGTCGTTTTCTCCCGTTTCCGCGCTACAAAGCCAAAAGGCGCGCGTTTCATAGCATTTTAAGTAGAAGGCGTTGTATATTCGAGGAGAAAACGACCATAAGCCGTGGAATCTTATGCGCTAGCTCGTCTAAATCTAAATGATATCGGGGTTCCTTTTGCATCGCGCCCTCCAAGCACGCCAGCTGACTCGCGAAACGGTTTAACTACCACGGCCATATCCTTTTCGAAACGTTTTCATCGCATCTGGCCGCATCCGGATGAAATAAGCGCACTATGTTCTATTTTTGCCTGCGACCTATCGATCGTAGAACACGAAGTCGTACAGTGTCAGTCACGTATCGCATTTATAGACGTTAAACGCGATTGCGGACCGGTGTTCCCGCGTTTTAGAAATTACCGCGTTTCAACCCTGTCAGGGGTAAAATTCCAGCCATCGGTGCATGAAACGGATTGAAACTCTCCAAGTGAGCCAACCCGATGCGTTGAACGTCGTTTTATATTATTATGCGTTTCGTAGTGGGAGTACGTGGACTTATTTTAATTACGTACAATTACGAAACCATCCAAACTTTGGATGCCCCTTAAGAATAAAAGGAAGTCGAGAAAATGGGAACACTTCTTGATGAATCGAAAACAAAATTTTTTCACGTTCTGCGCTCGACACTTCGAAAAATGAGTCTCTCTAAATTATAAATCGACGAATTTCCCTCGGGTCCAGAATTATGTTCATCTATCGGAAAACCACGCATTTACGAAATTGAATGTAACTCTCGCGATTATTAACATTTTCAAACGACGTTTTGACGAATCACTGACCGAGCAGCAAACACTAAACTTACATTTTTCACCACTTTGAGATTAATACTTTAGAAAAAAACTGTGACGTGCTCTATTTCCATAATAAAATCTAATAATAGATCGTTTGACAGACTCTACTGAATAAATAGAATTTCGAATCTCGACTTGGGTATATTTCTCAAAATACATGTTGGTAGGCACGCTATGCTCCAATTCTAAAACGTAGGTAGTGTCTTCGAGTGCTATCCAAATTGCAGAGAACCTTCTGTATTTGCCACAAGGACGCGAACGTGATACTTATTCCAGTGTGGTACCTTCTCTGCAGAACCTTCCACGTAATTGTTTTCGACTATGGAGAAAACGAAAGGTTCTCGTTGCAATTCCTCGCTGACGTAAGATAAATTATCTTGTATCGTGTCTCCTGCCTTTTATCGTTGTCGAAACACTAAAAGAAGGCATCTCTTGAATTTTTTCTCAAAACTCTGCCGATAACAAATATTTTTTCTTACAATGAAATACCGATACATAGAAATAATAAGGTTCTCCAGTGAAAAAGAATCACCTATGAAACTTTTTTGTTTTCTATTATAATATATGTCTCCAAACAAATTTTCCAAAATCCTTATTTTATAGTCTGTCATCCTAATCTCCTAGCACCATAGGTTGGCCAGCACCTCTCCGTTATCTGCTACGACCAACCGTTGAGAAACTTTGGTCCCTGCGTGTATCCGAAGTGGCGCGTTCTCGAAATTCCGAGAACCCCGGAACATTATTATGCAAACTTCGTGAAATAAGGGGACCAGGACGAGTTTCCTCTTATACGATTACATTGTCCGTTTATCCGGGACGTTATTAACATAATTGTGTTTGTCAACACGTTACCGGAGCCCCTATCGTTTCCAATCTCGCTCACCCTCGTTTGTCCCAGCTGTAATAAAAGGCTGCTCGAGTGTATGGTTTAAGATACAAGCATAATTCTTAGCTAATCGTAGAGTACGTATGAAAGTAATGCAAACGATAATACAGCACGATACACGCTACGGCGATATGGGTCAGATCACGCTACTGTTTTCGACGCTTGCAACTTTGAGGGATTCGTTGAAGGGATCTGTCACTGCGACAGTTTCGAAAAATTCGAGAAATTGTTTCCCATTTTATTAAAGTTTCACGCGCGTAGAATATTGTGTGGAATAAATTTTTTGAAACTCGAATAATTGGCGTAATTGCTGCATTGAATGTCACTGTGTATCGCGTCGGACTGACGGCTTCAATATAACGTTTTTAAAGAAGTTTTTTCACGTTAATACGGTTATTTAATATATTTGTTTCTTTTTCTTTCAATATGTGATTACTCCATAAAAACTCTCTCTTAAATGTTCAACCACTGGCCGGGGTTTTCTTATTATAGTTCGCTTTTTCACGCGCTCACAATGGAAAATTAAATGCCAGGGGATTATTTTTAGCGAGCAAGCATTTAGCGAAAAATGGACGGAAGCCACGCATTATTCTTTCCTTAATGTATTGTTACCATTATCCCACGGACGACGATGTTTGCTATATGAATATTCAGCGAGTATTAAAGTTTGTTTCGCATGCCCCGTATACTAGTTTAAATAAACTACGACCATGGAATTATTTGTACACCATTAGACCAAAGACGAGCGTATTAATCGTCGGCCACGAGTTATGAATTTTCAGTAGCTTCGGAACGAACAATCGAACGGTTCTGAAGTCGGGTCGAGTTTAACTTTTCTCGTGAAACAATCTTCGCAAGTTCAGTACGACGGAAAATATGAAAATAAGAAACGATAGATGGACGAAGATATTTCTTTTCGATGCATTCGTCGATCGAGATGAAACAAAGTTTGAACAAAAATGTTGATTTACTCCGGCAAGGTTGGCTCGGAATTCTATTCTAATAAAGGGAGAATTTCGATCACTGTTCGAAGGCAACGTATGGGAGGGCTTTTCCGCGTAAAAAACGTTGGAATCAAAGGGAAGCTCGATTCGACACATTCGATTTTGTTATAAATGGGAAAGCTAAGGAGATCTCGAGTTCTACTTTTGTCTTTCGCGAAGTGTCACATTTTTTACTGCTCACCCGGAGACGTTCGTGTAACTTTTTAACTGGATAATTTATCTCGTAAAAGTATAATACTTTTTCTATTCGAAGCACCACCCCGAACATTGTTTAATTTCGATCAATTCAAGATAATACAGAAGCATATAACCACGGTGTAAAATTAAAGGGAATAATGTGGGAATTACCTAAAACGGTAAGCATTGATTCGATTAAGTAAATGAGTTATTCGCGAAATAATGAGTCTGGGGTCGTCGATAAACCCGACACGGTTGTCGGAGGATTGAAACAATTCACAATTACGATCGTTCAACGTTACGGACTCGTGTGGTAGAATATGTGTCGATTTTTAAATAAATAAACATTTTTAGTATACAAAAATTTTATTGAAAATACTATCACTGGAGTTTAAATATTTTTAAAATCCCCCTCTGGTATAATTTCGAGCATGCTAGCGATTTCTCGATTATCTCTAATTTAATGTAAATGTTTTCCATCTTTAATCGAATTCAAAACAGAAGACAGAGGAGGTCGTAGGATATTTTTTAAAATTCCGTCTTGTTCCTACGGTTTGAAGTATACGTTGCACAGCTTAGAAATATATTTGGGAACACTGTCTCGTTGCATAATGCATCCTTTACCGGCTAATCGTTGCCTCGAGGGGATCGCATGTTCGCGTAGAATCCGTTTGAGCTCTACTTTTTG
The DNA here is from genome assembly GCF_051014445.1 of Colletes latitarsis. Classification (NCBI taxonomy): domain Eukaryota; kingdom Metazoa; phylum Arthropoda; class Insecta; order Hymenoptera; family Colletidae; genus Colletes; species Colletes latitarsis. Next base: position 38,444,522 of record NC_135137.1, on the reverse strand, counting down.
CGGAATAGGATCGATTCTGATCAAATCCCCTACCTCAGATGCTGCAAAACATCCCCACACAATTATTGAACATCCTTCCTTCGAACGTGACACGTAAATTCGACGTCTCTGTACACCTAGACTCATCGATCCATGGAACTTTATGCCATTCGTTTAACGACCGCTGCTCGTTTAGTTTAGCATACCAGAAACAAGTCGATCGATCTCCTTCCATCAGGAACTTCTTTTCTTGGCAATTCGACCGCGAAGACCAGCTCGTATCAAGCACCTCTTTATCGTTCCAATATTAAATGAATTTCGACGACCTTCATTCGGCTCAAAACTTTCATACAGCGGTCCCTTTGACTTCTCTCGTTTAAACTTCAAAATTTCCATATCGAATTTTTCTACGTACGAGAATATCGGTAGTTACCGCAGTTATTCCATTTCATTTTATTCAATTCGATAAACACAATACGTTTTTCAGTCTCCTGTCGTTTTTATTTTCCCTAAAGCGATTGCTTTCGCCGCAGGATGCATTCCCACCTGCCCTGGCAGGCTTTGAAAATAACCTTCGTCGACCGCTTTATACGATTCAGCCTGTATTTGACGCGGACCCCGGCTTTCGAACGTGATGGAAATAAATAAATGGAGTTTGCATCGCGATAGGCATCTCTCATCGTTTCAGGGGATTAAAACTCTCGGCGTAAAATTAAATGAACGCGTCCCGATGACTTTGTAAGGGAATCTCGGCCCTCCGACGGCCACCCATTTAACAGAGAGAATGGCATTTGGACGTTTAACAGATGAAGCGCTTGAAGCTTTGGTCGATTGCCTGTAGCCTTGAGTTTCGCGAACAGCTTTCGACGCGACAGGTACGGTTTTCCACGAGCATCGTCTCTTTTTTCCGGAAATATGTCCGAGAACAACGCCACCGACACGTCCCCCTTCCTCTCTCTCCGTTTTCTTTTAATATCGTTTACGACCATCTTCCTTTCCCATTGCATTCAGTAAGTCCGACGGTTATGGCAGTGATTCTCACCTATTCAATCCCGTAGCACCGACGAAGAAAATACCGTGCAGAGCTTAAAAGACGAGGAACGGAAGGAACGAGTCACGCCTTTCGTTTATTATTGGCCAGAGCTCGACTCCACCCATTAGCTCCACTTTTTAGATTCTCAGTCCTACACTAAGATTTCCATATCTTATAAAAATTACTGTACTTTAAACGATAGATTTACGACGAAGTGAAACGCTTTCGTTTTTGTAGAATCTGTCGTCCGGTTGATCGATCGCGAGAAACCCATTAAGGCAATTGGCGTTCGAACGCTGCGTTTTGGTTCGTTGTCCTCGATTTTTTTCTGTTTTTAATTGTCACGAAGTATCGTCGAAAGAATGGACATCCATAGTTCGGATTACCTTTTCCCGCGAGAGGAAAGTTTCCGAACCCTTCGTGAAAGCTTCGTTGTCATTAATCAACTTCCCTTTCTTTCGCCAAAGAAACTGGGAATTACACGGTTCGGTGAAATAGAATTTATTAGCTCCGATCGAAAGTATTTCTCGTGACTTTTCCACGCTTCTCTGTCCTGTTTCCATGGGATGAAAGAAGGATTTAAATAACGATGAAATCGTGTCCTTGTTTAATTAAAAAATTCTATTGTACCAGTGGTTAATTTTATGGACTTTGGACTCTCGTACATGGCTTTGATCTTACAGCGTACACACGAAGCAACGTGACTTGGGTTAATTTATAAAACAACCTCATACGCTGAACCTCGTCTTCTCAACCTGTTTAATATGGTTCTTTTATACTTTTTTGTTTTAGTTTTATACGATGAATAAAGCCAGTAAATGGCGTAAAAAGTGAATGAATGTTGATTAATTTTAAAAGTCTTTTGTGAAGTTTTTCTAATTTAAAAAATAATACCCTCGCCAAAGAGTCAAGAAATATCTGTCAACGTAACAGGACGAAAACCTGATGTTATCTACTTGAAAAATGAATTCCTCGAAGTCACCAATTCGAAAAACGATGGCATAAAGATTGAATTTCAACTGACAACGCTCATTTCCGCCGAACCATTGGAATAAATTTCCTATCCGATAGAAGTAATCATCCCACCACGCTTCCTGGACGAGTGTCCTCGTCGCTCGAGTTCTATTTCTCCAGTAATTTCCTCGAGAACAGACAACGAAGAATATCCTTGACACCGTGAAATAGCCAATCCTTTGCTAATTATCGTCTCGATTCTAGTGCTCGTCTTGCGTAGGAGGATTAGGAAAATCAATTGTCACGATTGCTTCTCGATCGGGCATAATTCACGCCTTGGGCGTTCGTCTCGAGCTTCTCGTCGAATATCCTAAAATATAGAGCTTTCGATAACCTTACACCTTTTACGCGCCTCGTTTTACGATAAAAGTATAATTGCCTTCCGCGAGTGCACTGACGCAATTAGAAGAGAAGTCGTATCATGAGATAATAGGGGAATAATAAAAGTCATTAAGCAACGCGAAACTCTTTTCTACGGTTTTTCTTCTGTCTCCGTTTAGTATAGAATTATTCAGGTATTAACCAGGTATTATTGGAGTATAATTCAGTAAAATTCTCTAATTAAAAATAAAGTACAAGCAATCGTACTGTCTTTTTATCGTTGCACAATCTCGTACACAAGTGGACCGGTAAATGGAAAATAAAATTACTAGCGTAAAATATCTAGGTACGTGCCACGACAAACGACTCCGCTAGAAACACCATCTTACGACGAAAAGAAAACAATTTGATATCGGAATGAGAAACATGGTTGCTTGGAGAGATTCCAGCTATGAAATAAAGGATGCGTAATAAAGGACTTTTATACAGCATCGTTCTGACATTCTGGACGTACGGAATTCATGCGCCAAGAAATTAAATACAGAAATAATTCAGAGAATTCAGAACGATAAACGTTCCTCGGATCATTGCAAATAAATTTCAATAGCGAAGAAAAGCAGTATCAAAAGGCTAATTGCGAATAAACTGGGAATCCTGGCTTAGGGAATATTTCATCGACGATAAAACACACTTATCTCGGGCTGAGAGACAAAGGTTGGAGGAATTCGTCTTCCAGAATAATCCCGTCAGGGTGGAAATTGAGAAGAATCGTGGCAGGGCAGCCGAAACCGGGGCTATTTCCCAAAATTGGCCACAATTCCGTCCAATTCCACTCAACGCGGCGTTTCCCTCGTCAAGCCGCCACGGGATGGAAACAAATGGATTTTGGGGGGAAATGATGGAGGGAACCGTCTGTGGAACAGCAACAAGAGAGGCTGGAAGATCGAAATGGGACGGCCGCTGATTCTTCTACGGGTTAACCGACTCTTTCTCGTGAAACAATTGTATATGGGTTTCCTAAAAGGTTGGTCAACAGTTGGTGTGTCGAAATGGAAGCAGGTATCGTGCACGCGTGGGCGTCCTCGGAAGTTACACGATAACAACAGAAAAAAGAAACGACACGATCGATTAGAATGGTCGTAAATTAATCTGAGATTTTATTTCTTATAAATTGTCCTCGCCTGATTACATCCTGAGGAATCCATCAAAATCCCCCGTTCCCTTCGAGAGTAACGAAGGGCTAAAACGATCCCTGGATCCAATTTCTTACTCTGATCCTGAGATACAACTCGCTTTTCGGCGAGCGAAGAAAGTAATTCTATATCCGTCGTCTGGTGTCCTGATTATTTTTCCTCACAAATGAAAATATTCTCCATTCTCTGTCTTCTTGTTCCATTATCCTCAATATCCAGAGCTACACAAATACAATTTCATCCTCAAATTAATCGTGTCCAGACTTCTACAAAGTGAAAATTAATAATAGGAGGATTCTATTATTAATGTCAATTTTCATATTGCAAACCGGATAAACTCGCGTGCACAAAGTGGCGATAAATTGATCTATCTATGAATCTAACCTCGCGGCTTTTATCGAAGACGTCCGCGTTATCCGCGTCGTTTATCTTCGAGCAGCCTTATTAATTTCGATCTGGCAGCTTTATCGATGGGTAGAATTTTCTGAAACTCCTAACGCCGTCGATACGCGCGTCCATGAAACTCAACGACGCATCCCCCCGGTGCTACGCCGACTATTTACTTATTAATACAATTCTTCGGCAAGCAACGTACGGCCAAGGTGACGTTATATATCATCCTTGAGGCAACAGCTTGCACGGGGAACTTTTGATTTAAGATCTTGACAAACTTTCTCTCAAGGTGCTCGTTGACTTACCTCCTCGCAACTCTTGCTCCGTCGTTTCCCGTTCGCAGGAAACCGTTTTACCTCGCAACTTCGCTAGTCGTCGGATTAATTAGCGGCGTTCGAATCGCTCTGGAGATGTTGTTGAACGTTTCCCTCGTCACGCAGCTAACTACTCGAAAGCTGCGGAAAATCTTGAACCGTTGCACCGCCGACGTAGGCGACAGAGCGATCCTTTAACCCGTTCTGTACCGACGATTCCATACGCGACGTCCATAACTCGGAGTTTCAGAATTTCGTAGATGAACTTTTCCATGATTTCACTCGACGTCGACAGGCTGCTTCGGTCCAAAGGGATTAATTAGCGTTGTTGGAACAGCTGACGAGAAGATGTAAATATCGTACAATCAGCGTGTATTTTTAAGTTTAATTTCTGGTATCGAATTAAATTAGAAAGAGGACGGATGTATAAATCGTTTTCGGAATGGTTCGGAGTTATAGAAAACCCTAATGAGTTTCGTCAGGATAAGCCTCCGTTTCCCAGACTTTAATTAAAAGTTTCGTGTTTGTAGTAGTTCGGTAGCGTCAGTATGCTCGTCAGTATAATGGCAGAGCAGTCGACTACGACAATGCGGGTCGCTTTATATTTAAGTTTCGCGTTTCAAGATCTTATTAAACGAACAAAGTCTGTCCACGAATATAGATGGTTCCCAAATATTTAAAGAAATATTCAACGTTTTATTTCCTTTATTTATAAAGTTTCTGGATCTTCAGAAATCTATCTGGGCTCGCTCGATGACTATTAAAAATCACTGAGCCAGAGGATACGTTTATAGAGACGAAATTATATATGGTACAGTATATTTTAACACATATAGAAATTATTATAAAATTTAGTCTCGAGGTCGGCTCGATATGGAACCTAGCATAAAACGCAACGTCGAGTCCGCCTCGACATTGGACTGCAAAAGCTTAATTACGACTGACCGCGCATCCTCTGCGAAGCTTAATGCTGTCTCTCCGTTCCGCTATTAAAAATCCGATGGCCGCGACGAAATGCAATTTTCCAGGGAGAAAAAAGCTTCGTTGTTACGCGCGTGTCTTCCGTTCGCCCGGTAACGGAATTTCGACAAGAACAAAAACAGTACGGACGGGAAAAGAGCGGCTCGCGTTCCGTTCGTTCGAAAAAAGCTCATGTTTGCCGAGAAATTTATCCTGGCGCGGAATTCGCGCAAAAACTCAACGTATCTGCGGACGAAACACACGAATTTTGTCTCGTTAGGTCGCCAAATTATCAGTTACACGTGTTAAAAGTGACTATTATTCTTAAATTTAAAATAAAACTGTGAACGTAATTGAAATTACAATATACGACGATTGATTAGAATGTAAAGAGTTATCTAGAAATAATTTTACGTTCCCCTGTAATTTACGTAGTTCAAATGTCGCACTGAAAATTGTGAGTCGCCAAATTATTAGTTGAAAGTAACTATCGAGGTGGAACGCCGCGATAAAGGTTCGAGAAATAGAGGTTGCTTTTTAAATTTGTATAATATTAAAATTATAAGAATTTGCATCGGGCAATCGATCGAAATGTAGAGTTATCTGGGAGCTAAGAATAATGTGTAACTAATAATTTGGCCCTCCACTGTAATTTACGTGGCTAAAATGTCGCGATGAGAATCGTTGGTCGATTTCCTCGCAACATAGTTGCTGGTTATATAATAATTTCGCGCCGAGAAAATGTAAGGGAGAAAGTAATCGCGATCGCGTTGAAATCAAATTAAAATCCTGTTGCTCGTTAAACGTCGACTCTCGCTAATTAATGAATCGTTTTTATTTCCTTGGCCAGTGACGTTGGTAATATTAATCGCGTTTCCGCGAAGATATTCGTTGGAATCGCCGAGAAAACTGAACTAATGGTAGCCGATGCGCACCTATTTAGGCCATCTTTGTGGAAGGTAGTTTATCACGTGGCTGACGCGTCCTGTGCCTCGCGGGAAATTGATTCGATACTGTTGGTTATCTTGTCGAAGCTAAAGGCACATACAGGATCGCGTTTCGTGCCCGTGGACACTTTGCATGGCGGTCGAGTAAAAATATTGTAGAAAGAAAGGAAGCACGCCAATCGTTTTTGCTGCTGGTACGCAATTCGTGGTTCCTTTTCGTGCCTGCTGTTCGAACGACGATTAGAAACTTCCGTGGCTCGCTAATAACCGTCCGATTTCACAAAGTACAAAAAGAATTGGGAATATTTAAGTGTACGGTTAATATCTGTGCCAGGAAAGAGTTCTATTTAAATTTTTTTCAAGGATTTATTGCTGTGTTTCGCTTGCAAACGCTTGGGAGATGCAAGCATTGTGTACGGAACTTCTCAGCGTAGATTATATGGTTTCTTAAATTAACTGTATTACTACTTTTATCGACGCGAATAAAAAGTGTTCGCGTTTATAGACGAATAAATATGTATATCGAATCGTATTGTGCAATTTTCTTAAGTTTTCTCTTAAAATAGATATAATATAAAATCGTGTGAAACAAATTGAACGTATGTAGTCATATACGAATAAATATGAATCAGATTCGCGTTAGACACCAACATGTACAAGTGAATATGGTCCATAAGTCCTAAGGTACTCTATCCAGTGCCACATCTATTACACGAATTTTTTCTCCAAAGTGTCGATTTTTCTTAAAAATTACTTTTTCATTTTTACTAATTTTGTTTGACGCCCTACAGAAAAGTTGTCTAATACTTTTCTGTAGGTACCCATGAGCTCTACTTCAAAAAAAAGTTTCATTTAAATATATTCACAATTGTAGGAGTTGTGGCTGTTTGAAAATTGGACCATTTTTATGGGGTTTTTCTCATTTTGCGGGGTCAAGGACCAACTTTTCGAATATTTTTATAATTGCTACATATTCTACACTAAAATACGCGGCGTTTGGCTTTTCGAACATTAAAATCCTCCAATCCGATCAAAAGTTATGATATTTTAAAGATTCGCATGAAATTTCAGGGAAACGGATCAACGCATGGTCAGACATGGAATTTTCAGTAACGAATTTTTTTCTCGAAAATGCGTAGGAATTCGAGGGTATGTCTATTCACCAAAAAGGATTGTAATTGACCCCTGCAACTAAAAATAATTTTTCCAGAACGATATGAAATTTTTTTTTTCGCCAAAAAATTTTCCGGTCGGTTGGCCGAACACCCTGCATACATATTTAATTGCGTCGTTCATAATCGTATAGAATTATATCTGATTATACGCCATGCTATATTCGACAATATATGGAATCGTAAATTATCGGATATCATATACAAGCATCCATTATCGCCCACGATTGTGCGAAATCATTTTTCTCGAAAACGAAGCTTCCAACGCAATTTCGTTTCGCGTCGAGTCATAAAATCTCCCTAACCTCAGTTCGTGCCACGAGTTACGAACCACCCACGATATTTTCAAGACGTTCAAGAGTTCCAAGGCTGCCAAGAATTTCCCAACATTTTCGATCGCGAGTCGTTTTGAAATTTCTTCCTCCGCTATTGTCGCAAGATCGAGTTCCCGGGGCTGTTTCAGAACTTCTCGCTTCTATGTTTCAGGGATGAGAATATGCCCCAGTGATGTTGCATCGAAGCACATCGTCACGACGCTGTAGGGGTGCGACGGCGGTCGCAGGGCCAAGAGGACGACGCGCCAGCGTCGCTACCGACAGACCAGTGGATATGCCGCAAACGAGTCCTAGATCAACCATGGAGCGGCAACGATCTCCTCGAGGCAGTTTCGTTCCAGATATTGCTCTGGACCCCGAAACAGACTCCTCCGACGAGGTTATTAACGACAATTTCCCTTAAATTTCGTCGCTCTGCGAAACGTCGCGCTTTAATCTCGAAACGAGCATTCCAAAATACATTTTTCTCCAAGAAATTTTTCTCACCGACTCCAAAAGCAACTGTCCAAACGTATAATTCGAGCACACGCAGCGTAAAATAAGCCATTACCGAAACGTTGCGTTCAACGAAACAATTTCCGGCCCGTCGAGAAACTTCCCTGCGTTTAATTGCTAAAAGTTTCCCTCCGCAGAGATTCACTGTGCAACGTTTGCTGCGGTTCCCATTCGCCAAATTAAAATCCCTTTCAGGTCATGGACCACAGGATGCCACCGGAGCGAGACCAGTATGGCGGATCTAGGAGCATGATCAACCAAAGAATGAGCAGGAGTCCACGGAACTCTTTGGTTCCGGACGACTACTACAGGTATCCGCGTAACGGACGTAACTTGGTCGCGCCTGACATGCAGATGCACGGATCGCGACACTCGTTGGTCCCCGAGGTGACCATGAGTCCCAGAAACTCGTTGGTCCCGGATATGCCGTACGACAGAAGCCCGAGGAACAGCCTGGTGCCTCTAACCGGCTCGAGGACGTCTCTGATGTCGGAGAACGGTAAACCCATGGTGAGTCGCAGCCCCAGGCCGTCTTTGATACCGAATTCGTCGAGGAGTCCGCACGGCAGCATCACCAACATGGAGCTGATCGATCGAAGCCCCCAGAGGAGTCCGCGGTGTTCAATAGCCTCGGAGTGCCTGAATCAAAGCCCGAGGAACTCGATTGCTCCTTACGAGCAGCAACCGGGCAGGTCATCGCGCGGAAGCATCGGCGTCAACGACGTTCCCCGGGGATCCATCGGGGCTAACGAGGAAGAAATGAGAAGCCCGCGACGCACCATCGATCCGGACATCATCGACAGGACTCCGAGGGGCAGCCTCGGCGGTCTGCCGGAAACCAGGACCATGAAAGCCAGCCTCATGGCGCAGGATCCGAGGAGGGCTTCCGCCGATCAGGGTGAGAAACTATTTTGAACTTTACTGGTAACGTTGTTTCCATTTTTTATCGTTTTCTTTCGCGACTGGAACGAGGCTTGGTCTTCTCTTTCTTCCTTGAGACTCCAAGCGCCGGAGAAAAGTTCCGAGTGATTTTAATAACAAATAGACGTGATTCGAAATGAAAAAGATGCAAGAAACAATGTACTTAGAAACAAGTATCGTTGTGATGGAAGACCCAGAATCGCTTCTGAGCCGTAGGTCCGTAATTTTGGGACGACCAGGGAATAGACAACAAGTGTCTGTGATATTCGAATCAAGTGGTTATGTAGGCTAGTCGCCTAGATAGACTAAACATCGCCACGTAGAACAACACTCGATGTCTATGGGCGAATAGACATACTACAGACCACGAGTAATCGCACGTCAATCAGACTGTTGGACAATATGTAATCTGATTAAGGACTAATCCTGTCCCTGTGAGTGCGTTATACCCGATGATGTATCCTAACACGTGAAATCCATTTTGATATTCTACCATCCTAAGTTGGAAAGGTGTACTTTTAGTTTACCAGCAACCTGTAATAACAAAGAGCCGTGGAATTAAATCCGATGAGATAGGGAGCTAAAATTTTCTTAGCAAGTTTCAGTAAGAATTAATTATATGATTTTGTGAAAATATACTTTAAAAACGTGGGAGTCTTTACGAATGCCAATTAGGAAAAAGTAATTTCGAGAGAAACCTCGTCAACGTTGGTTACATCGTCGGTTCCATTCCGCTGTAACGAAGTTCGCTATTGAAATTCAGTGATTAGTTTAATCGTATTACATCCTACGCTAACCGAGTCAGCTTTGTGTCAAACATTTAATCAAGCCCTTTGTGTGCGCTCAGCGATTTGATATTTACCTGAACAAGGTTTCGATAATTTTTCAAACCTTAAATTTGAAAAAAATGCAAGGATAAAATCGATTTCTTTTTCAACGTTTAAAGTAGGCCACTTTAAAACCACGCGCGCGTTCTAACTCACATTTCTGACATCGATACGGACCACCGTTCGACGATATAATTATATTAACCCAGTTATTACTATCATCCTCTTAAAATAGAGGTACAAAATTCCCTGTAATGCCTGAATATAGGTAATATAATTTGGATAACATAACCGTGCAGCGTTTCAGTAGCTTTTTGCCCGTGAAAAACGAATTTATTCGAAAAATTCAGAACGCTGGTTTCCCGTTTGTTCCTAGTAACGAAAACAAATGGAGGTATTTAGTAGTTGGATGGTGGCCAAGTTTATTTGGCATTCGAACAATCATTTTGTTTTATCTCGATGAAATGTCCGAGATTGGAATAAAAATGGAATAAAAATTTTTCGGAATCCAGTACAAAATAAACGTGTATTCTATTGAATCACCGACTACCTTCGATCGAATGGACTATTCCTTTGACTAAAAATGACAATATGTACTTGACTAATATCTGGATTAATTCTCCTGGCTCGTTGAAGCGCGGGCGTTGTGTCTGCGCGAAATTGGCGAGCGGTGAATACGATTTAATTGCGTTTACCCGTATCGAGAACTTAATGGCAATTCGATGCTCATTACAGTACAGCTTGACGCGATGTCTCAAGTGTGTTGTGAATTTCTCTCGTTCCAACGGCGAATTTCAGATACCGCGCTCGACACCTTCGCGTGTAATTCGAGCGAGGGGAATTGAACCCGAGAACGCGTCGAGTGGTGTTGCATCGAATTTAAAAACGACGCGTTACAAACAGTCGCGTAACTTGAATATTTTCTGAGGCATTCTAGGCTATGAAATATACCAAAAATCGCAGAACCTTCGCAAATCCAAAATGAATAGTTTTTCGTTGATGAAATGAATTCCCAAGGCCTACGATGACGTTTATTTCGTTAAAATCTGCATTCCCGGGAGGCTAATAATCTCACGTGATTACCGGAGCTATTACCGCTGAATGTATCACAGATAATGGCAGGACCAGGATATCCTTCCATAGCATCGTCGTTGTTGATGCTACCGCATTAAGCTGGCTAAGCCAATCTTGCGAACGTATTCGTTACATTCCTGTTCAACGACACACGCTTTCACACATAAGCGACGTACACGCGCAAATACAGGATTGATTCGAAAGCCTAGTAGGATCCCATCGGACCATATTCAGAACCAACCATCGTAGAACCACGCAAATTTTGATAAAATGACCCTGTCAAGGAGCTAATGTTCCTCGAAATGAGCACGCTTCGCTGCAACGTGTTCCTAACGAAGTGTCAATGTTATACTTGAAACTGCTTCCTCGGAAACCATTAAACGAAAAGAAGTTGTCCCAGAGTTTTTAAAATATAAAGTGTCGAGTTTTCTTTTATTACGCGTAGTTACAGAGCTAAGACGAAAAATTGAACGTTCTACGAGTAGATTTAGGGACAAGCGTTCAAAGAAAAATATTCTATCTTCCCTATTCCATTGTACGTTTCCCTGATATTTCTTGTCTCCTCGGAAGCTGCGATTTGTCCTGGTTTCTAAAATCATTCCGTGCACACACTCGTCGATAAACACAATGTCGACGAAAGCATTGGCGTTAGAGCGTATAAAGCCTTCGGAAGTCTAAAAAATTATTGGGATGGAAAGGAGACGAGAATGAAAGGGAACGACGTCGAACGTTCAACAAAGGAACTTCGCGAAACGAAATAAGTTTCCTAACTGGGGGATGGAGAACGTACGGCCAGAAGACGAGAAAGAAACCCGGGAAACAGAGAATCGTTTATTTTCGCCTTGAACGCGTTGCTTATAGAACGACACGATAAATTGAAAGATTGCGGTCACAATGCGAGACAACGTTTACTTGCTGGAAGGCAGTCGATAAATTGCCGATGCGTTAAGAATTACTTGCTGCGACACCCACACTTTTCGTTCTCTAGACTCTCCTCCGTCCGGATCTGGCGAGAAAAAACGAGACAACGGGAAAACTCGAGGGGGACAAAAATTATTAACTGGTTTTTGTTGACGCACGAGTGAAGGTGTTCCCGTAATAAATACGTAGCATCAGTTTTGTTTCTCGTATCGAGACTGTCTCCTGGATTGTTCAGAGACGCGTGGGACGAAAGAGAAGAAGGGAAGAGCAACGCGAGTCAACGAAATTTATTTCTTTCAATTTGTCTGTCTAGACAGCCAGAGGGCGATTGTCCGCCCAGCAGCGACACGACGTATGTCTGAATCGGGTATCGTTTTCTTCGTGGAGTTATAGCAACTGGTGCTTTTATTACTCGCTACGTTGCAATGTTTAATAACGATGCAATAGTTCGTAATGATCAGGTCTCAAAATTGATAACACGCTGAAAAATGTCAAGGATTATTTTTTATTACCGAGTGAGAAATTAATGAAGTGCAATATTTGAATGTCCAATATTTTTATCAGTGCATGAAATTTTATTTTGATATTTCATGGATGGATATTAAACAGTAATGAACAATTTTATTATTTAACTCCACATTAATAAACGATACCCCGAAGAACGAGTGTGAAAATGAAGTTACTGCCACGTTCCTGTTCTTTATACCGAACGCTGCGCATTGAACATTAATTTCTCGGAACGAGATAAATGTGATTCGCGCCAGAGATGGGAGAAATTCTCGTCCGTATATAAATTTCGAGCACGGAATCGGAGGTAATAAATTTCGTATTCGTTGCTCGTTGACTAGAAATAATAATTTTAATTAGAGAAGAAAATAAAATTAAATCCCGACCAGATAAAAGCTGAATAATTGCTCGGCCACGTGTAAGTGGTTGTAACACGCGTATAATGTATCGGAGAAAAACTTTTATCCACTCGATTCGACGATCCGGGATAAATGTTACGCTCTTGTTTTGCTCAGGTTTGAGCGGAAGCAGAAACTCTTCGCCTTACCGAACGAACGAAGTGAATTCTGGAAGCGTGAAGTCTGGCGGAAGTACGATCCAGATCAATCTGGAATATGGACAGAATGTTGTGGAGGATTCAAGACGAGCCAGCAGTTCTGTGTCTCAGGCAAGGAATATTAATCTATTAAATTAAAAATACACCATCTTTCTCGAACGAAAGTTCGACGAGTCGCCTTTTCGAAGGAACCGAAAGCTCCTTTCCGTATCCTCCGGAGCAAATTTCGTTAAGCAAAGTGCAGGAAGATCCTGCAATTTCCAAAATGCGTTCACCTCATTTCTTCGTATTTTGTTCTTTCCCATTTTGTCGAAAAAAATAGCGACGGTTTACAGAAAATCATCGACGAGCGTGCAAAGCGTGCAATTTCAGCGAGCCCGTCGTTTAAACGTCAACCCTTTTGCTACCACAATCACGCTCGCGCGTTTCGACGGAATATTCCGCGGGGAAAAAGTAATTTACGACCGTCTGAAATTGTTTTCCTTCGCGTCATCGACACGGTTATTGAATTTTCGCCAGCTGTAACGTTGAAAACGTTGCACGGCGCAGAAGGGTAACGATGCGTTCAGCAATTTCGCCGTCAGCTCGCGCGCTTATTCTTCACCCTGTCGCGTATTCCGCAGACCTACCCTCTATCCAATCCCGTGTCTTGCTCGCCGTGAAATTTACGTAGCATCTGCAACAACGCCCGACAAATACACAGAGAAGGACCTTTCCGTAGCCAAAATCGCCAAAAACTTCGTTCGAAACCCTCGAGTTTCACGAGGGTCTCGTAACGAGCGTTCGACGTTCCTCATTTTGAAACAAAAGTGGCCATTATCGAAACGTACTTTAGCATTTTGCATCTTATTATTCGAGTAAAATTTGTGTCTTATCATGAATGTAAAGCATTAGTTTTCAAATTTGATAATGTCCCCGTTAATATACAGCGTTAAACTTGTTAAAATTGGAAGTTCAGAGGGTCGATTTGTCGCGCTCGACCTAATAACACGAGACCGCGTTAATTTTCAGTTTTCAGGCGACGAGTCACGCAGACTGTTCAACAGCGTGGCCAAAGTGCCGCAGAACACTTTGGAAAACGGAAACCTGGGCGTGATAACGTACGGCTCGGTGGTGTTCCAGCTGAAGGATGCAAATTTGGAAGCGAACAGCACCTGCGATTTCGTGTTTCGCGCGCTGAAAGTCGTCTTTAAAACGCGAGTAGTGACAGTGTCTCTAGTGTGTCTGTTCGCGTTCCCGCTATTGATGCTGATCTTCGGTGAGTGAAGTTCCGATTTGCACGTTATTATTCCTCCTCGTACCCGTAAAGTCGAAAAGCGCCGGAATTAGAACCACCCCCAGAAAGCAAACGTCGACCGTGCAATTAGTTCTTCCCTGTTTGCATTGTTATTCTTTCTTTTTTTCGGGCACGGACGGATCCTCGGGGCAAGAAATTTGCGTAATTTGGACCGTGGAACGTAGGCGGCGGGCAAAATTAGTTCAACTTGACGCGCAACTGCGAACAACTCCGATTAAAGACAAGCGCTCGCGGGTCTATATTTATCCACGCAATTAGTAAAACACGTTTGCCTAGTTTCTACCAAATATATTTCACCGGCTGTCCAAATGTTCGTCGAATCGATACTTTGCTCGGTACTGGACTCACCGATAATTAGCGAAACCATGGTCAAATGTCGTTTATCCTGACTTCCAATTCCATTAGTCCTGAGTTGATCGCGACAGCCTGGAAATCCTGCGAGAATTTGTTCGCGGCGACATGATTAACGAAAAGAATTAATTTTTGATGTACCACGAATCTCGTTCGAGATACGCGTCCCAAATTAGCTCGAAATATGCAGTTCCTTCATCAACGACCTTGTCGCAGGAATGCATCTTTAATCGACCTGACGCGATATAACGTACAGGTTGTTCCATTAATCGTGGTACAACCAATAAATCGAAAACGTAGGCTTTGTTTTCGAGAAAATTGTCCCAACAAAATTAAGTCGATTAGCTTGTACGAAGCGACGAGTTTGTATAGATGATTTCTCGTATCGACACGATCGTTTTCTTTGCACGAAACGTTTTTCTTTCCACGAACGTTCCATTTTGTAGGCTGTTTACACAGGAAAACAATGTGTGAAGTGCACGCAGGTGCAATTTGCATGCGCTTCAACGTCAATGCGACGAAAGTGTTCCGGCAATATTGAAGCAGCTTGTTAACGCGAGTCACATTAATTACTTTCGTAGACTGTTCGTATGCATAGTCTGTTGACCGCATAATCTGAAACGTAAAAAGGAAAAATTGTCCCTAAAGAATCTTTTGACTGACATACATTCTTCCGAGAATTCTGTTTAGTTAAAACGCTCCGAAGTGATATTTTCTCTTTACGACTGCAATTGCTTTCAGAACGATGGCAGAATAGCATAGGTCGTCGCGCTTGATATTATGTTCCATCGTGGGTGCCGTTTAATAAAAGTTCTGAAACGAACGCTTTAATATATGACGAGCAATGCTTAATAACGCGTGTGATGGTGTCTCAAAAGTCATCGTTTATTTTAAAACATAGGAATATATAATAATTCCAATGTTTGTTTTACATGTACGAAGGCTTTAATTTCCACCCTCTGTTTTCCCCTACCAAGCTTTAACGTCCAATGATATTCGATCGATCCTTGTTCGAATGCGTTAGGCGACCCTGTAGGTCCGTTTCTCGAATCCCCGTTTCGAGATCTCGTCGAAACACGGGCATCGTTTCCGAACTAATTGACGAGTTTATGACACGCGAACCGGTGGCGTGCGCTACTTACGACATGCAAGCCTATTTAGTTTTTAGCTCATGCCCGCTGCTCGCTCCTGCGAAGCATAGATTCGCCAGGACGGCGCATTCACCTCTCCTTCGAGCACCCGTCGCGTATAGAACCCTCTCTAGATCGATACAGAGTATGTGGACGTGGAAATTAGAATTACCCTCGGTGAACGCTCGCGCGGGCTTCGTTGCACGATTGATCGTTTCGCGGCCTACCTGGAACACAAAAATTCTATTTCATACGATCATGAACACATATTATTTGGCTCCAATGTCTATTATGGAGATAACGATTTTTTTACATTGAGAAATAACGAAAATCATTTCCTCAATAGATACGTAACTATCTATCGACTTAAGATTTATTGGGTGTAGTAATTTTCAGACAGTTTTCTGCGTTTCTATAACGATCGTGCGTGGGTTTGATATTGTTTAGGATCGGAATATAATCTTAGACTACAGTGTAAATGTTCCAGCAAACTTCCTGTTCTTTGCAAGACAAATATAACTTGGTACTTCCTAACCTCGTTAACACTATATCGGGGTGCTGTTTACCCCAGTCTTCGAAATAAATAAAAGTTTGGAGGGTTGACAACACACCGTTTACTGACACGACATTACATGTTATTATAATTAGGATAAACATTCTATCTCAGTAATTAACAGTGATTGTGATTTTAAAACAATAGTATGACTCACTCGAGAGTGGGTGCAGTTGAATATAGTTGATATTGAAAAGTAGAAGCACCGAAATGCAGTATAGTTCTTAAGTTGGGGGGCAACGATTCGTGGAAAGTTTGATCTAAATCGGTGAATCGTGTAATCGATAGAATGTTTTATCGAGGCACAACGGAATTAATCGTATCGATCGAACGAGCGACACTGTCACGGTGAACGCGTCGACGAAGGAGGACAATCGTAATAAGTCGGTCGACGATACTTTAAAAAATAATCCGACGTTTGTTAATAAATGATCGTTAGAACGCCCCTGAAAGGGCTTGCATGCCGCGTTACCCGATCGAGTATCTAAATAGGACTTGACACGGTGGGTGGAAGTCAGGCAACGTCGTTAGCTTTATATTATTCAAAGCAATTCGAAAACTATTGTTACGGATCGACACAGAACCAACCGATGGGTCTATATTCCTGAATATATCGCGTTAAGCGTTCGATACACTTATAAAGATTAGAAAAATTCTGTTCCAGGCTGGAAGTACTCGAACGACTGTCCGAAGGAGGAAAATTTACCGATTTACATGATCATCGGCGGGGCGTGTGGCATGATATTGATGGTGTTAATGATATACTCGCAGATACGATCAAGAAGGGCGAAGGTTATGTCGGTTATATCGCAGAGACCTAAAGTAACCCTTTCCAAAGTGATCATCGTTATTTTATCTCTGTTTCTGATGTGCTGGTTCGTAGCGGGTGAGTAAAAATGGGAACTCGATGCACGGAGGCGACAACAGGAGAGAAATACTGGGTATTTACGTCTTCTCTTGGCGTCCGGGTTGACTTCTATATCACGAAAAATAAATTTTGTAGAATTTCTCGATTATAACGTGCTCCACGATTCGTCGATACTTTATCTATCGTGTAACTGTAAAAATAAAATTGCTCCTACATTTCGTGGATAAACGTTTGTTACGAGATGCATTGTGTATTGTAAAAAATCGACTGCTTAGGGGATGGAAAAAAATTTCATTTTCGGGTCACTCTGTTTAAAAGGTATATTTCTACCTAGATTTTTGATCGTTAGCGTACATACGTGCTCGAATGTCCGATACACCGAGCATTCAGCCTCGATTGGGACGTCATTCAACCGTGAAATGTCGATTTTTGTATAAAACTTTGCACGCAGATAGAGCGTCGAAAAATATGAAAAGCGTGGGTGTGTTTTTTTGTCGGTTAATGTTCGCGTTCAAAGAGTGTCCCTTTCTCGTCCGCCGTATTGTTACCGATAGTTTTATTTAAAGGGCTCGTCTCATTTATTGTACATAATTTAAATGGTCTTTCGACATTTTTTGCGTTTGTAAACGTCTCTTACGAGCAGTAGTTTAATGTCCGCAGTAAAATTCCTGAGGATCCGGTGAGCGGATCATTCGGTATGAAAAAAAAAGAAAACAAGAATGAAGAATTTTAAAGTGGTATATCGACGCAAACTGCATTCGTTCCGAAAACTACTCGAACCAATATTACCTCCAAGTCTCGACGCGATTCCGGAATGTATGCATCGGAAGCCATCGATCGCTTCGTCCGCGAGCAATTGCTCGACGTGGGTTGTAAATTGTTTCGATACAACCTAATTTTCGTTCGCGATCGTGCCTAGTTACAAGCGTACCTTTTTACATTTCCAACGTAATTGCATCGGTTTGGATACGAGGTATCTTTCTACCTTTAGTTTTTTACCGATGAACGACGCCCACGTTTGGAGCACGATATAATACGGACTCGTTGCCATGATCCTTCGTGTTTCAGGAGTTCGTACGATTACGAAACTACGTCAGATAATTCAAATTTTGATAACCATCCATAAATTCTTAGTTATTTTTCATTTTATTGTCAAAGAAAACTAAAACAAGCGGTGGAAGATGTTGCGATAAAAACGAAGCTCTGGAAGAGTAATTATTTTGAAGTTTATCGTTCACAGCAAGCTAAAATTAACGATCCGTCTTCGAGTTGAAGGTACGATTCGTCTTTCCTCAGCTTCGATCTCTAATTTTCTGTCGTAGGAAATTACTGGATACTCAGCATCCTGTGGCCGTCCTTTAGCCGCCCTACTTACTCCCCGGACGACTATTGCAACGAGCTTCTGTACAAATTCTCGTTGTTTCATCTAGTAGTGATATACACGATTGTCGCTATCACGCTGCTGGTAATGATAGTCCTGGCGTCTTTCAGAATTTTAGCGTGCCCGTTACCGCAAAGGTAAGTGACTCAATTCACGCCGAAGAGCCGAAATGCACCTGAAAATAACCAGCTATAGTTAGAACCGTGGCACAACAAAATAACGGAAAATAATATCACCGTCTGTTCCTAGTCGGTTAAAAAAAAAATCAGCGGAAATTATTTTACGAGCTCCGTATAACGAGCAAAGCCCTATACAAAATAGTTTATTCTTCAAATTCAAAAGCTTCCAAACACACTGTATCGAAATACGATGAGCCATTTTCAGGATACAGTGGAATAAACATTGAAACAGACGAGGAAATATACGAAAGTTCTAAAAATACATTTGCAGGAAAGTTACAAAAGTGTCTGCGTTACAGATTTATTAACACACGTAGGTTTCAGGTGTATTTCGGTAAAATCATTTGAATGTGCCCATCCTTGCGATACATTTCATCGGGAATCATTGAATCACGTAACCGCGGAATTCAGCCGATGCGATTCCCAGGTAAAATGCAGTACGTTGCGGTGATCCACATTCACCGCAAATTCCTGCGTGTACAGAGTGTTTCCGAAAAGTGAACTTCAAAATTCGACGATGAATTTTATTCGAAAAGGAAAAGACTAATTTTAGTTACCTCTCGTTCTTCGTTTCCAAACGAACTTCGCAAGAGATTCTATTTATAAAGAAAACGAATGGTAGAATGATGTCACTCACGTAGGCGAAAATAAATGTAATGTTTTCCATTTAGATGGAGGGATAACAAAATTATAATGGATGAAAAATGAATATTAGTAACCCAGAGGTATGCAATTATTTTCTTGCCTTTTTCCTGGGCGTGCCGCTATATTTCTACGAACTTCTTTTTTTTTACAGTTTTTTATATTCTTGGACACAGAATACCTCGAAATAAAAATGCAATCTCCATTTTGCGTTATTATTCGATTCGCGGAATTTACACGAAAACGTCAAACTAATTTCAACGATTAAATAACTCGTTTATTCGGCAATATCGAAATACACGCATGCATAAGCAACTGAAACGATGTTCTCTGCCAAAAGAGCAAACGAAAGTATGCTTTTGATGTACGCGTACGCGTAGAGAATGTGGGAAAACGTAAAATAACGTGGAAACTTGTTTTCAACGCTGTTTTAAAACGCACAAAATTCAACGCGCTAAATTTCACGCGTCACGGGCGAAACTGTTACACCGAATATAAAAACAAAAAGAAAAGGAACTAAAAATATCGCGTATCGAAACTGTTGAAGGGGGATTAAACCATCCGATATGTCAACAAATTCTTTTGCGCTAAGCCTGCCGATACTCGAAACGATTGCCGCTTCCACGGAAACGCTCTGCACCCGTTCGCGAGGGTATTGGGTCACCGTTCATCGCCGCGAATATTCCGCGTACGCCAACGAAGCTAAATATTCCGTACTCGGAAAGCAATCACCCGGCGTACGTGTACGTGCATACTCGGTCGGCGTTAACTGGATCTACGTGCAAAATAGTAGGTCAACGAATTTGGTCGCGTGTCGGCGAGAAAGGCTCATAAATACCGAGGAGCCCGCTCGACGCGTATCGCCGGGCCGCGACGATGAACGAAACACGCTTCCCGTCTCGCGTGCAACTAGAAAATAGGTTGGTCCTTAACTATAGACGGCTGAAATTTATTTCCGAGGTTTTTCAGTTTTCTTCCTAGATTGGTTCCAGTACGAACAAAAATTAAAACAATATTAACGCTAAACCTATCGAGACTTCGTGTATACCTACTCCTAACATGATCTGTCTTTCTTTTTCAATTTAATTTTCATCGGATAGTAGACAAAACATTCCTTGAAATTTTGTTTCAAGTCGATACCGTAGTTAGTTCCAGGGAAAACCATTATTTATGTAAGAATGCTGACTAGTGATTACGCGAACACCCTGTATACAAATTTAAATTCATTTTCAATTGAATAAACAATTTATGATTAATAGGAATTGCTGAAACTTATTTGGGTGCATAGAGTCAAAGTAAATGTGAAAATAAACCGAGAAGACAGCATAATTAATAATAGCTGGTATAGTTATTGGATAGGGAATGAAATGCCCTTTAAAATGAGAGTTTGTACGAATCGATAGCTTCATTAGTTCCGGAGATATAGCGATTTTGGTTTCAAGTCGATGCGGTGGCCAGTTACGGAGATATAAGGGTCCGAAGCGTTTGTTTACTACGGCCTTGTCAAGGCCGTTGACCG
This sequence comes from Colletes latitarsis, assembly GCF_051014445.1. NCBI lineage: Eukaryota > Metazoa > Arthropoda > Insecta > Hymenoptera > Colletidae > Colletes > Colletes latitarsis. The sequence continues at coordinate 38,423,640 of NC_135137.1, read as the reverse complement.
CACGTGACTCGTAGTAACTAGGTCACTCGGTCACGAGTCACGTACGAGAAAGAGAGGTCCGGCGCGACGCGTCAGACGGAGACAGAGACAGTCGAATTAAGAAAATTACCTCTTACATAAATTACGATATCTCCGAAACGGGAAGTCGGATCGACAAAAATCAAAAACCAGTTTAAAGGGGAAGGTTTGCTGCCGCTAACAGTGGCTCGATAATTAATAAAACACTAGGAGTTTCGGAACTGCACGCATCTAAAGTTATAGTACTTTTAATGCGCGTTGTTAGACTGTTCTAAGACGAACAGAAAGATAGTGGAGAATTTTTATATACTTATAGAAAGTAATGTAATGTACGAGCTCAATTGCGTAACGGGAAACTGTTCCTAGTGGACCTTGAAGTTTTTTCAACCCTGGAAACAATTCTGAATGGCAAGACTGGATAAAATTCTGGGGTTAAAATCTCTCGTTCACTCTTTTCTCGTTTCTTCCTATCTTCGCGTTCAGCGACTCGCGTGATTGACGGAAAATGACCGGAGGTAGGATCACGCGATCGCCGGTTTTCTTTCGTGGCGTTTGTTACAGGGTCACGTGCAACACGGGGCACGTTCTTTTTTTTATCTTAATGTTCGTGAACGGGGATAGCTTGGCCGGGAAAAGGGCAAGCTTTTATCTCGCCCAGATAGGGGAAACGTCTATCCTCGGAACCCGGCTGGCTATCGTTGACTCTTACTACTTCGATATCAGGCGTTTTGGGAAAAGCGAGTAGAAAGACCCTACCTTTAGATCAACAGAATCTTTTACGCGGTCCAGAGCTGTCCATTATTCCTTTTCAAAGCTGAAGCCGGTAAATGTTCGACGACTGACCGTCGTCGCGTCTCGTTTCGTTTATTCCAGATACAAATAACCACGACGATCCGCACGAGTACGAGAAGTGACAACCGTGAGGAGTTGGAACATCGACGCGGGGGACAAGGAAATTTGTTACATCCAAGGACAGAGTTTAAAGACCGTCGTGGAGCAGAACGAGGACAGCGAGTATCTGAAAAGCTCCGCGAGCGTTTCCGACGACGAGGCCATGCGAAACTGCCCCATCGAGATGCGATTATACCTATCCGAGCACCAGGACATAGACGTCGAAACGAAAAAGAGACTGGAAAATAACAGAGAGGCTTGCGATCCCGCGGGATACGACTAATTCGATGTTGATCAGAAACTACTACGAAGATCGTGACTTACCAATTTTCAAGAAAATGACGTTCCACCGTTGAAGAGACAAACGCAGATAAAGATTCCCCGTCAACATGATGCGACACTACGAGTTACATTACACCAGGAGCATGACCGGGAGCGTCGTCGAAAGACGATTAATCTCGATAAAGCTCGATCGAAAAAAACCCAGACAGTTCTTTCGATGAAGCCAGAGAGGATAATCGCGACGATTGTTGCAACGAGCTTTCGATCCCATACGGGTGTGAATCCCTGAAACCAGGGGTTCTTAGGAACCATTATCGAAAACGTGGCTGATACCGCGTAGGAATGGACGACACTTCGCCAAGAGGATTTCGTGCAGACATAGAGGCAAGGAGAAATGGAGAAAAGCTTATGTTGGATCTCGAGGCCCCTTTCGGACATCTTGCAAGGTAGTAAATCCGTTTCTTCTTAGTACGTTCCTTCCTTTGGGTCGTGCACTCTCTTAAGCTATACACAATTACAATTAAAAATCGTATTTGCTCATCGATACGTCCGAAAGAGGCCCCTTCGTCGTCGATCTGCCAGTCGATCGGCCGAATCTACTTCACCGAATTGAATCCTACGACGCAAGGCTGCCAATACGGATCTGTTCGAAACACTTTCGCCAACCTTCCTTTACAGGTTGCATTTTCGACGATACCGTGCTAACAGCTTTAAAAATTAACGAACCAAACGCGTTAGAGAAGTTTCGAGTTCTTTCTGTTAAGAACTTGGCGAATTTTGTCGGGCTAAGTGCATCTAAGGAAACGGATTTAAAGATTTCACATTAATGGATGAACGGCTCGGTAGTAAAGGTTGCGAAAGAAGAAGAGAATACTTCGCATTGAGGGAGGAGGAATTAAAGATATGAAGGCACATGTCTCAAGAATTCGCGAAGAAAATTGATTTTATAAGCGACTGGTTAATTTGAGGACTTGAACGTAAAAAGGTTGTTGAGGACTTCGCGAAGTATATTGAATACTTCGCAAGAGAAGCACATTTCTAAGGATTGGAAAGGGAGAGAATATATTAGGGAATCCACGAAAGTCGAAAACCTTATGAGCAGATTCTGGGAATTTCAAATAGAAGATTGAACACCTCGTGTATGAGGCAAGAATATATTTCACGAATGTTACGAAAGAAAGAGAACGTAAGAAGGGTTTGACGAAACGTAAGCACATTTTGCGAGAAAGAATATCAAAGAATAAAACACTATGGAAAGGGAAGGCTTGGTGACTTCGTCTCGCGTAAAATATACAGGGTGTTCGGCCACCCCTGGGAAAAATTTTAATAGAGGATTCTAGAGGCCAAAATAAGACGAAAATCAAGAATACCAATTTGTTGATGGAGGCTTCGTTAAAAAGTTATTAACGATTAAATTAAAAAATTTCAAATCGTTTTGGAAAAATTATTTTTAGTTGAGAGGGTCAATTACGATCATATTTGGTCAATAGATATACCCCCGAAATCCTACTCAGTTTCGAGAAAAAAATTCATCACCGAAAATTTCATGTCTGACCATAGCGTCGATATGTTTCACTGAAATTTCATGCGTATCTTTAAAACGTCATAACTTCTGAACGGATTGGACGATTTTAATGTTTAAAAAAGCAAACTACGCGTATTTTTGTGGAGAATATGTACAAATTGCGAAAATATTCGAAAAGTTGTTCCTTGACCTCGCAAAATGAGAAAAACCCCATAAAAATGGTCCAATTTTCAAACAGTCATAACTCCTACAATTGTGAATATATTTAAATGAAACTTTTTCTGAAGTAGAGCTCATGGGTACCTACAGAAAAGTATTAGACAACTTTTCTGTAGAGCGTCAAACAAAATTACTAAAAATGAAAAAGGAATTTTTAAGAAAAATCGACAGGGTAGGTGCCTAAATTTTTCGGCGAAATTGAAAAGTTTCAAATCGTTCTGGAAAAATTATTTTCGGTTGCAGGAGTCAATTATAATCATTTTTGGTGAATTGACATACCCCCGAAATCCTACTCAGTTTCGAGAAAAAAATTCAGTATTGGCGGAACTTTAAACGTTAATAACTTCTTAACGAAGCCACCATCAACAAATTGGTATTCTTGATTTTCGTCTTATTTTGGCCTCTAGAATCTCTCATTAAAATTTTTCACCCTGTATATCATGAATGAGAATCTTAAAGATTTCGTAAAACGATTATAATAGTTTGCGAAGATCATACGTCGCAAAGAATACCAAAGGATACCGAATGCTTGGCAAGGAAAGAAGATGCAAAATTACCTCTGAATTGTATTTGTAGAAAATCGAATCGAACATCAAGAATTTCACGCAACATTCGTCTCATAAGAAACGAATGGAGATGTTTAATGTTTGTTGGAGGAATCAGGGGTAAGTGCTTTTATTGCTTCTTTCCACGCTTTCGAGGCTTGAATCGAATCGGTAAATAATGGAACGAACGATAACTTTCGTCCAAATGGATTGACGAGCTTCTCGCGACTATCAACCAGCCAACGTTTAATTGCGTTGACGAGACTTCGTTGGCGGGAATTTTTGTTGTACGTGTTACTTTTTATAAGTGTTTTTATCGGCGGTTATGGGGTTTCATTCATATTGTCCGTTACGCGAAGCGCAGTTCAAACCAAATCCTTTTAACTGTTAACCGATAGCTTCGACGCACTCGCGTTTCCAATTCTTTTTCTCATTTATTTGAATTGCATCCGAGCTCGGCGTCGCGACGCTCGTGTATTTATTTGCATTCTAAACGAGCGTTCGACCCGTTTCCGTTAACTAACCTTTTAATTACGGTCGCCGTGAAACCGAATCTTTTCGTTACCAGCAAACAGAAAACGAACCGGACGATATTTTATATTTCTTATTCGTCGATAACTGTTTTTCTTTTCTCGATATAATCATCTTTAAGATTGATATATACTTGATTATTTGCTATCCTTCGACATTACTTAAAGCGTATTTGATCGAATATAACTTTTACAGCGAGCAGGGCTAATCGGTTAACGGTTAAAGCGAAATAATTCGCGATCGAAGTAAAATATGGCGCTTGGTGTTTAGTCGAACCTCGATCCGTATCCATCTTCGGATCTAGGTGACGAGATAAGCGCCCCAAGTGTTGGTGTTAAACAACGATGTATTCCTGTTTTGTGTCTGTTTGTCAAGCCGTTACTAGCCGTGAAGATTCAAGTATGATAACCAACTCGATACAATTATACAGCCTAACTAGAGAACCATTGTCTGTTTACTACTTTAAGACGCATGGTAGCGTGTCGTTCCTCTTAAATGGAGACCACGCGAACGCGCGGTGGTATAACTTTCCGTTTAAACTAATCTCCTAGAGCATTTCTCTAGGAACTCGGATCTTGTCTATCTAGGGTAACACGCAAACAACTAATATCGCTCGGAACGGGCCAAGGAAAAGATCAGTAAGTGTCAATTAAACCAACGCATCCAAAAATTTTATTCTACGCCGTACTCTGCAAACGGTCGACGACAATTTACTGTACACATATATACACGTACATTCTATATATGTAAATATATAAATACATGTACACTTGTGTGTTAAATAATCGCTATCAAAGAATCGACCAAAGGAGAGATCGATAGTTTAAGGGGTACACGTACCGGAACGCGTTCAGAATGCTCGGTCTGTCGCTGAACCAACTTCTCAAAACTTCGTAAAATTCCTCCAAAGACTTCGTTTTAAACTGTTCCTAGCAACAGGGTCTCTCGACTGCGTTCTCCTATTTTTAAGAAGTTCGTTTACTTCCGCGACAGACCGTGTATGTGTTGTTTTCGCTTGACGCGAGCCAACGAATTCAGGTTCGTTTTCACGCGACGCACAGTCGCGACTTTCGACGCGGTAACTCTACACGTAAAACTGAAAGATGACGTTAACAGGCACCGCATAAAACTTCTGAATGTTTGTATGGAACAATAAAAGTGAAAATTTCACCGCGTTGAATGTCGCGACTCGGCGCGAAAACGAAGCTCCACGATCGTGTGATGATTCGAACACGGGTCCATACATAATCGTCCGTACGAGTTAACATTATATTAATCTGTATCGTGAGTGTACACTTTTGTCGATGTAAACGTCCCCGAACCGTCTTTGTCGGGTAACTATCGCTGATGATCGCTCGAGATGGCGAGTGGAACCGTCGGGGGTGTAAAACGGGGTCGAAGAGGTCGGACCTTTCGCGTATTTCGAGTCGAAACGTCCATTCTCCGCGCCAAATTTCGCGTCAAAATGCCCCCCCACCTTCTGCCTCTTCTCCGAACGACACGGAACAATCGCAAGAACAAAGCGTCCACTTTGTTCGGCTGATGGGTAAAATTGGCGAATTCTGTAAACGAAACGATTTTCCGCGAACTGTCAGGAGTCGAGCGAAAAATCAACAACGTAATAACGAAGCGAACGAGAGTTCGCAAAACTACTGGGGGGCAAAAGTGCTATGTGTGTGCACAACGAAGTACAAATACGAAAGAAGGGCCAACAAAATAAAGAGAAACACACTGGGAGAACACACGCGCGACAACGCTTTCGTGCAATTCTCGCGCGACACACACACATACACACACACACACACACACGTACACAGAAACAATATTGCGTGAATGGGAACGAAGATAGCGGACTCGCAATTATTCGAAATTAGGGCACACGAACGAAAAAGGGACCTGAACATGCAGTTACGCTTGACCGACGCTGGTCGCGCGATTCAAAGGTTTCGCTGGGAAGCATAGTGACTTTTCAGGGAGATCTTGCGCGATGCGCGAATTACTAGGATAAGAAAAACAAAATGGATAACGTTAGATATCTCGATGGCAGCTAAGTTCAAGCGCTTGTTCACCGTAGACTCGCGAAAATCGAATGCTCAAACCTCTCTGCGAACCAACTTGCGCGAAACAGAATCTTCCTTTGCCATTTCGCATTGTTTTCCGTCTTCCCTGGCGTTGACTTTTCCACTGCTGGATCAATCGGTGATAAAAAGAGCCTCTGTAATTATATTTGTGAACAATTCCAACTCGTTCTACGTTAGAATCGAACGAAGAAGCTTAAGTTTGCTTATCCAATGTTTAATTTAACTATCTCGGAGACTACTGTTGAAGCAGTTGAAAGGTTTACGACGCGACGGAATAAATCACGGACGCTGTCGCATCGGTGAATCCTCATTTAGCTGATAATCGCGTCGAAGGATCAACGAAACGTACATTTACGGGGTTAATTATATAGTTGCATGCATTTAAGTTCTTAGTTGCGGATGAACTTCTTCGTGTCTATCCTTCAACCCAGTGAATATTATTTATTTAAATGCGTATCGGTCCAATTTATCGCAAATACAAGCTGTCGAGAGAAATATTAACGCGTTCGTTGTTGGAAGAAAATGGGCAATTTAAAACGGTGGACACGAAGGGTTTAACTACTTATTTGGATTATCGTTAGAACCGTACACTAATGAATGGATGTGTAAACGATACGCGTGAGCGTGTTTGCAACGTTCGCTGGACTTTCGAAATGTGTCGATTTTAATGGAAAATACTAGCGAGGAATCGTGGAAACGTTAATTACTCGATCAAAATACTGGACCAGATTTTTCAAGCTTTTCAATTAACCTTTTTCCTCCCTCTCTCTCTTCGTCTCCGTCTCGTTTGCTTCATTTTTTATTTCGATTCGCTTGGGAACAGTCGACCGAGCCAAGAGACCGACAAAGCAGTGGTTTAAATGAAAGAAGAATTTCTGTACCTGACTTATTTTTCGTACAGATATCACCAATAATCACGAAAAACGCTTAAACAGGGATCAATAACGCATCGATTGTTTTAAGTAACGTATTATTTTCCATGAAGGAATAAAATTACAATAATTCAATATTTAGCGATTCAAGGCATCCTATACTTTGGGACACTGTCCCAAAGGAAGCACACGAAATATAATTACAAGAAAATCGTGGACGTTTTGCTAGCCATTTTGCTATCGACAGGCGTAAATAAATGCAACGTCTCGATATCCTCTCTTGTAACTGAAACCGGATATAGGGCATAGAGGGAGATGGGACTTTGAAATCTTAATTAAAATGTTGAGAAACATAGCATTAACCGACCAAATTCATTCTCGATTCGATTTAACGTTTCCACGGTCCGAACGGTCCACTAGCCGTCGCTTATAAATTACTGGCTCACTTTATCGTGAATGTAATATACGTGTATACATAGACTTCTATATACGAGACGAAAAAGGGAAACAGAGATTTTTCGTTGGCTGACGATTCGTCGAAATCGACGATCGATTGCTGTTTCCCTATCTCGACACTTCTCATCCCTAGCGTGTAAGAATTAACAAATTCTGTTGAATATATCTACTGTTAACATGTCGTTGGATTTATATAGAATAGAGAGCTTATTTATTTTTATACTGAATGGTTTGATAGCGTCCGACATATATTTAATTGAAGAACGTGTAACGGCGTGAGAGGCTACTTATTGTATCATTATTGCCCCGGGGTGTTTCTTCGTTCCAAAATTTTCGATGCTCGAACCAACGGATCAGTTATTGATTTTACCGATAATTACCGATCGTTACATGGCTAATTATTCGCATACGTGTACATGTACATATTATACGTATCTATAATTATATGTGTCTCATACGTAGAATTACGTTATTTCCGTCAGATTTTAGAGACGCGTGGAAGTGCGTTTAGTCGTGTCGTATCTATTCAGTAGTGGGTTAGAATTATTTGCACGCGCTACGTCGCGAACTTGTGGTCCAGGCTTTAACGTAGCATTCACCGTCGTAACTCGAGTGTTGCCCTCCTTCCATCCGGAAATAGCGATGGGAATCGTAACGGAAATACGAGCTCGTATCTCCTTTTGGAACAGATTGTTAGCCCGACGATCCGTAATTTCAAAATTAAGCGATCAAATTTTAACCTGACGATATTAATGACTACCGAATAATAATTGGCTCGCTCGAATACACGTGAATCGTCCTCTGAGAAGATTTAACAGACGCTCTTTGACGGAAACTATTGGTTTCATAGAAAATGCGTCTCGTCCTATGCTATTGGAGGATTCTAGGTCCAGTAACTCATGCCTTAAATGGAATTTGCGCTTGCTACGTATGGAGTCGTTTGCTTGATAAAGAAACAAATGAAGCATTCAGCTATCTAGAGGTACTGTCTAGAGCAAGGAAAGATACGTCGTACCATTTATAATCAGATAGCATGACAGAGACAAAATATCGCAACGTTAAAAAACCTCAGAGGATTTTTAGCGACCGCCAGTCACAGATTGTTCCGTAACTTTTTCCTTCCGTTAATATATATACCCTTTTTCTTTTAGTTTTATGTTATTACTCCGAGGTCGAAACGGCCGAGTTAAATAACGCAGAGTGGGTGGGTACGCGGTCGAAAAAGTTTGGGAACTCCTGAGCCGTAAGCTCCTAACCCGTAAGCCGAATAACGGAAACTCAGTCTGTTCTAAATTAATAAGTACAACATAGTCACCGAAATCGTACTCTCTGCGTTATGGCTTGAACACGTATACCTACAGACCAATTTCGAAGCTTGGTATAAACGAAAGAAAACATAAGTATTCGAAATAGAAAATAATAAATAGAATGGAATCGTGCACGTGAATGAAATTATTTGAAACATCTTGAAATGACCATGCTTCGTCTCAATTTAATGCTCCACGTAGTTACTTTCGTAGCAAATTGTGTTTCGAGTGTTCTGTTTGGTAAATCTCGTGCATATCGTTATTATTTCGACACTGTTCTCTTTATTTCACATTAGTTCGCGTAACGAGGCAATTTTTAGGAGGCAAACTTTATCAGGCAATGCCCGTACCGCGCTTTTAAAAATGTTGTTCGTTTCTGTTAGAAGATAAAGGTTCCCAGCGCTATTCACGGAGCGGATCGGGCTATCGCAGACATCGATTACATTTTTCTACACCATTTGCACCATTCCACCGCGAACGATCGCCATTCGCGAACGTTCCGGTATATACATCACGGTCGTCTGCGTGCTGAATGAAAGAAAAGATAGATCGTGCGCGAAAAACCGACATCAAAAAGAGTACATTTTGGAACGGAGCTCGCTGAAACGTCACGCGTTAATTGAACCAAGAAACCGAATATAGCAGGGCTTCGATAAACGCAGGAGAAATTTCCGAAAGTTGCTGCTAGCTTCGAGACTCGTGCAATTATAGGGTTAACCAAATTTATTCCCGCTATCTATGGCTACATATTTGACCTTTTGCGCAATTGTTGGTCTCTTACCAACGACCTGGTCCACCGATGGGTCCAATCCAAACGACACGCTCGCTGAAGCCGACTATCGACTCCCAAGCGTTGCGTCTAGGTATCGAAATGAGTTGTCTTACGATTTATTTTCAAGCAAATCTATTGTGAAAAACTAACTTTGGTTGCGATTAAATTCTCCAAACTCTTCGCTTCCACGAGATTAAGGATCAAGTTTGAAAACTTTAATATTAAATACTCACGAAACCATAATTGGCTTCAGTGTTTCATGCTGTATCTCTGTGATAGATTACTGATAAAAGAGATGTTAAATATTTTTCTAAAAATTGTCTCTAATATTTAAACTCCATTACGATCGGTGTGTTACATTTAAGCGACGTTTCTAGTGAATCCACACCGTTGGAACCCGTATGTGGGTCAACGCGTTGAAGCTCTACACATAACGTTTGCAAATCTCAGTCGACTTCTTGTTGTCCCACCAGAATTCGAGATTTCGAACACATGGTTCTCTGGCCGCGCCTCCAGTAGTTGTAGCATATTGTAGATGTACATCGATAACAGTTCCTACCCGTGTTACGTGTCGTTGTAACGTGCAGTTACATCGAGGGTAATGTCGCGGCAACATGCCATGACTCGAGCGTGTAAAACGGTCTCTCGGAATGTATTAGAGGTTTCAGCTTGGAACGTATCCCGAAGAGGGATGTGCGCAATTCTTTCCTCCGACGTCTCTTCGGGCATTCCTTAAACTCATCGATCCGTTGCAAGGGTTGCTCCCTTATTGTATAATACTCGGTGATCCAAACGCCAAGAAACGAGGCTACTGCAAAGTTTATCCGATAGATCGCTAATAATTACATTTAACGACTCGTTGTTTCGTTGAGATTTCGTGCATTTAAAGATTCGTTGTTTCGAGTGCAGAGCGCTGGATAGAGTAAACTTTTCTGGGTTTATTTCGACGTGTCGCGTATTAAATGGAGAACAGTTCTACGCGCAGGTTAGTCGGAGCTGATGACGTGGGTTGGGAGACCCCTGCAGTCTTCCGACAGTAGAATTTATCCTCTCTTCGTGACGCTGAGCCGGGGATAAAGAGTTATCCATTAAATATTTCAGTAAGTCAGTGCAGCTTATGGGACTTCGAAGGTGAAACGACTTTTGATGCACCTTGATGCGCAAAATAAAGGGTTATCCGTAGATATTTGAATCTTTTGCTACAGGAACTAAGTATGTAGATGTCCAATGTTCTAACATCTCGTCTCTGGCAGCAACGATAAAATTTTCGCATTTATCTACCTAGGACCGTGACAGCTAAAATTGGTTGCCTCTATCATTGCACGAACCTCGATCATCGCAAGAACCCTGTTTTTTCCGCGATAATCTTTGCTCGAATGCATTTGTTTCCCTCCACGACGATGATATCGCGAACTGTCGAACCGTCGAGGACAAATTTTCAGCCTCTGGTCGAAACGAGAGACCAAAACGGCCAACTTTCTGTCGCTGTCTCGTCGATGGACGTCCCGCGATCGCGTTAAAAATAAATTCGCCGACGAATTATCTGCACGTAGCCAGGCTGCGAGGCTCCGTGCAACCCGGTACAATGCGGGGGCTTATCGCGCGACATGTTTTGTTAAATTAAATTACCTTCGAACCGGTGAACCCGGCTGTTTCTGTGCCAACGCCTACGCGAGCGTCGACACCCCTAATCAAAGGCGAACGCGATAAGATCTTTTGCGCGCATTCCATTTACATGGCGCGCGAGATCCATACGGGGGCGTCCGAACCAGCCGAGTGAACGCTCGTTTCGATCAACCTTCCAGAAAAATTCTCGTCTCGTCTAAGCCATCGTCGAACGAACCTGATAGCTGTTACTGTATCACGTGAAATTAATGAACCGAGCAGTTGCAAGCTTCGTAGATTTTTCTGGAGCGAAGATCGAAACGCCTCGAAGTTGATTACAAAGGATAAAAGAGTTTAATTTCGGTCAAGTAAACGAGATATTAGTGAAATAGCGAGGTTGGATCTAACTTTCTTTTCTTCGGGCACGCATTGTACGATTCCTACCGATCAACATTTCCTTTACAGAACCCGAAATTTGGGTCGAAACACTGGTTTATACTGTCCGTCCCGACACACGTTTAATACGAGTGCAAAACTGGAATAAGTACGATGAAATTTATAGGCGATAGAATTGGTATCCAATACATATGACGATTATCGTGTTAAGCCAAAATGATTTACCTCGACGCTTTCGATGATCAGTTCTTACCGATAATTGGATTTCCTAAGATCAACACTTCGGTTGATCGACTATCACAGATCCCCTTTAACGCGTAGCGATTCATCCTCGTTGAGAGTGTCTGACCCAATACGGGCTAAATCTACTGAAACGCGGACGAACTCTAGATACAATATTCTAACAACGATTAAAAAACATTTAAATGAAGACATTAACGATAAAAGTTTGCTGAGAAGAGGCGTTGAAAATAATTTCGTAGATCTAATTCGGTTACATGCAGGAACAAACTATGTCTTTCGTTTTCTCAAACTCGATCACTTAAGAAAATCGTTCGAATCGCATGGATATTCAACTTCTGAATAGTTTTGTTACGCCGTTGCCAAGAAATAAACACTGTGAGTCTTTGGTAGCCACAGGTACAAGCACCAAGCACATACGTCTGACCCTAAGCGTTCCTGTTCTACTTCGTGTCGGGACATATAGTATAAATCAACGTTCAAATGTGCAACGCCAGTACGCGCGCACTCCATCGTGGACTCGAACGAACGATAGTTACAAAATGATCTATTTACTGTACGCATCCGTATGTACGTTATTACATTCCGCTGTTAGGGGAAAAAGAATGATTGTAAACGAGCATGTTGGACTCGTATTGTGACCCATTTACAACGTAACCGCCGAGTACTGAAAATAAAAAAGTGTCTACGTGGTATATACGTTCCGGTGTGTCTCATTTTTAGTCCCGAAACCGCAACCTTTTTCATCCCTTTTTCCGTCAACCTTTCGACCTAATAGTTATTACTCGCCGGTGCAAAAAGGATGGGAAGATCGAAGGTAGGTAGTCATCTTTCTCTAACGCGTATGGAAAAATATTTCCCTTCACCGAGAGTCGTGATTATATGGTAGAATTAATTCGCGGTACCAGGAAATATAAATAAATTTAACGAACGAGATCTGTGTTGTGTGATAAAATATGCATATTTAAGTTTGAAGGATGAGATATGATAATTATTCTGCACCTCTAACGTTGATAAATGGCGCACAGCAGATTATTACCTTTCCTAATTAAAAACAGCATGAATCTTAATTACGTTTCGTTGTATCTCACAAACTTCGTTCGTTTAATACGCGTTTAAATGTATTTTATCGTACTGTTCCACGGACGTTTATACTCTTCTCAAATTATTCTGTGGATTGTTTCGTACTTCTCTTGCATTGTATTCCAACGACGGTTTGTTAGACTCCATAAAAACGGGAACGTCATAAAACTGTTGCCGTGGGGAGGGAACAACTGCGCCCTGTTCGCCAAGAACGCTCGCAATGGAGGCAAATAACTGCTTTAGGTACGTTTCTGAGAAGCAAAATTGTTATGGACCGCGATGTTTGGACATAACAGTAACCGAAACTGTCCACATATCGTATCGCGTTGTAGGAGCAACTCCAAATATAACTGCGCCCAGAGATTTCCGTTTCTGTAAATATTCCGATAAGAAAACGTGCATTTTCATGCAGACATTTCGTGATATTGCCTCGATACAAGTTATCGAATTCAATTTCATTTTAAAATGGCACAAAGCAATCGTTCAGAAATTATTCACGAACCTACGTATAGCCTAAATATCGTTTCTGCATTATTGAAATTTTGCGAGCTTTTCGAACTGAAAAATTGTAGATTTTAAATCAATAACGTTGTAATCGTAACAAGCCATTTATTATACATCAATTAATCATTTTCGACCATCAGTTTGCAACATAAAATAGTAATTTATTCTGGTGCTGATCCATTGTATCAAAGTTAGAGAGACACTGCTTTGGAGACCCTTCGAAGGGCCTCATGGGTCTTTGAAACTTGAATTTAGTCAGAGATCATGTTAGTCAAGCAACGGTTGCGTGGTTGTTCCGGCGAATACGGGTTTCAATCTAAATGTAAATACGCGCCGGGACATATTGCCGGAAGTACTCGCGCGTGAGAAACAGGGGTGGCGGAAACAACGGACGCGGAAGCTCCTCCGCGAGGGCGTCGTTGATTTCTTGCAGGTGATCCCTCGTGGATCGTTTTCGAAAAATGCTAACCGTACGCGAAAATGTGTTGTCGTTCGACGAAAAGGGAATCGAGACGGGATCGCGTGTAAGCGAACACGTGAAAGTAATTCTTGGGAGTCGTGGAATTCTTCGTAGCCGGAGAAGCTCCATCGCAAACGTTTTTGAATTCTTGCAGACCCATCGTAAGACGCTTAAATTCCACTGGCAACGAGAGGATCGTCGTCGGCGTTTTACCGTGGCGAGTAAGAAGATTACCAAGCCCGAATGGCGATGGCTGCTGGGGAAATACGCGAGGGAACCTCGTCGTTCGCCAACGACCCTTATCGCCCTTAAGGACCGCGTTTTTAGATGCGGCGATGCAACGGAGATAATTAAGAGAAGTCACAGTTTGTTACCTTTGTAGAACAGAACGTGATTTTTGCGACGTGTAATAAAATAATTTTGAAATATCACAAAATGTGGTTTTCAGATTCGATTAAAAGAGCGAATCTAAATTGTATAATGCATCGGGGCGTCGCGACGCGTCGGGTGAATCTATCTTCAGCACTGTCCGGGGCTTTACAGTAACTTAGGTGTCTGTTGAGTAAAAGTTCGACCGCCGGGGAGCAATCGCCGACGCTAAAGAAGTCTGCCAGCTCTGTTCCTTGGGAGTCATATTTCCCTTTCGAGTAACTCGAGTGGCTGCACTTTGGGGTTGACATTTGACGACGCGACGATTTCGTTCGAGCAATTCTACTCTCGTCGCGTGACACATGACCTAGAAAAAAAAAGGACTCCGACAAAGGATCCCGGGGCAGGAGAAAGCCTGAAAGAGGCGGCGTTAATTGTCGGTCGATGGAGGTACGCCGTGACAGCCGTTTAATCGTCGTGCCTAATGTTATTGCGACGGGATCAATTAAAATTATGGTGAACCGATCGAATGGATGCCAAGTAATTTCGACGCGTAATTATTCGTTCCAGATACGCGACAACTATCATGGAAATCGTGCCGCAGGATTTGACGTCAGAAATTATTATTGTTGTCACCGCAAATGGAACAAGCTTTTCGAATGAAACGCGTCTTTCCTTTTCTTTGCAACGCATCGGTTAACATTAAGAAGATAATATTAGCCTTAGTTCGACCACGGAAAAACTAGGGCACCTTTGGAATTTTATGGAACGGAAAGTATTTAATATCTTGGTTGGAAACTTTGCATCGTTATCGACGCATATCTTAGCAAGTTATTGAAACTTTTCCGTATGAAAATATATAATAGTTTTAAAGATGCACAGTTTCGTTCGCGCGACATTGCAAAATTGCTGGATTATTTGTTGAAATTGCTCGATCGTTTATTTTTACGTTACAGTCGTCGCGGAAACGCGAGTTAATCGAACGAAACAACGGACCCTTTAATATCCCATGGAATTTCGAATTGAACCCGATAAAACAGCTTATGGAAATTTGTTCCATGCCGTTTGGAAGGAGGCCAAGGCCGCCGGAAGTCGAGAACTGCTTTAAACGATTCGGATGTAGGATCGTTTGCACGCTTAATCGCTGGGATCTCCGTCGTCCGTGTCCGTGCCCGGGAAGTAATGTTGGAGCATTATTAACTAGCAACATTGCAAACCGAAATTCCTATATTTCCTCCCTCGGTTGCGTGTCGTCGCCGAGCTGAGATTTCGTAAATACCTGCACATAAAATTTCGAAGCTTCGAATTTTTGATATTTTCAATCTCTTGCAGGAGGTTTGTACCACGATACTAGATAATCGATTAACTTTAATCAAGGTCCGCTTCGAGCTACGTATTGTAAATTATTCCAGCGTCCTCGTCTGTGTTAATTTTTAATCCCGTCTATCGCTACGTGACGAAGACGCGATATAAATAAGAAAAAAGATCTATCGGAGCAGCGATAATTCCACGTGACTTTGCCGAGATTCCAGCAGAAGCTTCGCGCTTTAATGCTCACAGTTACGAGATAAATCGATCGAGAAGTATCGTACAGCTGGTGCACGGTCTCTCGCCAAGGAAGTTCGTCCGTTGACGTTTAAAGGTGAATAATCGCCAACGAAGTTGCTCGACAAAAAAGAATCCGACGCTCGATGGCGCAGGGATGTAATCAGTATCAAATGGTTTCCGTCCAGAGTGGCGCAGAGTCTGTGCTCGCCAGTGGGGAGATCTTATCGACGGAAGTTAATATTCTCCTCAGCGCGGAGATTACATACGTTGGAGCTTATGATTAAAGAGGTAACGCAGCCCGGTGTCGCGTTACCGCCATATTGGCCAACGCGTAACAAACGGTGCGATCTCGAGGCTGGACCGCTAGATAAACTCGCATTGTGCTCGAAGTTTTTCTATTATAGGTCACTTAACGGACCATTAACTTCCTTATTCGACCCTCTGTTCTCTACTTGACTCCGAGAACACGCGCAATTTCGTAACGAATAAGTTATTTTTCAGATACTTTACATGAGAATATTCGAATAGAAATAAATATATTGCAATAGTACGGACATACGCTCTGTTCCAGAGTCCGAGCTTTTTCATATCGGAGCGTTTCAATGAAAAATATAAATTCAATTCTCTGTGTCGTGCAGAGATTCAATATTGAATAATAGGAAAAATGAAATGAATATTCCGCGGATTTTAACGAGGGATTAAAGTCCAGTACGTCGACCCCCAGCTATTAGAGCTATTGAAATTCGCGCTGGTTCGAAGAGACAACCAGCAACAAAAAATTTAATGCTCCTGGTAAGCTACAGATCCGAAAATTAAAAATTTTCCTGTTCCTGTCGTCGAGATCTACAATCTCGAATAAAATGAGGTTCGACTCGGTGTATTACACATTTTAATTTCCCAATTTTTACAAAATATTGTGGATTTAAGGTCGCAGGTAAAATTAAAATACTTAATCGCGCTCAAGCGTTCAAAACGTTCGATCGGTTGATAGAACCGCGCAAAGTGAATCGCGTGCTAGGAGCGTTCGATTTGCGGCAGTTTCTCGTTCATTCCAGCCGTAATCTCTTCGAATCCCTTATCACTCGACGCGGAAGCCTTGCAGATTGGAAGGGCAAACTTCCCGCGGACAGATTGAAAGTTTCTGCGGCTCTTTCTCTTTCGGGAGTCACGTACTGCGATCGACGTTCCCGTAAGACGAAAAAACGAAGCTCGAAAGAAACACCTTATAGAGCGTACGACAATTTTTAATTTAAAAACTTTCAAGTAAATCTCGGTCTTTTGATTTCGACTGGACTGCGTCGCGTTGCTCGAGACAACGATGAATGATACTTGGTCAGAGGAGGTACGATCGATTGGTAAACGGGATTAAGTCGAGTTATCGTAGTAAATTGGTTCTCTCTGGTAGGCGAACTCCATTCGAGGTTTATCGTCAGATCTAGCATCTGCCAAAGTGCGCAACACTGTGTATAACTCGGTTACCGAATCGCAGAGACGTCGAGGAGGGTTAAGCGTTGTCGAAACGAATTAAGTCTCTCCGGGATGGATCCACCGATGTCGAGCACCGACACTTTCAATCCGAAACCTCGGACCCGTAGATCATTGCAGATAGGCTCTCCCGATTGCTCTCGGTGATCCGCCGTTTAACCTCTTCGATACGTCGATGAAGGGCCCCCGGTACGTATCGAGAGTCTCGAGGAGACGGATCGAGGTTTGAAAGGGCGCATTGTAAGGAACAGGTAAACCTAGGAAACGACAATGCGTACAGTGTTCTGATATTGTGGCCGAGCTCCGCTGGATCTCTCATTGTTCGCGTCGATGAATCGCTGGCGACAGCAACGGTGTATCGAGATCGATTGGCTTCGATAGTTTGCCACTGTGTGCCAAACGCAGCACGTATCGTTCGCAGCTTCCGTTAGCCGGACGCTCGTTAACGTTCGTTAGCGAGTAATTTCACTTCGATGCACCCTTTTCGCCGGGCAACCGTGCAAACGAGAACAAACGAACGCTGCAATTTTTTTTATAAATTCTACTGGAAGAAGGTGTGAACTTTTATGCGAGGTTCTCGACTTGCATTTGCACAGAGTCCATGTTCCGTTGCGAAACCTGTTGCGAAGGCGACGCTAGCGTTCGCGGAACTATGCGTGCGCATACGGAGGGTCGACAAAAAACTATATTTATGGTTCCAACCCCTTGTTTCCACGACGTTCCGTCCTCGACGTCGTTGCTTCTATTCGAAATCGCTCAGGCATACATCGAAAGATGATTTGCCGTGCGCGGCACGCCTACCGTGAACGAGGCACGCATGTGGACGATTCGCGACGCAACCGGAAAACCGGATCCCGATGCCACCGGAACTTTTCACGTGGGGTTTGCCTTCAGACCGCAACATCCCCTCTATTGTCGCACCCCGTGTCAGAGGAACTGTGATCACGGTTAACGCGATGCCAGCGGTCAGCTATGGCGCGCGTGAAGGGATCGTTTTGAATACGATATAGAATTTTGTTTTAAAAACTACTTATTCCAGTGATTTTTAAGAAAACGAATAAGAATTTTAATTTAATTTGATTTTCAAGAGCTCCCTTACGAGTAGACTGTTTGTTAATTATTCTCCTTCATAATCTCGCGTACGTGATTTTAAATTATTTAATTCGTCACTTTCGGCCTGTTACCTGTTGCCTTTGATCAGCGAGGTATTATCGTTAATCAGAAATTGGCAAAATTTAATTCGAATAATATGCAACCGATAAAACCAACGTATAACAGTTCATCGTAACGTTTACTCGATCAAACCGTTGAACGTTTATTTGCCCAATGGGAAATATTTCATTCCGTAATTGGGAATTTAAGATTTATTCGACGAACGAGGGGTAATCGATCGTCTTTATTCGACACTTTTATGTGGATGAGAATTTTGTCTAGCTCTTAGATCGTTAATTCCGATACGCCGATGCTGGAAACGACGGAAATAAATAACGTTGGACAATATTCGCGATTGCACTCGCATCCGCATCGATGCAATTTCGTTCTGTCGCGCGCAGTGCCGGCGGTGCGCTCGTTTACGTTCCGGCAAAATGCGGTTTACGCTCGTGTGAATTATTCCGAAATAGATTTATCGCCGCTCCAGCAAAGATTCGCTTTAATGTTCAATTTAATTATCATGTTCGCGCTCATGCGTGGCCCCAGACAATTCTGTACGCGACCGATCATTTTCACGCTTCGTGATAGTTTTGCCCGAAGCTGACCGTATTTTTAGCGATCAGTTCCCCCCGACGTTGCACAAACGGTAAAATATTGATGCCAGTCGTATGAGAATTATTATAAACGCAGCGGAGGCATACGAAACTATAACGTCATCAAAATATTAAATATTTAAACATTGAACGCCTCTAAAGATCAACAACATTTCGTCCAGCTCAGCAATTACATCCCAAGCTGCATTTCACAGAGTTGAAACCAATCAAAATTTCACCAAACTTTCGACGTACTACTTAAATATCACATTGTTTAATGTCGTGCACGCGATGGAATTAATTAACTCTCCTAAATATCATCGTACAATACCCAACTGTTTCCCGCGATATTAGACACGTTGGCATTACATACGCTTGAAAATAGATGAACGTTCGCCATTGCCAGTTATGAATCGACGCCAAGAAAATTGTACGCAACGTTGATCAACAGAAAGCACGGAAAATTGCACTGGAGAATCATATTTCATTCTGACGATCTCCCCGCTCGTTCTTTAAGAGTTGCAACAAAATTTTGCGAGAATTCAAACGAGAGTTTCCACCTCATATATTCCTGGCTTAACTTCTGACTTCTATCGAATTTTAAAGAAATCCTGACTTTTACAGGCGGATATTAGAAAGTCGACGACGTTAAAATGTATTTCCCACCTTGATTTCTTCGGACTTCCAATTCTACCGGAAGATTTCGAAACAATATTATCTAATACAAACTTGAATCCGTTCACTGTGAAATATTTAATTCTATGATTGAGATTTTCATTTTTATTCAACCAGTAATCGATGAATGAAGAATTTTTCCCGTCTCTGTAGGAGGACAGAGGTGTGTAGTTCGTGCACCAAACAACGAAACGCGAAACAGCAAGGATGGAGGAGAAGGTTATCAGGATGACAGAGTGAAAAATTTAAAAGAAACGAAGAACCTGGGAGCGAAACAGGTCCAGGAGAAGTGGCCGCTTTATTGATTTCGTTCTTCCGGCGACGGAGGGTGGCTATCATTGAGCATTAGTTTCCTTTCTTGAGGGTTGCTTGGATGGATGCCAAGATGATTGCCAGGACCAAGAGACTTCTGATATCCAGCCTCGACGGTCGAACCGCAATTTCTCGCGTGCGGGGGGTAGTGAAGATTCACCCTCGAAACAGTTTCCTGGGGATTTCGCGCGGTCGTTTGCCCTGGGCCATCTCCGTCTCGTCTCGCGGAACTTTTCAGGGGCCACGGCCGTTTAGATCGCGTCTAAAACTCTCAGGAAATGACCATTCCTCCGCGAGGAGTATCGTAAAACGCAGGCTTCCGTGTAAATCGCTGCCACGGGAACAGCCACGGTTGCAAACGAACGCCACTCAGCGCGATTGTTCCCGGAAAAGACTCTCTTCTTCTTAGGGTTTAGGGGGATGGATAATTGGATACGGAATATCCAATCGCTGGAACGTATCGGACGTTCCTCGTTACCGAAGAAGAGAATCCACCTTTCCCGATTGAAACAGAAAGGATGAAGTTTCGGATAAAGAATTCACAAATATATCGAAGAGGGTTGGAGACAGTTTGGATACGAAATTAGAAATTGGTGGATTTCCAGAGCAGAAAACTCCCTTAATTTTCACGAAAAACTGTAACTGTCTTGCAGGTGGACTGATCGCAAAAACGATCCGAGAACAGTTTGCTTAGAAACGTAAACATGTTGCACCGTCTGCGTGGGTGACGTCAATGGTGTAATTTTGTGAAGGGCGAATTGCTCGTGCCCGCGACGCTCCGGTAGACAAAGGAGATTTACTCCCGGGAATGTTCAGATTAATCCTTCGAGGAGAGGAGAGGCGAGGCAGGATCCGGTAATACAGGGCGAGGTTATTTGTCCAATTAACGTTGTCCGATGCAGAAGCCCTGTCACGCGTAGCCGGAGAATTTCGTACTGTCCCGTACTTGCCAGTCTTCCGCCATATGTAGGGGTGGCGGTCGGCCCGATTGTAGAAACCGTACGGCGACATTCCGCTTGGACGGAAACTTTTACGAACCGGCTTACGCGATCGGATTTTTTCGGGGGCGGTTTTTGCGCCGGTTTCGTAAAGCCCCGCTCGGTTTAATTGCGATCGGTCGCTCGGAACGCGAGATCCCAAGCCACGAGATTAACCCTAGATCCTCTAATGAAGATTAGGCGGTCGTCGAACCCGCCAGTCGAGCAATGTTTAACCGTTCGGTTCGCCTGACCCTCCTTTTACACTGTGAAACTGCGTAAAAGTCACGCAAATACCGATTAACAACGCGAAGCGTGCAAGAAGTAATTTTAAATATGGAAATCGTTGAGGCATTTTATTTCGGTACGCATTATTATCGAATAAAGAGTGGTACGGATGGGATCGACAGGGTAAAAAATGTGAACCCGTGTTAAATGTCTCGCAGACGACAAAGGTGGAAGGCCCAGACTTCTCGAATAGGGGTGAGATCCGATCAATTTACCAGCATTGTGCGCGATAGAGGGAATTTTCGACACGTAGGAGTCGGTAGGAAAGACAAACTACGTACAATAATCGAAGAGAGATATTACGAAAGACCGGGAATTTCTGCGGAACGAATAGAACACGACGAGATGAATATAAACTAAGGAGACACGGTGTTCAAAATTCCAACCCGGTCCCAGATGCTGACTTTTCGAGGACTTGGACTTGATTAATGGCGGTGGAATTAACGAAGACGGAAATGGGAACATTCTCTAATAATAAAGCGGAACCGACAACTCCGTCTATTAAGGTTGAAATTGGTTGCACAAAGGGTGAAACTAAAATAGTGCGACGTTAATTCCCCGGAAACTATCTCGACGATAAAGTTGCACGCTCGTATCGTAACTGCTGCGTCTTTGTTTCGTTTCGAAATTAGAGTACCCCTTCGGTTTAAATCGCGAAACACGGACCGACGACGCTGTATCTTCCCAAAATCCAATTCCGTTTCTTGCATTGCTGTTCCCGGAAGATTCGGGACATTCACGCCAGAGATTCCGATAATTCGAGGTAAATGGGACAGCGGGCAGGCTCGATTTGCAGTACCATCGACGCAGTTTCCCAGTTGCTTTTCGCGCGAGCTGTCCTCGATCGCGCTGAATATAAATGGAGGAGGTTGCACGCGGGTTGTAAACACCGGCGTGCAACCTTTTCCAGGATGCAATCTCCGATCGGGGGAAGTAGCAGGCAGATGGAACTCAAATCGATCGACATACGAATCGGAAACTCGAACAGTGCTGGTATTGAATGACGTTCGACGAGTTCCATTCGTTTCGTGGGTTACAGTGTGGAGGACACTGCGTGAGAACTATCGACTCGGTGGTCTTAGTATCCACCAAAGTCCTGGGATTAATTTGTTCTATGTTTTCTCAAAATTAGACCACAGTGTCATAAAAATTTCATGTTTCGGTATAAATACGTGCAAAGGCACAGAATTTATTTACTGTTCCTGAAAATACATACGCAAAAATTTTACTAAAATTGTTAATATTGTTTTCGAGATAATAAGTAACGCGTAATGTCGACGCGAGCGAAGCTTCGAGCAAAAACTAATGCGCTTATGATGCCTCTTGCGAATAGAATTTCCGTGAAAATTTCGTCCTCGACCGACAGGAGTTTTCGCGTAAAATCGTAAAAGCGACACGTGTCGGCAAATGTTAAAATATCCTGATCCGTTCGCGGACCCGGACCGTGAGTCGTCGCTGATTTAAGCGGATTCGGAACCGTTCGCGCGAGAATTCGCGTCACGAAGCTCCGAGGACAAGGACGCGGAGGAACAAATGTTTGTGGGAGACGCGCGACACTGCGAGCAGGGGGGAAAAAAAGGACTGCAAACAATTGGCGTTTCTCTCCTCGAATATCGCTCCGACGAGCCACCATCGATCCGCCGCAACGCGTAAAAGCACGAAAGCCGCAAAACCAAAAGGGAAAAAATCAGGAAAAGAAATCGGTTCACCTAATAGTACGAACAGCAGTGAATTTTTTTTAGTAGATGAAATTTTGGATGAAAATATCTAGTCTAAATAATTTTTGTTAAATACTGTCGTTTTCAAACAGACTATGATTTTATGAGAATTCGAATTCCCTCGACATTCGTCCAACGTAATTAACCAACTCGCAATATCTGAACGATGATCGCAGGAATCTAGATTTCCATTCTTAATTGGAACACGGTGATTTCAAAAATCGCACGAGGAAATGTAAATAGAAATGTACTACGCTGAAAGTACTGTTAAAACCCTGGAACTTTCTTCCAGTTAATAGAATGCACTTTTGAAAATAGAAGGAGCAACTCGGCACAGTTCACAGTATCTTGGATAAAACCTCGTTCGTACGATTTAATTAGATAACCAGAGTGTAAAATAAAATTACTAAATTTCAAAATTAAAGTATAGTCTCGTTTCAAGTGGACAAAATTCAACGGCCTGTATTTCTTCAATGAATTCAAAACCACTCGACTGAAGATCAGATAAATTACAATTCATTAAAAACGAACGGATTCCAAATTAATCTTCGCAGCTACCACTTATCGGAATCGATCGTTTCGAAGTCACCGTGTTCGAACAACCTTTTCACATTCGATTACTTTAATTAAGCTACCTTTAATGCATTGACTCCAAACAGCAACCCAATTGCCGAAGAAACGAGACCCGTGGACGGGCGTGGATCATCGACACGATCGAACACGCGCCAATGATCGCGTCGAAGAGGTCCAAAGAGGGTGTCCAAAGGGACGAAGCGGCTGGAAAAAAATCGTAGGGGGTGCGGCAAAGAGAAAATCTTCAGGATCTCGCAACAAAGGATCGACATATGTTCTTGGAGCGTGCTGCCCGGGTCCGGCGATCGAGGATCCACAGAAAATATCCCGTGACGGTCCAGAATGGACTGATCGACAAATAGGTGTTAAACTAACCCGACTTCCTACGACTTCCACGAAGTTCGCGTTGTGGAGACCCAATGTCCCGGAAAATTGCCAGATTACTTACACTACCAGCGCGGTAGAAAGCTCCGGGTGATGTGCATGCTTCAGCCCAGCTCTTCCCTAAACTTTCGCCCATCTTTGACCTCTTTAAAGCTAGCCCATTAACTTTTTAGACACGCGATCGCGTCAACGTTATAGCAGAAGTTGCAGCATCGTTCGGGACAAAATACCTCCAAAGGCAAAACATTTGTGGATTGTTCTGGCTCGTAGGAATGTTTCAGGAAGCGACGAAACGTTGGAAATACTTGGAGGAGTCAACCCCTCAAACGCAACGCAACTTTAACCCTCCGAAGGGACAATGAATTTGGATACACACTCTAAGTAAACACAACGATATTATTGTTTTAAAGTAAAGTAAGAGAATGTAAAAAAAAGATATGTTTACTTGGATATTTACTATCTATCTCGTAAGAAAGTGTGTTTGAGTAAGTAGTACCCCCTAACTTTTACCGCGTCCATCGAGTTAATCAGCAAGTAGCCCAAATCGAAGCAACGTAAACACCAATGGCGTAGCAAGCATCGAGAGGGGTAGCAGTTAATTGCCCGCGCTTTTAATTATCCAATTGCGTGCGTTAGAGTTGCTCAGTGAGTCGCGAATTTGCTTGGCCGTTCGCGCACTTAAATCAGAAAGCAGGGTTCCCCCGGTTTTCCCACCAATAATCAGCCAGACAGGCCAGCGTGTCGAGCGAATCGATCCCACCCGGTGTATTCCACGATACATTAAATCACACGGTCGAGCGAACGGCCATCGACAATATGCTACTTGTTTACTAAATCACTTCCCATTGACTACTTTGCCAGACAAATAACCGCTAACAATAATGAGGGACACTTGATTGTGCAGCAAAGCCGAAGACGCGTGCACCGACTGTGTTCCTCGGTCCCCGGTTGCGGCCGATTGTGCGGCCTCGCGTGTGTACGTTCGCGTTACCACCAGTGCGTGTGTTTGGACACAGTCCCACGGGGAACCACGGGCAAGAACTATGTGTGTTTTGACGATGATCGTGATCCCTGAACGCTGACAACTCGAGAGATAACGAGTAGCAAACAGAGGAGGAGGTGGGACCGTTTTAAAAGGATTACAGGATTAACTCGATATCAAAGATGAATACTGGCTTCAAAGGAACGAGTTCGCTACCAGGATCTCTCGGAGATCGAGAGAGTACTTTCTGTTCTCGATATAGTGTCAAACTCATTTACCCTTTGCTACATGTTTTTTAATTGTATCGACTGCAAAAAGAGTTCACAGAAACGTATTGCAACAATCAGATATTTCTAATTATACCGCGAGTATTCGATTCCACTCCTCTTGTGATTTCAAAAAAGCCTACAATGTGATAAAAAAATATCTTGGCTGATCAGAAAAGTGATAGAGTGAGAGATTATTGCCCCGAGCCAATAATAACGTTTCCAATGAAGGGGTCAAACCCTAGGGTCAATCCTAGAGATCGTGCACTATGGATAATTGTTGTGTGTCACAACATTCGCGCACAGTGATTCGGTTTACACGCGGCATAAGCAACAATATCACGCATCGACGCGATAATCGTATCAATAGGGCATTTGTAATTTCCCCGGGCAACTAATGAGCCATTGTTTCCATCGTACACCGAAGAAGTGCTATACTAATTGTCATTTATGAAGAGGTAACGTCATGATCGCGCATTATACTTCGTACCATTCCCTGATAATATCTCCACGTGCGTGATTTAATTCGCTCGTCGACTCATCGATTCTATTCGATATTATTAACGAGTGGACTATCCAGAACATAAGAGATTATAATGTTTGATCAACTTGTCAACGGGACTATAACGTTGTAACAAAACAAGAGGACGAGGCCATTGTATTATAAAATAACGAAAATTATTTGCAAATAAAATTATGCAAACTACATTGTATTTGTAATTGATGCCAACGTTATTTACACTTTCATCGTAACGTCAGAAAATTTGTTATGAGTGCAATTACACAGTCGGTCGATTTTATGTACATTGTGTTGCAAATACAAGTGCATGTATTTTTATGAAATATAAAAGTGGTCTTCTTTTATAAAAGTGTTTCTATTCGACCCATTTTCCGGTATATTTAATGAAATATTAAACTCTTTTAACGACTCTAATTCTCATTCCAATGCTAGACCTTCCAATTTTGGGTCGCGCGCCAGAATCGTCGACTGTGAAATTGTTAATTGAAGAGCGAACTCGATTTACAGTGAATAATTTGACCCTTAGAACGAAGCGTAACACCGTAATCGGAGCCTCGATTAACTGGACAAAGTTTCGTCGACGGATTCTGGGAACAATTTATCGCTTCGTCACGATTTCTCCGAATAAAATTTTGATTCGACGAAAGGAAAACTCGATACTGTTTTCTTTGAAACGGAGCACTTCTCTATTTATTCATAGTACTGTCCGAACAGCTTCAGGGTTTTATTCGCAACATTGAAAATCGATACAGCATTCGAATCTACATTCGTGGGCAACGGTCGAGCACCTGCCTTTGATTTTTACAGTCTATAAGACTAATTAGCTGACTGCGAATACCGTCCGCGATTTATGACTATTTATTTTATCGATGGAAAGAAAGGGTAAAAAATTCCTTTGCTCTTCCAACACGGTCAACGATAAGACTTAAGCTTCTTTGCACGATCGTGCGATAAAAACATTCTTATAAAGTACGGTATGAAAATATTAAAAGTGTCGAATTCAATTCGATCTCGATCAGTTTTTTTTTTACCAGTTTCGTGGACAGTTCTGTTTCCACGAAGTCCCGATATTGTTGGAATTGCAAAATTGTTTACGCGTCGTTGAAAAATCATAGACAGGCACGCATCGCTGTCATCTGGGCTGAGAGCGTGGCTGTGCAAAGTCGAGGTGCAGCTACGCGCTATTATTAAACTACTCCCGGCGGCAAATTAATTATACCGAGCAGACGGTGTCATGTCGCGTTTATCGAGCCGTATGCCATCGTAGACGTTGACGAAATCTGCATGACAGACGCGCAACGTGCCTCCTCGTAGCTCCTCCGACATATGATCTCCGACCGTATCGGAAATCGACAATAAAAGAAACTCTGGATCGCCGAACGATCACTAGGCCCAACTGTTACGTCACATTGTGCCAGGGATGAGTATGCAAAAAGTCGAAAGGAAAGTTGCCTGGTCATTAATACGAATTTGTCGTACCGGCTACCATCGAACGTAATCGATGACGACTCCATTTCCGTCGCGACGGAGGCACGCGGTCATCCACGAACACTGAAGGATCATTAATTTTTTCTGCCACGTTTTCTATACCCCCTCCACGAGTAAACATATTTTTTCCCCACATCGCAGCAGCGTTGGACAAACATCGAAACCTTCGAGTTTTTTTCCATTTCTTGCGCGATCCGTCGACTATTCTGGTCCTGATATTTGTGCGAAGCGATATCTTTTAACTGGTATCCAATATAAACACTGTCTCCGATATATAACGCACATTAACGCGTATTAACGCGCGTTATTGTAGGACGCATTGGAAACCAGGACCATGACGAATTCTACGAGCGCGCACGTGCGCCATTGCGCATAGCGCTCGATGGGGTGCGAGAACAACCCCGAGTTACGGTGTTCCAGATCCAGTGGCGTCGCCACGAACCGATCGAACGAAATATCCTCGACCAAATGCTCGTCTAGATCGATAAAAAACAAACTGTTTCTCTATCACTAGTTAAACGACAGTTAAATATTTCGTAATAAAAATAAATTGTTGTAGGTTAGTTTCGTTATCTTCTGTAATAAATATGATACGATATTTCCCGTCTCTGGGATAAACGCGAGGTCGCAATAAAATGTTTCGAGTACCGCGCCACTGCGCCATCGAAGAGGTGTACATAGATTGAACGCGTCGCCTCATCTTTTTCAACTCGACGATTTAGGGTCGAGGACACATATTGCCTACGCATGGAGGACTTGTCCCGGGTGATGCGTATTTGTTTTCGACGCTTTAATGTTCTACGGATTCCACGTGGCGACGTGGAATGGCGCGAGCGTGCAGGTGCGCTCGAAAACCGAAGAGGGTGGCTCCCGTCGTCGGCGCGTAACGAATCGAACTTTCGTTTCGTACTTTAATTAAGAATTAAGTTCGACAGCAGACCGACGTTGTAACTGGCGTAATCTCATCGATGGGAAAAATTTTATTCGTACAAATAACCGACCTCAACTAGGTCTTGGGAGACCCGTAGAAAATCATACATAAATTTTAATATGCACTAATATTTTTGGTTCCTACGCTTTAATTTTAGTCTCATTGCAA
Organism: Colletes latitarsis; assembly: GCF_051014445.1. Lineage (NCBI taxonomy): Eukaryota > Metazoa > Arthropoda > Insecta > Hymenoptera > Colletidae > Colletes > Colletes latitarsis. The sequence continues at coordinate 38,395,424 of NC_135137.1, read as the reverse complement.
CAGTTATTTCAATACACGATTCACAAGGGTTAATTTAGCGAGAGACTGATAAATGACGAAACAAATTTGGGACGCGTTCGACGACGATTCCGTGTGCGAAATAATTGCGTTTCCAGCGTCCTATTTGCGCGAGGGAAGGCCAAATTACTGGACGGATAAAAAACCATCGAGCTTGAATTTTCCATGTTTGTTACACGACTTCCCGTTGGCCGCACGGTAATTTGTATCGTGTGTATTTCGTTTCCAATTACTATTTCGTGAAATTATAACCACCAGAGGTTTAATCCGTCTCGCGTCAATTGGGATTTATTTAATCATCGATTGCATTTCATATTAAACCGAGAATTTTCAATTATTGGCGACGGAAATGAACAAACATACGGGGATAGCCTGCTTCATCCATCGAGTTTTCTACGTATTGTAATTTCCGTTTCGATGCAACCAAGTTTCGTGATTCTTTCGAACCGAATATTCGAGCAGCTTCTATTCTCTCTTCAGCTTTTGGCGCGCCAATATTACCCGTTTCTGCGAATTCTGGTAAAATTTATCGTTTTTCGTTTGACTTTCCAGCGTAATTAAACTAGAGATTCCTACGCCCCTTTTTACGCGTTCGACAATATTTAATGTCCTTTTCAAATTTCAGCATCGATTTTCCTTTTTCGTACTCCCACGGTATCTGTGATTTATAATACGTATTTGCACGTGATATGTGCAAAACACTGAAGTGGAGGATTTGAATCATAGATATTAGTAAAATTGTTTACGTATAACGGATATTGGTTTCAAAGTGTAAACAGTACAGCCTCTGATCCTGCAGATACACCTATGTGTCAGTGTGTAATCGACACTCTATCGTATTTACAAATAGTGCTAAACGTGTATTTGCTATGTGCGACCTGGTTATCTATTCACCAAACACTATCCGGTAGCTATCATCTGTTGATTTAACTCGTTCTCTTAATGATAGTACGCTTTGAAAGTTTACGTTTTGACACGTATTTGATGCAAAAATGGACAAAACTCTCCAACGAATAGAAGATAAAAACAAAAACATCAATAACGGAATGATACATTTTCAAACGAACGGGTAATAATGTAGCTATTGCATCGAATAAACGTCACGAGTCAATTGTTATACCCTGGCTTTATTGGTTGTTATTCGAATAAAATTCTGCCCAACTCTGATTCGAGTCTCTACTGAATGCAATGCACTTGCAACACGACGTTCGTATATTTTCCCTATTAAACGTTCACGAAAGAATAAATTGTTCCGGAGAATAAATAAATGTTTAAAATGCTTCGAATTCGTTATACTCAAACATTTTCCGGTATGTCTAAATTCTTCCGCGCGAGTAACATTTTTTACTTCATTCTTGCAGATGTATGTCAACGATCTGCATTTTATATTCGTCTGCTGCATTTACCAGAGATAGAATAATAAATTTTCATAACGTACATCATTGAATCGAGAAAAATCCTCGTAAAGACGAGACCTACAGAATTTTCTCTAAAAATTGAAACAATTTCGTTCGGGGCAACACCATCGACTTTGAAACGTTGTTTCTATTATAAGTTCCTCTTCGATTAAAATTGTACGATGATCGGTGTACTTTGTTATCCGCCCGATCGCGGGGATTTGTTGCAAAAGTACGCGAAGCACGTTCCGGAGTGTCGTCGAATCCTTGGACGGTCGAAAGTACCTTGTTATCGGTACATATCCGTCAAACGATTTCATCCCAGAACGAGGAACTCGGTCGCCCTCGTTCGCAGGACCATCAATAACGTTCAACGGATCCTGAAACGACCTATAGGTGCCAGCTCCACCCAGTTTCTCGCTTCGCTGCTCCCATCTAACAAGGCAGGTTCAAGTGTCCATTGTCGGGTTATGAATACACGAAACATATTCAATTTTGCCCCCGGTACCCGGCTCCCCCTCTCTTCTCTTCTTTTTTACGGACCAGTTACAAAATTATGATATATCGCGCGTCATCCGGACAGGCCACGGTCCTACTTAAAAACCCGCGATTTTCACGACGACCGATCAGCTGCAACTACAACGAAATTACACGATTTTTTTCTGCTCTGTTTGCCCATGCAAACGCGACCATGCGATATCGTATGACAGTGAAGGATGAGAATTTTTTCTGAAATTCGAACGCTAGAACGACTATAAAACACCAGTTACAGGGAACGAAAAGGTACACGGACGTCAACTTTCTTAAAACGAGAAACAAAATAATTTATTCGTACCTTAATTGGCCCGTTTCTGCGATCAAAATAACTCGGAAAAGTGTATTTTGACGGAAACCTTTTATTCCATTAACGTTTTGGCAATGTTTCAACTCTAATTTCGGATCTGCTTTGTCGTTAAGTGCATTCCCCTGTACCTCCAATTTGGATTTAAGGTTCCATTAATACTTTTGACCATTAGCGACTGGTTACCATTAATCAAGTGGTTATCCACGGATACTTTCACCAGATATAGAAATTTTCAAGCGGTTATCTTTAGATCGAACGTTCGTTTCTTCTTAACATGGTTCGAAAACGTCGGTTTCGTGCAGAAACTCGCATCAAACCTCCTGAAACTTTGGTTCTACGTTATACGGCGAACCGTTCGTAGAATCATTCCAAGTTCAGTCGTTCGGAGTTGTACGTTCGGGCCACTGGTTCGTAAACGTACTGATCGAAACCTCTGCTACGAAGAGAGACGACTCGTAGAGTTAAATGTAACGAGGTCCTCCACGAAGGATGTCTCACAATAGATCTGCCCCGTAACGTCGAAACTGTCATATCACGCGTTTATTAAGGCTACGAAGTTTGGCTGCAAGATTAATGCGACCACCAACTGGGGCTGCTGGCTACCTCACGGTATAACGATCGTGGAATTATTAGTTTTCGACTCTCCATGAATATGTAACGAACCGGTGGCAACCGATGAATCTTCTTTCTCAGCGTAATGAATCTGCGATGATGCGATATTAATTCCCCCGAATCCAGTTTAAACGACTCCCTGGCGCTCGAATTTGTCGCTAAAGATTCCCCCGGCCATCCGTTTCGCGGTCGATGTTCGAGATGATCGCGATAATAAGCAATTACGCTTTACAAAAATTTATTAGATAGTTAATTTAATTTGACGTATTTACTTGTGCAACATTTTCGGTGCTGTCATGAGGACGATACGTCGTCGATAGAAATATTTTTAGCGTACTCGATGCTTCATTTCGAATTTCGAAATAGAACGGCACCTCTGCGACACAGAGGATTCCACACGTATTCGCGAAGGCTTCACTTTATCGAAACTCGTCGCAAAGATTCCACGCCACGTAGTCCGGATGTTTCTGGCCCCAGCTGTATTCGAGCTAGTTGCATCCACCGTATTGCTCCCTTCGGTTCTAATTTAATAAACGTCGTCTACTGAAAGGAAGCGACGCGAGGGCTGCGGTTTGTCCCTGAGAACGATGGAGGTGGCGCGGGGAGGAAATTATTTTCCCACCTACACCTATGTCGCAACCGATCAATTTCCCCGCGACCAAACCTACGCCAGGATATTTGTTACGAATAATTTCGTTTCGACGTCGGAGCTGAAAGTTCTGCGCGAATAATTCGATTCGACGGTAACCGAAGCCACGTCGGATGAAACGGATTTCTAGAAACGCGATTTATCGGTACCCCACAGCGCGAACGTGACTCGTTACTGAGAAAAGTATATTAAAAACTTAATAAATTCCTCGTTGCAAGAATTTTCGCTGTTTGCGACGCCGCTTAATTAAAGCTCCGTTCGAACGACACGTTTATGAAAGCAGAGTAGCCGTTAGAGTTAATTATTATTAAATCTACGCCTCGGGAATAGCTAACTGGCCATGCGAGAATAATAGAGGTAAAATGAATTCGAAACCAACGTCTCGATTTAACTTGGCGTACAAATTATTTTAACCGACTGTATTTCGAACGACGAACCTTTGTCCTTTTTTAAAAGAAAATCCTAGACATCGTGCCGGCGGAATTTTCCAAACACCGGCTCGAAAAGTCTGCGGAGGCGTTCGTGCATGAAACATCAAACACAAAGTGTGTCGATGCCAGGCTTCGAGATTGGCGCCTCCCCCGTGCATTCGAGCGTATTTCCGTCAGCTAGCGCGACTTTTCGACGCCGCGATCTAAGAAAGCCCAACGGGTTTCCGGGGCCTCGGAAAAATAAAAATTTATGAGGAAGCCCGCACCGATTTCTCGTAGTATTTTGGCTACTAGTCATTGGCGGGAAAGCGTAAAGAACCAACATTAGTACCGACGTACTGGCGCGTTACGTGACATGCATAGAAATCGAAGTTGCAAGTGGGCACGTTTCCAAAGTGTTGAGGGTAGCCTTCGTCGACTCACGGTGCTGAATTTTTCATTCCTACGAACCCCTAGAACTGTGGTTTTGTAGCACTATGAACTGTCCTCGAAAAATGATACTGGGACTACGTGCACGAAATGAAGAAGTCTACGTTGATTACAAAGAAAACTATAGGAATAGAAAATGTTGTTTTATTAAGAAGCTCTGGACTTATCTCTAGCCATTTTAAAATATTTTACCCTCACACGTTCGAACTAGACCGCCTTTTTTCGCGATATTCGTGGACACTAGCTCCGCCTAGAGTCCTCTTTCATATTCTACGTTCCTGATCCTGGACGCTTCCAGCTTCCGGTCGACACCGTGTGTTCGTGCGTCGAATTTTACAGCTAGGTTATCTCTGCTCATTCAGGGCTGCAATGTACGTCACCGACGATATCAGTTTCTGATGCAAGGACGATTGAACCCCGACCAGAAAACGAGAATTTGCGATTTTTCAGATTCTCTGAAAGTCGTGGACAACCAGCGGAGCGCGTAACAAAGAATCACCCGCAAGGCTTAAGAAGGGGTTGACAAATAAATCCCCCTGAGTTATGTTTCTGATAAGATTAAAACGTCGTAACCCGATTGGTTTTAATTCGTATTTAATAATACTACGCTATTTTCAACGTTTACGTAAATATTGAAAGGCAAACGTGGATGATACCCTGTGTTTTCGTTCGTTATCTCGGATAGGGTTTTACCAGAAATTTATGCAGTCGATGTTCCCGTAAATGGGGTCAAACCGCGTTCCGTCCTATCAGGATATCTCAATTAGGATCCGTTGACCTATAGAGCACGAGGGTAAACTTAACGCTTGGCGGTGAAGCTTGCGGATTCGAAGGCTCGTTTTGCGCTTAATTTACTTAACGATGCGCTACGTCCCGCCAATGGATTCGGCCAACGAGTGACTGATTGTGGAAGACGTCGTTAACGACCTCGATTCCATGCACAATTTCACCCCCAGGTTGCTGAAAGCTATTACGTAATACGCTCGAAAACCTTTGACCCCTTCGTGTCCATCGATCTCGATTCGCGATACAATTCGATTCTAAATTCCAAAAGAAAGAACTGATACTGGTGTGTACCATCGAGAGGTTATTACAATGAAGATTGCTCGTCCTCCAATATGTTCATATTTCGATCCATTGACCACCAATCATATTACCTTTTAATTGCTCGGCTGAGAAATTAAAAAACTGCGAGGAGCGCCTGATTGGGTTCACCTAGTGACCTGTATTCTTGAAATTGACGTTATTAGAATATCCTACGTTGTTTCGGAAACTACTCTTCGGTAAAAATGGTGACTCGAATGCTTCAAACCATTTTTGTCGTTATTTACCGTCCAGCTATGGTCTCTGATACGCATAAACCCCAAATAACCCGAAGCACATGACGTTATTTTTAGCCGAAGAGAAAAATAATTCCCACTGGGATTAAGTCGCGACACCCACGTTATATATCCGCCAGGGACGACGAGGAAGGTGAAAAAGCATCATTGCTCGGCCTTCGTGGCGCAAACGCGAGGTACGGTGTCACAGGTGCGAAATAACGATGTACCCACGCGTCTAGTAAGTGATTATACGTCATTATCGTCTCTGAGACCGTGATGGAACATTTCGCTAGCGAACGCACGGAAAAATACAAGCCTTTCGCGTCGCTGATCCCACAGAACGGCGCCCACCACTTCCCGTTGCGTTTCCCGCTACGCGATCCCTCCCCCGCGACTTGTTTCTCATCTTTTCCGAAGGCTTCAAGGATCAGAACCTGAAAGCAGCGTCCCCGTCGATTTCCTCGACTCATTTCCTCTCCACGTTTTTCGAGAAGACTTATCAATCGCGTTAAAATCCATTTTCCCCTTTTATTTCCGCAACGTTCGCGCATCGAATTGGCTTAACTTTCGGACCGACGGCGTAACGGAATTTTATAAAATATCCCTCGCTTCCGGCGGCGAAAAAAGAAATGACAGACGGTCGTTCGACGGGCGACCGATGCAATTAATGAAAATAGAAAAGTACAGAATTTTTAGTAGAACCGCGATTTCGCTTTAGTCGAGTCAATATTGGTAAAATTAATTAAAATCGCAACAAATACAAGCGATCCAGATTTCTCGCAGGCGACCTTGCGTCCCGTTCGTTCCACCCCTTCGTCGGAGGATCGACTTCTTGGACAGCCACGAAAGACGTCCTGCGGAGACGAGCGTTTCACGAATGACATTACTCCATCCAACGCCTACTAGTGGACCGTTCGGTTCCCATTCATCCTGGCAACGCTGAATGAAGCTGGAAGAGGGCACTTGGCTTTCGCGCGAGGATTGCACGGAAGAAAACACCCTGGAGAGCGAGAGAGCGAGATAAACGAAGGGCTCCATCGTGTTTTTACTGAATGGCCGGCGTAAGGATATCCTTTCGTTTCGTCTCCGTTGCACCAGCTTCGACTTCTTCCTTCCGTTTGTTCGTCGTCGCCTCGAGGCGTTTCATACAACGCGGTGTTTCTCAATGAGCGTCCAGGATCCTTTCTAAATGCCACCTCCCGCGCAGGAAATTTGAATTTTACGTTCCTCTCGGTACGCACCGAGCGAGAACGCGACAGAGAAGATCCTCCGGGGTCTTCTAGGTTACAGGTACTCGAAGTCACAATGGAACGACTCGAGGATCTTGTGAATGAAATCCATACTGGCCGGAGAAGAAGTCGAAGACGAACGGGAGAGTCTTAACATCTGGTCAGCCCGACTTACTACGAGGATAATAATGGCCTCTCGGGGATCATTGAGCCTCGAAGAACCTCGAGGATCGTTCTCTTCTTCTTTATGGCGGTTTATGGCACCCTGCGAAAAATCCCCGTATCGCTTGACCTGGACAAGGATGGCACGGACACGCGTTCAATGGAAAATCGCGTCTACCGGGTTCCGGAGGATCTACGAGCCCCTCCTCCTCCCGTTTCCCTTTCCCACTCCTTCCCGAGCTCTGGACGCCTCGCACTATCGATTTCGTATTAGCGGCCGAACAGGTGAGAATTTCTCAGAAATGCTGTACGCGTCATTGGATCAACTGATATTCCTTTCCCTTCCGCTCTATTCCTCCGCCATTGTCGTAGGAGGCGTATCATCGAAGGGCCTATCGTCGCTTATCAGAGCTAGAATAATGCCTCGCCTCGATTCGAGGGCCTCGACGACGCTTTTATTCCATTCTGCGCGTGGCATCTTGAAAGGAAGCCAAGAGGTCAGCGATCCAAGTGCCATCGAGCGAATATTTTGACGCTCGCTGAAAAATCCTGTCCCCGCGTTCTCTTTGACCCCGATTTTCCCGCCTCTGGTCGAATTCCGACATCGATCCTCCGACTATTATCTAGTTGACGATTCAATAACGGTTTCTGATGAAACTTTGATAGTCATTCGTTAATAATAAGTGAATTTTTGGCCTGTCATTGAAAGGCACATTGTTCTTGAAAGACCATTTTGCCATTTTCCAAACGATATCGATGAAAGCGTTTGTTTCGAGCGCCACGGGTGCAAATTTTTGGCATTTGAATATGATTTCCGGTGGAATGGATCGCGTTCACTAGGTTCGTGGAATGAAATTAACGATAGGATCGGGAGTAAGTCGAATTTATCGTGTCTGAAACGTCGGGCGGTGAAGTCCCGACCGAAACGGGTGCGATTTACGAGCCGTTGCTCCTGGGCACCATTTACGAGAGATTTGAAATTCGCGAAACGATGTCGAGGGAAATTGAAACTTACAAACTACGGAATAATTCGTTCTTCTATCGCGGCTAGCCCCCTGCAAACCAATTGGCTGTTGGGAACTTGGTAATCGGATTCGAGCGCCCAAAAGCATCGCAAATATTAACGCCGACAACTTCTTGCGTCCCGAGACGTCGGTGTTTACAAATTATATTATAAAATACGAATGCACGGCAAAGAAACTACGGGAGATGATTTACATTAAACGATCGAGGTAATTGCTTCCGAAGTTCAAGGATAGATAGCACTATAAATCGTGCGAAACGTATTCTGGTCAGGGAGGAGATAATGGACGACGGATACTGACAAATTGCAAATCGATGCGTCTTAAGAAACGTTTATTTTGTCTTACGAACACTGGTGTTCCGCGGGATTAAAAGACGACGAGCGTATCGATTTTCCAATTACGCGTTTGGAAGCATTTAAGAAGCGCCAATGCTTGTAGATGCTTCGCGACTAGAAAAAGTTGTACGATGCAGACGTTTCCCGCGAGGATTCGCGAATCAATTTGCTCGGCGGTTCCTCGGCGCATCGAGCAAACAGAAGGCAAATTCCATGGTCGTCGATCGGATTTCTTCGAACGGACGAGCATCGACGATGGAAAATGGGAAATACCGACGGAAGTTTCAATAATTTCCATCCTTTCTGCCACGTTGATTCACGATATAATTGCGATTGATTTCACCGTTGTTAAAACTTGACGGTCTTCGACAAACTGGTCGCGTTACACGGAATACTGCGATCAAGGACTCCGACGAGTAAATGGTTCGAATATTTGTATTCGAGCGGAAGGTAGAAAAATATTTGACACGTATTTTTAATTTTAGCTCGTTTTATTATTTAGAGCTCCTAACCCTGTAAAAAGCTGTAATTTTATTTGTACAGATTGCTGGTGGTTTCAAAAAGAACGCAGGATAGGCTATTCCGAACTGTCCTTGGGACATCGCAACGACTTGAGAGGATTTGACGCGTCCATTCTGGATGGGCACGGTTTGAATATCGAGCCGCATCGGTCTGCAGAGTGACAGTATTTTGATAAGGGCACTCCGGACCGCCGTGATAAACGGAAATTGTCGGTTCTGCGCGAGGAAATGGAACCAGCCAGCGTGCATCTTCCGCTTTAACGTGCCTTTAACCTTTTCTCCGCAGCGACGTTTCGGTTCGTGAGCCGCGATTACGTCGGGCTCGTTCTGGATTTAGCGACATTTTGAAACGACCGTACGGTTTCCACCAAACGTTTCCTGACTAACTCCCTCTCGCTAATTGTCCGCTTCGAGCGCTCCTCCGAGACTGTTGCTGATCCAACAACGACGTAAGAGCGCGTACTAAGCCGTTAATGGCCCTCGACGAAATACGTTCACGCGTCGCTGTACTTAAAAGGACTTCTTCCTGTTTTCCACCAGAAAAAAGTATCAACTCAAAAATTACGACCGCATAATTGACGAAAACGTGATCAAATTTTGTTTCGCGAAATTCCGGATTTCGGATATCGTTGCCTGGCGTCGAAGAAGCAGACGAGAGAGAGAAAGAGAAATTCCGGAAACGTGGTATCGCTGTATAGAACGAAACGACGAGCGTGACGTTGCCTAGATCCTCGAAAAGGGTATCCAGAAAATGTTACCGCGACGTCCCGGGGGATGACGTCGATACTCTATCACCGTTACCGGGATCAAAATGTCATATTGTAGTTGAAAAGAGTTGTAATCGATGCCGGATTCGGAGCATCGTGCCGCGAAACGATATTAAAGCTCGATACGAAAGTGGCCGGATATAAAAGGGATGGAGAAGCGCGGTAAAAGAGTAACGAGGGAGCTACAGTCTGCGGTTCGTCGTAAATTCTTCACGGTTTCGCGCGTTCCCCGCGAGAAGTGCCGGAATTCTAAAGTGCGTTCACGGATTTAAAACTTCCATGGACGCCTGCTATTCATTCACACGTATACAAGGCGTTCGGCACCCCTGGGAAAAATTTTAATGGGAGATTCTAAAGGCCAAAATAAGACGAACATTAAGAATATCAATTTGTCGATTGAGGCTTCGTTAAAGTTATTAAAAAATTAAATTAAAAAATTTCAAATCGTTCTAAAAAAATTATTTTCAGTTGCGGGGGTCAATTACAATAATTTTTGGTGAATAGATATACCCCCGAAATCCTACGTACTTTCGAGAAAAAAATTCTTTACTGAAAATATACTGTGTGGCCGGAAATGTTTCTATACCTTTTTAACGAAGCCTCGATCAACAAATTAGTATCCTTGATTTTCGCCTTATTTTGGCCTCTAGAATCTCCCATTAAAATTTTTCCCAAGGATGACCGAACACCCTGTATTCGAGCACGTGAGCATTCGTCTTCCCTCGACGTTGATTCCGCGTAGATGATCCGACGGAGAAGCGTTCGGCAGTATTCCTCGAGAGGCGTGAAATCCTTCCGTGCCCGGGTTCCTTCCAAGATCCAGCGTATCAAATCCAAAATGGGGGCCCACTGCGTTCTCGACAAATCGTTCGGTCCCCGAAATCGGTGTGCAATGAGTCTCGAGATCCAGCAGCTGCCGCAAGTCGTTTTGACCGAACGGTTCCTCGAGAGTTTTCTTTCACCGCGACAATGAGGACAGCGTGCCGTGTAAATACGAGAATCGTCGGCACTCGAGATCACGGGTGGCACGGTTTGCCAACAATCGCCTTCCAAAAGCGGACGTGGCTACGATTCTTTTTTAATAATTTTTACTTTGCGCAGACTGCTTGGTCGCTAGTATCAGTTTACCTTTATGTGATTAAATATTGCAGTATTTCCAAATGAACTCGTCGATTAAGTGGCTGAAACGAATAGATCGTGCGAAGATCGAGCGTTTCGTCAAGATTTATGCCCCGAAGGACAACCGGATCGCGTCGTTCCGCGTTGAGTGATCAAGACATAGATGCAATTGGTATCGAGAGTAGTCGACACGATTAATCGAATGCCGACATTACGAGTTTGTAGGTGGGCATTGGAAATTGTAGTACGGGTGCACGATCCATCACTGGCCGCGCGGAGACAAATTTGTTTTCACTCTGTTACCGGCGACCCTCGACTCCCCCAATTTGTCAGAAGACCAACGAGGCACCGTGTCGCCGACAAAGACGAACTGTTAGAAACGAGCAACTTTGCTCTTCACACTGTGGCAAAACATAGCCTGGAACTCTAACGCGGAAAGAGGGGGCGCTTAGAGGAGAGACGTTTTCGAGGACCGTAGGAATTCGAATGGTTAATGGTTCTACGGGCAGGGTCTGGGTGACACCTGGTGGATACCTGGACACCGCGGGGTGTGACGTAATTTACCTGGTCGTCAGTCACGAGCACAAAACCCCTCTTGATCCTCACCTCTTTTTCGTTTAAGCGGCAAAGTCGTTTACGGAGCCCCGAACACGCTGGACAGTATCGAAAATGAATATTATACGAATTTTCTATTATTCGGAATATGTCCTTCCAAAGTGGTGCTTCGATCATAAAAAATGTAAAGCAATCGTCCGTGGAGTTACAGAATGAGAATCATCGTAAAACGATTAAAGCTTAATTTTCTATTTGAATGTTTGATGGGAACCGTAGGGGATGATTACGTACTGACGCAGGCAAAGAGAAAATAAGGTCAGTAACTTATGACCCAGATGGCACGACGTCTCCTTTCTCGCCGTGTAATTACATTAGCAAGACCTGATCCCCGGCTAATAGCTGGCCATAAACATCATCAGTATTCTGCATCTTGATAAATCTGTACCTGACAAAATTTAATCCTACTGGCCACCGGGTGCACCTGTGCAGACCTATAAACCGGGTATTACGTTCGCCCGGTTTCTTCGGTTTTACGACTCTCGTAGCCGATGTGGCAGCTGACCTGACCTAGTTAATTATTCGTACGCTTGTAAATCCGTGATCCTAAGCGTAATGCGGCAAATACCTGACGTGCGGATCGCTGGTCACGAAACGAGTGTTCCGGGCGTGATCTCGACTCTCTCCGAGGCTGATCGAAAATTTCTAAACGAAATTTAATCGATTCTGGTACTTTGCATGCGAGAATATCGTCTTTGGAGTTACATTTCCCGGGTAGATATTTCGCGTACCGAGCACCCTCGCGACACGATCGCCAACAAAGCTAGCGACGCCTTAATTTAGGCAATTACGGGATCACGAATCAAAAGTAGGGACCGAGTCGAGGGGTAGTCGGTGGTCTATGCTTATTAATTTACGTTCCCGTCGGAAGGAAATCTCGTTGGGACGGGGTTAGGCTGTGTGCCGAGCAAAGAACACGGGCCATCGAGTTCCCGATGGTATCTTTATAGTGCATTATTGCATTAAGCACTTCTGTACACAGCCGAGGGTAGCATCGTCGAGGGCAACAATGGCGGCACCCACGGGCCCCATGGATTCGGCCCGTTCGACCATCCTGGCACGTATTATCGGCGCACAATAGGTCGTGCCTCGATCAAACGCGCACCGAGCGTTTTCGCCAACGATACACACGTAACCGTATCCACTCGGCTAGCTTTCACCGACCGGCAACTCGACGATCGCGTCCGTTTGCTCAAGTCCCTTCGTGGGTATCGCGGATCATCCGTGTTATTTGTCTGTTTATCGAACGGAGAATTATTATAACTGCAGCCCTACGGGGCGAATATAATTAAATCGGACTGTAGAAGCCGTTAAAACGATACTTGCATCGCCGTACGCGACAGTCGGACGAAAACGCAAGATTGGGCTAAACATCGAGGCTTCTTTAAAATAAATCAGAAACTTATAATTAGTTCTATTAGAGCACGAACGAACGCTTTGACAGCCTGGCAGGACGAATTTAATATATTTTAATACCCATTGCGTATAATGTGGGCGCTGGAAATCCGTTCGTAATGTACCAGAAATGACATTTCAACTGCGTTTCAGTTTTAATGAATGCTACCCGATGAAAAGTTTGAGTTGTACGTCCGGCGAAAAGTTCCAGGCTCGTCCACCGACCGAAAGTTTTGATTCCGATTTTACGGACTAATATAATATGGTGCTGGTACGTTCGAGCGTTCTAAATTGTGGATCGCGAGCAGAATAGAAAATTCCTTTAATTGAGAGTATCAGGAGAAATTGGAAAAGTTTCTGACACTGAATGTTATTCTCTCGACTTCGGTTCGTTAGGTCGAACGATCACGAAGGGATTCGAATTTTTTGCCTAATAAAATACAACTGACGTTTAAACGATCCAGGATACCGTTTACTTAGGCCCGTTCAAAGCACTCTGGATCATTCCGCTCTTTATGGGCAAGGAAAAATTATAACCAACCGCCCGGAGCGATGCCTGTCATAACTTTGATCTGTGTTTGCCCAACGTATGAGCCTCTCGTATAATGCTCGCACGTTTAACGAGCCATTAACACTAAACCTACCACGACCGGTCATCCGACCGGTTGAATATATATTTTATATTTTTTTGTACAAAACTGGACAAAATTCTGTACCAAATTCTGGTTAGCTTCCGATGTAAATAGGAAATATATGTATAGCAAAGACGAAAGGAGAGAATCTTCGGTTAAAACAGTCTAACAACGCGCATTAAAAATACTAAAACTTTAGACGCGTGCAGTTCCAAAACTACTAGTGTTTTATTAATTATTAAGGCACTGTTAGCGGCGGCAAACCTTCCTCTTTAAAATGGCTTTTGGTTTTTGTCGATTCGACTTTTCGTTTCGGAGATATCGCAATTTATGTAAAAGGTAATTTTTTAGATTCCGCTATCCACGCTCTCTCCGCCTTACGAAGGCCTATTGACGCGCATTAAAAATACTAAAAGTTTAGACGCGTGCAGTTTCGAAACTACTAGTGCTTTTGCCATAATTAAGCCATTGTTGGCGGCGGCAAATCTTCCTCTTTAAAACGGTTTTTGGTTTTTGTCGATCCGACTTTCCGTTTTCGAGATATCGCAATTTATGTAAAAGGTAATTTTTCTAATTCGATTATCTCTGTCTTCGTCTAGCGGAGTCGGGCCTCTTCGTCGCACGTGCGTGGTGTTGACCTACCTCGCGTACGTGACTGTCGTGACCTAGTTTCGGGCGTAGTATTTCCAAGAATTTACTACGCACTGTTTACTATTCACGCGCGCGGGCGCGGTCATTGACTGCGCGCTTCCGTAACTAGCCACCGCATCGACTTGAAATTAAAATCGCTATATCTCCGGAACTAATAAAGCTATCGACTCGTACAAACGCTCATTTTAAAGGGCATTTCATCCCCTATCCGTTGACTATAACAACTACTATAATTTATGCCGTTTTCTATGTTTATTTGTATGTATATAATCCTATTGATTATATACGATTGGTGTGCGATAAAACTGGTCCATTTATGAAACAAAATTCGTTTTTATGGGCATTTTATCCCCTATCCGATGAAAATTATTAATTTACTAATATTAATGCTTTAAGATAAAATATGCGATATAAAAGAGATATCTTACGACTAAACTTCAAAATACAACTTTCTATACATATAATAATGCAAATATTAGAAGTACGTTGTCTCGTAAAAGAGAAAAAGAAAGACTGGTCATTTGAAGTACCGGTTTAGTGTTAAACGATCGTTCTCGAGTTCTTGAAAGACGTGAAACGTTTCCAAGCGACCGGTTCTCGCCTGACTATCCGCGAAATGCCAAAAAGGGCCACATATGTTCGCAAACCGGAGGGAACGCCTCTGGTTTGGAATTCTGATTTACTAATCGGGTATCTCCGGAAGAGGTTATTTCACTAATGCCCTGGATTTCGTATCGCATAAACTATTTACTAATCCACGAAGGTCTTCCAAGCATACGCGTATTCATGGAAATTCAAATTATACTTCGTACGCAAATGCAAATCTTCGCAAACGATTAAAAGCGACCGCCGACTGATAACGTGAAAGATCCGGCTTCTCTGAATTTTCGAATTATATCTAATTTATATTCAACGAGCCGAAATTTGTCAAACGAATTGCAAATTCGTCGAGTTCTCATTTCTGCATGCGATTAAGAACGCGCATACGTGAACGTATCAACCTATCGCGGCGCAGAACAATTCTCGCGTGTTCCCACGCGATTTTTCCTCGCTGACAGTTTCACCACTTCCGAACAAATTTTTCAATTGGACGCGGACGCATTTGTATTCTTTACGCTAACGAGGCGGAGCGTCGGCTATTTTTAACGACGTTCTCGTGCGCAGAAAAAGGTCCTCTTATTTTAATTAAAAGCAGTCAAGAAAGGAACGCTTATTTTTAGGGTCGAATGTTACGCGAATATTAAACTCAAGAGAACCTTTCGACGTCGCTAATTGATTATGTTCAATGTGTGATACTCCACAAAGACCTCCTTTCTAAAAAAACTATTAGAATCGTCGACCTGGTTATCAAATACAAATTCTTGCTATATCACGTTAAGCTATCTGCAAACAAACTTGTCGGTAGTTTATAAATCGTGTTTATTCCCTTCTAAATAAGAAATAAAGCGTTGTTCCGATAAATCTCGTTCGTGGAGAGCTACAGCTTTATTAATGTCCCAATAAAATCGTTATTCTTCGGTCGTGAATGAGTCGGTGGAAGCGTTCTCGCGCATAGAAGAACGTTCGCCCTCGATTCAAAGGATTTGTAAAGAAGCAGTAATATTTATAGTCCCAACAGCTGTTAAATTCGCCCAAGTTGATGTTCGCGGAGGAAGACGTACGTGTATGAAAACGAAACCGTGGGATCCCTCCCCGCTCCCGAACGGAATAAATCTTTTCAGGATCTGCCCAGGGGCGTGCAATTCTCTCGACTGCCAATCCCACTATCCCTTTTACCGAGAGAAAAGGCGGTGTGCGCTCGGTGCACTCTGAAATTGGCCAGTCGTTTCAATCCGTCGCGAAATCTTCGATAAAAGCGTCGTGCCGAGCAACGGTGGAACCGTGTCAGGCGACGTGGAAGCCGGTACACGCTAGCTCGCCGGATCCACGGTGCATTTAATAAACAATTTTCGTGTCCCACGGGAAAAAACCGAGAAGCTTATCGCAACGAGTTACGTCTACATTTTATTGTTTCCGACGTGACTCGCGATTAAATCCAAGGTAAACGTAAACACATGCGAGAGCTCCGTATTTCGTGAACGTCTGATTTATGACTGCGACAGTTTTTTAGCACAAGCATTTTTCAGTAACATCGGTGGCTTGTTTCTCGTGCCCGCCGTGTTTACCTTCGATTCGCTTATTCCCTTCTGCTGAAACGCTGAAAGATTCATCGTGGCCCGAGGAAATGCGGTTGTACGCCGCGACACGGTAAAACCGACGGTCGCACAAAGCTTGCACGCAGCCTCCGCAAAGCATCGTCTAATCGCCGAGTCAAAACGCAACGCGGTTTGTCGTGTACCCCCTTCTAATCCGTTTAACGATCGGACGACACTGCACACACGGAACTGCAAACACGAGCGGCAAGAAAGGATCTCTGAAACCGATGTCAAATAACTACGGGGCGTGAACCCGAGTAGAATGCGTTGCACGCGAGCCTAGGGGAATAATAGAAACGTTTGACCCTCGTCGCGGAGGAATTTATTGGGTCGGGCCTAACGCTCGTCGACCAAAACTTTATAAACTATACTACGGAGGGTGTATATTTAAAAATAAATATATTTGCGTCGAAAGAACGCAGCGTCTCGAGCGTAATCGATGGCGAAGTCGAACGAAACGAACAAACGAAGTCAGTGGACCGACGTTAAGCGGGTTCGAAGGATTCTCGAGGACTAGAATCCATTGTCGTAGACGTCAGGAGTTGCTAGCAGTTCCGGTGGTATCGCGTCTGTTTTCTTAGGAAACGTCTCGGATGGAGGATGCTCGAGCACGATTCGATTGCGCTTGATTTCGCATAACGCGGTCAGAGTGGCGCTTTGCGTTGCTTTAACGGTTCACTTGCCAGGCCGAATCGTCGACTGGAACGTCAAACGACCGGCTACGTGCCCGATCCGCAAACACACGGGACGTAACAATGCGGTAACAATGCTATTAAGCAAAAGGGGTGACCGCAGAACGGGTCGGCCATTAATTAAGTGCGCTCCTCCGCTCCAGTAGATCCAAGTGAAAAGAAGCCAACGAGACCCGTCCAACGTTCTACGTTACTGTTTGCCCGGGAGGAACTTGGCTCGCGTTAATCCATTCCGTCGACGTTCGCCATAATTTACGAGTACCTCTCGCACGCGATGCGGAAGAAATCGAGCCACGAATTTCGGTACCCAGCTGTCCCACCCTGCCTTTGTCGAAGAAAATTTATTTAATAATATTGCATTTAGAGAGCCTCAAGAGTAAAGACATTTCGATAAAAGTACAAAATTTCCCCTTTCGGTCGCTGGACGACTGGTCGTGCCAATATTATCCTAGTCGCAGAGTTCGATCAAAAGGCTCCGCAAATAGGAAACTATTTCCAACTAATAAGCGCGTCTAAGGCCGTATTCGTTAAAATAGCCCCACTGCAGAGACCTAGGATGAAACGTTTCACGATTGTTAAGGTAAATGGAATTTTACTTGAAACGTTCTGTGTTTCTTTATCCCTCTTGCAATTAGAATGCATTTCCAGCTGCGCTGTTTATGCCAAACAATTCAGAAAACGAAGCCTGGCTTCGCAAAGAAACTCAATATTTAATTTCGTGAACAAAGGCTGCTGGCGTTGAACCTTGAGCGTCCTTGTCAGGCAACCTTTCGACCCCTCGAACGGAGGAAAATAGGTCGACTTGTGCCACGACGGTGGACCCAGTCTCGTCTTAGTTACGCGATAAGCTATCGGAGATTACGCAATCTACATAGACAGTTCACAACGGAACATGCAAAAAACAGCACGTGATTTTCTTTTTTTTATTTTTACAAACGTTTCGAGCCTCGAGTAAAGTATGATAAAAAGCCAGAACGTCAAACGCAGCGTAACCTGTTAAGCATTCGTTAAGAAAGCGAAATAAAAAGTTGCCGGGAAACAAAGAATGTTAAAGGCATTGATCATGGGCGGAGCAATTAACAGCGTCGAGAAAGTATTCTCGTTTAAGAAACAGCGGGTATTTAGAAGTTCCGAGAGCTCTTAAGGATGCAATCCACCCACCGGCCGTAATTACAAGGATCATTTTAATCGTTGGATTCTCGTACTCGCGGGTATCGTTCCGGCTGATAAAATTTCCGACTCGTGCCGCGAATCGTAATAAATTTACGGGCTTTCGAAAACTATCGGGTCATACCATGTCCAGCAAATAACAAAGTTGCGAGCAATTAATTAAACGTTCGTTCGCTCCCGAAATAAAAATTCATTTCTGGTACAAATTTAATTGGCAGACGTCGAATTACGTGTTCGCGAAGTTCGGAGTGGAAGTGGCGGCGTACTAGTTTAATAAGGAAAATGGTTCGAGAAGTTTCGATCGGACCAGCCTCGAGCCTGGGGACCGATAAAGCTCTACGCGGAACATTTTATTGGCTGCTGGTGAACGAAATCCAATTGTAACTGCGGAGGAATTAACTGAACAACTTAATTCGACTCTTTTCAACGATTCCTCGGCGGTCGGAAACTACAGGGCGGAATTGCGAGTATGAACAGATTTAGTTAACGCTTCTGTTCCAGCAGGATAACTCGAAGTCGCTGAGCAACCATTAACAGAAACAAATTTACTTCATACTTTGCTAGACGAGAACCAAGTGGAATGCCCATTAAACGATGCGTTGATCTTTGGAAAGCTCGTTACGGAATGTTTGTGCATCGAAAATTCAATATTTAATAAAATATTTCGTTTTACTTTCATCCCCATCGATCGATTATGTAAAACTTCCGTTTAGCGAAAACGTTCCGTCTCTCTATTATTCCCGATAAGCCACGCTTCGCTGTACTTACAAGATGACCCAACGCCCCGCCACAAATGCCTAATGAGTTGATGCAGCGTGCACGTAACGAGGGAACCCGTAGTTTTCGCTCGGCTGCTCCTCGCCGTCTCCAGAGTTTCGCTCGCGTGGCCTCAAGCCGATACCATCGTGAAGTCACGCGTCCATCCCCGGGGAAATCATAAAGTTTTACAGTCTCTGGCATCCCGTGTATAAAGTATCAACTTCCGAAAGGCCAGCGCCGATTTATCGCGGAACTATTAATCATTATCGTCGGTGGTCGAAGCTTCTGCCAAAACAATCGCGTGGAAGTCGAGTTCTGCTATAAATCACGGGACTGGCAACTTTCGCGGAGCGTTAACCCCTTTTGGCCAACAAATGATCGACGATACAACAGTGTCGGGCGTAATTAATACGCGCGTTCGGCCACCGTCCGTTCCCGAAATGGCAGAATTTAGGGCAACGCGATCCGAGATTACCGGGCACCTATAATCCATTCGAGTTACGAAAAGTAATCATGGTCTCGTTTAGAGAAGAACAAAAGAGTTACTAGAACTTTTTCTAAAACAGATTGACACATCTTCCAGCAACCCTGCCTTGTACATGACGTCGAACGCGCGTGTCGCTTGGTAAACAAAATAAACGCACGTTCGGGACACAGATTTTCAATTTAAAGTTAATTAAACTTCGAGAACGGCGTTCACGAGAAATTCGCGTGGACGACCGTAGGTTTCATTCCGACAATTCGTACAGTAATTTTAAATGCGTTTGTCGCGTGACGATGTAGGCCAGAAACGAGAAAAGTAATACGTATACTCTTCTTGGTATTCAATTTATTCAATTATGTGATCACTCGTCTCTTTACGACTTTGGTAAAATTAAGTATCGCAAACGCGCGATCTTACGAGGTTCCAAAAGGTTTCCCTGGCTTCTGGGCCGACAAAGTTTCAGATGTGTTCAAGGAAAGGAGCTTACAAAGTACAGGCACGAGAGAAGTCATTATCTGGAATTTATCAGCGGCGGCACCGAGTCGAAAGGGAGAAGAAAAGAATAAGACGAATTCAAGGGGAACCGTAATTGCATGGCCGTCGTTACGTTAGTAAGTCTCGTTTTATTTTCGAGAAGATGAATTCAGCGGAAAATCCCAAGCTAATTAAATTACTCTCTCGTCCACGGGAAAAAATTCAACGAAAATAAATGTCGAACGAGTAGTGCTTCCCGTCGAAGCTCGGCAGCGATTCGGAATAACAGTCAATGCGCTCGAAGAAATTGCAGCGAAACCAACGTAATCAATGTTATTACGATAACAAGAGATCTCCTTCAACGAAACCTCATCCTTGCTTCGATTTATTCTTACCCATTACTCCGTTTCATTAGTACGTGGAAAAAAATTAGTGTAACTTTTATTGCTGCGTTTAATATGCTTATTAAATATTTATTCGAGCTTTATTTCTACGAAGATCCAAGATTGTTCCAAACTTTTTGAGCAACGGTATGTATCCGGTGTTACGAGAGGGGGCTAATTAACGCTCGTTCCACGAATCGCTGCGGGCCGATTTAATGGCTCGATTGGTCTCGGTAGAAAATAAAATTAGCATAAACATAAGTGGGCACGATTTTTTATAGCCGGTTAAGGCGTCGTTCCCCGACCGGTGCTCATTGTCCCGCCATTATGTCGTCGACGGGGAAGGGACATTAATTCGCCGACGAAGGGTGGCTAATGTTATGCAAATTCCTCATTAGCGGCCCTGCACTTGAAACGACGAGTTTGTCGCGTGTAGCGACGTTCATTCGGCGATGTCAACGTTACGCGCGGCTCTTCTAATTAATCTTGAAACGTCAACGATTTTCGTCGCCGTGAATAATTACAATCGTGCCTTCGTTAACCTTTGTCGTCCCTCCGTTCGTTTCGAACGTCTAAGCGAACGCACTTCCATTTATGAAAATTAATTAATCTTCGACGTCTGTGAAGCATCCCCAGGGCAATTAAATAATTCACTTTTTACACAATGCATCGTATCGATAGCTCGTTTTTTATTCGTCTGGTTAAGGAGGAATGAAGCCCATCGATTGGCAATTTTTATATCGTTGCGTTACAATAATATTTGCAAAAGTATAAACTTCGTAAAAAGCTGCGCCTTTTCTTAGCCTGTGTAAACTTTCTTGCCACACAGTGCTCGCTGTTTGAAACTTAACCCAATGCGCACAGTTTGAAACTCGAACCTACGAGAAACTTCGTACCTTGATTAACGATTCTTGTTTCAGTTGCAGAAGCCGAGCACGTCGATGTATGGCATATTTGAAACCAAACTAGACATTCCGCGCAGTAACCCTTATATATACTAACCCTTATCGCTGCATTTTGAACAAGGCGGAAGATCTTAATATCGATGCATTACACTGTGCACTGCGTCAAATAAGCGTCGCATAACAGGATCGTTACATCGATCTTGCCTTCGTAAATTGAATATTTTTAAATACATCGTACCGATAGATGGGAGTTTAAAAATAAAGATTGTATCGATACCCAAAATTTTGTACGATACACGTTAAACGACGTTAATTAATGATCGGACAGCAACATGCTCGAGATATCTTCGATCCGATATCTCCGCTGATAACGATCATTATTATCGCATTGTCTAAGCACCGGCGGCTTGTCAGGCGTGTCGCCACTAATTGTCGCTTTCGTAGCCCCGGTGTCCCTGCTAATTGCATTCCTTACTCAATTTCCATTACGGAACGGCCACCGCTGACACGTACCACGACGAGGACTGACAACTTTCCTTGCGTCCGTCGATCAAGATACCGCCAGGAACGAAGAGGTCCCCCGCGTTAAGTGGTGTCTTCTCGTGCGCCCCATTGTTGTCCAGACGGTTAAGTTAATCCCGCCGTTCGATCCTGCCGATAGACTCGGGGTTAAATAAGGATTATCGCGATGACTCGGCGATACTCGAGGACCCTGACCGGTCGATCGACGGCGCAGCTTCGCCGAAGAAAGCCAATCGCGGCCAGATCGGATTTTTACCGAGCAAAGTGTACCCCCGATGGAGGGACGATCGGTATCGGGACCTGTTAAAGCGACGTTAAAAGGCGAACTTCGTCACGGAGGATCGTAAGATCGAGACGACTCGGTCTTCGCTGACCTTTGATCTTCGCGTATTGAATTAGACAGACAGACTGTTTCTCTAAATTTTAATAATTTAGATAGCATTGTGAGATTGAGAAGGGGAATCTCGGAAGATCGAGGCTGGTAGAGCTTCGGGGAAAGAATGTCCCGCCACCGGAGGTATTCTATTGACGAGCAACTATGGACAAAGTAGTTGGATCACGAAACATCAAGACGACAACGAATCGCCTCGAGCAAACGGGAGAACATTCGTCCCGCGACTCAAAGCACTCCGTTGGTTGAACCTTTCGGTTGGTTGTGTCCACTTCTCTGGATCGCCTCGAGGCTGGGAGCGAGAGACCGAGCCTGGCGCGTCGATAGTAGATTAAGTTTTGCTAGGATCCGGCAGACGAGCAATCGTGAAACGGCTACAAATCTCTCGGACCCTTCGTGACCAGCTGAACCCTGCTCCACGATTGCGTTTCGTGACCGGTTCAAAGGGTGACGCCATGCACTCTCGCTGAGACACAATGAACGCTTTTTTGCGACCTCGTGACGAACGACCAGCACTTTGTATCCTGAGGGTAGCTCGAAATTAACCATTTCATGGCACTAATTGTGATAAATACCACCTTCCTTCCTTGTTCTAAACGGTGCATACAGTTCACCAGCCTTTCACATAGTCTTTGGAACGTTATTCTTCATGTTGTCTCCGCAGAAAATTTGTTAAGGAATTGATCGGAGGTCTAAGACGGCGAAGGCGTACTGTACAGTCATAGTGTACGTATATCTTATTACGCGTCAGGTAATTTCCACGACACTTGCGTGGCGAATTTCAATGAAAATCGTTCGCCCTGCTATAAGCGTGACACTTTCTGGAGACGTCATCGCGTAGAACATACGTCGTGACAGTCTCGTGTTTAGAAGCTGTTTCGACTTTCGCGAGCTTGCTCGTTACATGTCGGAACTTAACCAACGAAAATGTCAAATTACAAACACCGTCGAGATCTCTCTAAGGAGTTCGGAATAAATATTTCCTCCGACGTATACCGAGAAACTGGCGAAATTTTTGGCGACATCGAGTCATTAAAGTCAGCATCCAACTGCAATTGATTATTATTTTTCTCTCGTAAATCAGAAATTTGTAATCATTCCTAACAAGATAGTATAT
This sequence comes from Colletes latitarsis, assembly GCF_051014445.1. Lineage (NCBI taxonomy): Eukaryota > Metazoa > Arthropoda > Insecta > Hymenoptera > Colletidae > Colletes > Colletes latitarsis. Next base: position 38,372,182 of record NC_135137.1, on the reverse strand, counting down.
CATAGAATAAGGATCGTCTCTAGAAATTCTGTACGAAGGTACGGAACCATGGAGTAACCTTAAAATATTTTTCCTTCTTTTTCGATTCAATGTACTTCTATGGACAAATCCATTTCTAGAAAGTGGGTCACACTGTGCACAGAATGTAGCAGTTGTTCGCCTACTTTCGACGAAAGTACTATTACAAATCTGTTATGTGCACTGTCGTTGAAATAAAGGACGTCATGGAAGTTTTCGCGAAGCGACAGTCTACAAGATTATGTACAATATCAACCGCAGACGCTGATTACATAAGCGGAATATTTAATATAAGATTGTGACATACAACTGACTAAAATTAGATACAATATCGAATGAAACACAAATGCGAATTATAGTTTTAATTCTCAATTTTGTTATCTTCAAGCTTCTAGAGCGAGCTGAGAATTTCAAATATGAAGAGAGAGAGAGAGCCGATAATCTCGTTAGAAATATTAAAAAGTTTGTTCCGACGCACGAGATAAGAAGGCACGAATATTTTACACGAGGTCATTACACGTTACTCTTGTTAGTAAGAGTTTAAGAATATCTTCACCGCACGAAAGTGAAGGCAAACACACGCATTCCTCTTCCGTTTGAATGTGTCTGTGCGGATACTTTCGCTCGCGTACGAGAGGATTTGCTAACCAGAATGAAACCACACAATCAATTTCGTTGCATTCGATACATTATAATTTTCACTCTAAACATCAATCAATTATCATAACTCCATTGACAATTCTCTTTGTTCTCTGCGATAGGTATGATGAATTACACACTAAATAATTTTAATCATAGAGCCTGATGCGTCTGCCGTTCGGATAATTGATGTCGTGCCGCGACGCAATCTCGAAACGTAGTAATTAATTTCATATCTATATAATTGCAAATGTGCTACGATAATCAGTGGTATACAACAATAACTCGGTATTCCTTCAACCGGCTCAGTGGTCTAGGGGTATGATTCTCGCTTTGGGTGCGAGAGGTCCCGGGTTCAAATCCCGGCTGAGCCCAATTTTTTTTATTCAACCAAAAAAGTGTTACACTATTGTCCGTATCGTGTCTTCCGTAATGCTTTATGAAATTACTTGGTATGTTTAAAACTATAATCTTCTACAGCGAAAAATTATATTCAAGAAACGTACACTAGAGTGATTCGCATTTAGAGTTTCACTATTTATCTAATTTCAATTGCAGAATACAATTTTCAGAGGAGAACTCAAAAATTGAAGCCGAAATTCGACGATGGATAAAAGCTACTTTACCTTTTCACTGCTTTATACGCTTCGATAAATTCTCGTCTAATAACAGAGATAATAAAAGTTCGAGCAAATACGAAAGCAAATAAATTTCCAACGAAAGTGTAAATATCTCGACGAAATTTCTGTAGTTTTATGGGAGCACGGAAAAAATAGAGTGCTGAATAAAATTGATACATAAGTAAATATGTTTGCAGAGGCCGGGTGTGTGTTATATATAACAGTTTGATGAATCGAATAGTTGCGAGTATCTTTCGCGTTGAAGTTTTTACATATCATCGTGTACCTACACGTGCAGGGCTGTAATAGAAACATCCGACTCGTAAATCAATCTCTGCCGCAGATGCGGCAGATGCTCATTTGCATTTCTGTATTTTATTACTACGCGACAGAACAGCGTCGAATGTTCTATCTCCTGCTACATTTAAAACACGCCGAGTTATAAAAATAACATTAGAAGCACACGAATATATACTATTTTTTATGATTCCGAAAATGCAATCCGCAGCCTTTCCATATCTGTTGGAGGAAAGTAATCAGACGAATAAAAGATGCATTTATCATTTATGGGAACCCCTAAATAACTGGAAATACGAACCCAGTCACGCATGAAAAGCGTATAATAAACAGAATTAGACGACGTATCGATTTCATGCGCCGGAAAGTAGGTGAAATTGTAACGTCGAATCTAACCCGACATTATTGCAACGGCTTCCTTCTTCGTTCGATTATTAACCCTTCGTAGACCCCGTTCAAGTATCCCGATCGTCACGGTTGGCCAACCTTTCGGTTGAAACGAACCGATGGTCCCCGGAGTAATTTCCTGAAAGTTGCGAGCACAGAATTAGACGGACACGCTTCCATCGCTGATGCGTGGAACACGCGTGTTTCACGGTGCAATACGAAAATCAAACAACGCTCAGGTAAACGCTACACACGCTGGACATGCACCTGCCGCGCATAATGATCGCCTAATGACTCATCGAAACTCTATCTTTATCGTTCTATCGAGGAAACTCACGAAAATCGGGGTCATTACACGGCGGAAGCAGCCATTGTTTCGAATTCTGAAACATGGAGAACCGTTCCTTCGAGTTTAAGAACTTTCTTCACGGCTGGAACCTGCTTATTTCGAGTTAATCGACTCCCTACATTTTATAATTAGTTAGGAAGCCTGTATGCATAGGGTGTCTTATATATTCGGTATTTGAAACCTAGATTTTAATAATTTTATCGAAGATCCAACATTTTAATTTTAGTTACCATCGATGACAAGTTCTTGCGTTCACAAGTTTAAATCGAATTCCGTCGAAAGGTTCGTGTGTTTGTGGGCGGTTCAGCGAAATTATTCTCGCGTCATTGGTCGAATACAGTGCGCGTAGCTGTAGTGGCTAACCGGTCGTCGACGAAATCGGCAACGCACACGATCTTGGTACAATGAGCCCCGTCCAACAATGCGAAAGCTGCTCCGTGAATTTTCACGTTTTCGAAAAGCAGCCGGGGTTTTGTGCGTCGTCATTGGGAGGCGGCAGGCGTCGAGACGCTAAAGGATCGACAAAATGGAACGAGCGCGCGAGCTCGCCAACGGACCGTAATAATTCGCTCTTTATGAAGAACGACATTATACGTCGAGCCTGTTTGTTGAATACCAACGAAAGGTACAAAGTTCGAATCTGATTGTACATTCTCATTGAAGAGTCGTGATACGCCGTAAACGAATACAATCGGTCGAATAAGTGACAAGTTAAACATTTTTAAACGTCTCGTGGACACTCGCAAAGAATATAGTTTTTAAAGTAATATTTCGTACGAGTTTATGTGCGACGCATTAAATATACATTAAAAATCGATTTGCAAAGTAGATTACCTCGGGGTGAATATAGTATTCGAGGGTCAACGGATTTCAGTTTCCAGCAGGAAATGTCCGAACTCTAAAATTTACAGACAGGTAACAGTATTTGTAGACGCGTGTCATGTCGTTGGAAGTAAATGTCAAAAGAAATATATTTCACGGCTGGACACGCTAGCTCGGCCACCATCCATCATAACAAGAAACAAACACAAATTAGTTTAATATTGTATGTACATCCAATTTGAAATAGTTCATAGATCAGCACCAGGGAATCAAAATTTACTCGTGACAATTACTTATAAATATGCCTCCTATCATTCTCAATAATTTAATAAACAGATACGACGAAAGAAAAAGATTTTGCAACAAAATCACAGCGCTTAAATCGAAATCGTTATAGCCAGTTGCTTGTCACGGCCGTGATCTCGTTACATTCGAGTTCGTTATAACAGAATTCGATTGTATTTTATTCGCGACCCGATTTCGCCGGTCGAAGGTTTAGAAGCAATGGTCTCGCGCCCGGTTGGACAAAAATTGCATTCCGAAATTACGCAGTAACACGTTTTTTTTCAGTTTGCCGTGCGACCGCAAACCGCGATTCGATACGGTGAACGAAAAATTCGATTCGTTCCCGTGTAAATCGAATAAATTCCACAAACGCAACTTTAATCGCGAACACTTATTCCGCCTCGTTGTCCGTGTTTCAATTTACTCTTCGCGTGATCGTTACGAAAATTAGTTTACACGAAATATTTCACATTGTTTGAGAATAAAATTCACGTGTAATTTATTTTATCCTATTGAAAAGCCCCGTTTCAATTATATTTTCACGAAAACGTGTATTCTGACAAAATTCGATTGTTTATTTAAGGGGGTCAGAACTCGTCTTGAACGAGTTGCAAGATTTGACGCGTAGAGAAATTTTTGATCGCAGAAAGGAGGCTAAAAGGGATTCTCAACGTTGACGTTGAAACCGCGCGTCGCCATTGCTCTTGGTGCAAACAGGAGCAAACGGTTTCAACTTTCGAGTACCCGCACCATGTCCTGTTGGTTCTCTATCGTCTTGTCACTGTTCCCCTTCGACAGCCACGAGTGGCCGGGACGTCCCCCGCCATTCTGCGAGTACTCGAGTGCTGTCGCGCTGACTCTTTTCACCTCTGATGGAGCGGCTCTTCAGTGCGCATAAGATGAAATGAATTAGCAGCTCCGGAACCGGAAAGCTCGATTCACCGTCTCTCTCTCTCATTTCTTCCATTTCGCTCGATCGTTCTGTCTCCCTTCGTTCGGCTTCCTCCCCCTTTTACTACGTTTGTTTCCAGGCGCGAGAACCGTTGCGGTTTCCTCCCCAGGCTCTGCGACCACAGTTTTTCTCGAGTGTCGCGAGTCGCTGAAACTCATTAATACCACTCCACAGGACCTCCCCTCTAGCAGTTCCACCTTTTCGAACGGAACACCGATTGAAAACAGTTAAGACTTCCACCGTCGTGTGAAATTCACGGGCTGGTTTGTCTGCGTTTAAGCCGCTTCGTCGTCATTTCACTGGACCGTGTGACCTGCCCAGGCGGATGGAACGCGTTCCGCTCGAAGACCAAACGATTGATATCGTCGAGGATAACGTAGACAAACAATGCATCATAATTCAACGTAAATTTAATCCCAAACTTACGTGTTTCATGATTATTGCATCAAGAATATGTACACCATTAATGGTAAAATTGTACATCAGAGAGGAAATGCGGTGAGAGCCGTCATTATCGAATACAATCAAAATAACTAAATCATACAGTGTCAACGTTTCGTTCCCGTCCAACCATACAAAATTCGTTCGTATTAATCCTAATGGCGATCCTCGATTCGCCGATACCGCCGGGGCTAACGGTGATCACCGTATCGCCACGTAATTACAATTCCAATAGGTGTTACGGTAATATAATCGACGATGCGTTTCCATACCATAACCATTCCATTATGTCTGAAATTGTCGAGGTTGCAGGGCCACGGGTTTCCAAAGTTTCGCGCGAAACATCACGGCGTACGATTCAACGCTCGCAACCGCGACCGTGAGGACTGCTCGTCTAACGAGATTAGTATGCCGTCAGCGAGTCGACCCGACCACCCCCGGGTCCAGTTTAATTCGCTTTCGCCAAAGTTACCAGTGACACAAAGTCGAAACGTGCCTAATTATCTGACTCCTCGTTAGCCGGTGATCGCGGTAATTCTCCGTCTCTCTCACGGCTCTAATGCTAATAGATTTGTAAAGGAGCCGGGTTCCCGGGATCTGCATATCACTCGCCTAGCCAGAGATCGGATTGAATTCGAGGCGTCACGAGAGTGAGCACGCGAGGGCCTGGAAAATTGAATTCCAGCTGAACCATCGGCGACGTTCACTCGCAGAATCATTTAGGTCGATACAGGATTTACGGGATCGGGAATCGGACAGCGCGATAGCTACACGGCAACGACAGTTTGAAACGTATCCGATCGGTCTACTCGACCAGCGAAATTCCAACGAAACTCGTACTACTCGAGGAGGCCGCATATAAGCTAAAGGACCGCGAAATTCGCAGTAACTCGGCCCTCCCAGCACCGCTAAACGTCCTTTAAAGTTGTGAATCGAGGCGGTCGTCAAAAGTACCGACCGCCCTTCCCTTTAACGCGAAACGTCTCTCAAAGAACGAAGGGACGAAAGAAAGCGAGCGGGAGGGTGACAATTTTTTGATTCGGACTTTTCCTGGAGCCTGGTCATTCATCGGTCCTCGGTCTCTCTTCCTCGAGACGTAGCTGAATGAACCGAAGAGGCCAGACGAACGGACTCCGGAGGACCTCGGAAACGTCAATGGGGCCCCGACGACTCCGGGGACCGAAAAAAAGACAGCCGGTTTTCACGTTCGGTCGCCCGCTGCGCGAACCAAGTCGACACAAGTGTTCCATTGTCGATCGACGAGGATACGAGAGTGCCTCCGTGCATTGTAGCCTCGCTCCTTAACACCATTAACTACGTTTTACCTTAAATTTAACCCAAAGTGGGGGCCCTCTTGACAAATTTCAAGAATTTACGGCATCACGGCCGATTTCTCGACGACAATGCCTCCGTTCCCGTGACCGCGACTCCGCGTTTCCGAGATCCTCCCTGTCCGTCGGTGTTCATCGTCCGCACCCTCCTGTCGGCTCGCTCTCGTTTCTCTTTCATCCGTAATTGGCAGTAAAACTTGCGGTCGTGATAAAGAAAACAAATTTTAACGAAACCTCATCGAGCAGTCTTCAAAAATACAATTGTTTATCCAAACATTTGATAGTCGTGTATTCGAAAACAAAATTGAAGTAAAATAATAATAGGTGCTTTATTAAACTGTCGAATTTATCTCCTTTCTAATCCATTTCAATGTCGATCCTGATTTGAGTAATTATCTCCTCGGAAACGAGTACAGTACGATAACTAGTTTATGTCAAATCGTGTCAGTGGTCGCAAAAACCGGTGGAATTAACCCTTTACGCGGGGACACTTTAAAATAGGCATATTAAGGAAATGTAGCAAAACGACATAAAATTACAGTATCGAATTTATAAATTTCATATCACTTTAAAGAATCGTTACACTTGCATTAAAGCAATGATTTATTACCACCGACTGTGCATGTAATATACCTGATAATCTTTTATCTTTTACAATTTTAAAAACTGTCACTATAATTCTAGAATGGAAAAAATTTAATTCGAAACGAGTATCAAATTTAACTCTGTACTGCATACATTCTATTTTAAATTCCAAAGAATATATTATATCCTGATTACTTATACATTCGAGAATTAATTAATATTCTAACTAAACGATGATTGGCAGAACCTGAAGGGCTATTAGCCTTTATCGAGTCCCTGATCGAGCATATTATGCAGCAGAGGGTTGAATATAAATATATTTTAAACCCTGAACACTCCGAGGTTTTCTATCGAAAGAAATTAAAATAGTAGACGGATTCCTCAAATTTACTATCGACGTGTCAACGTACAGAAAGATTTATACAACACCTAGCGGTAGAAGTATTCTCGATGTGTGAAAATAAATCGACGAGGAGTAAATTAAACAAATAAATTTCGTCAGTTGTCGATGCAAGGATCATGTAAACAAAGCAACAACGTTGAAAAACCCATCTCTACCGTGTATTCAGCCAACCATAACGTTGAAGCAGAGGCGTGTTGCGATCGAATTTACGAGGACAGCAGGAAACAACGTTGTTTCCATGATTTTTTTAGGACGCGCCAAACGTTCTCCTTTTTAATAGACAAATTAAAAAAAAGTATTTAATTTTCAAAATTTCATTTGATTTGCATTCTTTTTTAATTTAATAACATCGATGCCCTGTGTACGGAAACCACCGCATCAAACACGACTTTTTCATAAACCACGCCCGAGGTCTAAAAACAACCAGAGATCACCGCGCATAGGTACAGCATCTGGTGATCAATTTCTTGTATTTTTCGATTCAAAATATGACAACTCGTCGAACAAATTTTATTTAAAGAGCAAGCGATGTAGGAGCCGTTCGAATTTTTAATATCTACGCTTCGCGGATAACTTTTTAACATTTCTGCCGTATCTACGTGGGAGAAAGATATTTTCCCGTGGAGATTTGCGAGCAATAAATTTGTCGGTACGCTTCGACGTAGATAAAATTAATGTTTTTATTTCTTCGACGAACTGTCCGCGCATAAATAATCCAAAACGGTGAATGTAACGTTCGCGCGGGCGTCAGCAATAACTATCATCCCACAGGAGTGTCTGCGAAAATCAATAACAAGGCTCTATCAGTATTTCGCCTCGTGAATATCAGCGAACGTTCGTTCAAACGTATCGCGAGACCAGGATAGAGGGTTCTCCTATTTTAACTAATAAAATGTTTATCGACCGGACCATATAATTTAACGTGTGATTTTCGCCAAGCCCGGGAATTAATTAATATCTTGTATAAATACGGCGAGGAAGGCCGTCGTAGCTAAATCATCAAACTGTCAAATTGTCGTTGCCAGTAGAATCTGCTTCAGCGAAACAATACGTTTGCACAAGCAAATATAATTAAATAACATATTCGGGTAAACGTTTAAAAACAAAATAGGTAAACGCTTCGATATCTATCATATAACCAACCGTGAAAGGGCAATAAATTTGTCATGGAAGGTATTTAGATAAATTCAAACGATCCATTTTATTCCCCTTAAATTAATATTAAAAATATACAGTGTCATCTTTCCCTCCGTGTTCCTTCGAATCGTACAAAAATATATCTACAAAAATTTACAAAGCGCTAGTTTATTTACAACAATATCCGATCGCCGTAAAATCTATAATCCGGATCGTTCTTTTCTACGATCCATACACGTTTTATTCCCTACGAATTAACGATTCTTTCGACGGTGTGCTTGGTGCACTCTACGTTCCTAAACACAGGACTGACGACGCCATTCTGAATCGTGTTCCGATAAACGTACGTCCCATCGATTCGTCTCCTTTTGTCGTCCGTCGGGTCTCTAGCGTCCCCGTTGGACCTTTTCGAGACCCTGGACAAATTGTGCGCATCCCTCTTGTAACCAGGACGATTTAATTTCTCCTCGGCTTCCCAGCGGAACTGCGAGCTGTCCGACTGATACGCGATCGATTGCTCGAAACGATCCACCGGCGGATTCGAGGATTCCTCGTGGCCGATCGTATCGACGGGCTTCTCGAGAGCTTCGATCTTCTCGTTCTTCAACGACTTTCCAGCGTCTTCCTCTCGATCGCATTTTCTGGACGAGTCGTCGTAGCAGCCCTCCTTCTTCTTGCCGCACGTTCTCAGACAGCAACACTTCTGATTCTGCCCCGAGGGCAGATCCTCTTTCTTGTACTTCACTCTGCGATTCTGGAACCAAATTTTCACTTGCTTCTCGGACAACCTCAGGTTCGTCGCGATCTCGATCCGCCTCAGTCGGGACAGGTACATGTTCGACGAGAACTCTCGCTCCAGCTCCAGCAGCTGAGTGCTCGTGAACGCCGTTCTAATCCTCTTTGAGCTGCTGTTCGTGGAGTTCGGGGACTTCGGGGGTGGCGTCGGGGTGCTGTTGCGCGACGGCGACTCGCTCGGCGCAGAAACGTCTGAAAAATCACGAGTCAGTAACACGGTACTCGCGATCAGCGACTATATTGTATTTAATATTTACCTGATAGTCTACTGGCGGAGGTGTTCAAAGGCGACGGAGGGCTCTGTCCAGGAGCAGGCAAGGCTCCGAAAGCCGGAGGGCTGATGGGAACCGGTACAGGCATGCTGGGTGGCCTGGGTACAGGCCTGATCGGTTGGTAGCCCAATCCCAAATTGAAGAAGTTGAACATGTAACTGGGTAATTGGTTCCCGTAGTAGGGCAACGGGTACGCGGGGGGCGAATTGTTGCCGATCAGGGAGTCCACCAGGAAGCTACGCGACATGTTCGTCACGTGTTAACTTTGTGTTTACAGTCCTCGCTTAGCGTGCACACTGGTCTCGAAACACTAAACAGTCCCGCGATCACTGAAGCATCGACGCGCAGATTATCCCATCGATTCACTGGATTTCACTTTTCAACGACGCAAAATGGCTCCTCCGAGAGACGAACGGACGCGCGAGATCTTCGCGACACGATGATACACCGTGCTCTACACCCTGCAGGACCACGACTCAAGAATATATACGGGGTGCTAACTCCACCCAGGGGTTGGTTTCTTTCGGGGCCCCTTTTGTACAGGGCCCCGCCCTTTTCCAAGGGTGCCCCCTTTCAGTTCACCCCAACGGAACCGGGGACCAAGCGGCTCGCTTCCCCTGGGATCGACACCGAGTAGGGCATTTTCTCGCAACGCTAATTCGACGGGTGGCTAATACGTCCGGAAACTTTATACTACGCCGCGACTACCCATCCTTCCACTATTATTGGCCCGCGGGCCAACCCCTACGACGTTTGCTCATTATTTTCAGGCCTCTTCTTCTCGAAACACGACTTCAAATCGATGGAAACAAACCTCGGATTCTTTTAGAAAAAATAAAGACTACAAAAGATACTCTGATGATTATTATTATCTCATTGATAACACGAGTGATGTATGCTTTGAGATCGTCAACAGTTCGTGGTCTGTTAGAATTGATAAGAAAAAGTCTAATAGTTCATAATGTTGGGTAATGGATTTACTGTATCTTTTGACAGAAAAAACGATAAAGTTTCAGTGTAAATTCAACTAATTCTTATTCCCTATCAGTCTGAATCCCTAGATGCTGATTTTCAGAAGATAGAACGCCATTTTCGTCAACTGAGGAGAGGAACGATGGGGTACGCTTTTCCGTCGTCGACGATAATCGCCTAGATTTCTGCGGAACGTGCTGAAGAATCTGCGCGGTCAATCAAGATAAGCTTCTGAGAGGAGTTGATACAGGTTTCCAAGGCGGTTAAAGAAAGTGTCGCGAAATTAAATGACTTTCTCTGCTGATCCGTCGGCTTCGAGTATAAAATCTACCAGCTTTGTAAATAAATTTTCAAACGTCCACTACCAAGTCGATGATGAATGAACGAATGCATAGAAGAAGAAACAAGAACAGTTGAAGATATAAAATCAAACAGAATGTAATTTTTATTATAAACTGACTAGTGTTCGTGACATGGAATTTGCGTTTCCTCGAAAATATCAAACAAAAATATAATTCACGGTAAAGAAGTACCTCTCTTTACTGTTTTAAAAGCTTGCACAAAACGACAGTGTACCGAAGTCGTTTGAGAGGTAATTTCGTTTCCCTCTCGCATCGATATTCAACAGCTCAGGAGATCCAAATTGAATCTCCAGTCTACCTGAGGGGCGGCCGCTCTTTTCTTTCCTTTCCATTCGACGATTTGCATTCGTGGAAAATGTACCGCTCGGCCTCCGCGTACTTTTCTAACGAGATTTTGAAGCACTAATCTCTCAAATCGGGAAATACAAATCGAATTATTCGTCGATTTAACAACAAAACTGTTAAACAGTGTTCCGTTCAAATACTCCCACGATTAATAACTCCAACGTTCATAGTTAAGGGATAATAGACAAATATTGACTCAAAGTTATCGAAGCTCGTCTAACGGAACCTCACCCACGCTGTAAAGTTCGTAGCTTATTCAACGAGAGTTATAGATTTGTCGCGAAAATCGCGTGATTCTACGCAATCTGTGGGACTTTTTCGCGATGGAGAATTCAAACGATCCCAGTTATGCGAACTCGTAAACGCGCGGGAGCGACGGATAGAGGTGGTCTGCGTTCAATCGTCGCCATCGGGAGAGACACATGCTCCGGGAACTTATTGTCAAATGTCCCTCGATTACATAGTTCTGAAACTATGCCCGCGGATATTAAATATTTCCTCGAAAGACACTCGCCTTGGAAATTGCCGATGCATCCGCGTGTCGTTTCCCAACCGAGTCCATAAAACAAACTACTCGCCGGCGCACAAGTTATACCGAACCCTGTATGGACTTATGAAATGCAAGTTTGAAACGCGGACTGCAACTTCGATATTGAATCCTTGAAACATTTTGGTTCGAGAGCAGCGAGGCTTACCGGTAAAGCTCTTTGGCATAGACGGGACGATATAATACTGCATGATCTAAAGACGTCAGCAGCGTCGTATTTAACAAACCGCAAGCATCGTACCGAGCCTCCTAAATGCCAATAATTGTAGTAATTGAACCACGTTTAAACGATTTATCGACAGACTAAATTTATCACCGACAAATTCTTGCACCTCAAATGTAAAACTCAGGAAAACGCAGAGAAATACTAATAACTCGAAATTAATTAAAACTGGCGTCCCCCCTTTTTTGCGAGGACCCTCCATGTATTATGTATTAAAGAAACGTATGGGTTTTGATCAAATTTTAATTCGTTACTTTTCATCGTGCGCCACGCGAGAGACGGAACATAAAACGGGCCATAAAACGACAGCATTTTGGTATTAAACGATTTAACCTAGTGCCCGGTGCAGCCGAAATGTGGCTGCATATGCGCGCACTGGTGCAAGTTGCAACAGTGCCGCGGTCTAATTTCTTGATTATTCGTAGGTGCTTTATCGAGCGTGTCGCGAACGGCGCCCACGGTGCTCACAAAGCGGAAAATTAATATTTAACGTGAAACGTCCATTCAAGCCGGCCAGTATCGCTATCGTCCACGGTTTCCACTTCGTCATTCGTGTTAAATTTTCGTGCGAATGGACTCCCGGCCCCCTTTCGCACCTGCTGCGCGACCGACGAAAGCAGTTACAAACTCGCACGAATTGTTCCGTTCCACGGCCATAGTTGCAGTCACTTCTATGTCATTAACGAGGTTTCCCTCGAGTGGTATATTTACTTCCTGAACTACAACTTTCGACTATTAATAACCGCGCGATGACCGTGCAAACGATTGATTCTCGGTGAAAATGACCTACGGTTCGTCGACTCTTCTAGGAAACGATAAACACTTGTTTCCAGAAACACCAGTTGTGAACGGGTGAAAGTCGCATGTTAATCGCCCTACGATGCTTCGGTAGCACGCGAAAGATCAGCGAAAACACAGCCGTGATTTTAAACCCCTAATAACGCGACTAATCCCATTACAATGTTACCAAGGCAGCGCGAGGAGGAGCGTGGCCAGACCCTCGTATTAAAAATCGGGGTAACGTTATCTCACGAGCGGCTCGTGAATAATACAATGCGCATCTCTCTCTCTTTCAGCATATGTCCGGCGTATCTGGCTGATTCGAAGGGTTGCCGCACCCTCCACGAGGGGTTGGAACCACCCTTGGTACGCTCACGGAACGCCACAGACACACTCGCGTCGGACCGCGCTCGTACGTTCACGTGCATCGTTACCAAAGTATCTCGAATGATCACCAGCGAAGGATATTTTAATTTCGCGCACGACCCCTCCTTGGACCACCCCATTGGCTGGCCCTTTTATTTGGGGCGTGTCTTTCCACAAACGGAACTTCGAGGACACCGCGACTCCCGGTACAGTGTGGAGCACAACTTAACAAATACCTACGCGTTTCTAAAACTCATTATTCTCGTGAAAAGTAACAATTCGGTGGTTGTATTTTTCATACTTCAAACGTTCGTTACATCCGTAATGATGGAAACTTAGAAGCTCGTGGACCGTGTATACAATAGTGAATTGAAAATCGAGGGATATTCTTCATTGGATCGAATATTAATATTGCACTCGGAATTCGCGAAGGAAGTTTCTCACGTAAAAGAGTACAATTTACGAAGAGCGAACAAGGGATGAAAATTCGAAGTCAATATAATTGGAAAACTTGCTTCAAAGCGAAACGCCAGTAAGCCAAGTAACTGGATCGCATTTTATGTTGTTTCTTCTTTGAAGAGAATTTTCTATGCTGGTCCCGGCACTGTTTCAATTTTCCCGTCCGTCATATTCGTATGCCTTCGAAGTTTCGAGGATGCCTAGTCTCGGATAACGAACAGTTAAGTAGCAGGGTTTCCAATTTTCTCGATTCGGGAAACTTTCGACTCGTCGTTCGTCGGAACAAACGATCCCGATAAAATTTCGTCAAATACACCGCGGACTGAAAGAATGCCGGAAGATAGTTTTCATTTCAAGTTTCTGAACACCGCGACCGCGTAACGGAACTCGTAACCAGCGCAATTTTCCCCTCAAACAAGTTTTCTTCGCTGAATCGCTGAAGCCTGCGATTGCATGTACCATATTAATCAAATAAATTTAACGCGTCGCCGAGCTAACGTCGAAACTAAGCGCATCCCTGCTTGTACCAGGTAAAAATAAAATGAATTTGTTTGATGAAAACATCCAATAGAGTCGATAGAAAATGTCGCCGGTAGCGTACACGTGGATCCTTGGAGATGAACGCGATAAAGCGTAACGAATAATGACGCAAGCAGACAATAACCCTTATGATTCGACAAGGAACGTAATCGTGTTCGAGGAAGCTTGGGTGCCTTCGTCTAGACAGATATACACGAAGCAGAAGGAGAACGTCATTCGGGTTTATTCCGCGATGATCGATCCCGTGGATCGATCGAGTTTCCCCGATTGGTGCGCGGTGAAAAGGGAATTGCGAGATCGATGTCGTCTTCGGTAAACTTACTCCTTTCTGCCCCATTATTCAGGCTGGTTTCGTTCCCTTGGTCCCGCGCTCGATCTCGAGGCAACGAACCGAAATTAGCTCGGCTCATTTCACCCGAGCAGAAAAGTGCATTCTTAGGGCAGAATGCAACGGTCCCAAAGGAGCATCCCATTCAAGCCAGACACAACCCACGCTATTGGTCATCCATAAAAGGGCCTCGGTGAAGGATGAAGGGGAAAAAAAGTTGGGAAAAGGACGAAAGAAAGAAACGGTGCCGGGGCTCGGACCAAATAATCATGGGAATGGCAAATACGATTTCGGATCTTTGCTGTCGCTGCCACGCGGAGCAAATAATTCGACCATAGTCGAGAAAGCGAACTTTTGCCAAAATCCTTTATTCCTCCTTTAACCCCTTCATTGTCGAGGATGTATCCGAACGAGCCATCGCTCGCAACAATTTTCTCTTTTATTTTTTTTTTTTAAACTCCGATCGTCGGAACCCTTCGCCCGAGATGATCGCGAATGGGTTTAAATAAAAACTCGTCGATCCATCGAACCGATTCGTCGGAACGAGACACGGCGATGTTTTATCGATTCGTCGATCGCGAATGTTCCGTTGCAAATGTTCGAAACTCGAACGTCGCTTTTTAGAACACGTTCGTCTCGCAAAAAAGATCAATAGAAACGTAATTAGAATTCAGCTACTTTTCAAAAGTACCCGAGAGAGTGTATCGAGTAAACTTAATAAGCCATCATTGTTTTCTCCGAATAAGCATGAAATACTTGATGTAAATTACCTCGTTAGCCCTCTGACCAAGGCGCGCTGGAAATTAAACGCACTCACGGAAGCTGGGACAATTACTATTCTACGTTAGTTTACGGAACTTTCTACCATTTTATGTAAAAGTTAATTAAAATAAATAATGTTTGTATGTTAAAAATTTCGAAACATGGTACGACGCATAAAGCATTATATTTACTATGGTACTTTTTACGTTCTCCTCTACCATGTTTTCTGGAAACAACACGTTGCAGAAATAAAAATATTATACACTATACTCTATAGGGTGCCCCATTTATCGTGACCTAAAAAGATATTGTTTCTTCCATGTTTATAAAAAGGAAGAAGATCGTCTTTATATCGTTTAGCCAGCGAAGGGGTTTATGCGACCGCGAAACCAGTTTGGTATTCGTCTGGCCATGGAACACACTCGTAAGTTCAAAGCGTGTTACGTACTTAGCAATCCCCAACTCTCCTCGAACTCGAGAGTCCACAACTCAATAATCCAGCTGATAGGGCACATTCGTGTGGGAGCTTCTGTTTCCAGAGGAAAAGGCTCGATGTCCAAACTCGCGTATATTCCGCGCAAGAAATAACATGGTCCGCGAAACGGATCGTTCTTTTATAACTCTGCAAAGTTTCCATTGGAAACTTCGGAAAAAGAAGGATCAATTTGTCTAATTAACACCGCGTGTAATAAACGATTGAAGTTACCACGAGCCCTTCGAGGACCTCGATAATTACAGTAGAGACTTCCATAGAACGTTAATGTAATTCGATCGAAAAAATGTAGAAATTAATTTTGTTTTAATATTTTCTGTTGGCAGAGCACGTTCCAAAATAGCACCGATAAAATTCTACAATGCGTAGCGAGCTTTTGTTGCGAGTATTGAAAAAAAATCCCTGTTTCAGCGTATTGTCTAAAAAATACACAGCGATGATCGATACAATTGTTTTCCGATTCTTTTTCCAGGAATATCGCGCTGGAGAAAAATGTCAAAGGTTCTATTTACCATAGGGGGACCAAAAGGGTTCGCGATGTTAATAAACTTCGTAGATTAGCTTGTGATGGCGTTTCGGAACTCGGAAACTATGTATTTGGCCCGAATCCAGCGCGAGCGTGCATCGTTGACCTTTTTGTCGGCGGCCAGAGTATTGTTTCGCGCGCTATTGTCGACAACAATAACCGTTCCCGAATCGCGATGATCATCCTAGCGTGAGTTATTCGATAATTTCGCTGGGTTACGCGTCCTCTTTCCCTCCAGTTTGGTTCGTTCGTTCGCTCTTGTTCCGCCAACGATCATCGTCTTTTGGCTATTTCCGTTCTTGGTACTGGTGTTTTGACACGCGCCAAGGAGTCTTCAGGAATAACGCAGTCAGATTCGGATTTGTCGAACGGTTCATGGATACAGCACGGTTTCCTGCACACGGTGAATCGGCCACGATCTTCTTGTTCGCTTCATAATTTCTCAACGGCCGGTGAGAGTATCATGAGACGTAATGATCGGCCCGTCAGAAGGTTAAGAGACTCCCTGTACCTTTTAGTTCACGGATAAAGGAACGCTAAGCGCATTTTCCCTTCGAGCTGTGACTGAGAGAGCGAAAAATTCACCAGAGGATCTCTTCGCGCGTACGTTTCTATTTTTCAAAAATGACTTATTTATAAATTTCACAGTCCAGAGAATTACGAATTAAAATTCGCTGTTTTTAACAAAGATTAATATACTTTCGTTATCGTAGTATAACTATTCACGATTGTTATCGTACTCTACGCATATTTTATGCGCCTAACTTTTCAGTTAAAGGTATAACGATGGAATAATAATCCGCCCCGTCGTGTTCTTTGATGTTTAAAATCTGAGATGAGAGAATGGAACGAGAGAATCGCTAATATCGCTCAGACTTCTTTTAAATTATTCATGGACGTTCGGTTAAATCTCGCTGTTTGCGCCGAGGAACAAGGTAAAAGTAAGTATTCAGTGCCGCTTGCGTGCTTTTTTCAATCCATCGTGAACGCAATAAAAAGAGTTAATGCAGTTTTGCTTTACGATTCATCGTGAAACGGAATTTTTAAGGAGATTCGAAAAGGACAGTTAACTCTTCTTGTTTTTAAATACAGAAACGTTTCTGTTCTCGCGATACTTCTATGGGAAAACTTCTGAGAACTTTCTTAGTAAATTCTTTAAAATATAATAAAAGTTCTGTGAAAACAATTTCTTCGGAACTTTAATTAGCGAACTTTCGCAAGGTAAATAAAACTTCATATTTGTAATAAATTGTAGATAAAAATTTAAATGATTTACAACTACTTTTATCAACGTATTGAAAAACTTGCTTGTTTGGAAAGGGATGATTAGATTGAAACGAAAGCGAATTTGGTAGATCGTATTCCGTCGGCATGAACGACACGAAACCAGGGCGGGATGTCGGAAGCTATTTGCAAACGAGGAAGACCGATGGCAAAGTTTACGGAACAATGTAAGATTTAGAGCAGCGTTCGGGGACCAAAGGGCTCGTATTTTATTCAATGTATCGCGACCCGGCTGCCTGAAAGTTTGCCATTTTCCCCTTCCCTTAAGTAACAACTCGAAAAATGAACTTTCGATGACAAGGCGATACGAGAACTATTCTTCCTCGTCGATGTTTCGTCCCGCGCCCTTCAACGTCTACCATTTTATAAATTCATCAGGGTTGCCTGGGAAAAGGGTGATCCCAAGATCTTCCCTCGTTATGAATGTCTGATCGTCGCATTGTGTCCGATGCTTATTTAGAAAATTCTTTGTCGCTTTCCTTTTTATTCGATCGTCAAACGAGCTCTATTATAAAATAAGTGTAAAAGCCTCTCGCAACGCTGACTGCAATGTTAAGGAAATTGCAGAGAACTTTTCGAAAATCCTAATTCTACGCAATTAACTGTTGAAAATCGTGGAAAGTTTCCGCCGGAAACCGCGAGGATATCGTCTCTTTAACTGCCACGTGGCGCAAAAGTTGGACCAACGGCGACAATACGACGATGATTGCGCCGCGAACTCCGTCGTTTCGACGACGATGGAACCTCGATAATTGCAGAAAATCGTGGCTGAAAGTTCGCGTAAATACCGAGGTAACCAATCCGATAAGAAATATCCCCGAGACTCTATTGTACGCAAAGCACAATTGCACCCTCGTCTCTTCCAATAAATAATCATACTCTCCTTTATTTATTTTAATACGTTTTATCAGACGATTCGAATGCGGGAGTGAAAACCTGGGTAGGGTCAATCCGTTCCGGGGCTGTTTCGCGAAACTTCGTTCGTTGACTCTCGTGCGCGGCACAATAAACGATAGATTGCGTTGTAACTTCGTTTCGATTCGTGCCGCGGGAGCCCGCTTCCGATCACGTGCCGCATAATAAGCGCGTGCCAGGATAATCATTCCTGAAGACACCTCCTGATGAAGGCTACCGTTCTAGCGCTAACGGGCGCATTGTCATGTCGCGTCAATCCCATGATTAATCCCATTATCATGGCCAGGCGCGGGTTCCCCGGCCGCTCGTGCCACCACCGGAACCCAATAAAGCCCTCGAGGCCGCCGTGGCGCGTCTTTTCGAATCGCGAAACGTGCTTCAAAACGCGAAATCACCAATGCGATTAACCCTTTCTGGTACCAGACCGTTAATCCCGGTGGCCAAAGTGTAAATCAACAAGAAAGGAACTTGTCATCGCTGTGTTACACAACGTAAAATAAATTATCGTGCAAACCATTGCAGCTTAATTTCAGAAATAATAGATTTAATAGCGACGTTTTGCGACGCTCGCTTGGAATCACCCTGTACATTTTCCGATCATCGTATCGATCATGCGTATTATCTTAAGAACAATGCTCCCTGTGGATGAAGCGCGTCGTGACGTGGGTGACAAGCGTCGAGCAAATATTGATGAACCCTCCCGAAACGCTATCAAGAATGTAAAATAATGGAGAGACAGGAGCGTGTAGAAATAATTATTGTCCTTGACACCGAGTTGGCCCGGAACCAGCCAGGTGCGCATGGCTCGCGTTGGTCCATAGATTCCTCCCCCTCGGCGACATCGAATAAGGGAGACGGCACGACACGAGTCCATAAAATCCCATAAACATCCCCAAGAATCTACCCGACGCGGTTGGTAAATCGAGCCACTGAATGGAATAAAATATCGCTTTTTGCGGCAATTTTACGGCAATTTTCCGATCGGATGAAACCGCTCCGGCGCCAGGTGTCGGGAAAATCTCTGTCCTTTGCCTTCCTCCTCCCATTTGTGGAAGACGCCGATATTTTCTGTTTGTCGGTCCGTTCTCCTCGTTCTCCCTCTAACCAACGCCTCTGCTCGATTAACAGTCGACATCGACGGATGAGCAGTCTACGTGGTTTCCACAAAAACAGGTACGAACGACAATGGAGGGAACGCGTGTCTCGATTGTACGGCCAATGGTCCGTAATCGCATTCATCGAAAAAGGCAAGGACATTTTTGATACGTCGGGGTTCATATGAATGTGCATTAAGCAGCTCTGTGAGTCACCATCGAAAAACACTCATAATTCTCGAGACTACATGCGTTCGCAATATTATTATAAACACGATTGCAGCGGCGGACGTAAAAATTTCGCAAGGGGGATGATTATATGTAGCTCTACGGATGTCTCGTGAAAATGTACCACGGAAAAATAAAAAAAAGTACATTTAAAAGGATTAAAAATGTAATTTGGATTAACGAATACGTGGAATGGGAACGTATTGCCAACGACAGACTTGGTGCATCGAGAATAACAACAGAAATACGTGATAGAGGTAAAACACGAATTCTTCTCTAAATCATTTCCCTCGATATTTCACTAATGGACTTTAAATATTGTTCGAGCCTTGAACTATATCCGCGAAACAATTCCCGTCCTACAATGCATGTAATATTTAATAAAACCAAACGTTGCAAAAAATATCGCATGGAAAGCGTTTCATCCGTGAAACGACTGATTTATTTGATTTTTAATTACAGAATCCATCGGCACGATACAATTCGAAGAAGCAACTTGATCTCTCGATAAAGAAGTGTGCTCGTTTTAACGCTCCTGAATCGTTCCGGTGCAATTTTAAACCATAAAGCGTTTTGGACGTCGCTAAACCGTTGCACGATTTATTGGACCAATTTCGCCCCCAACGAAGGAGCACAGACGCTAAGAGGAAGGAGCAAATCGATAACAAAGAGTTGGTAGGATTTTGCCGTTTCTAAAACACGGACGGAGATTTAATTTGGCCCCGTTACCAGACAGCCTGGGGATAGAAGGTTGCAAACAACCGGGCCACGGTTAGCCTAGATGAAATTTGGCGGAGACGTTTGTCGAACCGTACTACGAACTACTGATTTTATGGAAAAATAATTATCGTTCGAATTCATTCGCATTTTGGACAACTACGATATTTTGCAAGATCAATGGTTCTGAAAATTTACCGAGAAGATGGTGTAGTCTATGCTCAGAGAGCTGAAGGCAGCTTTACAGGCAAATGGAGGCCCAATAAAATATTAATATGACACGGTGTAACCTGCAACGTTAAATAATAAAACCGGTACGCTATCTTTTATGACGTGCGACGATCTATCATAGCTCCCACGACTACGGAAATAATTCTTGCGAGCTTTCGTTCGCTGTTATTAAAATTATTATGTCGCTACGTCTCGAAGCTTCTCGAATCGTCGAAATTTTTATGGAACGAGAGACAATAAAGGATCTGTTATAAAATACAGGGTGTTCGGTCACCCCTGGGAAAAATTTTAATGGGAGATTCTAGAAACCAAAATAAGACGAAAATCAATAATACCAATTCGTTGATGGAGGCTTCGTTAAAAAGTTATCAACGTTTAAAGTTCCGCTCGTACTGAATTTTTTTCTCGAAAGTGTGTAGGATTTCGGGGGTATGTCTGTCGACCAAAAATGATTGTAATTGGTCCCTGCAACCGAAAATAATTTTTCCAAAACGATTTGAAATTTTTTAATTTTGTCGAAAAATTTCACAACTTCTCGAATTTTTTTCTCGAAAGTGGGTAAGATTTCGGGGGTATGTCTATTCACCAAAAATGATTGCAATTGACCCCCGTAAGTAAAAATAATGTTTTCAGAATGATTTGAAATTTTTGAATTTAATTTTTTAATAACTTTTTAACGAAGCATCAATCAAGAAATTCTCTAGAATCTCCCATTAAAAATTTTCCCAGGAGTGGCCGAACACCCTGTATAGTAAAACGGGGCTCGTTCGACATTTATTTATTAATTGTCGCTCGTGAACAGGGAACCGCTTGAATGGCGACTTGGAAAGAAAAATAATTCGGTCGACGGTAGAGGGATTTAACGACGCCGGGGGCGAAAATTCGTACAAAGGAACTGAAATTAAATCGCGGTCATCAAGATCTCTCGGATTCGTCGCTAAAAAGGAACGGGGGCGAAAAGTTCGCGCGAGTCCGTTAATTTGCGGAAATCCCTGTCGAAAAGCTTTCCCCCGTCGGACGGTGTTTCCTTTGTAGCGTTTAATTTTCTTTCATTTAGCCGGAGCACTGGTAAAAATAGGAGGCACCCCGAGCAAGCGACTACTTAACGTTTCTCCCCGGTGCCGTTAACGCGGATCGAATCGCTCGTAACATTGACAGCGCTCGAGCCCCTTTTACCAACGTAAACTCGAATGACAGAGAGACACCGTTTCAGCAAAAGCATCTCGATATTGTGCTCGAGTGGCGTCGAGTGCCGGCAGGGCTCGTCTTTAGTTATGGCGTGTTAGTTACGCAATGCTTACTTGGCGATAAATTATGTCCCGCTGCATAGAGACGCGGATGCTCCTCACGCAACGTCGAGGATCGATCGAAATTATTCTCACGATCGCGTGAATTGGCAGACGATGCTAACGATGACATCGGTATTTTAAGCAGAAACTCGATATCGGTGAAAGTTATTCAAAAATAGATATTATATTTCTATAATACTCCTATTCTGGATTGCATTACACGTTTCTTCGAGTATCTATCGTTTTAATTTCTCAATAAAAGATATGAGTTTCTATATTTTAGTTCGCCCCAGTGCGTTAAGGTGAAGTTTGAACATTGACCGGCCTTTCTGCGATTTCGAACGAGAGTTCGAAAAATCGCCATGGGCGGGAATTCGTCAAAGCGAGCCTAAAATAACAGGTTCGTGGAGAAGAGTAACGAAATATTGGGTTTTTTGGTCGAGAAAGTCAGTTTGGGGGAGTGCATTGTATCGAGCGTACTTTTGCGTGAAATATTGGCATCGCGTGGCGTGGCGACTTAGACGTTCTGCGGTAACGAAATCGTCTACCGAAAAGTATGACTGATAATTCGATTTATCGAAACGCTACGATCCCGTCGGCCGGCTGGGGATTTGATTGAACGAAGAGCAATCGCGCAAAAGCGTTAACCATATATCTTTTGGTCCGTGACAGGCGTCGCTGCATTTTCGATATCCTTCCATTTCCTGATAACCGTCGTTATTTATGTTTAAAACTGCGTACACCCGTGACTATCATACGGTAGAGCCTCCATTATCAATCCTAACAGAGAGACAAAACTATCGGGGTGAAAGAATTGTCCGACAATAGCTTCGAATATTCGCTTTTCTAGCGAGACCGAGCGTTCTGTGTTTCGAGCAAATTAGCGTGAATATCGGCAACGAGGATGGAAAAATAATATTTAGGAACGATTTTGCTTTTATGGTAGAATAAAGTAGATTTCAGCCACGAGCTTAAATGCAAAAAAGAATCGGGCAATTTGGAGGAGCGAAAGAGAAAAATGGAAAGAAAGGATTCCGAGAGAGTTGATGGCACCGAAATTCAAAATTCAAATTCTCTGTGTTGCAGAGATAGGGTGGTCTGATAAATAAAGCGAAGAATTTTATGCATGAGGCAATAGAGGTGTAAAGTCCACCTTTGTGTCATGTTGAGCCAACCGGATTCAATGAGAAACGAAGTGATATGGTCGCATGTATAAACGAGAAAAAAAGTAGTATATATTATACTCGAAACCAAAAATTTAAAAGTTTTTGAAGAAAGATATTTGGGATGTAATAATTACGAGAATCGAAGTATCGTATTTTGAAAAATTATTGTGCCGCAATGATGTTTGCTTGAGAAGGCAGGAGACGTATCGCGACATTATAGAGTATCAGGCAAAGAGAAGATTGTAAAGGATTTAGGTGTATAGTCCGTGAGAAACCGACCATTCGTGAATGTTCAAAAGATTCGATTCAACTTTGGATATTGCATAGACGGTACATGCAGTATCAAATACTACAAAGATGCGTATATCATCGATGTACGTATAAGCAGCACAATTTATAGCGACGTGGGATAACTTAGCGATGCATGGATAACTCAGTGTCGTATTTATAGAACGGATAGAATTCATTCACTAACATTAAAGTTTATTCGAATATCACAAGATTGATAATGGAAGATTCGGCCGTGCTTATAGATCGCGATACATCGATCTCTCGCCAACGAAGCCACTTAATTAAAAAAAAATCTTGTTCTCCGGTTACTTTTCGTTCGACCAATAAATCCGTGAGCTTAGCAAATCGACAGCCCTCCAATAATTAATTTCTCCCGGGCGCGTTTACTCTGGGTCTGCTTGCCGGACGACAAAGTCTTCGGATGAAAGATAATACCGGTGAAAATAATCGATACGTATTTCTTTGCGTTATCCCGTCGGAAATCTTAATTATAAGTTCTTAATTAAAGGCTGGATATTAGTTTCCAGTTAATAACGGCGCGTTATCTCGCGTCATTGTTTAACGAATCGAGTATTCGGCGAACTATTTGCTCGAGGAATCGAAAAATCAAAGAAGCATCGAACCTTGTTCTTTACGCGTCGAAAAAGAAGTGAAAAAGTAACGCGTTGAGTTTTGTGACGGGACTCGGCGTAAACGGTGCTCTAAATTTATCCTTTCTGAACCATCCACACGCAATCTAGAATCAGGCTGAATACGTAACGGTGTCTATTACGAGAATGGAAGAGGCGCAATATCGTCTGCCAGTGAGCGAAGCTTTTATGGCACGTTGCCAAACCGATCACGGACCGATCCTTTCGGAAATGACATTCCCGTGAATTATGCGATTGCCTTCTCAGACATATGCCACGGGTTTCCCTGTATTAGCACACGAACCAACCGCGATACGCGGCCTGCCCGTTTAAGTTAATTCTATTGGCAATCTGGCCGCGCCAAGGTACACGTATTACCATTCGCCTTATTTGTTCAGGCCGTACGGTTCTCCTTTCAATTCCGCGTCGTAATCCTCCGATATATGAGTCTCGTTTGTAACTTGTAATCTCGCTCGAAACGTTCGACATAATTCAGAATTAGCCCTGCACCGTTTCGATCTTCAGGTCGTCGTTGCATTCGAACAAAGAATTCAACGAAAATGATCGACCGATTTCAACGAGAAGCTATGCGTAGGATAATACTCGGGAGGATACCATATTTGGAAATTTAAAACAATTATACAGGGTGTTCAGCCACCCTCGGGCAAAATTTTAATGAGAGATCCTAGAGACCAAAATAAGACGAAAATCAAGAATACCAATTTGTTGATGGAAGCTTCGTTAAAAAGTTATTAACGTTTAAAGTTCCGCCCGTACTGAATTTTTTTCTCGAAAATACGCAGGATTTCGGGGGTATGTGTATTCACCAAAAATGATTATCATTGACCCCAGCAACCAAAAATATTTTTTCCAGAATGATTTGAAATTTTTAATTGAATTTTTCAATAACTTTTTAACGAAGCCTCAATCAAGAAATTGATATTCTTAATTTTCGTTTTATTTTGACCTCTGAAATCTCACATTGAAATTTTTCCCAGGGGTGGCCAAACACCCTGTACAGTCTGCGTAAGTTTGCTTAAAAACGAGATCCGACGGATAGCCAAAGCCGCCATGGAGAATAACTAAAAACGTATTTTCTGGGTTAGACGTTTCTCTAGCAGTACGTAAAATACTCGTAATTTATTTCTTTGTCCCCAAATTCCATTCTCGGGTGCCACGAACGGTATTTTAGCCGCAAAAGTAATGAATTCTGGTCCACTCTGCATCGTTCCCCAAATGTAGAATACACACCGCCAACGCTAGTTCCTAGGTTACGAATGGTGCAATAATTATTCGCGTTAGAACTTTAAGCAACCGCGAAACGCGCGTCTCTGATGTTTCGTCGAGGAACCGGTGTATTTTCAGTTAATCGCGACTGCCGTCGGTGATCGCAACAATGCAAGCGCCATACTGCAGCTCATTGTTTGCCTGGCTTTTCACGATAGGCAAATTAGGATACACAAAAGTGAACTACAGCGTGATGCAACGAAGTCTGTTGTTGGACGAAACCGCGGAATTTCTTGCATTTAATGCATGACCCGTCGCTTTCGTTGCAAAAGTTTACTTTTTACGTTCCAGGTACTATTGCTCTCGCGACTGCTCAATTTCCGCATGCAAATATATGTGTGCAAACGACGTACCCCGAAGGCTTTTTGTTCGCCCCTCGACCCCTCCACCCGAATCAATTATCGTTTCATTCCGTCGAAATTACCGATAATTCCAACGCCTGTCGGATTAAGGATCGATATTTCCAAAAAAGCGCAAAAATTTTGGTGAGTTGACATAAGCGGCTTAGCGACGTGTGTCTATGGGGCAGCTGTACCGTCGATCTATCGAAAACCCATCTCTTTATATATATTGTTCATAGCACGAGCATTAATCCCGTAAATACCGAAATTATCCGGGAAGGGCTCTTTCCGAAAGGCAGAAAAGGGCGCAAAATCACGGTAACGTGTAATCATTCGTCCAGGTAGAGATCGTGCACGAATACAAGGGCCATTTTGCAAATTCGAAAAGTATGCGAAGCATCGTTGAACCCGTTCGCGATTTCATAGATAATTTCACGCGTACTACCGTAACAATTTTCTATTAAACTCCTCGTTTTGTTGTGATAAACAAATTTGTTAACGTTCGATCGATTTTCTTCGTCGCGCTAGGATAGTTGATGGTGCCGTTTCAATAACGTTGAATAATTAAAATGACGCGCGAAAGTTTCCTTTCCGGAAAATAAAACCTAAAGGAGCTATTTGATTTCAATGGGATGTATTCGGGATTAGAAATGTTTCCGAATCTAACCACAGAATCGGAATCCTAAGTGGGATCAGCCCAATCAAAATCTGATCGGCAAACTGTTGCACTTCTAAATGAGATCAGACTAAATTGCACGATCAAATCCTAATCAGAGCATGAGAATCGAAACCGATCTCGATTAGAACCCAAAGACTTTACCACGCTATATGCTATCGTATCGTCTATTGAAAAATTTAGAGTAAACGATATAATTAAAGCGTTTACGGTTCTTTTTTGTTTCCAGAATATACTTGTTCCAGTATCTGTCTGTGGAGTTGTTCAAAATGAGAATGACATTCAGTACGTTTCAACAAATAATAAATCACTTTTCAGAAAAACCCTAAATCATTTAAATCAAAAGAAATTTGCAAAAAACATGGGCAATGAAATGGTATAGCCATCTAGCGGAAAACATATTTCTGTATATCGACACCGTAGATATCTGCTGATGATACATAAAATAGATTTTGCAAACAAAGTTTTCTCATGTTGGAAAATCTAGGGTATGGACAAGGTATAGAATAAACGTTGCAACAAATTATTTATCGTATCACATAGATTGGAGACCCCTTATAATTTCTGTGTCAATTGCAACGTTATCGGTGCACACTGGAATTTGAACTTAGCACTCATGGTGTTTAGAATTAAGACTAAATATTGGGAGAATTTAATTATTTTGGAAGCAATCAAAGTTAGGTCACAGACAAAGTATACGAGTAGACCTTTCACCCAATGTAAAACAGCTAAAATCCGATTTGTGTCAACCTGCATACGATTTTCAGTCTCAACTGCCCAGGCAGTTTTATTTTCCGATCTATGTATACCTATTACACATAAACGATGTAAAGAATAGACCTATCGTTAGTGGGATGAACGCTGTCGCTGTACCACGAGTGTCTTATAACATGAGATACATTCTTCCAAAGTGGAACGAAATGTTAAAAAGATCATACATCAAATTGTAAGAGGATCCTCGTAAGAAGGCTTTAATCTTCGTAATAGTTTTAATGGGTCGATGATCAACAATGACTAGCTTATGGTCACTGGTGGTCAACAGTGAGGTGGACATCAAGATCAGCGGTCCAGTTAAGATCCAGAAATGGTCAAGAGATGGGACCAATCGAAATAGTATTGTTCTCTAGACCAAGCGGTTCTTAACTCTTCACGTTGACATTGTCTCCCCACTCTTCGACTTCCCCACTCGAAGACTACCGCTGGACAAATTCTTCAGTACCCCTGGAGCATCCAGGGGGATCGGGTCTCGCGGGCCTAACTCAGGCCATTCGTGGAGTGCTGACCACTGGAGGGACCAGGAGTGACCAGGAGTGACCAGGACTGACCAGGACTGACCAGAACTGACCACTACTGACCAGTGCAGATCCGACTACTGACCACTACTGACCACTACTGACCAGTGCCGGACCGTGATGACCACTGGTAAGAACTATTTAAAATTGCTCTCCCCACTTCTATTTTGTCGTTTGATACCAATTCAACGTTATGGAACTGTCTAACGCTTTTGCTAAATTACGAATCGTTTCTTATGTTACAGCTGGACCTCTGGTGCTGCTTCCTCGGTAATGGTAACTAATGCTCAACAAGTAGTAAGTTCACTTTACTTGTTTATATTATTATCACAAAATTGACCGGTTTATTTTATTTGTTTGGTCATAATTCGGTGTTGTATTACTGTCCGGTTTTATCTGGTTATTATGTTTTCCTTCTCTATTTCTACTTCTGACTTATTTTTTGAATTGATATAATTGTGTTGGATCATGTACCATTTTTGTTTCCATATTATTTGATGTATTTTGTTTGTATATTATTTCATGAATTTCGATGTCACTAATTAGAATAAGATTTTTATTCTTATTCTATTTCGCTAAGATATTTTGTTTGATTCTTGGGTATTTTTATTCTTTGATTTCATCGTTGGATTTTCAATACTGCGTTGGATTTTCAATCTTTGTTTCTGTTCGTCTTTGAAGTTTGTATGGTTCTTCGGACAATTTTTGTAATCATTCGCAATTTTACTTTGACTTTATACTCTCGTTACGCAAGTATAGGTAGAATACTTTGTTCGTAACATGTGTAAATTTTGTACATTTCCTTAGGTAGGTCTAGCATCGAGAATCTTATAGATTCTCACTTTTAGGTACATCAGCACAACAAATTATTCCATCGCTACGTCTAGTTTGCATGGTGGTTATTAAATTTCCTTTCGTATGTCACTAATATACGTATCAATTTTAGTTTCAGATTATTTGTAGGGGCATCGAGGGAGTACGCCACATCCGCCGAGGGACATTTAATTCTAAGTCGGTTAGATTTAAGCTTCGTCGCGAATCTTAAAATTAACGTCGAAGATTTCTTTATTGTACATATTTTCGCGTCTGTACCAAGCAATTATTCAATAAGTAGCTTCTCGTTTTCTCGTTCCCTCGTTCCTAGCTTCGGTCACCGCTGTTTCATCGATTGAAACACGTGATCGGCCGTGTATCTGGTCCGAAAGATCTAATCGCCTTCCCTTGGTAAGCTTGATTGAGGGAAAACGGCACTTCGCTGGAAGGTGTGGAGTTTCCGTATTCTGCGGAAACGCATACCTTCCAGCGGAAGTCGACACCGTCTCAGGTACTCTCTCTTTGTCAGACAGCCTAAGTCGGGTCCTTCGGGCTCCCGGCGGGTTGCGTTGGAGAAATGGAGACCTCGATTCGGAGTTGCAGTTCTCTGTTTTCTTGTTGAGATCGAGTTAGCAAGGGCAGTAGGTTCGATCCTCGGATCCGCTGCACGGTACAGCATCGCGTCGCGTCGCGTCGCGTATCCCACGATTTAGCTTCATCCCTCTTTTTAACCACATAATTGCTTGGTACAAGGAACTTTGTTTCCTTCTATCGTCCGAATTTTAGCTTCAACTTGACTAGACTTGAGCTTCGACGTTAATTTTAAGTCCCTATTGTATGCGTCTCCCAATATTGCCAAGTAATTATTTAACAAGTAGCTTCTCTCGACTCGTTCTCTCGTTTCTTGCTTCGGTCACCACTGTTTCGTCGAACGAAACATGTGATCGGCCGTCTAGTTTGTCCGAAAGATCTAGTCGCCTGCCAATGATAGATCGATTTCTAGAAATAGAAATCAATCTACCAAGGGTAGTGTCGATCGATCCGAAGATCTGCTGCACGGTTCAGCATCGCGTCGCGTCGCGTCTCCCATAATTTAACTTCATCCCTTTTTAAACGAAATAATTACTTGGCACAACTAAACTAGAAGATCGAAGGAACATTGCTTCCTCCTATCTCTCTAGTTTAGTAATCTAGCTTGTAAGAATGTAAAAGGGAGATCGATGGAACTTTGATTCCATCTATCTCCCTTCGGGTCTCCACTCGCAGCAACCTCCTCGTGGTGAGACCTGGGTAATATTATTTACCGTTTAATTAATAATCGTATCGTTCTTAGCTGAGTAATGCAATTATTAATTAAAAACTAAATAATATTAGCAAATTGGCTGCGATCCGCCTTGCATAGGTCATCGTAAATATAGACCTTCTTCACTAGGTTAGTTTCGATTCTCATTGATTCATCAAAGATACTAGAGTATTGTCTCAGACGAGGTATACGAGTAAATCTTTCACCCAGTGTATTTTTCCGACCCATTTTTATGGGGTCTCGAAACCCCATTACCATTTTCGCGTCATTCGCAACGTTACCAACAGATTTAGAAATGAATTTTAATCCCTTACATAGTCAACTAACATGTATTTATGCAAACACTACAGCTGTTTGCCTATCAATACTAATTCAGTGAATAGTTTCTCAACTGACCGTCATCCATGAGAAGAGGACGCTAAAATCACCACCGAATTTTCAGGTCGGTATGGCAGTCAGATTAGGCCACGAAAGTCCACAAGGTGCAAGGTCTACTCGTATACCTGGTCTGTGCTAGAACCCCATTATCATTTCCGTGTCACTCGCAATGTTACCAACAGATTTAGAAATAAACACAAGAGGAAGTGAGACAGTAAATTTTAATATTTTTTAACGGAATGGAAGCACTACGATCCAGAATTGGGCATCAACGCGATAACATATATATTTCTAATACAATTACTAATGCAATCCGAAATTAGTTTGTAAACGCAACACTACCCTGAAAAAAAACGCGAAAATATTCATCGTCCGCAACGCTAAAAGTAATCACGATAAATCCAAATTATGCGCAACGCTATTTTCAAAACAAACGCGATCATTTGAGTTCCGCAACACTAAAGCAAACCACGATTTGCCCCAAAATACTGGCTGTTGATCTGAAAAACTACAAGTACTACAACTACAGGCGACAATAGTGACATAATAGGAACATGGAATGACTCTCCATCCTCATCCGAAGATGAAGATGAAGAACCATTTGTTGCAGCCCACTCTTGCGACAGTTTGTCAGGGCCTCTTCGACTCCCGAGAGTCTCTTCTTTCTTCGGCGGTCCTGCCAGAGCCTGAAACTTAAACCTACGCTCGAGATTCCGTGTAACACACAGTCCTCCAACGATTCTACGAATCGTTATCGGACCAGGTGTCGAGAAACTCGAGCGGGACGAGCGTTTCGGGGATCCTACCGCGAACGAACGCGACCGCGAAGAGCGACTGTAAAGTCGCGCGATTCCAAGAACCGAAAGTGCAAGCAACACAAACGGTACAATCCGTTTGGATCGGCTAACATTTCGATTCTCCAAATCGATCTACAGGTACAGAACCTGTGGCAGTCCTGCCCCGACCCTACCTACTTATATCTAACACACATACCAGAAAGTAAGTTACCTACCTACCTAACCCTATATTTAAAAAATTGCAAAACTCATTCTCGCAAATATACGCTCCACGGTTCTCACACATAATGTCCGGGCGCAAAGACCTACACTAGAGAGGACACCCCGGGGGTCCTCCGACACCCGAACTTTTCACACAACATTCACACTCTAATGTTTACGTACCAATGCCTGAAATCAACTGACAAAGACTAATGATCATTGCGTATTTCAAGTAACTTTCAAATAATAGAAGCTTTGGTAAAATGATTTTCTACATTCTGCTATTTAAAATCAAGAAATTAATTGTATCTACGTTTCGTTATTGTCTTTGAACATGCAAAAAGTATGAGCCAGATGAAATAGAATTTTATTTGCGAATTATATTAAAGTTTTAAAACGACGCAATTCCACAGCCTAACCACACACACACACACACACATGTGAAATTACGTCGCGCACGATACACTAACTCAATGTCAGTCGCAAATAAATATTATTAGGAATTCTTAGAAACTAAGTCATCGTGCTCGTTGCCTTCGCTCACGCAAATAGCACCTGGGCACTTGGGTGAGTTTCGGCAATAAACACGGAATGGTATCCTGAAAATCCTGAACTAGAAAAAATGGTTACTGTAAATGCTAGCGAAATAGTATTTATATATTCTTTCTTATTTTATTTCTTTTACGGGACTTTATATTTCTGATAAATAAAGAGAAAAATTTTAATATACAATAATTATAGGAAATTATTCTGAATAAAATTGAATTTTCTGAGACAAAAGGCTTTACAATAAAATAATTTACTTTGAAAATGTAAGGAAAAATTATTGAAGCAAACTGATGAAAATTTTTAACCCTTGAGCAATTCTGTTGTCAAAGCGTATTTTTTAAAGATGAAAGTAGTAGTACATAATGCATGTTACTTTGACTCAAGAATTTACCCATCGCGAAACGTCTTTTTGTGCATGAATTGTAACATCTAATTTTTGAGTAAGAAAAGACTTTAATGCCTTCGATAGTAAATCATCAAATTATATTTTCATATGAAGCACGTGCAATATAAAAAACAATCAATACTACAAGTCAAAGAATTTATTTTCATGTTCCAATAAATTTCACGTTATATAAAAAATCGCGGAGCACAAAAAGACCCTAGCCTGATCTATAAAATAAAGCAATATATATATGTTCCTATTCATGAGTATAAAAAATACCCATGGTCACTACTCGCCAAGAATGCTACGTATACAACCGGGCACCCGTGTTGCTTCGGACCTTTCGCCCTACAACATGATTGGGGACCGGAGGGACAAAATCACATGCGACTCACCAATGCGACGATGCTGACCAATGGAATACATCAGACCAAGGTATCTGCATGGACCTGCTGCTGGTCTCCAGGATGTAAGGATGAAATCCATAGTCTGTAAAGCACAAGAAAACAATCATAATCTACAGTACAAATTATATATGTACATTTAATAAATTAATATAAAAAGTACTACGTTCAAAACTAGTTACAGGTTTTTGATCATTTAAAAAATTTTAAATCGATAGCAAAATTTGAAAATATTATTTTTTTCTAAAGGCGCGTAGAATAAAATAGAATGATACTTACGTTTTTTATTCGTAGACTTTCGCTCGATATACATATATTTCTCTTTGGTGATGCACTGATTCTAACACCGGCGTTGTGTAATTTTAATTTTTAAAGGAAAAGTGAAAAGAAAATATTAAAAAAATGATAAAGTAACGCGACCGAAAATCAACGTCGGCGAACAAGAGGCTCCTACTGTCGCGATTTAGAAAGCAAAGAGCCACGACGCTCTGGAAAAAGTATAAAAATGCGTAATATACACTGACTCGACCCTCGCTTGTGCCTAAAGTATAAACGAAACTCTACTCGAAGCAACTGTGCTTCGAAAAACAATCAACTAATCTGCGCAACAAACACTGCTTCTACCGACCGCATTGCGCGCGGTCACTAAAATTTCTGAAAAAAATGCTGAAATAAAAAATAAGAAATAATTAAGTAATCACTCAGACATGTCTATTTATAGATTTAGTATTAAATTTGACCGATAAAAACACAAAAATATGTGAACATATATAGGTACAAACTCACTTGTTGTAACGAAGTTGATTCCCCCAATATTCAATTTCGCATTCCTTCCATTATCGGTTTCCACGTTTAATGGCGTCGATTGCATGTCCTAGCGTCCCTTCCAGTCGAACTCGACAATCAAAATCTGTAACTGCAATAAAACACATATTTCGATTCAATCCGTTAAAATAAATGTACCTATAACTTAATTAAACATCGACTGAACCCGAAATATGGTTCATAAATTGTTAATTATGTTTACAGACTTCATAATTGACGACGATTATGTATAGGAAGAGCACGTACGAAACACATCAAACAATTTTCGCGATTCCGATTGACTTGAATGTCAGAAACGTGTTAATATTAAATGAAAGCACTAACAGACAGTAAAGGAAAGTACTACGAGCGATTTTGAACATTAAGATGACAATAATTAAAAATTACGTACCTCATTAGACGCAAAGCCTGTCACTGTACCCGTCTCCCGCGGGGGGTAAGGGGTGGGGAGCAGGGTGAGATGGTCACGTAGTTCAACATCTCGACTCTTAATACGTATTTCGAAAGAAGAGGTTAAACCTTATATCTAGAATAACTGAAAATAAATGACGTAAATGAATGAAATAAATACAAACAGATATCAGATTAACAATTAATTAATGATTTATTGTCTTTATATCCTAGTGACGTCACAATGAGTAACAACCAATCACAGGCGCTGCTTGAACATCGTATATCGATCTGTTAATCGACACACAAGTAACTAGATCGATTGAAATACATTCATTATCACTATTTTAATTAATGCTTTTTATACAAATTTTGTAAATGCAACAACAATAGGCAAGTAATATATGTAGAATATGGAAAGACATTTTCACGATGTTTATCCTTTGCGTCATAGGACTCTGTCTCCCACTAAATACTGTCCTAGTCTATTACTTATCTGTATCAATTTCTTTTGTATTCTACAGTATTTTGTAAAAGTAATTTTATTCCTACCGTTGCTAGCATTCATAAGCCAAGGATAGTAATCCGATACACTCACACTCTTTTAACTTGGTTAGGTTCTGTTTATATTCGCGACCGCGGCTTCTCGACTTCACCTTACAGCTGGACTAACGAATTCCTTGTCCGTGCGACACGAAGAAAAAGTTGCTTTACACATCTTCACTATGCATTGCCTGTCCCTTAATCCGTGTGTTACGAAAAAATGTTCGTCTGCGACATCTATTTCGCACTTCGCTTATGTCTGTACTACCAACTTCTTACCATAAAACAAGCCCAATGTTATCGACCCAGAATCAAGATAGATTTTTATGTGAATCTAGTGAAAACTGAAATAAATAATTTTCGGAAATATACTATACACAAAAGGAATATTTATATGAAAATCCGATTGCAATTTCGATTAGAAGTTAATATTTACACGTTACATGTTTCTATAGTTATAATTAATATATTTGAATCGATCTAGTTACCTACGAGTCACTTAACAGATCGATATTACATTTTGAAACAGCGTCTGTGATTGGCTGCTACTCATTCTGACGTCACAAGGATATAAAGACAATAAATCATTAATTAATTGTTAATC
The DNA here is from genome assembly GCF_051014445.1 of Colletes latitarsis. Taxonomy (NCBI): domain Eukaryota; kingdom Metazoa; phylum Arthropoda; class Insecta; order Hymenoptera; family Colletidae; genus Colletes; species Colletes latitarsis. The sequence continues at coordinate 38,337,514 of NC_135137.1, read as the reverse complement.
TGATATCTGTTTGTATTTATTTCATTCATTTACATCATTTATTTTCAGTTATTCTAGATATAAGGTTTAACCTTTTCTTCCGAAATACGGATTAAAAGTCGAGACGTTGGACTACGTGACCATCTCACCCTGCTCCCCACCCCTTGCCCCCTGTGGGAGACGCGACCGTTACTGTCGGTCTTTCGTCCTCTGGACACTCGTGTGATGAGATGCTGTGACAGGCTTTGCGTCTAATGAGGTACGTAATTTTTAATTATTAACATCTTAATGTTTCAAATCACTTCTAGTACTTTCCTTTACTGTCTGTTAGTGCTTTCATTTAATATTAACACGTCTCTGACGTTCAAATCAATCGGAATCGCGAAAAATGTTTGATCTATTGCGTGCGTGCTCTTCTCATACATAATCGTCGTCAATTATGAAGTCTGTAAACATAATTAACAATTCAGGGCCCATATTTCAGGTTCAGTAGATGTTTAATTAAGTTATAGGTACATTTATTTTAACGCATTGAATCGAAATATGTGTTTTATTGCTGTTACAGATTTTGATTGTCGAGTTCGACTGGAAGGGACGCTAGCGACATGCAATCGACGCCATTAAGCGTGGAAACCGTTAATGGAAGGAATGCGAAATTGAATATTGGGGGAATCAACTTCGTTACAACAAGTGAGTTTGTACCTATATATGTTCACATATTTTTGTGTTTTTATCGGTCAAATTTAATACTAAATCTATAAATAGACATGTTTGAGTGATTACTTAATTATTTTTTATTTTTTATTTCAGCATTTTTTTCAGAAATTTTAGTGACCGCGCGCAATGCGGTCGGTAGAATCAGTGTTTGTTGCGTAGATTAGTTGATTGTTTTTCGAAGCACAGTTGCTTCGAGTAGAGTTTCGTTTATACTTTAGGCACACGCGACGGTCGAGTCAGTGTATATTGCGCATTTTTATATTTTTCCAGAGCGTCGTGGCTTTGGAAAAAATATGGCTCGGTGTTAGAATCAGTGCATCACTAAAGAGAAATATACAGGGTGTTCGGCCACCCCTGGGAAAAATTTTAATAGGGGATTCTAGCGGCCAAAATAAGACGAAAATCAAATATACCAATTTGTTGATGGAGACTTTGTTAAAAAATTATTAACGATTAAAATTGCGCCCCTACTGAATTTTTTTCTCGAAAATTCAGAGGCCGAAAATAATTTTTCCAAAATGATTTGAAATTTTTTTTTCCGTCAAAAAATTTCATACCTTCTCGATTTTTTTTCTAGAAAGTGGGTAGGATTTCGGGGATATGTCTAATCACCAAAAATAATTGTAATTGACCATCGCAACCGAAAATAATTTTTCCAGAACGATATGAAAAATTTTTGTTCCGTCGAAGAATTTTATACCTTCTCGATTGTTTTTCTAGAAAGTGGGTAGGATTTCGGGGTTATGTCTATTCACCAAAAATGATTGTAATTGGCCCCCGCAGCCGAAAATAATTTTTCCAGAATAATTTGAAATTTTTTAATTTAATTATTAATAACTTTTTAACGAAGCCTCCATCAACAAATTGGTATTCTTCATTTTCGTCTTATTTTGGTCTCTAGAATCTCCCATTAAAATTTTTTTAATGGTCTACAAATAAAAAACGTAAGTATCATTTTATTTTATTCTATTGACCTTTAAAAAAAAATAATATTTAAAAATTTTGCTATCGATTTAAAATTTTTTAAATGATCAAAAACCTGTAACTAGTTTTGAACGTAGTATCTTTTATATTAATTTATTAAATGTACATATATAATTTGTACTGTAGATTATGATTGATTTCTTGTGCTTTACAGACTATGGATTTCATCCTTACATCCTGGAGACCAGCAGCAGGTCCATGCAGATACCTTGGGCTGATGTATTCCATTGGTCAGCATCGTCGCATTGGTGAGTCGCATGTGATTTTGTCCCTCCGGTCCCTAATCATGTTGTAGGGCGAAAGGTCCAAAGCAACACGGGTGCCCGGTTGTATACGTAGCTTTCTTGGCGAGTAGTGACCATGGGTATTTTTTATACCCATGAATAGGAACATATGTATATTGTTTTATTTTATAGATCAGGTTAGGGTCTTTTTGTGCTCCGCGATTTTTTATATAACGTGAAATTTATTGGAACATGAAAATAAATTCTTTAACTTGTAGTATTGATTGTTTTTTATATTGCTCGTGACTTTTAAGTCTTTTCTTATTAAAAAATTAGATGTTACAATTCATGCACAAAAAGACGTTTCGCGATGGGTAAATTCTTGAGTCAAAGTAACATGCATTATGTACTACTACTTTCATCTTTAAAAAATACGCTTTGACAACAGAAATGCTCAAGGGTTAAAAATTTTCATTAGTTTGCTTCAATAATTTTTCCTTACATTTTCAAAGTAAATTATTTTATTGTAAAGCCTTTTGTCTTAGAAAATTCAATTTTATTCAGAATAATTACCTATAATTATTGTATATTAACATTTTTCTCTTTATTTATCAGAAATATAAAGTCCCGTAAAAGAAATAAAATAAGAAAGAATATATAAATACTTTTTCGCTAGCATTTACAGTAACCATTTTTTCTAGTTCAGGATTTTCAGGGTACCATTCCGTGTTTATTGCCTAAACTCACCCAAGTGCCCAGGTGCTATTTGCGTGAGCGAAGGCAACGAGCACGATGACTTAGTTTCTAAGAATTCCTAATAATATTTATTTGCGACTGACATTGAGTTAGTGTATCGTGCGCGACGTAATTTCACATGTGTGTGTGCGTGTGTGGTTAGGCTGTGGAATTGCGTCGTTTTAAAACTTTAATATAATTCGCAAATAAAATTCTATTTCATCTGGTTCATACTTTTTGCATGTTCAAAGACAATAACGAAACGTAGATACAATTAATTTCTTAATTTTAAACAACAGAATGTAGAAAATCATTTTACCAAAGCTTCTATTATTTGAAAGTTACTTGAAATACGCAATGATCATTAGTCTTTGTCAGTTGATTTCAGGCATTGGTACGTAAACATTAGAGTGTGAATGTTGTGTGGAAAGTTCGAGTGTCGGAGGACCCCCGGGGTGTCCTCTCTAGTGTAGGCCTTTGCGCCCGGACATTATGTGTGAGAACCGTGGAGCGTATGTTTGCGAGAATGAGTTTTGCAATTTTTTAAATATAGGGTTAGGTAGGTAGGTAACTTACTTTCTGGTATGTGTGTTAGATATAAGTAGGTAGGGTCGGGGCAGGACTGCCACAGGTCCTGTACCTGTAGTTCGATTTGGAGAATCGAAATGTTAGCCGATCCAAACGGATTGTACCGTTTGTGTTGCTTGCACTTTCGGTTCTTGGAATCGCGCGACTTTACAGTCGCTCTTCGCGGTCGCGTTCGTTCGCGGTAGGATCCCCGAAACGCTCGTCCCGCTCGAGTTTCTCGACACCTGGTCCGATAACGATTCGTAGAATCGTTGGAGGACTGTGTGTTACACGGAATCTCGAGCGTAGGTTTAAGTTTCAGGCTCTGGCAGGACCGCCGAAGAAAGAAGAGACTCTCGGGAGTCGAAGAGGCCCTGACAAACTGTCGCAAGAGTGGGCTGCAACAAATGGTTCTTCATCTTCATCTTCGGATGAGGATGGAGAGTCATTCCATGTTCCTATTATGTCACTGTTGTCGCTTGTAGTTGTAGTACTTGTAGTTTTTCAGATCAACTGCCAGTATTTTGGGGCAAATCGTGGTTTGCTTTAGTGTTGCGGAACTCAAATGATCGCGTTTGTTTTGAAAATAGCGTTGCGCATAATTTGGATTTATCGTGATTACTTTTAGCGTTGCGGACGATGAATATTTTCGCGTTTTTTTTCAGGGTAGTGTTGCGTTTACAAACTAATTTCGGATTGCATTAGTAATTGCATTAGAAATATAGATGTTATCGCGTTGATGCTCAATTCTGGATCGTAGAGCTTCCATTCCGTTAAAAAATACTAAAATTTTCTGTCTCACTTCCTCTTGTGTTTATTTCTAAATCTGTTGGTAACATTGCCAGTGACACGGAAATGGTAATGGGGCTCTAGAGCCCCAGAAAAACAGACCGAAAAAATACATTAGGTGAAAGGTCTACTCATATACTTCGTCTGTGATAGTAGGATTCCTCGCCAAAGAAGGGTGGTTGGGGCGATAATGGGGCGGGTCTCCATTCGCAGCAACCTCCGCGCTAAGACCTGGGTCATTATTATTTAGAATGTAATTAATTTTATCGCTTGTTATTGGTATAATATAATTATTAATTACATAGCAAATAATATGAACTAATGGTTGCGTTCTTCTTATAGTTTCACATACGTTCTTCAGAAACTATTCCATTTGTCGTAACAATTGCAAAAGTATTTCATTGTGTGCTAAATTCCCACAAAAATTCACATACATTCGTCGAATACAAATCGATTCATGTTTAGATCACTTTCAACTCTCGGCATACTTAGTTTTATTTCTCACCGTGAACGGCGTTGAATTCTTATTCCATATTGAATCAATAACGTTGAAATGGCAAAGGAGTTTTCTACAGTTCCTAGAGTCTTTGAATAGGTTTCATCGAACATATCCTGTTTACCCTATGCTTCGTTCGTAATTTTATTACTATTAGTAATATTAATTCTTGCACAGAAGTTTCTATGGAAGATCTATGGATCATTTTGCGGTCGGTAACATGGATCCGTCGCTTTGGTCAAAAATTAGATGTTCTTGTCTAAATTATATTTATCTGTTTCTGTAGATTCATTGGAAATCATTAATTTGTTAAATTTACACATCGAACGTGTCAGGAATCATAGTGCAATCGATATTCATAAATAGGTCGTATGTTGTCAGGTTTGCTGAAACAAATTTTAATGGGAAAATTTGTCACGTTTTGCACATTTGTATGATTAAAAGTATAGACAAGTGAGGTAATCGACCATTTCACCAACAGCTCTATAATCGACGTGTGTGCCAAGTGGGTGATGTCTTCCCCTCATAATATACTCTTCAAACAAAACGATTCAATCGAGCAGTCTATACTCTGTGAATACGAGAGGAAAGATTTTAGGCGTAAATGATTTCTTAAAATAAATCTGTAATTCGCGAAACCTTCGAGAAATGTTTTTCAAACGCCGAGGAAAAGTTTGTTATTTCAGTTACATTCGTGCACGAGAATATATTCAATTCTTGTGAATAAAACACTTTCAATCCCGCCTGTTATGCAACCGCGTTAACCAATGGAAACACAGCATTGCCAACAACCGTAAACTACGCGAAGAGACCTCGAGCTCATTGTAACCATTTCAAAATCATATTTAAAGTAGGATCATCCTTCAAAAATACTTTTAAATGCTTGAGTCAGATACTAACATAAGTGCAATAAATTTCCATGTGTGGGTCGATTGTTGGAAATAAAAGTTGGTGGGGATTTGAAGAAACAGACTAAACGGAGCGACGATGACCGAACGTTGCCGATTCAACGTTCGAGTGTATTCGGCTTGCAACACGAAGTTCAGGTCTGAATCGGGATTTCCGAACTACATTCGTCGTTCGTCTCGAGAAGTGTTAAGATCGTGTCCGTTCTATGGTGCTATTCTATTTTTCTTTACATCGCGTGATCAAACTGCACATATTTTTATACACTCCCCAATTTAGTATAAAAAATCGGCTCTAAGAAAGATTAAGTATGGCGTTAACAAGTGGTGCTATGTATAACGCGCGAACCGTCGTTCCATCGTTCATGTCGTCAAATACATATTACGGTTACGTGCCGCCTTATAGAAAAGAAAATCAACCTAACGCTGTGCTCGAGCATGCGGAAGTTACTGAATCGTCGGTATTTGATCGCTGTTCTTACGATACAGCTATGGAAACTGACGATGACGGATGTGATTATTCTATGGCATCTCGCTATATGAATAACGCTTCCGTGATTCTAGCTGCGTCGGCACAGAGTCGGTTGAAAACTAACGATCAGCAACAACACCGTCAACAACAGGCGGCCCACGGCGACGCGGATACGCTTCGACGCCGGAACCGGAAGCGGTGCAACGATGATCTCAGTCCTACCACCGAGCTGAAAAAGTTTCGTGAAGGTAGGAGAGAATTCATAATTTCATTCTTTCGAATATTTTTACACGAAGGATGAAGAGAGACGTCTGAAATTTCCATTTACGTGGACGTTACACAAAACTGCGACCTCATCAAATTCATATTCGTACGTGATTCAAATAATCTTGTTAGAGGTCGTTGTTTCCTTCCCCTCTCTACATTTAAGCGGGAAAATTTTTGAGCGCGGGAAAACATTTATTATAATAAAAATATATAAACCGCTACCAATGAAAATGAATAAATGATGCTATCATTTAATGTCACTTTGATATTATGTTTGCATAATTAAGATATTAAAATGTATGAATATCCGATTTTCCCTCCTGAGGGGACAAGGATTGTATATTTACATGTGACCACAGAGATTTTCATCCGATCCTGGCATTAAATTTATTTTGAAGCTTAATGCATCCTGTCATCTTCTGTACCATGGATAATGGTATGCAATGGAAAGCACAGGTGCTAATATTTTTTCATAAACTAATGACACTTAGTAAGTTTGGTCTTTTTTTGATGGTAAGGACATAATTTGCTGACAAAATGGAAGACATATAGGATGTATCCAACTAAATTAGTTTTGTTAACTCATCTGGTTTTCTTTCAGAGGCGGTGGTAACCACCACACACACTATGGTACAGGGAATACAAAAAACAATGGATTGGCCAAGGTGTCATATGAGTCTGAACTACTGCATCTAAATACAAATGGTGATGAGAGCTGGGAGCAATCCACTATCATAAACAAGGGCTGCTGTTGGGCAGCAGGTAATGATAATCTATTAAATAATTCAGATTGTAAACATTTATTGTCAAGCAATGAATTTAAATCGATTGAAAATAATGTTGAATATGAGAAAATTTTATTTGAAACTCATGGGTGCTCTATATATCACCTTCATCGGTTACAACTGCTTGATAATGACTGCACAGAGACAGAATTTTAAATAGAATATTTGACAATCAATTTTTAATGTTTATATTTTTTGTATTTGTAATGCAAAGTGTATATTCATTATGCATACGTATGTCATTGCACTGTATTGTATGATTAAAAATAAATATTTACTTTTCTAAATTACATTCTTTTTATTATGATCTAAATAATACATGTTACGAGTAAAAAAGTTTTTTGTCACAACTTTTAGTTATAATTAAATTATTAACGCTTTAAAAATTACTTGAAACAATAGAAGTACAATACTTAACACGTTCGTCGCCGCGTCACCCATATCTGGGTGACAAGTATACTTCCGTGGAGCGGTAGCCCAAATACGGGCAACGAACGTGTTAAGGGAATAAAGGTTGGATTCCGACCAATGTAAATACGAATGTGAAGCTTTGAAATTCACAAAAAAAGTATGAAAACCTGTATGATACATTGGCTCATTGAGTTTCCCTTAAGCACTAAATTGAAATATTTTATCAAACAATCCATCAGAATATCATTGCACTGATTTTCGTTCCTCTTTCTTCCGCTTTTGCAGTCAGACTTTGAAATTCTTTCTTCAAACAATGCAGCAGTATTTAATATGCATTAAACTAATCTACATCTATTTCACCAAATGCTACTTGAGTAGGTACTACTGGTCCAGCAGCCTCCTCTTGACCTTGGTCATTTTCTTCTTCATTATTAGAAGGCTATGAAAATACAATTCAATTGTATTTTCTACTAGTCACTTTAATTCTCATTTAATTGTATTAACTTTGAAATACCTGTTGATTACCAGATGATTCAGGTCTTGATTGATCAGCTTCTGCCAAATCTTCATTGCAGCCTGGTTTAATAGCAGGTCTCAATCCCTGTACGAAAAATATTAAATATTAAATAAGATTGTTTCTACTATACTAAATAATATTTTGTTATTAAAACAACTTACTGGTATATCCCAATGATCTATCCACGGTAGATGTATAGTAGGAGATGATGAACTTCCTGCTTGAGATGAAACAATTAATTCTGCTACAGATGACTGATTTTCTGTACTCGCACCTAATACTGCGTCTATTTCAGAATCTTCATCGCTAGATTGACAACTTTCACTTGCTGTTTGATCGATCGTTTCATTCTATAAAAAGTTTAATGAGTAAATGTGATTCATAAATGTATGTGTATATGCGTGTTTTCACACACATACAATAGGTTTTTTGTAACTGGGGGTGTAAAGGAAATGCAACGGTCAATCTTTTTTTTTTAATGAAACTACTAGTTTTCTATGGTAGAATTACTAATAAATTCTGAGTATGAAAATATTACGACATGTCTATTCTAAAGCTAATATTTTTCGAGTGATTTGGCTACTAAAGTATTACTATTTGACCTTGAATGACCTTAAATATCATAGTTGAATTCGTCCTCTGAATCATAAACAGTATGCTGTTCTTTGAAATTGCAAATAGTGAAATGCATATCCTGTAAAATTTAATTTTTTTTAGTTATACCATTACAAATGTCAAAAATATCTCTATATCTTCTTTACACTCTCCTTTACAAAATTTATTCAATGTATTTTTGTATACCATCAAAAGTGAATTACTCAGGTGATCCATCTTATGTGCATCACCCTGTATATGCATATAAATAAACATGAGAAATGTACAAACCAATGGATTGCTTGGAGGTTGCATATCTTGTAAAGCACGCAGTAATCTTAATAAACGAGGTCGTAATCTATGATCTTCGCTTATAGTCTTGATTTCCCTTAATACAGTAATTAAATAATCTGGTTGTTTCTTATTCACTATAACAAGTGAACTTAAAACTTCTTTCATTTCAGAGCTATATAATACATTTAATAATATATATACTTAGTTATAATATTATTTTCAGATTAATGTAATTAAAAGATAATTCTTTAAAAAAACTAAACCTTAAAGTTTGAAATGGATGTTCATCATTTATTATAGATGGGAGACGAAATGATGAATGTGCTTCTTCCCAAAGATTATCAACTTGTGGTTGGGATACTTCATTTGTTAGAATATTACTACGTGTAACAGCATTCTCCCTTTCCTGCTGTTGTAAGTTCGATTGTAATTGCAAATTCAAAGAATACTGTGCTTCCGCTCCATTTAACGAAGGCAAAGGTATATTATCAGCTCCTTGTTCCCGATTACGTTTGTCCTTTCTGCGGTTAAAGTTCATAATGTAGGAAAATAGAATTTCATTTATATATGCTTACTGAATAATTTATGTAAATTACATACATAAGAGAGCTATTAACACTTGCTATAGCATTTCCAGACGATGTTGAATTTGCAATGACTCCCGAAGTTGCATCCGTCATAGTTTTTACACTTCCTGATAGTAGATTTTGTCTGGAGTAACTGAAAATTTAAAAAATAAACATATAATTATCAATTTTATTACACAATTATTTTTCAAATATGCATACCATGCTTAAGTAAATGTCTGGTAGAACAAAAAACATAACAAAGGGTACAAAATAGAAACACATTGGTAACACAAAAAGAAAGGGAAGCTGATTATTTTTGTTTTAGCATGTATTGTTAGTTGAGATCAAAATATTTTAGAAGTATTTATCCTTGAACACATTGTATTACATACCCATAGTTTACGTACCACATATACTATCCTCATTTAGTTTCATATTCATTACCAATTGGACTATAGAATCAAAATCAATAGTTTTTACTTGCGATATGGTTTAAACGAGGGTAGTAATAAGTAAGAAGTACAAGTCAAAAAGTGCACAGATAGACCGTGAAGTTTATTACTTTATGTAATGATACATTAGGTTTACACAAAGATGGAAGATGGATGTGCACGATCTAATAGTTATAAAATACCTAAACTCATAAAAAATCGTATTTTTTAATAATATTCAATCGAAAAAAAAGAACATTGTTTATTTCATATAATAAAAGATCTGTAAAACTCAACTTCATAAATCGGAAAATAAATCTTCTATTAAATGATTACATAATTGAAAAATCTTAGTTTCGTATATGATACTATTGTATCAATGTCGATAACACTTCCACAGCACTAGGACAAATGATAAAATTTATATCAGCATACATATATATTCTATTACCTTCTGAAATTATCCCAATAGTTGTTTGCTCTGTTCCCCGGTGGTACTTGATTATTCAGTTGCTGTTGTTGTTGTTGGGAATTTGCAGAAGTCACAGCAGCATTATGAGATAATGCGGGAGAAGAATTTGGTAATGACACCAAATTCGGTAGAGACGAACTTGGTGGCAATGTAGAATCTAATGTTTCGCCGAGATGATGAACATTACGGCTTAAGTTAGAATATTCATCATTATTCTCGCTATTATTGCTTCGTTGTTGTGATTGGCTTTGTCTCAGTTGCACTTGTAACTGAGTAACAGCTACACGCATAGCTTGTAATTCACGTTGCTGAGACCACAATAATTGACAACATTGTTGTAATGTTGTTCCCATCATTTGAAGTTGTTGAGATTGAGACCCTAACAATAACCGCTGATAATAATCTGTCGAAGCTAGAAAGAAACATCAAATGTATCGCATCTCGCAATTATCGTGTTTAGTTTCTTACTATCTTGCTACTATTTATATATTTTACCAATTTGTGACTGATTTAACGGGGGTGGTATCCACCAATTCCCATTGAATCCATTTTCAATTACTGCCGTTTGAGGACCTATATCCATTAAATTTTCTGTGGATATGCCATCTACACTTTGATCATTAGACCCTCCTGCATGCCAAAAGGTAATTTTGAAATTAATGACATAGTAAATATAAAACAGTAGATTTTATTTACCTGTTGCTGCAGAAGGGGGCCAAACGTTAGCTGGAGTACTTGTATGACTGATATGGGAACTGGAACTTCGGTGACTACTTAAATCAGTTGGTCCTCCCATGTCGCGATTGATGCTAGATGATTGAGATGAATCCTATTTTTTTATGAAACATAAATCATATAAACGTTAAATACTAAATAATTTATGTAAAAATAATCACAGTTTCGAAAATAGATACCTTCCGCATAAGATCTTCGATTTGACGTCTTTTTCCTTGAATTGGTTGGATCTCTGAATTGCTATTATTATCTTGTTTTTTATCAGAAGAGGTTGATGTAATTGATGGGGGAGGGGTTGAAGTCGGAAAGACAGATGTGGAATTAGAATGAATTGTTGATGCAGCTGCTAATGGTCGTTTCAATCGTTGTATTTCTGCTCTAGTTGTTTGTAACAAAGCAGATTGTTCTCGAAGTTCTTGTGTAACGGCCTGAAATATAAATTGTATATAGTTGTAACGTATAGCAAACTATTTATGTTTCATGATTTTACCTCAATGTCTTCAACTGTTGGTCTATCTCCAATGTTTCTAATTTTTTCATGATTTATCTCATCAATATCACTTTGTCGTTCGAACGAAATATTCGTCCCATTTTCTTCTTCATTCGTGTCCATAGTAACTGCAGTTTCCCCATTTATATCTACTTCTGGTTCAGGGTCAGAATTAGAATCGAGACAATCGCGAGCTCTTGTTATTTCTTTCATTAATGCTTTCAAATGAGCAAGTTGTGCTTTCATACTTTCTAATTCAGCAACTTTGTCTCTTCCAACATTTCTTAAACCTTCAGAACTCTGAAATATAAAAATAGTGTCATTTATAACTGTAGGAGAGAACCGCATAACGATGAGAACGTAATATGAAACATCTTATAATCTAATAATTTCTTTTTATATTATCTATATCAAATTAATACAAAGAGTAATATACTAACACAACTACCCCTATCAGACATCTCTACAGCTTGCAATTCGGCTACGAGGTGGTCCATATGTCTCTTTTTTGTTTGAAGTTGAGCCAGTTTTGCAGTTTCAGATTCAAGTTGTTCAACATTCACGGGCAATGATTGACTTAAACTAACTGTATTTTGATTTTCCTGTTGTAAAAGTGCTTGTTGAGCTTGACGGGCTTCGCTTAATGTTTCCGACACACGTAATTGCATTCCAACTACACTAGCCTGATGTTTTAATAAGTGTGCAAGCTTCCTCTGTAATTCCTCCATCTTCCGTAGTTTTACTTCCCTACTTGATTCACCATTCTCATCTTCATTGTCACCATTCTGAAAGAAAGATAATCAATGAGTTTCATTTTCAATGAATGTTGAAAATTTTAATGGGGGATTCTAGAGGTCAAAATAAGACGAAAGTCAAGAATACCAATTTGTTGATGAAAGCTTCGTTAAACAGTTATTAACGTTTAAAGTTCCGACCGTACTGAATTTTTTTCTCGAAAATACGCACGATTTCGGGGGTATGTCTATTGACCAAAAATGATTGTAATTGACCCCCGCAATCGAAAATAATTTTTCCAGAACGATTTGAAATTTTTGAATTTAATTGTTAATAACTTTTTAACGAAGTCTCAATCAACAAATTGATATTTTTGATTTTCGTCTTATTTTGGCCTCCAGAATCTCCCATTAAAATTTTTCCCAGGGGTGGCCGAACACCCTGTATATAGACAGTAACCTCGCAGAATATTCCGTGATTTTGATATTGCTCCAATAGTCTGGACAATTTCCTTTCACTGTCATGAAGATCCTCCAGCATTGTACCCAACTTTTCATTTTGAGCTTGTGCACGCTGTACAGTAATTATACAAAAACGTAAATATGGAGAGTATGTAATACGCGAGGGAAAAAATTTCGTGCGCTTGATCATTTTCTATACAATTACCGAATCGCTAGATTGATTAAGTGAATCCATCATTGCTGATGTAACTCTGATACACTCTCTAATCTCATTTAAACGAGATTCTACTTGACTTCGGTCAGGCTGTAATAAATTCATTAAGAAAAAATTATACTCTCATTTTATCTTAAAAAATATCAACTACTTAAGCAAAATAAGGGTGTTGTATTACCATTTTATCAACATTAGAAGGTTTTGTTCCTTGAAATCTTGGAGGTGATTGAGTTTGAGAATCTGTGGGTGGAACCATTTTTTGCCTATATGTGATTTCTTCTGCTCTGTAATTGTATGGCCATCCACAAGTATACGATGCTATTGCAATAATATTTAGAAGATATTAGTTAAGAAATTATGAAAGCACAAAGAAAAACAGAATATTTAAATGTTTACCAAATTCGGGTATATCTTGATAAGATGTTGATGGTACTGAAGAATCTGATCTTGTGTTACTATTCTTCTTTATCCCTAAATGTTCCCTTTCACTAACTGGTTTCCAATCAAGTTGATACTGTTTGATAATTTGGAAAATAGAAGAAACTGATTGAATATATAGAGAAATGACTATAATTTCTAGAAATGGTGAGTGAAACACTGTAACTCTACTGCTTCGAGGTAGAATTGTATCTGGATATGTATTCTTAGAGAGAACTTCCCCACTATTCAGCTATCTATTAATAGATTATCTTTTGAACTGCTATATACAGATGCTGCATAAAGTTTTCATTTACAAAGTTCAAATTACATTAAATTTAGAAATTATGTTATTTTTAATTACGTAAAATGTTTAACACCATACAATGATAAAATGTCTTTTACACTTCTGAATAGCAATATACAAATTAAACTACAACAGAAGTATTTAAACTTACACAAAAAAGATCATTATTTACCTTGTTACCTTAACTTAAAAGTAATTAATATATAATACATTGAATTATATATTTTAATAAATAATTAACAAATAACTTGCAATAACAAGTAAAGATAGCATACATATTTTTTAATCAGTTTACCAAATTGTTAGAGTGCTGTGCATGTCCATGATAAGTAGAATGGTTTGCAAATTGATTAGCAGCTGACCGTTCTCTGTTTCTATCATTTCTCCTATTGCTTTTTGGTAGAGTACCCGTGTTGCGTGGACCATGATTAATACCCGATGACATTCTTTTTGTTTAAATATTCTTACACTGTTGTAAAAATCCCTTTGTTCGTTGGCTTTTCACGATTAACCTTGTTGCACAACTTTTATCGCGACATCGTTTTAGGAAAACGTAACTTTATACGAATATGAGGATGTCATTTACCTGTAACTATTACAGAGTCGATTATACGAGAAGGTGCATTTCGAACATGTAATAAATAACTGAATCGGTGTTCGTCCTAACAAATGTTATAAGACGGTAGTATAAAAGTATGAATTGGTATTCACGAGACTCTTACGTCAAAATACTTGGCAGACTAATAAAAAGAATTGGATACTATAAATAAGTTAGGCCATTGACGCATTTACCGCGATGATTATAAGAATATATCGATTGTAGTATACAAATCACTCTCGGTTACTCATGGTTACTTGTGGCTACGGCCATTTTTAAATACTTATTTGACATGTTTGGTTGCTAAATACAACATCTATTAACAGTACGATTACATTGCAATTATTCATGTAAAAGTAGTATACTTTAATAACTACTCATTACAATAGTTGGAATAAGAAATGGATATTATTCCGAATGGCATCCATGGCTGATCAACATAAAATTTGGAGGGAAAAAGGAGAGGGAACAGATGCTAAATATAATATTTTAGCTTCGGGAATTAAATAGTTTTCAAGATATTAATAAAGAAATGTTAGAAATTATATGTATCTTCGTTGTGTAGTAGCCCTCGTTTAACAGATTCCCGCTAATAGACATACAATGTTTCAGCAGCGATACGTATTTGAATCTTCTAACAAATAAATCTGTATTCCACAGAAAATGGGCTTGCCTTTTTCAACTATAATTTTAATTTTATTAGTCGAAAAATGTTAGTGTACAATATGTTATTCTAACCCAACCTAAATTTGTATAGTGTCGCTGTCGTTCCAGGCTGCAAGCAGCCCTTCGGTCGGCGACGAGATAAAAAATAGTCAAACCTAACCTAGTATCTCAGAAACTATTGAAGCTAAAATTTTATATTTGGTATCCATTCCCTCTCCTCTCTGATCCCTCTAAATATCATATCGATCGGTCACGAGTGCTATTCGGAAGAACAACCAAAGAAATTTCTCTATTAAATCTCATATTATTCGATAATTATCAATACTGTTATCAATAAAGTATGGTTATAATACATAATTTTTGGGGTATTTCTTTATTTTTAATATTATAAACAATTTTGTAGCTAATTTCATGTGTGTTACTGACTGTTTAATGTACATATCAATTTAGGAAAACACACACGAAATCCATAATACCGATGCATTAAAATCCGCGGTGCACGCTAGTTACACGAATATTCCGCGTTGCTACAGATAGCGCTCATATTAGTACGTGGCGGCATCTGCCCATAGAAAGAAACATTAAACTGAGCGCATCGCGCCATGACACTTGCAGAGGGACGCTGTGTTTCGCGCCCATGGCCCGAGGGGTTAATAATAAATAACCGATTCCGTCACATGTACGCTACTCCTACGTGCTTTACATCCAGTCTTTAGAACCTAGGCAGCGCCTATGACAGACGACGTAAGCCTCGATGGTGTCGCACACGCGGCTTTTTGCGTTTCTTCGAAGTATCGTTCGCGAGCAACTGATACACGCAGATCTCTGAAGCGTTTCAAAAAGAAAGAGAGAGTCAAATAGAGATCGAAAGTAAGCACAATAACACTTTGTATCGACGTCGACGATCAGTCGATCGTCGATCAGTTCACCGTATGTTCTTGTTGCATCGAACGTGATACTATACAGTTTCGTTCGAAACCAGTTTACCCGGGTATAGAACGGATATGTACTAGTGATTTCATTTCGCGTGTGAGTGTATGCTGTGCAGCTCCCTTAGAGTTTACTTGGATTTATCTCTTGACGCTGTGAAATGCTGACAAGCTGGCAACATGAATACGGCAGTATAGTTCATACGGACACACGGCTCTGTACCTGTAAGTACTAGTTTTCTCAGATATTTCATTGTCCTGCTGCGACAAATGCGTACGCAAAACGTTAGAGGTTATATCGCGTATGGTCACATTTAAAGTACACGCAGAACGACAGGACAGGTAGAACATAAAGCCGCACTATTGCAAAGATAACGTTATGTTTACACATGTTTATGTCACAAGGATCGTTCGTACGCGTATAACGAAATAATTTATTACAGTTCTATTTTTTTCAATTATTGAATTCGACATTACACATCTATCAACATAAGTATTTGAGAAATTCGTATTATCATCTTATACCTCCTTTCACGATACTAAATAGGACAAGTATGAATCATTAAGTATGTTTATACGTTCTTCTTTATTCTATAGTAAATGATACATCGATCTTTGAAAGTTATATATATTTACAACGCAATGGTAACTTTCATTCAATCCACGTTGTAGCAAGTTTCTTTTCAATCACGTACTTTTGAACCATGCAACCTCCAGTGAAAATGTCAAACGTGAAACGTCGACGACTCGCGTGCCCTGTATTACAAATACAGTAACACAAATTCAAAACATTTGATCTTGACACGAATTAAAGCCTCTTCTTTTCGTAGTTGAATCTTCGTCCTTGCGATGTTCGCATGTTGCCTTTAATTTCTACGATGATCGTATAAGGACATACTCGACTTGGATCACATGGAATAATTTTGCCCGGCGAGTCGTTGAACGTCATCGACTACGATATCACGATAGTACTAATGTCATCTATATTTATGGAATATCCGCGTGACTGCGGTATACCCGTTGCACTTAAACTTGACTACTTGTTGCATAATGCACCGACCACGATGACCTAACTCGACTACCTCTGCAACGTCTTCGTGCGTTTCCTTCTCTCGTACGCGTATCGTAAGTCAACGTCGGTGGTCAGACAGGTGTATGAAACACCCGGTATACATACGTTTCGTTACGAATGTACGAAAAGTCGATACCTTTCGTTTCTTTCATTCAACAATATGAGCTTGCTGGCCTTGTGGCAATTTCACCTGGAATGATCGATAAACACGGTGGCGTGTTAATACTAAATACTAGGGTCGATTCAAACTATCGTATGTTCACTTTTCGCTCGAACAAGTTGCAAAAATAGCTGATTCGTCTCTTCGTTAAATGCGAAGACGCTCTTAACCTAAAAGGGGGGTTCGAGGTAAATGTCCTCCCGAGGGCCCTCTTGCGCCCAATTGAGAAGCAGAATAACAATTTGATGAGAAGGCAACTTTACATTGCACTAAATCGAAAATCCATCGATATATCGCTAAAATCCATTAAATAGTAAACTGCCTAGTTACCTCAAAACAACCAATCAAATATAATGTTACAGCATCTTCGTATTTTTTAATTACTAGAATTCTCTTGTGCTCGTAAGATGACGCTCGCACACTCACGCTCTTGTAGACACGTATCATCCTATTCAGTTGCAATTTTGTATCCACAATAGGCAACATTCATAGAGGTAATTTTTGAAAAGCAACAAGACTTGTATCCAATAGTTATTATTGTATATAATCTCTAGAGATCTTTCGTTCTCTCTACTTTACAGTTTGTTACACGAATATATTATAGTGATACATCTTATTTGAGAGTTTTCAGAGATCGTTCGTTACAGTTCCGGAGTTGAAAATGGCAAATTTAAAATAGAGGACGGAACATTCAAAATCAACCAAAGTTGTTTGAAACTTGCTATTTGAAGCATCGTCTGGAGTATATTTAGACTGAAAATCGGTTGTAAGATACTGTTTTAGCGGAGCATAAGTAAGTTTCCATTTCGTTCATTTATTTTTTCGTACATCCTCTTCCATTAAAAGGGTTTTCTACTTTAGATATTTAAAACAATTTTTTTTATTTTCATTTTCTTAAAATTTTAGGCGTTAAAAATATATTTTAAGTTATTGGAGAATTTTGAGGTAACCGCGTTTAAAAATCAGGACGATCAGCACGCGCAAAGGTGATTCAGTTTATTTTTTGGTATCCCTATTTGCATTTAATGAAGGACGCGATGTGATTAAACCAATCACTGAATTTGAATACCGAACTTTGTTGCAGTATACATAATTAAACTACCTGCTCCTAGCTGACGTTCCGAAAAATTCCACCAATAAACTAATCTTTATAAAATTTGGTACACGTAAAATAAGTCTATCTTATTGGTTGAGACTAAAATCAAGGTTGTGTTATTTTTTAAATTCGAAGAAAATACTTTAGACGACATCTTTTAACACTGAATTATCATTATCGATAGTGTTTAAGTAAAAAGACCAGAAATAAATGTCTTTTTTTACAATTCTACAGATCTTGACAAAATATCACGCAGAAGTAAGAGTATAGCTTTAGATGGCTCAAATCCGGATCAGCTTTAATAGATAGCACTAGAATTCTGTGGCTTTGTTCCTGACTATCTGCACACCGTATTGTGTTTGTATCGAGTATGCACACATAACGCAGCAACAGTTAGAGTTACTTGTAACACGGGACCTGTTCTCTACTAACAGACACAAAGTGAGGGGAAGCATCCCTAAGCTCCGGGGCTTATGTTGAACAGGAATGTAGTAGAACGTTCTAACAGTGGAACACGCAGGTAATGGGAGATTCAACTGTATTTTTAAGCTCGTGTTAGGGATTAGACCGAATCGCGTTTGTCGAATGGAATTGCCTCGACGTTGATTAAAGTACGCGTTGTTTAGACAACGACGCAATACGGAACGAATTTTCTCTCACGTGAGCCGCATATGTCGCTGAACGTTAGCCAGCTTTTCATTTCGTTTGTTCCAATTTCATAAAGTTATTTCTGTGAAGAATGGGGACGGCTTTTGTTTCAGCCCCTCCCCTTCCCCCATTCTAGCAGATTTATGCCGATGTCATAAAAATCCGGTTGGCAAAAAGTTCCACCTTCGATCTTAAAGTTGCTTTTCGCGGAGGTACTTAAGAAATCGTGCCAACCGATGTTATCGCGGACTACTTCGAATAGCTTCGACTAACGTTATCAAATAACGATGAAATTTGGTGGCACTAATCCATCGTTTGTACATAGTGTGTGCAATCTTGGTTTTAACCTTAACTCGATTTATATACGCGAACAGGTAGTTCGATGTTTAAGGGAATGCCGTTTGGAACTGATTAACTCACGTGTGGACGACAGATGCGTCGAAATGCAACCTGTTTCCAAGTGGTTCGCAGATGCACGTCTCTGCCGACAACCGAAAGCTTAGGGACGTTGCCAATTACGAAAACGTGATTTGGAAGCTTGCCTGTGTGCGTAATTAAAATGAAATTCACCAGCATCGTTTGTTTCTGGACATTGTATTTATTGTTGATGGAGTGCCCGTCGTTTCTTGGAACCTGTCGTTACGAAAGAAAGATAAAGATTTAGGCTAACCGTTGATCTTATTTCATCGCACGTTATCCGAAAAGATAAATTTTTTAGAAACGACAGGGCACTATTGTAACGTAAAATATTTAAAAAACAATATTCTACGATACATAAATTAGTTTCTTGCAATTAAATTGGTCGTTCTAGGTCATTTGAAATTTCATTATCATATTGCGTGTGGAAATTTTTTTGCACCGAGCATTACAATTACAGCATAATAAATTCCTTTTATCTAAGAAATTATACTTTGAATTCAACGTCGCAATTAGTAGCAGTTAGTAAATTTATTTCCAGCGTAACGTTGCGTTTTTTCTTTTCGTCTTGTTTAAGTAACTCTGATACGCTGATAGGAAAGCGTATAAACCCTTATTTTCAGAAGGGTGCGGCATCACGTGTATCCTATCGACAGATCTACGTCGTTCTCGATCGCAAACACGAAACCTAGCCCGTACACTGTATACACATAACCCACACACCTGTTCCTATACGCACCCACAAGGGCCGCTCCTCCTTACCACACGATTCTCCTAAGTTATCTGCTTTCACTCCCGATTCGAAGAATAGTTTCGTCCACGAACCAATTACAGGGATCACGCGACTTCCTCATAACTTGCTATTTCACTCTAATTCGCTAACATCAATGTTTTAAGCATTGATTTCGTACGCTAGGTTTTTATCAATCAGGCGAAATTTCCAATGTGAAGTACGTATCGTAGGATAGCTCAGAAGTATGGATCGTGTAAATAGTTTCGTAACTTTATTCAGTGAAACATTTAGAGGATTGACGTATTATAATTATGTCGAATTATTTTGTCGTTGGTCAGTCTGATCTACTATTTACGTAATATTTTATTTCTACTGCTCGATATTCCGTGAGGGTCGCGTGACAGTCAGTGCGTTGAAATGTTATAAATAATTCATGTTTATCATTTTCATAATTATCATTGTATTAGTTCTCTCACAGTCTGACAGAAATACGAACTAATATCATGCATGACATGGTAATATATGAACGTCGCCCGTATTTCGATGACGCGACCCTCTATGGATGTTACGCGTCACCCATATCTAACAAGTGACACGTTAGTCAACGTATTAACCCTCTGTAATTCCATGTGATTCTCAGGTCACATATTCGTATGTTTATCAGGTGCAAGAAAGAGTTCTGTAATTTTTACAGCGAAGTTCCATCCACACTTTATCGCATAACAAGTTCGAGTAAACGAAGGGACTATAAATAAATTTATATATTAACGGCATTTTATGCATTATAAAGTTATAAAATACATCATCGATATATAAATTTATTACAGACCCTTCAGTCATTCAACTTATTAGGGTCAACCTTAGAAAGACCAAAGGGGTAGGGTTTAAATATACTATTTACAAATGTATGCAAGAAGCGTTCGTGACAAAGTCGAGCAAATTTTATTCGCGTACCACGAATACAAATGTTCGATTCGTCGGTAAACTGACTTCTGCTCGCGTTTCAAACATATATTCACTCGTAAATTAGAATTCATTAGCGGATTTCTTAAACCAACGTCTAAGGGAACGAAACCATGGGCAAAGGCTAATTTTCGAATGAATCTAAAATTTATATTCATTATTCATGAATAAAATTTGCCCGATTCTAACCCCAGCTGAAGATGACGTCCTTCGTCGCCTCAGCAACGCGTGGTCGAGCGTTATCATGCAGCAGTATGACCTGACGGTTTCCTTGACCAGTAAACGGTCTCTTTCGCTCCAATTCATCGCTGAAATTGATCAATCGGCGCTGATAACGAATCGCCGTAACTGTTTCACCTGGTTTGAGAGGCTCATAATAAAGCACGCGTCTCGCGTCCTAACAGATCCAACGTAAAACTTTTGTTCAGTTACAGAAGTAACCAGTAATTTTTTTCGCGATTAAAGAGATCAGTCACGGCCCATAAATGCGAAAGTGATTTTCAGACACGCGTTCGTTAAGTCATTTTTACTTAATCAGACGCGTACTGTGAGTTTTTTTCTCGGAAACACGCTGTAGATATTCCGGGTTAGGTACTATCAAGCCCTGAATAAAATATAGCCCTCTTCTCAATCCGCCTTATATCTCTTACCGTCTAATTTCAACCCTCGAAGGTTAATGAACGTAAATTCGTTTCCGTCGCGACGGAAGATGAACTCATTACCGTGGCTGTAATAATATCAGATGGAAGACGAAACTCGACGATAAAAGTGTACAGACACCAAGCACGAAAAATCGATGGATACGATGGCACCCCAGAGAATTGACATTTCCACCGATAGGTCTGACGCGTAATGTCCTTAACAAGTCCAACCAACACGTTTTCGTTAAAGGGCGACTTCCGCTAATAAAGGTTCTGACATAGAGGTCGGCTATATTTTTCTTCGATCATGATTCCAAAAGAGAGGTGCCTTATTATCCAGAATCGATAAGATTCAATTACTCGGAGACTCTTTGATCATTCCTACAACGTCTTTTAATCGATTTATTTTCATTATAGATACCCTCTTGCATTCTCTGCCATTATCTTTTTTTTTGTGAAAGAAAGCTGCTTATATCGTACTGCTCGTCGATAATCTCTGCGAATGTTCTAGATTTTACGTACATTCGGTGAATGGTTCGATCAAAATATTCCTCTTTTTTTCATTCTTTGTTTAAAATATATTGAAACAATTTGTCGGTGTTAATAAAAAATATACGGTAAAGTTGCTATAATACTACTACCACTGGTGAATATTATTGTTTTCGCTCTGCAATTTCGTGCTGTTATTTCAAGTTTGTATTTATTTTGCGTTCCGTGTTTTCATTCCGTGTTTACTTTTCTCGTCGTTGAAAATATTAAAAAGTATCAAAATACAGTATGGTAATTCACGGTCGCGTATTGCGCGTTATTGAAATGAATCGTGTGTGCTGCTCGAAATAATTAACGAGAGCTCCGTGCTCGGGAATTAATCGAATCAGGAATTAAAGGAGCACTGCATCTCTGTGAATTTTTCTAAGAGAAAACTAAATTCGAGATTAAATCAAAATGTGTTGTATCGATTTGTCGTCGTATGTAATATGAAATCTAAAAATAAGTAAATATGGTGCAAATCAATGCTCCTTTCAAGCGGAAAAAGGTGTTCCGTATAGAATTTTCTGCAAGAAAGGTACAAGGTCGAATAGTTTGAAATTTGAAGTTCACTAGTGATCAGCAGAAACATGTACTTCTTTGGATAATATTTATAACATCAAAAATTCTTTTTGTTTTAGGAAAGGATCTTTTCTAAAAAGTTTGGAACCACTGCCTTACGTAATAATCTTTCAATCATCTTCTCATATTCTGCTAAATTTAGCGCAACTTGTAACTGCCAAATGGTCCAACGCAAGAACCGGAGCGCAACGTTAACAAATTTGCAATAATTCAATACGCTTATGCGTTAAAAATCAAACGATTATTTTGAAAAATGAAGAGAAGTACATTAAAGTCGGGATCCGACCCCTATGTCAGAACTAAAATAGATTACATTGCCAGTGCGTTTAGTCGTTAAATAATACAAAATTGCGCTCCGCGAAAGAATTTGTTAAATGTGTGCATAAGATCTTAAGATAGTATCAATATTTGACTAACGGATTATATCTTGAATTTCAGTTTACCAGCGTGTAATAAATATAAATAATTTCCATGATTTATGGAACTTGAAACGTTCCATTTTGTTCGGCGCCTCTGAGCGGCTGCCTAGGTTTGCCTGTGCCTAATTCCGGCACTGTACCATGCACGATAAATATTTGCACACGTGTGCTATGCATACACATGTTATTACGAAACAATGCAACGTTCATTCTCAGTATATTTTGCATTCAAAACTAGCCTGGAACTACTCAAAAATAATTAATGAGCGAAACCGGACGATGAAAAATAATTACAAGGTTCCATGTAAAAGCTCGAGCGTAACCTTGAAAATGTCCATGAAGAGAACCGACTGGTACGAGATTTGCCATAATAAACCTCTACGACCGACTGAACCAAATAATCGGACACAAGAAATGTAAATCGGTCCGCTAGCGACAGAAATACACAAGACGATCATGTTACGTGGTTAACCCCACGTGTTGGACGAGAAAGTATACAAGACATTCTACGGGATACATATTACGACAGTTAATGAATAGCCTAGCCGGTGTAACGAACCGTGATCGGTTACATCCATTTTGTCCAGTTGTTCGTAATCGTCGTCAGCACGTGTTTCGTCCATATGCGATTAAGTATACGCGGAACGCGTAACGGTTGAAATCACGTTGCGGTCTAATTTGTCGAATCAATCGCGGCGATGTCGGAGCTGGCAAGTGGCACGCGCAAAAGTTTGCTGGTGGTTTATATCGCGAAGAGAAGAGAGAGAGTCGACGCGTCTGTCAGGTAATAACGTACATGCGTCGTCCCGTCGACATGGAAACCCGCGTCCAGGAAGGGAGACAAAGGACTATAGTGCATGTGCACGTGTGACGAACGAAGGAACGCCACGAAAGATGACTGAAGTCGATAAATAATCGCTGGGACGCGAGTTCGACGTTTCGACGGTATCTCGTCGTTCCTGGAACCGGAAATCCACTTTCTGCAATCTAATCACGAATTAATCACCGTTATCCGGTACCGTATTCGCCGTGAAATAATTTCGAGAGATAATTTCGTGCGTGACACACTTCACGACGTTCTCTTTCGTAACTCTTCGACGATCAAGCAATCGCGAAAAGATGATGTTAATCGTACCGCGCCGCGGGTGATTTTTTTAAAACAGTGCGCGATGCATTGTAGGGAAGAAAGAAAGTTCTATCGCCTGATCGAAGGGATTTGGTTACCATGAATAAGTAGATTGCGGGACAGTGTGACTTACTAACCAACGCATCCGACCTAGGAATAATATTTATAGCGTATACGATCCAAACGATTTACGTCCTCTTCTTGTAAGAATATAGAACTGATTATAGGACTGATCTTTCTTTCTCCTACAAGTTCGTCGTGCCATGGAAAGCGTACGAGATTCTTTACGCGACGAAGTGTTTCACGGTTTCCGCGTAGAAAATAGATTAGATGCATAAAACAAAGTTGCCGCGTCACGTGAACCTTATCGGCGTAAAATTTTATAATACACAACGGGAACACCCGTGGCCACTGATTTCTATCTGAAACGAGATTTTTATGAGAAAGGCCCACGCCACGGGCAGCGTGTGTTCCCCTCGACCATCGTCCTTCGGGAAATCTTGTTCAGTTTTTGCGCCGCGACTTCGCCACGTCGAACCGCGTCCCCGTTTCCCGGTGTATTGTTTGAAAAAATAAATAGAGGCCTCCTCGAAAACGTAATTTTACTTCTGATCTCAATTCCGTGCACGCGTGCACTATTCGCGATTGTCTCGCCCTAGCCTCGATTGCATTAGTTCCACGTTTCATCCTACGTGATCAATTACTTCATTCATTATGTGTAATGAGCCCTGATAGATGCTACTCGCGGCCAACGCAACCGCGAAAAAGTGTCTCGTGATCGTAGTAAATTATCGAGTTCGTTTTCTCTCGCTGTAACGTCCGTGTCCCAATCACGTTTTCTGTAACTCGTAAGAATTTTACCACGAATCGCGTGACGGCATCGATACCCGATGAATCAATGAAATCGGGCTGTATCGATCGCGGTGAATGGTTGCTTTTCTCCATTGATCTAGTCTTTGGTGTGCGGTCGGTTGTGAACGTCTACGGCGTCGAAGTGCGTACATACCTACGACTTGTAACACTCCTTGTAAAAAGAGCAGCACGTTGATTAGAACGTTATCGGCGTCAATTTTCATTGGTCAGTTACGTTGCCAACTTTTAACACACTCTAGTCCTCGGTGCATGTATCACGATCCGGTAATATTATCGCGGCGATTGATCGTTGCACAGGGAAGAATCGAATTCTCGCGTGGAGGAGACTTCGTGGAGTGCAAACGTGTTTTGTACACAGTGCTCGCCACGACGCGTCATTGACAAGAGGCTCTTCCCACTGTTGAGTAGATCGTTTCTTTCCTTACGTATGTTAACTCGTTACAAAATATATAGTTACAGTGTTGCTCTGCGCGCGACCACGAATCAGATCTATTTCAGCCTTGAATCGGACACTCGTGAAACGTATTTCGAACATTTTTACTCGTACACGGAGTTGCAATACCTGTCCTGCGACTCGCCGGAGTAGAAATGTGCGTTCACTGTTGAATATCCGCGTTACCATCGTCGAACGATTTATAGTGAATGATCCGAATTTCAATTTTGAAGCTTGTCGCGTGAATCGACAAGTTTCATGATTTTTATTTCGTTGGAGGGGGGATGTGTGTTGGTTTCCGCGTTCGCCGTGACATCAAAAGTGCTTTCGTGAAGAGTAGTCGAGGAAGTGACTACGTGCCGGTAGGCTGGCAGGTGTTTCGCGTCTGGGAGCTCTGGCATAGATTAGGTGGAATGAACTATTTTCGAACGCACACGTCACTGGGAGCCTGATAGCGCGACAATAATTTTCGACGAGCAGGATCTTAAAAACCGATTGCAAGACGGCCACCAAAAATCCGCCTTGGCCGACCCGATTAAAAGTAGTGAGTAGTTGCACGTTGATCTTGTTCCACCTTTGAAAGTAATGCTCGATAACAAAAAAATATTTCACAACATTTGTAGCAGGATTGTCTTGTATTTCTAGAACCGTGGCGGCAGAATTGTCTCGTGCTTTGGAATTTCTTTTCTTTGACCGTATTACCGATTCTGCGTAACCAATGGAACAAATTATTGGAACTGCGGTGTTTGAATTTGCATAGCGCCTCTGTTCTAATGAAAATAGGACTCGAGAGACAGTTGGTATTGGTGTCAAGGCAACTTTTACGCAAATTAACACACTTGCACCAGTCCGTCAACGATTCAATTTACTGACATCCGTTCTAAAAATAATTTTTTTATTCCCTTCGTTAGTTCTTCTTTGAACATGAGAGGGATTGCCCTGTCTGTCGCTGAAACTATCGACTTTTATTACTTGAACGGTGTTTTTCTCCCCCGATGGGCTTTTACGTTAACGCGAACGTACACACGACACACGTACACATTACCCATACAAACATAATGATTTATCGTCGTTCAACCGTTAATTGTCACACAGTCTAACAGTGTTCATGCTATGAATCGTGACTGTACACGCCCAGAGCATCAATATTTACCTGCGATATTAATGATATCGCTGAATCAACCGAGTTACCATTCCTAGATAATCCGAGAAGAACGTTCAAACAATGACCCAAGTATTTTTTTATGTTTCGTCATTCCATCTAGCTACGATACATCTGTCTATCTTCATTTTCATCTAAATGAACACTGTGTTGCGTAATTCACTGGTTACGAAAGTATTTACGACCATTGAAAAGTTACTTTTTGAATTTTCAAAACGAAACTTCAGGAACATATTTTGAAATAGTTAAACTATTCAAAAATTTAAAAATAAATGTCAATATTTATCAATTCTGCACCATTGTTATACTTTTATCTTCAACGTTATGTAATTGTCGTTCTGCATTCTTCGTATCACCGATATACTGGTAAAGTATTGTACTTTACTGCTTGGCTGTTGCTACGGGCACAAATTTTTTTATGCAGGTGTGCATATCTTCCACGAGCAGCCTGTACAATATCGCACATTTGCTCACATTATCACTATACGATTACAATTGCGTGTCTAAGCAACTAATGTTTCAATGATAAAATGAAATATTTCCTAACGAACAGATCAAAATTTAACTGTTCGATCAAATAAACGCCAGGAATAAATTAGTATACGTCAGCCTTAGTGGTTATCGATTATTCGAATGGAATTTTGCCCATCTTTGTTATAAACCAAACAGTTATACTTCTGTTTGTATAAAAACGTACGATGTGGTATTGATCGAGATCATAAGTCACATCTACTTTCTATGCTAATAAGAAATAGGAGGCGGAATATCAGAAGTTTTCAACTTTCACGAAGGAAGCTTTGATCCAAGTTCAAAGAAAAGAAATATTCAATAAAATAAATTGTATGATAGCTTCTTTCTTCACTTACGTTTTACCTCACAATATTACGAAGAAATAACTTGTTACAGGGAAATAAAATAATAAGGCTAAGATAACATGTAATATGATACTAAGATAACATGTGATAAAATATTGATTATTTGATAATGAAAGAGTGGGAGGCTTAGTTCGTAATACATCCCTTCTATATCTCGACTGCGAACATTTCTGACCGTACGAGCAAATAACCGTAATTCACGCAGTTCGGATAACCACCGCTGGAAAAATGGCTGCCGCATAGAGTACGACTATCCAGGCGACCGTGACCGTACTCGGTCACGCACGCTTAAAATTCAAAACACGATATACCGATCCTCGAAACCTCTGTAGAGAGAAAAAGATTCAAACTGGATTATTTAACTGGGCTTTGAACCTGAACCGTATCAACGACTGGATAACCGGTCTATTAATTGATCTATTCAGACTGTTCGCAGATTCTATCTCCTTAAATCTAATATCCATTATGCCCGCGGTCTGCATTAACCAATTTTAACTGCTTTTAGGCCCCGCTGCATTCAATGCAACCAACTGCCAGGGGGAGCCCCCGGGTTCCCAGTCCTGGCTCGTTGCGTCCTTTCACACCTCCGGATCTCTCTTCCATACCTCATATGGACGGTACACCCCCGCAAGGCAGCGGTGTTCGTAGCAGTTTCTCATCCGCCAGTGGCCGTGCCAACGACGGAAAGCAAGAACAGCCCGGGCCTTATATAATTGGTAGTCCCATCGATCTGGGGAGTATCGACAACGTTGACAATATCGGCCTACGAATAGACCCTCTATCGAGCGGACGACGAAGGACACGCGAGCACATCGAGTTGCAGGAGGCTGGACCGCCCGAGTTGAGTTCCGAAGGTGAGATATCATCCTATGTATTAATAATGCTTTCTGTACTCGATGCCTGCAAACTGTTTCTATGGTCGATAGTAGTGGCTGCACAGCAAGAATTAAAAACGAGGTAGAAACTATCATTGGATACAGAGTCGAAGTAGTGATCGTTATTAAACTAAAGACGCATAGGTCAGGGAAATATTGAGGTGGTCTATAAATGGATTATTGTACTGCGGTTGGTCAATATTATCAAGATAAAACATTTTTCACTATCATGACAATGTTGTGAAAGTGATAGATAGACATCGATGGAATTAATGATCGCAATATCTACACGCGCGACGTTAAAAGTTAAAGGTTTAATATTAAGATACATTTTTTTGTGTTAAAATGCGTTTTTCTTGTTTGATAATAATTACTTCCAAAGAATGGGATAGACATCAACTCAATCCGAAAAGGAATTTGAGATATTCATGAGTTTGTATCGCATTGATGCTAGTTTCATAGCTTTCCTATATGCGTCGCGCTTTGCGAACGCATCGAAGCGCTGCACCTCTATCAAAGTAGCGTGAGCGGATTGTCCAATAAGGTTTGATATCCCTCGTGTGGAGCCACCCCAGCGGAGTTGTCCTTGGCCCGTAGTCTACAGACATCGTGGTTGTTTATTGACGCAACCTTACCGTACACGTTCCCGTATACGCGGCAAGTGCCAGTGGAGTACAGCACGGTGCTGACATCAACTTGTTGCCGGCTGCAAGCGCATGCGTTTTCGGGGTAGCACGTGTGCAGGGCTGTCGCATTTTGTGGACACCCCCTCTTCAGTGTTGTATCAAATAATTACGAAACCCGTGTCTTCTACAAATCTCATTTCCAGTATTGCAATCACGTTGATCCAACGTGTAAAATTTTTACGTCGACGACATTGATGTATTTAATCACATTATTACGTTTCCGTAAATTTTTGTAAACACTTTATTCATAGCTGCAACAACATATTCGACTTTTTCCATCCATTTACGGCAGTAGAAACGCATTAATGCCGAATGTTAAAGTTTATTAGAAAGATACGCCTAAAATAAGTATCGTATGAGTATCGTAAATAGCATCCATGAATTATTCGATTGTCGACGATCTATGAGGGTCACATATACCACGGCGGAGAAGTCACTGTATATCCAGTGCCACCTACGGGCTCGAATCAGTGTATCGCGAGCAAATTTGCAAGAGGGATATGAGCAGAGGAATCTTTGGTTTCAGAACTTACACGAATGTTTAATTTCGGTTGACGTTGTTCCGTGTGCATTGATCTATAAGTCTGTATTTACTCATATTCGTGCTTTTGTGAGTCAACAGGGGTGTGGCGAGAGACACGAAGCTCACTCCGGCACAATGACGCAGATATGTAGTTTGTTTAACCGATCGTTATCTCGGGCGGAAAAAGCGTACTATTAATGTACGTTAACTACTGTTTCGTGGTGACAGTGCGTATGTACGTGTTTCGCAGGAACGTTGACCATCTATATAAGTTGATTTCTATGAGCTAGGAGGAAAGATACGAAATCGTTTATGAGATGTCAAAATAATATCGGAGATTAATTTCGATCGTTACTAACTGATCAATAGCGAATGAAGATGCATATCTGAGGAGACTCGTACAACTGATTTTTGCCATTTAAATTTAGTATAGGTCGTTACTTCCTGTTTTTCCGTTCAATTCCATTTAATTGTTATTTTCCTTGTTTGAGCAGGCTGTTGTCTCACTTCCAATTTCGTTCGTGTACTTGTTACACAACTTGTTTCAGTAGTGGTGACGTACAGATAGATAATATATCGCCGGAAGTTATTATACAATGATTGGCGTTGAGAAACTATGAGATACACAAGCACAAACATTTTGCTTGGATTCGTGTCGCGAAATGATGTATGCATAGCATTGTAATTGGTCGGTTTATATTGAAATTTTTGACGTTTTTGTTCCCTGTAATGTGATCCAGCGTATAGTATATCGTATCAGTAACAATGTGTAACTCGTGATTATAACGAAGTGATAATATTTATGTTAGCACATGTTTGTAGTAACATACCCATGACCTTGAGAGACCATCGATTTTAAAAATGTGTAATTTGGCATGGTCTCTAATTAAGTTAATTCGAAATTGGACTTTTTCACAGTATTGTGTGTGCGCGCGTGGTTAAACATTCTCTGCTAATACAATCAACTTGCATTACTTATACGAATATAATTTTATGTGATGACATAAACGGTTTTCTTTTTGCAGTCGTAACGTACGCAAATATAGTCGCATCAAAAGTATTTTAAACCGGTGCAACATACTAAGATATACGGGGATTATTTTCACCAAGTATTTTTCCCGGATGATGTGATTCCCACTGATCGCAATAGACCATTTTATTTTAATGGAACCTTCCTTAAATACACAGCTATAACCTCGAAGATGATAACACGTTTTCGAATCATGTCAAATATGTCATTTTGTTCTTGGATAACGTAACAAAATGTTTCTTGGCGTGGTTGATAGAGTTGACTCGCGTAATTTGTCGGTCGATGCAATTTGTTCGGAACGAATTCTAAAATCTCTATCTCTGCAACCTTGAAATCACCAGATTGTATGTATTGTCGTCAATGCTTTATCAACATTGTACTGCGCTAGTATATCTTTGTACAGTATTTTCTTATCGTTGGTTAAGTATGATTCGAATCGACAAAGTGATGTGAGAGACGTTTAATTTAGCAAACACCAATATGGAAATAGCGCGTACTAAGGTGATACAATGGTACAACGAACTCAGATCCCGCATTCAACTTTATTTGCACGCTCAAAATCGTAAGTTAATGTATTAAAAAAATAATATACTTAGACAAGTGATCGGGTTAGACGTGTAACGTGTACATGACTACTGTAATCAAATAAAAAAAGCAAAGTTCCGAGAAGAAATATAACGTTGTTTTTTTAGATAACAATTTTGATCAAATATTAGCACAGTTCTTCGAATCGTTTGAACGTTTACGAAAGCTTTCGAATTATCTATATCGAATTAATATTACAAAGACATTGAAATTTTAAGAAAGCAATAATAGCAAACAGTGACAAATTATATTTGTATAATGAAAATCATTATTTTTTTTATGTAGTTGGCCCAATAAGAACGGAAAATGGCGGGTCTCAAGGTGGCGATCAACGCTCCTCACGGCAACACGATAGCAATGAAGAAAGGGTGGTTTTTATTAATGCCCCTCATCAACCCGCGAAATATAAAAACAATCGCATTTCCACTGCGAAATATTCATTTCTTTCGTTCATACCTATGTTCCTTTTTGAACAATTTCGGCGATACAGTAATTGCTTCTTCCTGTTCATTGCTCTTATGCAGGTACTTTTAAAATACAGATACATTTCCCTATTTTATATAATACAAATATTTTGATCGAATTATCGAATGTTTTTATATTTACTTATTTTAAATTTAGCAAATACCAGATGTGTCACCAACAGGACGATATACAACTTTAGTTCCATTAATTTTTATTCTTAGTGTATCTGCATTGAAAGAGATAGTTGAAGACATTGTAAGTATTCTATATTGTAACATTCCTTTTATTTAATAAAATATGTTGCAATAGTATTCCCTATTATAGAAAAGGCACAGAGCAGATGATGAAATAAACATGAGAGAAGTGGAAGTTTTGAGAAATGGTCAATGGCAATGGATTCAGTGGAGACATGTTGCAGTTGGTGATGTGGTTAAGGTTGTACTCTAGTTTTACTAGATCTATTAATGCGATAATGATTAATACATTTTTGCTAGAATTGTTTTTTTTTTTTTTTAATTTATGTAGGTCCACAACAATAATTTCTTCCCTGCTGATTTGATCTTATTATCATCATCAGAACCACAGGGTATGTCTTTCATAGAGACTGCCAATTTGGATGGGGAGACAAATTTGAAAATTCGGCAAGCCCATCCTGATACTGCCAGTTATTTGGATACTGCAGAATTAATGAATCTTCATGCAAATGTCCAATGTGAAGCACCAAACAGGCACCTATATGAATTTAATGGAGTGTTACGGGAAACTAATAAACAGTATGATTTTTTTTCTTATACAAATTTAAAAATATTATCATTTCGTAAGGTAATATATGTATACAATTGTAGAAGCGTAGCTTTGGGACCCGATCAAGTACTGCTTCGCGGTGCAATGCTACGGAATACACGTTGGGTATTTGGTGTGGTAATTTATACAGGACATGATACAAAACTTATGCAGAATAATACTACAACTGCGCCATTAAAAAGATCGACCTTAGACAGACTGACCAATACACAAATACTCATGCTATTCTTTATACTTCTTTTGCTATGTGTTCTATCTGCCGTGTTTAATGTTTTGTGGACAAAAGCTAACAAGGACGGATTATGGTATTTAGGTTTAAAAGGTGTGAAATTAATTAATTTATTTAGGTTTTTCTTTGGATTATAGTTACAAAATTAAATAATCATTTATTTATTTCAGAGGAAATGACTAAGAACTTTGCTTTTAATTTGTTAACATTTATTATTTTATTTAACAATTTGATACCAATTTCATTGCAAGTCACGTTGGAAGTTGTGAGATTTGTTCAAGCTACATTTATTAATATGGACATTGAAATGTATCATTCAGAAACAGATACTCCCGCAATGGCTCGTACCAGTAATCTTAATGAAGAACTTGGTATGGTTAATTATGTATTCACTGATAAAACCGGAACACTTACAAAAAATGTAATGGAATTTAAACGATGTTCAATTGGTGGTAAAATATACGAGTATGTTTTTTAAATTATATCGCTTACCTTATCACGTACTTAACCTCGTAGTATTGTTTCAAACGGTTATATCTTGCAGTTTGCCAAATCCTTTAAATGATGATGAAGGTGGTAGTAGTATTAACAATGAACTAATTAAAGATATACTTGAAGGAAGATCTGTACAAGATTCTTCTCGTCCCGGTGATAAGAAAATTGCAAACCATGCAACAGTAGTGCATGAGTTTATGATTCTGCTATCAGTATGTCATACTGTTATTCCCGAAAAGATAGATGATACTATAATTTATCATGCTGCATCTCCAGGTTATTTATTAATTTATAATTAAGCATTTTATAAAATACTATTCGTGTTTTAATTTTGTATGTATTATTTTTGTCTCATTTCATAGATGAAAGAGCATTAGTAGATGGAGCGCGTAAATTTAATTATGTATTCGATACTAGAACGCCAAGTTATGTGGAAATAGTAACTTTGGGCGAAAGACTTCGATATGACGTGTTGAATGTAATAGAATTCACGTCGGCTAGAAAAAGAATGTCGTTGATTGTAAAAACGCCAGAAGGAAAAATCAAACTTTTTTGCAAAGGAGCTGATTCCGTTATTTACGAAAGACTATGTCCGGCTCCTGTGGAAAATAGTGATCCGGATCAGGTTAGCTTAGACGATTTCCGAGATGCAACATTGGAACATTTAGAATTGTTTGCAACTGAAGGTTTAAGAACACTTTGTTTTGCTGTCGCCGATATACCCGACAATTTTTATCAAGTATGTGTTACTTATTTCTATTTTGTTATTTAGTTTTACTGTATTAAATCGTGAATGACATGATGAATTGCTTTTTTTCTGTAATAGTGGTGGCGTGAAACATATCATACGGCAACAATCAGTTTGGGGAATCGTGAGAAAATGATCGATAATGCAGCAAATCTTATTGAAACAAAATTAAGATTATTAGGAGCCACTGCGATTGAAGATCAATTACAGGATCAGGTATATAATTTTTATTGAATACACATGTTCTTAAAAATAAATAATTATTTATTTAAGGTACCAGAAACAATACAATCACTTTTACAAGCTGATATCAATGTTTGGGTATTAACTGGGGATAAGCAGGAGACTGCCATTAATATTGGCTACTCCTGTAGATTGATTACACATGGAATGCCATTGTATATTATTAATGAGTCGTCATTAGATGTAAGACATAATGAGATTACATTCGTTCATATAAATTTACTTTGCAAATATTATTGAAATCGGGATACACTTTTAGAAAACGAGAGAGGTTATAATACAACGCTGCCTCGATTTCGGGATCGATTTAAAATGTCAGAATGAAGTAGCCCTTATTATAGATGGAAATACATTAGATTATGCATTATCCTGTGATATTAGAATGGACTTTCTGGATTTATGTTCATCTTGCAAAGTTGTTATTTGTTGCAGAGTTTCACCAATGCAGAAAGCTGAGGTGATTTTTGTAATTTTTAAAAGTCGCAATGTACATATTATGTACTGTGTCCTTAACATAGAAATTATTTTTAGGTAGTTGATTTAATTACAAGTAATAAAAAAGCTGTGACACTTGCGATCGGAGATGGTGCAAACGATGTTGCAATGATTCAGAAAGCCCATATTGGTGTTGGTAAGATTCATAGTATATTACCTTTGTTAGAAATAAAAAGGAATATATACCATAAATTTTGTGGTTTTGCATCTTTAGGAATTTCTGGCGTTGAAGGTCTTCAAGCAGCTTGTGCTTCTGACTATTCTATCGCACAGTTTCGTTTTCTGAAACGCCTATTGTTTGTTCATGGTTCTTGGAACTATAGTAGAATGTGTAAACTGATATTATACTCATTTTACAAAAATATTTGTCTGTATGTCATTGAATTGTGGTTTGCTATGTATTCCGGCTGGTCCGGGCAAATCCTTTTTGAAAGATGGTCTATCGGTCTTTACAATGTTGTAAGTCGCGATGTAATTTTAGCTCATTCTAATACAATTTTTATAGTACAACAAATAAATGACGGTACATCGTTTACATTAGGTCTTTACAGCAGCACCTCCATTAGCTATGGGACTTTTTGATAAAGTATGTTCCGCAGAAACTCATTTAGCTCATCCGGGATTATATGCTACTAAGAATACTGGAGAATCGTCATTTAATATTAAGGTATTATACTATTTCTTCGATGATATTTAATTGGACGTGAAATGCTGTATTGTATAAAATGTAAGTATTGCTTACTTGTTTAGGTATTTTGGGTATGGATCATAAACGCTTTAATACATTCATCTCTGCTTTATTGGTTATCACTAATGGCTCTAAAAGAGGATGTAATATGGGGAAACGGTAGAGAGGGTGGTTACATCGTCTTGGGAAATTTTGTGTATACCGTACGTTTCAAATTACACGATAGTATTGGTACACTATCGATTTTTAATGAAACCGATTTTTTTAAAGGATGAGTAATAACATTCATGTTTGTTAATAGTATGTTGTAGTGACAGTGTGCGGAAAGGCAGGTTTAATAATAAATTCCTGGACGTGGGTCACTCATTTAGCAACATGGGGATCTATTTTGCTTTGGTTCTTATTTATTCTTATATATAGGTAAATTTCACGACTTATTTTTATTACGTTATTTGTGTTAAAGATACTCAAAGATATCCTTAAAAATTTGTGTGATTTCAGTAACTTTTGGCCTACATTAAATGTGGGTGCCGTAATGCTAGGCAATGATAGAATGCTGTTTTCTTCGCCTGTCTTTTGGCTGGGTTTGGTACTTATACCGTTAGCAGTATTGCTTTTGGATGTTACAGTTAAAGCGTAAGTATATATCTATTATGATATAATATTATCTAACCAATTTAAATCTCTTAGGTGTTCTATAAAAGTATGCCAAATATACCCTGTTCCAGAGTGAAGAATACAGTGTGGAAGTCTGTAACCGCGGCAGCTAGAGAAAATGAAATCCGAAAATCCGACCCTGGAGACATATTTAACAGCCATGATTATAGAAGCTCGTAAGTGTTCTTTTATTATTATTATATATAATCTATCAGTATTACACAAACGGTTATCATTCAAAGATCAAATTCCATCATAGAAACGCATTAGGTTCTAATATTTAATGAATGTTGTACATGCAGGATCGAGAAAGTGCACTTACTAATTAATATCGACAAATTACCAGTCGTACTTTTTGGAAATGTTACAAATTGACAAATAACAAACACGCGACAAAGTACACATTGCATGATGTATTGACAGATTAACAAAAAATACATTCATTATTTTTTAACATGCATGGCTTATTGGGTGTAGTTTTTAGCAATTTATGTTTGTAGAAAAAGAAAATTCATTTTTCTGAGCATTAATATCAGGATGCAATAGCAGACTTCTATTAAATTTTCAAAATTCATTGTTAATAAGACGAACACTTAGGTGCATGTACATCGCAGTGTATCGTTTTAACTTTAGTAAAAGTGATATTTATGATTTGTTTTTGTAGCAATTTTTTATCAGGCGATAAACTCACAGCTAAGAACGCTGCTGAAGTTCTTAATAATAACAGTTAATGTTTATCGCATTCTCATTGAGTAGAGAAATAAATATTACAACAGGAGATCGAAGTCACGTTCGAGGAGGCGATGGTTAATTTGGCGTTGGTTCTCGATTTGGTCGCCACGAAGGCGAAATAAGATCAGAATCTTCCCACTTGCGTTCGTTTGGCGTGATTTATGGCCCACCCATCATACTGAGCATGCTTCGTCTGCACCATTCCGTATTCCAAGACCCTAAAGAATTTCTACAAATTCCCACCTAATCTGGATCCAGTAAGCATTCCAACATATTACCTCTTTACCTGTCCTTAAAGTTTTTCTACTGTTTCGCAATTGTACGTGTACTATATATGTACTACAAAGTCTATTATATATTTATATACAAAATAAGGCAAATAATGTTTTCTTCTGCTTCTACCTACTAGAAATAAAATCAGTTTCTAAGGTTAAGGAATCGTTTTAGGCTACCACATATCATTTATATCATTAATAATGATAGTTTCCATGTTGTTTCTTACTCGATTCAACGTTTCACTTTGTTAGTAATTAATTCTATCACAACGTTGTGCACATACCTAGTTATCCATAATTTGTTTACAATTATTTGTTGTAGGAATTAATAAGTGACATTTATATTTGTAAATAGCAGTGCAGATACTCAAGCTTTCATAAAAGAAAAAGTAGAAAAAAATACTACGCGTACATACGTAGTGATGATTTTGTTTACATAATTACTTTTTTTTCGTTTAACCCGTGCACGTTAATTTACATTTCGTTTAATACACGTAGGCTTCTGTAGAATAAGGCGTAATCAGAAACAATGTAAATAGTACAGATTTTATATTGGGAAAAAACCGATTCTCTGTTGGGGATCACTAACTACTTGTTGGCATAAAAGGAAGTACTGTTTGTTAATGCGGTTTTCTGGTATGTTTTATTCGCGGTATCCCGTGAAGGCCTGTGCATGCCATCGCCGACCTCGCGAGGTGTAAGTACCCCTAGTAGTACGTAACTCGTAGCACTCCTATAATTTTGCACTTTCCGGCGAAAGCACTGCTAGTTAATCAAACCGCATGATCGTGTTCAGCGTTTTGCTAGCGAGTGCACCACGGGTATGCGCAACTGCTATTCCACTCACAGTCTTTATTACTCTTCACGCTTCTTTAATACTCTTTCTGTATCAAGGTGTGCACGTCGATTAGATTAAAACTGGGAGCTTCCAGGTGTAAAGTGTTAGCTACGACCACGTGGAAAATAATGTTGCTGAATGATGTTTCATTCCGAGGACATAAGTGTGGGCACAGTCTACGAATTTGCGTAACTTAACACCGCGTAATCGAAGGATTCATGGTATTTATTGTACGCATACATAGATCACGGATACCATATTGGGTCTTTCAAGATTACTCAGAGTACACTAAGGCTAAAAGAAACGCATCGAGACTGTTTGTCTTTAAACTATGTTCTTAGACTCTGAGAACACATTTAGGTTCTTCAGAATGTAAATATTCCACGGTATTCTCAAACATTTGGTAACGTCGTCCGTGACGTTGGCCGCGATGTCGAAATCCTCTTTCCGAAAGGACAGGGTTATTTCGAATAGTTTGTAACTGCAAGAATGCAAGCCGTGAAATCCTCAAGAATCTGAACAGAATCTCGGTATGATTATTTTCCATGGAAGGTCGAAGGAGGCATTAGGAACAGAAAGTTGCGCACCGCAAATTATTCAGCAACAAATGCACCGCATGAAACACTATAGATAATTAATCATCAGATAGATTGTCAAGAGAAGGCAACGCGCGACAGTTAACGATCATCGATTCGAAAGATTCTCGAGGCAAAATAATATTCGATAATACGATTTAAATTGCGAACGAGGACGACCAATGGTCAGTCGAGGGTTTCTAAAACGATTTTTGAATGCACGGCTTTGCAGATTGACGGAGACGGCACGGCTACTGAAAAACGTAAAAAGTGTTTTCACCAGGCGATCGAACACCGCCTCCAGAGTTAATGTCGAGGTGGAACTATCACGTAAGTTGTTTTGTCTACACGATAGGCTGATATTGAGATGGAAAATTAACAGCAAACATGAAATACTTTCAAGCGAATCAGATTGTACAGATTCTTTGTTTTCTAAGCTCGTCGTACGGTACCTTCTTTTTCTTTCTAACAAACATATTCAAAGGCACGCGCTTCAATCTTCCACGGCTTTCGTTCAATTCTAGATAAAAGGCAATCTTTCGATAAATAAATAATATTCAACGATAAACGCACTTGCACTAGTTTCTACCACACGTCTAAACAGTGTACATATATGTTATTAGATCTTAGCGTATACTAACAATCCCTTCTCAAAGAATCTTTCGTGCAGAGATGGGCAACGTTTTATTATAAAATTCAGGTAACGAATAAAAAGTTGTCTGTCTTTTATTTGTCATTTGTAATTTTTAATCTTCTAGACGAAGTTTGCCCATTTCTGCCTTTGTGAAACTAATTCTTTATGAGTGACTATCAAGGAATATCGTTCTAGCGTCAAAACTAACAATTCTGTAGATCTTGCATGTATGTTGACAAATTTGGTGTTATGACAACAGAGACTAATAGGTTGCGATCTTTATTATTGCACATGCTACACCATGCAGATGGATTTGCATTCTCTCAAGAGGAAGGAGGCTCGGTGACTCAGACGGATGTGATCAGAGCTTACGACACAAATCTTCCAAAACCAGGCGGCATGTGATCTTAATAATAGCGAAAAATCTATACAGATGTATATTATAAACAAGGTACCTCTTCTCAAGCCGATCAAAAAACAACAAATTAGAAGCATTTAGGGAAATACGGTATTCGCGAAGCCCTACGTAACGCCTGTCTACGTTTCACGATTGACTCGATGTTTCCCTCGTTCACCTCTGATCGAGAGCTTACTGTTTTTGATCGACGATGGGCCTCAAAACAAATAGTATTATCAAGACTATCAAAACGACGATCGAATCGTTTTTTGAAATTATAACACGATTACGCGCGTGAACATTACATTAGAAACTCCGACGATATCCTAGATACTTCTTTTTGATACTCTACGAGATTTATTGTATTTATAGCGTACCTCGAACTTGGTCTTGTAAAACCTTATATACTCGTTCGTGATAATCCTTGTTGCTATCGTGCATTTTCGATGCAGTGCATTTGTAAGTGCATTTCACTTTCATTCGAAATTTTAGGGATGTCGTCTCTCACCGGGACACACGCTTGGATTTTTCGTTTTTCGTAGCGCAACGGGAACGTACGGTTATCGAATAAATTAAATGGATAAAAAAATAAAAATAAAAAAAAAAATGAAAGATCGCGAGGATCGCGTAACGGTTGGCAATAAATCGTTGGTGCGATCGGAGTATACGTAAGGCGGCAACAGAGTTAAATTTTCGATCGTGAACGCAAACGTTTGTTCCAAAACATGTACTGTACTACAGAAACTAAGAAACGAACAAAATGGCGTTAGAACAGTCATCGTACGACAATCTGTCGTCGAGCACATTTTCGAACACAGACTCTTCTTGGAAAGTAATAGATTATATTTTTTAACGAAACAGAGTATTTTACCGCTCCTATAGATCGTGATCGA
Organism: Colletes latitarsis; assembly: GCF_051014445.1. NCBI lineage: Eukaryota > Metazoa > Arthropoda > Insecta > Hymenoptera > Colletidae > Colletes > Colletes latitarsis. The sequence goes on along the minus strand of NC_135137.1, from coordinate 38,297,159 downwards.
CGATCGTAGGAGGACCACGTTTAACATCGTGCCAGAAAAAGACTGTTCCCACTTGTTCTACGTACTTCGATAATTTCTGTAGTCGTTTCCCTTTATTTTTTACCGCCGATTATGAATGTTTTATTACTGTACATACGATGATTGCGTTGTTATCTAGTCAAGAATTTGATATGGATCTTTCCATTCGGGACTCACTCTTCCGCCCATCGCGAACACTCATTTTTTAAGTTTACGACTGATTGAATTTTAATAGAAAGATTATACGTACATATGTATAGCAACAATTATATAAACATATATTATGTTCGGAATAAAGTGATGATGAAGAAATCTGTTACCTTTTTGCAAATTGTTTGGTATCCGGTCAGGATCGTTCGAAAAAGATTTCGAGAAAATCTTGTACAAGTGAATCAGAAATTTTTATTAAAACGATAATAAGTATGCAAGTACAAAGCACATGTAGATACACTGTTCCAGTAAGCGATTGATGTATATAAAATGTGTGTGTATATATATACATATATACATATATATATATATATATATATATATTTATATTTATAATTTATTTAATTTCTACAATTCTTTTACGTCTCTTTTATTTGCTCATCGTTTGTACGTTTTACTTAATGCATTGTTGTATTATAGAACACAGTGTACCTCTCATCGTCGTTGACGAAATTAACGATGCCAATGGATTGTCCGGGGAGTACGCTGAAGTCCATTACGTTGAAAATACCTGAACATTCGTACAGAAGATTTAATTATTAATATGGATGAAATTTTTATATAATATTTTTTTTTTATACATGTTAACGATTCTACTTAGAAGATTAATAATTACGTAAGAATCCACTTCATTGTCTTCCTCTTCCTTTCCATTAATGATAATGTATTGCCAATTTATTTAAGTACTCTCGTTCAAGTTATCTTCGATGGTTCCAGTTTGAGGCTAATGAAGAAGTTCTCTCGATCCTCTCTGTATCGAGTTTTCAACAGAAATTCGCGCGTAAACGAGTGTCCTGGGAAATCGTATCCACGAGCGCGTTTCTGGCAATCCGTCAGCCAGGACACGACATCAAGGACCAGTTTCATCCTTGGCTCCATATCCCTCAATCGTTCCTGTTCCTTCGCAAGAGCCCTGCGTTTCAGGACAATGTTATTCCAACGGTAAAAATACTTCCATGCTAAATCCTGCTGTCTCGACGTCCACAACAAATCACTTTCCTCCTCGTAGATGGTCGTCTGATTTTTTTTATATTTCATTTTGGCGAAAACAGACACCAGGATACGTTTACCTAAACCATGCTTCTGTTCTAAATCCTCGTTACTTTTCAGACTTACAGCATCCTTGTTTACGTTAACCGAGTTTGTATATTTTGAACGTTCCTGAAATGCTTTGTCCGGTACTGCGTACAAGCGATCATTGTCTTGATGGCACTCCATGCATCTCAAGCCAAGAATTTGATCTATTAGGTCACCAACGTATGGCATAGAAGGTGCTTTGCTTTCTGCCTTAGTCCAAGCTCGTCGATACGCCAGGCTACATGGACTTTTGTAAATCTTGCAGAGCCTTTCCATGGTGTCGTACCTATAAGCGTGAAAATAATTTGTACGAGAAAATGTGTATCTACAATATTTGGTTGAAGTTTATCATAGTGAGATTTCAAAAATATTAGAAGACGAAGGTGGTAGCTTGTATGCGTACTTTGAGAACAAAGTTATCTATTTAAAGGACATCATACCTATTGGCATGATGGACGCGTAAGTAAGACCAACTGCTTCTCAGCCTATAAATCGGAGGCGCTTGCAGCCCGGCTAGAATAGACCTGCACGAATGAAAATTTCCCATGGCGAAACACTTGCTGGCCGCGTTCACGAGTCTCGCGATCATTCTAGTTCTGACGCCTAACTTTTTGATCGCGAGAATCTCGCTGACAGCGAGACAAGAAATCCTGTGGCTGAACGCTATCCACGCGGCCAAGTTGCAAGCGTTCTTGGAGCTTCTTTGGAATACCAAGATCTCGATCTCTTCCGGAGGAATTCGAACGAAGAGATCGCGATCGATCAGGGTGAGCTGGTTGGCCAGAGTTGAGCTGTCTATGTCCCAAATGGTGATTCTGAAATCCATTCTCAGCAATCTTCTCAACTGATCCGTGGTACTGTTCTCCTGATTCTCGTATTTCCTTTTCTTTTTGCCAGATCCGTTCCCAGAGAAGATTCGTTCCAGGAAACTGGGTTTCTCTTCGGCCACGATGATGGGGTCCTCGCATTGGCATTTTCTCCTCTTACAGAATAACTTCCGTTTCGTCGGTCGTTCCTTCTCCTGTTGATAATTTCTCAGGTGGCTCAGGTGCTGCCTCAGTTCCCTGTTGCAATACAATTGGTAAGGTTCGATCGCGATCCGGATATCATCTTTGGTTACTACCTGTAGGCAGCAGAGGCAGGTCTGGGTCTGTACCAGTATTCCGGTGTCCAGAATAGTACTACGCGTCTTCTCGCCGTAGATCCGATGGACCCAAACCTACCTGATTGAAGAGCGGTGTAGGAAATACTGGCTGCTAGTTGGCGCCGCGACACCGGAAGCCTTAGTTCGATATCGCTTGGCTGTCGACGGATGGTGACCAGGCTGAAGGATCTGCGTCCTTGGAGGCAGCTTCGTTCGCCAGGTTGAACGGTCCAAGGTCCCAACGAGCGAAGAAAATGCGCTGTCGCGCAAAGGCCATATCTCCTGAAATGTCTGGGACGCTTCGTGGATCTGCAACGTCCTTTTTCCTCGCCCTCCCACACTTTCACGCCTTCCTCCATGAGAACGTAGAAATTCTGCGCTCTCTTTGCCTCCGATTTCACGCGGCTGCAATCTCTGAGGACCAGCCCCGAATGACACTTCTCCGGTACTCCGAATCCAAAACGCGATATCCTTCCTGCCAAACATCTCGTAGCACCTTTCGACTTTTCACGACGGTCGTCCGTGTCCTTTTTCGTCGAAGTAATTTCCAGCGCCTCGTCCTTGTACCATACGTTCCGTTTCTCGTTACATTTGTCGTCGTTCGCGCGATTGCGAGGGCAACTCTGGCAGATAGCAAAGAACTTGCTCGTGTTATAGTATTTACGATTGTGGTCCCTGATGAACAACACGTCGCACAGGCCGTCGTTTTGGTCCTTCTTCTCGAAACACTGGCACGTCGGCCAGCTGCGGCTGACTTTCTCGATTTTGCTCGGCGAGAAATCCTCCAGTTCGTTTTTTATGTCCTCCAAGCTGGCGCCAGCGAATCGCACGGGAACTGGAGCGTACATGCCACTGGACAACTCGTTGTAAGAGTGCCCGAGGTACAGATCCTTTCGAGTCCAAGTCGGAGACGAGTGATCGCCAGCTCCGCCGTAGTGTGTCCACACTCTGTACGTATTAAACGTTTAGTACCTTAAAGTAAGTTTATATACCGCTACCCTGAAGCAAATAATAAATAATATAACCTGCACACTGCCATTTTCCCGTCAGTTTTAGCCTCCTTCCGAATCTCGATCTCCGAGGAGAGAACGTACAACGTCGTGGAGCTGGAAGAACTCGCAGCCGTGGTTTCCGACAACGAGCTCCTGTCCATCCTTCTGGCCAGCAAGCTTTCCACTTCCTCGCGCCATTTCTTCCAGAAAATCTGTCTCCTTTGTACACCGCCTAGCTCGTAATAGTTGGTCCTTCCATTCACGAATCTAATCGCGTCAACGTCGGTCAGAGATAAAATAATAATCCGCGCGACTAAGTAGTTACTGTTAAACATTGCGTACCGGGCCGTATTTATTAACGAACTGTCTACCTTGCCTTTAATGTTTTGCGGTGTCTCCTGCTGAACACGCTCAGGGTAACGTACTGCAAAGGATACACCGAGATCAGCTCGAAACTCTCGATGCTGGGATCGAGGCCACGCGGACAGAAGTACTCGGTGTTGCCTTTGAAAACGTCCGCGGCTACGATCAATTTGGACGGCGTGAGACCGAGAGAAACCTGACGGATTCCGCGTCCGTTTCTGGTGGTCTCCGCGAACGGAGATTCCACGAGAACGATATCCGAGAAGTCGGAGTACTCGGAGGACAGCAGCTTCCGAATTCTGTTATGCTCCGTTTCTCGACGCGTCGTTCGACGTCTGGGAGTCTGAGCTTTGCGCGACGTATGCATAAAGTACAATTTTCCTTCGACGTGCAGAGAGTAGGATCGTTTGGACGAGTCGTGTACGAGATTCAACGCGACCGGAGAATTTTTCAAAAGCCCCGAACCGACCGATGCTCGCTCGTGAGAGGTTAACGAGTTTCGAATAAATATATACGATCTGCGAAAATTAATAATCGAACAACTTCTCGACGGATTAATGATAGAGGGTGTTTCAAAACTTTTAAGATTGTTTGACGCGATTCACAGTAAGGGGATCTACTCTCTACGTTAATGGGAATAAATTAAAATGCAGAATCTTTATATCAGTGTCTTTATTTTTCAGTTCGATGCCTCTATCGAGTATCACGACTCGTACAGAAAGTCAGCGACAGAGGGGACTAAGTTTAAAGATCCGGTCCTACGTGGTAAAAGTTTCCGCAGTGCCTTGTCTCGGTTAATAAGGATTATTAGCCGGTTTTTTTAAGGTTCTCCTTAATCACTATAATACGATAATAAATAACATGTAAAAAAAGACGTACGGGTAAAAGACGTAAAAAAGAAGCTCACCAATAGGGGGAGCGCTCTTTCGTCTAGAATATAATCGATGTAGGTTTCAAAAGAGCGTGCAAAAATGTACATTGTGGCAGAGGTACAAGGTGGACTTTCCTAATCGATTTGTCCGACTTAAACGAAAGCTAGGTACTTTATCGATTATTATGATCCGGATTTACTTTGATGGTGACTTTGTTGCTCAGAGCAGACGCGAGCTTCTCGATGTTGCTTTGCGGCAACTTGCCAGGTTGCGGCAACTCCGAATTCGTTGTTTCGTTGTTGGTCGTTGCTGCGTTCTCGGGGATCGACTTGATGCCTGGTTGTGCTTCCTAACAACAAATTTGAACAAAAGTTAGAAAATTTCGAGCCATAAACACGAGCTGTCTACGCGTCATCTATCTTGCATACACGACTATTATCTGCATTACAATCGCATTGTTCCCCAACAAGTGTACTATTAACTTAATTTCCAGTGCCTCCGTTTCCTTTCAAAGACGCGGTTCCCCACTCAAGTGTTTACGTATGTTCGAGAACAAGCTACCGTTTTGTAAGTTCACGATATTTGTTATGGAAATTACAGAAGACATCTGCATAATGCACGAAACATTTCAATTGTAAGTAACTAAAATTATAGACTCGTTTTTATATTTAATCATTAACCCACCATATTGTTTGATTACAGTAAATCCTCGAGTTACGCAGTTACGTTGCCACATAGGCACACAGAGGTGATTTCAACCGGTGAGTTCAATTCGATACAACTACAATATAAATGAGAACAGCTTACCCCGTCAGTCTTTCTTCTTAGGTTCGATCTCTGCAGCGTAGCAGCTAGTTCGTTTTGCAGCCTGGACACCACTGGACCGTTCGCCAGTTCGCTGGTCCCGTTTCTGTCGACGCGAGTCTGCTGGGACAGGAATTCCAGCTTAGACGGCTGCTTGGCTTCACCCTCGTACGCCCCTATCCTGATGGCGACCTTCCCTCCCGCTGGCTTCAAGTTTTGTGCGTTCACAGCGAGAGGAGGCGGAGGCGGCACGATCGACTTGGGCGTCTCCGACACGGGACTCGTCGAGGGCTCTTTACCGTTCACTTGTGGTTTGTTTCCGGTCCCAGTGTGTCGGGGACTTCCGTTCACGGTCGTCGTTGAGTTTTGTATGGGGAAGTAGGTTGGCGGTGGCTTTGGAATCACTGGATTTGGCGTTTCTTTCAGCTTGAAGGACTCGATGCTCTGCATCTCTACAGAGTCCTCGTTGCTCTTGGTCTTCGCGAGAAGAGGAAGTGGTGGCGGTGCTGGTGGTGCAGGAGGCGCGGGAGGGGTTGGTTGTACGACAGGTGGTGCTGGGGGCGCCGGTGGAATGTTGTTCGAGGTCGTCGATGCGTTCAAAACCCTCTTTTCTTGTTCCTGCAGGTGACATAACGAGATTCAGGTAATGGGGAAAATTCTTTTGGGACAGTGTTTTTCAAAGTGGGAAGTGTTGACCCTAGAGGTAATGTAAAATGAAATGGAATTGTATAGACGAAGGTTAGTACATGTACGAAGTTATACATATAGATATCGCGTATTTGCTAATGATATACGGATCGTAGCCTCGTAAGTTACGATACAGAGAACAGTAATAAAATGAAAGGAATGTACTTCTTTACGATGCTGAAAACCGTCAGAGATAAGATTCAAAAAAGGAGAGAATATTCCTTCAACAATGTGAATAAAGTACTGTAATAAATGTGATTCGTTTATGATATGCGGATCATTACTTTGTAAACGCGTTATATTACAGGAAACGATAAAATGAAAGTAATTTAAAAGTCGGTCATTCGCGATTGACAAATCGCTGATTAAAAAATGCTATGTCACTTAAGTTTTATTTGCATTTTGGATCGACTAGACGGCGGTTAGAAACCCGCGTCAGAAACAAATATGGCTTAGTTAATGTAGTGCAATAGTAGATAGGAAGCCTATCTTATTGCATGATAACGCGAGGCCTTGTGCACCAAGGATGACGATGAAAATACTTAATGAAGTAGAATATTCTTTCCATACTTTGTCAACAGATTAGATTACTTTTATAAAATAGGTCATTGAAAAACGCAAAATTTGTAGCAAGTAATACCGAATCATTTTCAATTTCTCGTTCGTCGGAAGGAAAAGCGGATTATGATTAATGATTTGTATTCACCGCAAATTTTCCACGCGCCCAAAGGTTAAACCAGTCTCTATAACTACTAATAAATACGTATTCTATAATTTTCACCAATCTACAAATTATGCTAAAACTTTAGTTAAAAAAACTGGCATGAACGTTCTTATCGGCACTTTTCGTTTCACGATGTTAATTATTCTCGGATCGTATGTGAATTACACGCGATCATAGACGTTAACTATCAAGCAAACTGATTGGGTCGATAACTAACATCGTAAGGCGTGATGGTGACCAAGATGCGGCTCCTTCTCCGTTCACCGTTGCTCATTAAATTGTTCATCGTCTGAGTTTCAAAGCGTTATCATTCTCCGATTAACTTTCCATTCTGCCGGCGATGCGATCTTCTTTTTAATGGATCGATAACGGTTAATTTCGACCGTGTTTTTGCGCTGATGAATTTGTATAAATTATACCAGGCGCGTCAATTAACGGTTCAAGGAAATGTTCGCGGCGATCGAAACCGATTGCGATTCACTGTTGTCGATGACGGATCACTCGGTGCACGAGATTCGAGGACGCGAGACGTTTGTTTTTTTACGAATTACGCGGACACTTTGCAGCGTTTCACGAACGATGAACGCGACCTAGCGTTTTCGTTAATCATAGTCGCGCGAGGTCCTCCGCAGTTTTGCGGTATCCTGACGCGACCGCCTTGAAACCGATCGCACGACGCGACTCGAGTCGACTGAAAACAGTCACGAGCGTTGCTCGCGGTCTTATGTAACCTCCTATTATTTTGCACGTCTGCCGCAATTTGCAAGAAGAAGTGGAATCGACAAACGACCGCACGCACGTGTACTTAAGGGGGCAGTCTGGTACATCGGTCCGAAAATTACTCTTCCTTCGTTATTTTTTTTTTTTTCATCAGTAGGAATAAGTGGATCGAAATGACCGTCGCCAGCCATGCAGTTCTTTTATAGTAACTTAATTCTAATCGTATCTGTACAGGATGTCCCACGCGACTGGGACAAATTGTATTTTCAATGTGGTTAGAGATAGACAAAAAAGATCTTACGTCTGATGTTTACTTCAAGAGTTATTATAGTTAACATTTTACTACAGTAGTTACATTTCTGCTACTGCGGATTGTAAATTGGGTATTACAGTATTTGTAAACATGAAGCCAATATCATTATCAATGAGTGTAAGATTAATTTAATTATCGATAAAGGTTCATACAGTAACTTCCAATTTAAATATTTCAGATAATGTTCTGCTTTCGTATCCGGTACTATTTACAATTTTAAAGAAGGTATTTAGTAGCGAATAAGAATATAAACAAAACCAGGAACTAATTGAAAGATAGCAATCTAAATTCTATTATGCAATTTTCTACAACCTTATTAAGGCCAAGTGTTAAACTTATTCTGCAGAATCTATGCCATTCTTCGTACACTTCTTGTTCACACATTTCGTTTAAGATACTGTTTCATTTTGTTTGGCCCAGTAATTGAACAGATTGTGTGCCACTGATATAGAATTCTGTTCAAAGTCCTATAACATCTGTTCTTTGATCTGAATTCTCCAGACTGCTCCCTTAAGGCGAACCAGGGTGACGTTCTACGAAAATTGATGGTTCAAATTTTGGATACGTATATCGAATACTTTGTTGTCTATTTTGATGAATACTGTACTCATTCACTGAATATATGTAAATCTCGACACATCTATTGAAATAGGCGGAAGACGTTTCTGACACCTGCTGTGATGAAATCGTATTTTCCTTTATAGCTCGGTAACCGTTGATTTCTAGATCAATGTTCACGTTTTTCTTTACTCTCAGTGATGGATCTAGAAGTGCTAAAACGATTGGGAGAAGGCTTTCTCCTCTGCTTACTTTGATGACATTACACGTACCCAAAGTTTGAACCATCAGTTTTCACACACTCTGTATAATGACTCATCGAATTCACGATTATGTCTATCTTTCCGTAGAACATCGAACACCTTAGAAACAATTCAGTTCCGATTATTCTGACGCGAAGTCACGAACGATAAATCACTGATAGTCGCCCGATCGAATGGCTCGTTGATATACAGGGTATTTCATAATATGTGTTTCTACTTTAATGGTTTACAAGGGACATAAAAGCAGTGAAAAAAGTTCACATAAACGTATGCTGTATTTTACCTTGTTCTCACTTTATAACCATTTTTGTGCTCCGCTAATTCTTAATCAGTTTCTACCAAACTGTTTGCACAAAACTGTCAACAATTTCTCGTTATCTCTCGATCTTTTTACATTGCTTTTTTGCCCCCTCTGCACTATTGGAATAGACAACACGTGCTATGAAATAGCCTGTATAAACGGTTCGATTTAGAAAGTCTTCGCTGTCCTCAGCGCGCGCAGTTAATGTATTGTAATCACTTAATTACGTCTCAATTAAAGGAGTGATTTAGTGCTTTCAGCGACTGAACGACCGTCGATGCTTTCTATCGCGCGGAGATTGAGATACTGAGACAAAACGGTGAAATGTACGTGACTATAACCGGCAGATCGCTCTCTATCTCGTTCCAACGATCCGCGTACGTGTGTATAACAGTTAATAACACGCTTCTACATAAATTCAGGTGCACTTGAGCGTGTGCACCAACACACGGAAGCGCAGTTCGTTCGCGCCGCGCAGACAATAACCGCACCGAAGGCTTCGTAATTTCGAGGCCTTATCTGTTTACTTTGGCAGATCTTCGTGGTTGTGTAATTAACAGAGTAAGAATGTTCGTGTATTATCCGACGAAGTCCCGCCTCTTTTTGCCATTTTATACACCGTGTTTGACTATAGGTAGCTCCCCAAACTTTAAGGGATGATTAACCAATATAAAAATAGTAAGCATCGCAACATACAAATAAATAGTATTGTATAAGCCAACCGAATGTTTTGAATAGTTTGTCTCACATAATGTAACACTTGTCTATAGTTCTTATTTCGTTTGTTTATACCAGCGTAAAATAGAAAATTATTACTGTGCGACGTTGGTCTCCCACGGGTATGCGATGCGTGATAGCGAACGTGTTAATTATTTTGTTTATTAAAGCTGCCAGGAAAATTTTATCGACGTTTTCACATAAAATTTGATTAAAACATTCCTTCACACTTGAAGGTTTCAAACACCCTGTATATCAATACATAATTGGTCTCGGTTGCTAAGCGTAATCTCAATCGAAAAAGCTTCTTAGCCGCAGAGTCGCAATTCCGAGTGTGCTGCTAATAGGATTTTTTAATTGCTCGCTTACGTATCCTTAGTTCCGCTTTTTCCATCACGCGCGCGCGTATCGTTCCGTAATCTAAAGAGGAATTTTACCTTCGTTTGCGGGGATCTTTTCAGTGATCAGAAGCTGTAACGTCTTCGTTGGCGAAAGAAAGAAACGGTGAAAGTCGTAAGCGGCGAAATTGCAATCGGAAAAAGTGCATCGTTGCTCGCTAATTTAATAAGTTCCGCGAAATTTTAATTTAGTAGCTCGAACGGCAATGTTGCAATCGTCACGCGGAGGTACCGGATTCGATAATGGGCTTTCGATCGATCGAAGAGGCACGTTTTCGGAAACACGTCGCACTTTGTTTTCGACACGATGATAAGCTTATCGTTTTCTTACCTGCTCGGACGGCTGATCGGAGAAATGAACTTTCTGCTGCGCGGAATTGAACATCTTTCGGTGAGCACGTTTGAACTCCTCCATCAGCTGCAAACAATTTAATTATCGAATCGATTTAACGGACGTTTAAACAAGGCTCTTCGTTGGCCACTCGAGCATTTATTAACAATTCGGTATTTAATTCTTTAAAACTGCGAATTATAAAATAATACCAAGAAACGATATTTAATTTTATTAGGTAATTTGCTAGGTAAACATTCTTATCGTATTTTCTCGCGTTTTTTTATATTTTATTTTCGCCCCTCCCTAGCAAATTAAATTCAATTCACTCACATCCAAAGGAGAAAAAACAATTCAGGACCAAGGTTAAACACTTTGTTGAACAGTTTTTAATAAATGCTTGAGTAACCAACGAAGAGCTTTGTTCTGCACCGAAGTCGAAGCGACTGTATCAGTCGCAAACTTTTCTCCGCGTGAAAGTTTCGATGTTATTACTCTGTAACTGCACTTTTACTTCTGTAATTGGAAATAGAAGCGAAACGTATCGAAAACGGAGCAAAGAAGACGACGAATTTGCGAGTGCGCCGCTCGCTTCATCCGCGTACGGTTATAAACTGCGCAAGGATACTCGAGCGAGCGCTGCGCCTGTGAATATCGTCGTTTGAACGTTCACCCACGAAAGTTCAATCGTTTGCAACATCGTGCAATAATTTTTAATTAGATCGACTCTCTACTCATTATTGCCACGGATCTTTTCAGCAGTCGTTCACGTTTAATGACGTTTGCGTTTTTCGTGAGCGTTGTTTTCCCCAGTTAAAAATCTATACTACGCTTCATCGATTAAAAATCTATCGAAGTCGCTCGTTATTTACACGATCGTAAGCGTGCGTAATCACGCGACGCGATTGCGCTTTTAGTTGTTTTAAAGATCATAGATATAGTCATTCACACGAGTCCACGTACGCCTATCTATAATAGTACACGATTAAAAATCAAAATAAACCGGGTGTGAATGACTTTAATGTAAAAATCTATGACGATCAAAACCTTGATTTATCTACGATACACGCGTGTGCGTTTCTATTGCATTCTACTTTGTATTTACCAATGTTTTCTCGGTCTGCAATTATAACTGACAAACAAATTAACGCACCGATAAAAAGTGTTATTGCGCGAATAGAAAATTTCGAAAGATCGAGCGAAATATTAGGCAAGAAAGAACCGTACGTTTAATCCTCGATTATATTATTCCGGATCGATGTAAACCAGAGTCTATGGAAAAAGATATTTCCTCGAGCAAACAGTAATCTTTTCCAACGACTTGCTTCATTTGTGTATTGCTTTTTGCCAGCCACTTTACCGTCGTAATTGCTTTCTTTCGACGCTCAGCATACTATATACGCGGAATCTTTCTAGTTTCTTCTAGCATTTCCGTAGTTAATTTTAGAATACTCGATCCACGATCTTTCCTTACCTTTCTCGCGATCTTACAAGCTTTAGGCTTCCTATGGTACCATGGTGTTTCAATACAAAGCGACTCTCTTACCTTGTCGTGTGTGACTTTGTGCTCCTGCGCCCTCAGAGCTTCCGGATTTTGTGGCTTTCGCGTCTCCGGCGTCCTTTCCTTAGCACCTTCCATTTTGGCAGCGTTGTTCATGCTCCTCTGGAATGGGATGTCGATAGGTACGTGACACGTGTCGATAATCAATTATCTCGCGGAAGAATGAAACGATTAGGCACGGCTACCAGTAGACACGGAAACGTTTAAATGACTTAATTGCTACTTCAGATATTGTTAAGGACAGATCGCTGTCTCGCCTTCGATTTTTGCGTAATCGTAAAAAACGGTTTTTGGTTAGTCATTGTTATCAAGTACTGACACCGTAACGCACATAGCGTCGACGTAAGTCATCGGTTATTGTTAACGCCAGGACTAGATTCTCAGAAAATATTATCTCTAGTGCGAAATGTTATCTTCAAAGGTGACGCACAAGGTATTAGTAAAGAAACGTTTTAAGCATTATAGAATTATTTGCAAATTATTGTAATATTACATTGCACTAGATTATATGCTTGAGTTTAGAAGGTTAATTTCATTAAATTTCAGTTTATTTTATTAAATTTCAGAAATTACGAACGTTATACTAAACTATTGTGGTCAGTAATAAGTATTCATTCAACATATGCAATATTCAAGATATGCAATGTACACATGACATTTATGCACGAAAAATGTAATAGATATGGAAGTAACACGTATAAGATACATATACTGCGTAGAACATTGTCAAAAGTATTCTTATATTTAAGAAAAAATGAGCAACTTGATTTTACTTTGCCGAGTATCAATAACGATCGATGTTCTTTCCTTTATAAATATTGAAAAAACATATAAAGAGGAGACGGTGCACGAAAACGCAAGAAAGCGTGACTGACACTGTGCCCGACTGAAATTTTTGCTTTTCCAACTACTATTCTAAATTCAGACTACGTTAATAAAATTTATATCTGGTATCTACGATAAAATTAAACTTTACTCTCGGATCAATGTGCATATTTCCGTAGTTCAAAGATCTAAATTACTTTTAAAATTGTCTCGACGACCTTCTTTCGGGTCCCCTTCAGGAACAAGTCCATCCAGTATAATAACGTAAATCGAATGTTCGAAATACGAGAATTTATGCATTGTTCTTAAGCACGAAAGAATGTACTTTATCCGCATCTAACGTTGGTTTAAACCTCGATACGCCCCAGAGATAAACTCTGATCACAATGTCTTGCCCGAGGCGCGCTTGCTGGTACGCCCGGGCACAGATAGGATGAAATAAAATGTAAAGGATCTCCGACAACATGGAAACGTATCGAAAATTAAAATTCCAGTATCGCGTATAAACTTCCAGATAATGCTAGAAACACGTACGGTGCACCGACGCGGCATACCATTCGGTATCGCGAAAGAAAAATGCGTTGCTCCTACCTGCTGCGCTCGCCTCTGCAATTCTTGCGTTATGGCAGTGCTTAGGTCGGTGCAGGCGATCGGCGACGTCCTTGTGGCGCAATTGCGGGGTGTCGCGTGTACGGTGGTCGCCGTGTCGTTGGTTTTATTGGTCCCGGTCGAGGCTGCCGTCACCGAACCGTAGGAAACCGTCGACGGTGGTTCGCAGGAGGACGTCGACAAGGACGAAGAGGTGGACGCGGAGTCCTTGCTGCAGGACGACTCCAGACTCGACTCCGTCTCCGTCGAGCCTGTGCTGCCCATCGACATCGTGCTACCCATTTGCATACCCATGGCGTTCATTGGCTTGGTCTCTGCGTGAATATCACCGGGTGCTCGTGTCACTTTACGATCAGCGTTTCGGAAGTCGCCGGGGCAGTCGGGGCATGAAATTTTCAATTGACCGTACAACGAGCCGGAATCTTCCAATAAGCGGAAAATCCGTGTACGGTTGGCTGCCGGGATTGGGGAAATTTTATATCGCGAACGACGATCGAAATTTTAGATTCGTTCGTAAATTAGCTTCCGATCGGCCGTACGTTGCTCTAAAAAATTCGTTTACGGGTTATTATTGCCGAAGGAATTTGCTAATGAAGCTGGTTTACGAGCGAAAAAATTTGTATTCGTTGTTGGCGAATAATATTTGCCCGATTCTGTTATTTAAATGTACTTTTTGTTTGTCCATAGTATATGTTACTAATATATCTTATATTTTATTAATAGAATAATTCTCGTTGGTTTTTCTAGTAGCAGAATGATCTGGAAAAAGATGATCTCAACAAGGAAGAGGATTCCGATTGTGGAATAGAGTTCAAGTACCTTTATAAACATATGGTAGAAGGTATAGATTTAATTAGATGAACGCTATCAAAGAAACAGTTATAATCATCGACGTTTAGCGTTATTACATTACGCTAAGGACTTGTATCGCACTTAACGGAGCAGATAATCGTTTTATTTTCTACGCGACTTACGGAAGAGTTTCTCTGGCAACGCACACACACACACAGAGCTTTATCTATGTTGTTGGTAAATCAATCAGCAGTGATTACGTTAGTAGCGTTAAACAATTGTTGTTCGTGGAAATTTCTTTGATAACGTCCATCAATTTATGTAGTGTCGGTACTACGTTGGTAAGACTTTTTTGAGTCCATTCCACTCGAGTCTTATCTGCGTCGTTGATGAGTCGACTAACAATGGTTATTAAACTTTGTTTCACCGTTTCGATCCAGACCATCTTTTTCAGGGTCGTTCTGTACATGTAGCGAATTGTTTCAGGAGAGTTTTTGACAAACCTGCCGGCCATTTGTAAGAAAGAGGTGGCGGAGGTGCCGGTGGGCACACAGTCTGATGCACCTCCACGGTGGTCACCGTTTTCCTGTCTCCCTCGATCGGTTTTTGCATCATCTGCAAGTCGGAGAGCCGATTGCCGTCCTGCGAACCGTTTTCCTACAGCACACAAGTTCCAGGAAGAGGGCATTAAACCTACCCGTTTAAGGGGGTAGTTTGATCCAGAGCACGCGAACTTAGGCTCTCTTAATTTTAAAAACAGTTCTATCGATCAGATCTATCGATTTCAAATCTTGTAAGCGTTCATATATCCAATGCCTACATTTTCTCAATTATTAATAAGGTTTTCAATACCAGAGTTAAAAAGTTTAATATCGACAATTCGTTCGTTAACAGCTATTTTCTAAAGAAACCAATTTTTCAAAGTTCTGGATCACACCACCCTCTTACAAGTCTCGAAATGCAGACAGTTTCTCTTTTTAACGAAGTCGCGTCGAAGGTGCACCGTTCATCGGTCGTCACGCTAATTCGATCAGACGATCGGCACGATTACGAGGGTGCTCGATGGTAGAAAGCGCGCGCGTCGAAGACTCGTTAATTATTAAACAAGTTTCTTTTTCATTTCACTGGGAATTCCACGAGGTTTGTTTACGTTCCAGTGGAATAAGTTAACGACCGAAAGACTGCCGGCGTTTAGAAAGCGGCCGTTTCCTTACTTTGGATCCGTGATAGGGGAGAACATCGTCCGCCGGTCCGTCGTACATGTAGTCCTGCTGTCTGCAGTTGTCACGTCGATAAGCTAATCGACGATTCGCCTCGTCGCGCGGATTCGCGTCGAAATCGTGGACCTCGTAGTCGATCCTGGGCGCCACCGGATCGTAAAGAGGCTCGTTGTCGATGTCGTCCTCGTAGCTGCCGCGCGAATTCGGATGACCCGGCCCGCCAATGAGCCTGTGATTTTGGTTCTGGTTCTGATTTATACGGATTACAGTGGTGTTATTTGGCTTGCGGGTCCATTCTTGAGCCTGAAAGTCGGAACAAGACGATTTAAAAAAAGTAAACAATGGTTAGGAAGGATAACCACTGTGAAAATGCAAAGTGGTGGAGCAAGTTGTCACCGAAGCTAACCACTGTACATTTTCTGGTGGTTACCCGAGTTAGCAACCGTGCTGTAAACGATCAGATAGGATGCTCGTCGAGATCTAAACGTATCTGCGATCTTCCTCCTCGCGATGTGAATTCTTTTCCATTATATTTGATAGACACCGGCTGTTAATCCAGGAGGCTTCTATTTTATTGTGCTTGTTTTCTACACGAGCATCGAAATTTCGTGGAAGATCGTGGGATGAGTGACGTATGAAGGCCGAAGGATCCAACAATGGGACAAGCGAGGTAGGTTGCGTCGGAATTGGGTTCAAATGTCAGCGAAATCAGTCTGAGAGAGAGAAAGAATGCGCTAGTAGACGGCAAACAGGTGGCACGCGAGAAGACGGTAATAGTAATTAGCGAGCTGGGAAAGAGAGCAGAGCGCATGAAGAATACAGAGAGGATTTTCTGCAGTTTCATCCGGTCGTTATTTCCGTTTCTTCCAGAAGTAGACTTTTCTTTGAAAAAACATCAGCTCCTCTTGTACCCTTCGCATCCGACGAAAGAAGATCGCAGAAGACGTGTAACGTTAAAGTTTACATTCTTACGTTACGCGTAATTTACTTTTGCAAGCGAAGTCGCAGGTAATTTTGATTTAAGGGGAATGCGTTTACCTGATCCACGTGAGCCCATTCCGTGGAGCTGCAACTGCTGGTGGACAAGGCCAATGGACAGCAGATCCTAGAAAAAATTCAATGACACGTGGTGGAGTGATTTTTCATCGTCGATTGCACTTCGCTGGTACTTTCTAATTCCCAATTAAACGACGTCGTGAGGAAGCTCGACCAGCCGAGCTGGGTTAAGAGCAGGATGAACGTTCGTGTGGCAGCTAGGAATTCGTCGTGCTTAGCACCGCGATCATTATCGCGAAATGTCCTATTAATAGAACGACTTTCTCCCGTTGTAAATTCATCGATGCCATTCGATAACGGTTCGTAACGACAGAGATATGTATCCGGTGCCGTAAAACGCGCAACCGATACTTTGTGCAGATCGTACGACTCGATTCTCTGTAGACGGTATGCTCGAAACGATCGTTGTTAATTGGAATTACGTACAATAATCCCAGGTTCGACGATGCTGTAACAGTGCAGCGCGTTCGCGATTGCGTCACGCGATTTATGCAATTAATCGCTGACGTTTCGCGAATGTCAAGGAACTTTTATTCGAAGGAATCTAGGATAATCGTATTGGAACGTCGTAATCGGTCTTCACCGGCTGTTCCAACCTGGAATCTTGTTTTACGTTACTTAATTGTACGGTAGGACTCTAAGACAAGGGAATCCATCTTTCAGAGTGGATTTCGAAACTTAGGACAGTGTATTAAACATCAATCGGTTCAAGATTTCAGGGTGCCGACACCTTGGTGTACCTGAAGCTACCACTTACATCACTACACCAGACCTCTTCACGTTCTTTGTGTCGTCCAGGAAGCGTACGACAGTCTTTTCTATTCGATTAGAGACTACATTATTCCAGCAACAGTATAAAAAGATAAGAGCTTTTTGTAACATATGTAAAACCGTAAATGCAACGTAAGATATTATATCCGCCACAGTCGACAGGATATATACCACACTAACCTTCCGTTTCGA
This sequence comes from Colletes latitarsis, assembly GCF_051014445.1. Classification (NCBI taxonomy): domain Eukaryota; kingdom Metazoa; phylum Arthropoda; class Insecta; order Hymenoptera; family Colletidae; genus Colletes; species Colletes latitarsis. The sequence continues at coordinate 38,279,641 of NC_135137.1, read as the reverse complement.
TTACAGGCGTCGTCGCGGGGATATCGATGGTTCATCCTGGCGTCGTGGTGATGCTGCGGCGAATAAGAAGGATTCTGTTGAGGTTGAGGACTGGCTGCAGCCACGCTCGACGTTTCGGAGTCGTAGCCACTCGATCCTCGGGTCCAGAGTGGTTCGGGGCAGTCGTAAAGGTGATTGGGTGCGGATCGTTGCACTATTAAATCGAGAACGGCGGAGCTTCTCATTACCTCGATAGCTCTTTCGAACGGAAGATCGGTGAGTCGCTGCCCGTTGCACCAGACGATCACGTCGCCAGCTTTCAAGCCTGCTGCTCTCGCTGGCCCATCGTCTCTGGTGCCCTGTTTAATTTTCATCCGATCAGTTCTCGCGGTCACTTTGCGTAACACCGATTTAACGATCCATCGATTATTGAATCCGGAATTGTTAATAGAGTCTTTGTTAACCTGAACAGTCAGGCCAGGCACAATGCCCCTGCAAACGCCGCATCCCAGTCGACCCTTCTCCCCAACGAGGATCCGAATCCTGACCTCGGTGCTCGGTACAACTCCCACGCCAGTCTCGTTGTACTGCAATTGCTGTTGCTGCTGTTGGACCATGTGCCAGGTGACCGGGTCGTTCGGATTGCTTTGCGAATCATAAGGTAATCTTTAAAACGAGAAAACGCTCCTCGTGTGAACGCGGATTGTCTTGCGGAAGGTTTAATGACCGATCGGTACTTACTCTTTCACTGGTATCATTCCCACGCCTGAAAGAAAAACAGGGTTAATGAGTTCGCAACGTCGATAACAAAGACAGGATCGAGGGGTTTTTTTACTTCGGGGGTCTCAACAAAATTTGCGTTTTCCGAAAGTGTGGAATGATCACTTCAAGTTCCTCAATTATTTATATTCAGTAATAAAATTCTGCCAATCTTTAATTTTCTTCAAAAAAGAACGACTCCAGACATAATACTGGTCGTAGCCCCAGTAAAAAATATGTTTGCTTTAAACGTGTGCCAAATTCCACAAAGATCGGTCCGTTAGTATTGGAATTTTTAGGAACATCGTCTCGGAGAAAGTAGTTTTGAGAAAAACAGCGTTAAAATTGGACACAGCGGCGCGTGTCCGTGCAAATAACTGTAAAGACTATAACGATCTTCGCCACAGATATTCAGCGATCGGTTTAAGCTTGGAAAAAATTTAGTACGATATAAAATGTAATAATTCAGAACCGCGTTTCCGATGCTTGGAATCGACAAGCGAATACGTCGAAAAAGTCGGTGTTTTTGAACGTCCGGAGTAGAAAAACCCCTTGGCGAGATAACGGATGACATCTGGCGTTGCTCGAGGAATCTGAGAAACGTGGTAATTACTTCGAATCTTGAGGACGAGCACTTGCTGGTTTTTTGCCAGAAGCGCGACTTCCTGATGGACGGCGTCCTCCACAGGATACCCGTTCACCCTTATGATCTGATCGCCGACCTGAAAGCAACAAGCGTCGAGTGAAACTACATAAAACGTGCCCGACGAAATAGAGCAGAAACCCGTTGCTTAATTGCAAAATCGATTCGTGCCGGTTAACGCCAATTTCACAGATTTAACCAGACCGAGTCTTGGCTAGGGATTTGTCAAAATCGAACGGCTTCGAACGTTTTGTTTTACACTTTCTAGTTTGTACGCAAATTAATATTGGAAATCGTAACTGGATCCTTGCGACATTTATCGTTATCCCTATTATTACGGTATATTTTTAAGACACGCGCTAAGGAATTTTGTAATACAAGCGATCTTTACCCTTAGTCCGTTTCTGTGTGCCTCCCCTCCAGGCTGAACGTCGCTGACGTAAAATCCAGCCGCGTATTCCCGACCACCGCGCAGAGAAAAGCCGAATCCCGACGCTCCGCGTCGTCTGAGCCTCACGTTTCTGGTTACACCGATGACGGCCATCCTGCCGCCTCCTGTCGGGTTTCCAGGACCTCCACCGGTCGATGGAACCATGCCAGCACTGGGCGTGCTGGACGAACCACCGGACCTACAACAATTAAACGCGACGTCAACACAACTTCGTTCGTATGTAATCGAGTATCCAGTCAACGTCGTTCTGGTATAGAGCTTATCCAGTGAACGGAACGATTAACAAAGAGACTTATACTTTTAAACCTGGAATACAGTAGAGCTCCATTTATCTAATCCGCCCGGGGGCCAAGCAATTCGTATAACTGGATCGTTCGTAATAGAATTGCGATAACACAGGCAAAAATTGTTTTATTAACTCCGGTTCCTTCTCGAAAAGATCGACATTTTTATAAGACAGGATGTATATTATGAAATAATAATCGACCTCTTAAAGGAAAGTGATACTACACGCGTATCTATTCCGAGCAAAGGATACCGTGTGCCGTTATCGCTCCGGGCACCAAAATACTTAGATACGTTCGTATAATAGGAAGTCGCTAATTCCGCCCACTGTCTGCTGATTGTTCAAATCGTATATTAATTTAATGGTCAGTCGTAGTCCGTAAATCAATGATAATAAATAATAGAAGGCTGGACAGGTGCAAAAGGAAAGCAAGAAATTTTCTCTTCAAAGTTCCGACCCTTTGTGCGGTTTCGCGTCGGAAATAGTTTTATTCTCGTAACAATGATAAAATGAGGCGTAGGTCAACACACACTTAAGAGTAATCTATTGTTCGAATATCTCAAGCGTGTATTGACCTACGCCTTATTTTACCGTCGAAACGGCGAAGGAAAATTTCTTGCTTTCATTTTTGCACCTGCCAACAGGCTATTATTTATTGTCCGTAATCTATTAACTTTTTTGTTCAAACAAACCGAGTCTACGTATATACGAGTGGATTCAATTGTACTAGAATTCAATTAATCGAACACCGACAAGAGAAGCTATCAAAGTATTATTTTGTTTAAATTAATTTAATGAATAAAATGGAGTTCCACCGTAGATCGTCGTTATTGCACGTATTGTTTCGCGGTTCGCGTTACCACTCGGCGCAGAAAGTGGAGCGCGATTCATTTGCCCGAATGATTCCGTGAAGTACACATACTCGCAATAATAATGTTACCCCGGATTTAACCGCGTTAATAAGCCTCTTCTTTTCGTTACGTAAAGCGAGCAACGTTACTTTCTCGCCGTTATTCCCGCGCGTTCTGCGAAATCATACAAAATCGTGGCTACCGCTAATAATGACAATAATTATTTTTACAGCTGAAAATCGTTGTCGCGGTCTCGTTCGGCGTATTGCAACGCTGGAAATTCTCGATCCCGTCTAGCCTGCGGTATGTATACACACGTGTTTCGGTATATAATATAACGTAACTCGCGTGCCGGTGGCGAGACAGTCGCGTGGCCCCGAATACCTTGCGGGGGTGGCGGTAATGGTAGTGGATCGAACGTTTCCGATTGATTTCCGCCTTCTCCCGAGTTCATTGCTACCCGGCTAATTATAAGGAGCGATTGCGTTTCGTATACACTAACCGGATTAATCCGTATATCTAAATTCCAAGCCTCGTTTTCTCGCTCGCGTTCCCATTATTACCTTTTCCGAACATTCGTAATCTTTCACGCTTCTCTGACTTCAAACGCAGCGCCAAATTAGGGATGAAACTGCTCGTTAAAGTTCTCTGTGCTCGATTCGAGTACTCGATTTTACGCAATTCAAAATAATAATTTTCTCGTATGGTTTCAGGTACCATCGCTCGCATCGATCGCGTGGATCTTCTTTCAGGAGGTGAGTAACGTTCGAAAAAATTTAGAAACCGGTAGTTTCTTGCGTATCTTCGGAAAACTCGAACGGGTTCGGGTCGACGATGAATTACAGTAATTCCGCGTGTCTACGTGGCTCACCTTCGCGAATAATTGTACCGCAAAAATCCTGGTTTCAGCCTCCGGTCGGGGCGGCGAGCGAACGCCGCTCGGTTACCTTTGTTCGGTTCCCCGCGAACTTTTTCCAGCTCGCTGCGAAATTAATGACCACACCTGACGCACCATTGCCAACGGTGAGTAAGGAACGCCGCGCAGAGGCGGTTACGAGAGGGCCAGGGGCGGAGGAGTCGAGGCAAATTCCACGGACAGACGGAAAAGACGGAAAGGGGGGGGGGTTGGAACGGGGGCAAGGAAAGAAAGACACTTTATGCTCCCTAATGACGCCGGGAATCCATCTTGCCCCGGACATTGAAAAGATTACGTGCAGTATGAGGGCCCGTCGCGGATTGTCGGATGCTGCAGGACACGAGGACGACACCAGGTAAATGACAGTCATTAGAAAGAACGAGAGACGCTAGTTTTAGAATGACTCCGCCTAGCCCGAGGGCTCGACGTCTTGAACCAAACCCCCTCTGCCCTCCGTCTCTTGTCCCTGGTGGCCTTTGCGTCGCTCTTTTTACTCGTCGAACGTTACCGAAGGCAAAAGGGAATTCCATCGTCTGCTCTTTCCTACGGTGCCCCCGGGTGGGGTTTGTCTTTTTAGAGTGCTCGCCTTCTGGGGCAGACGTCTGTACGGACGCCTCGCGCCGCGAAGGCCAGAAACTTTCTATTCGAAGGTACTTTACATGCGACTATTTACGGGCGTAATTACCGTTTTACGTTAACCGCGAACCCCGAGAGCTTGTACGCAATTATCGGAAAATTGCAAAGTTCCTTATCGGGCATCGGCGACGCGGAGCGAAAAAAAAGAATGTATAAAAGAATTAGCCAGGTATCGAGAGTAACGAAACCGTTTCGCGTACGACGGGCTCAGCTTCTGCTCGGGCGCGCACAACCTTGTATGCACACGTTCGGTTCGATCTTGAAAGACTAGTCTCTCTGGATCGTCGATCCGGGCAGATAAGAGAAAAGCACCACAAAGAAGAAGCTCGCCTCTCGGCGCGAAGGTGAAATACCTGTCGACGACACCTACCGAGACGTCCAAGATTTCTCGGCCAGGGATCACTGACACGAAAGGCACTCGTTACAAGCTGTTAACGCATTTTTAACGCGTACCTCGTGACGTTCTTAAGGAAGTCGTTGTTGCTGCGACGAAGAGCCACCTTTTCAGACGCGTTGGAAAATAGTCGCGACGCCGTGCGTTTTCAACAACTCCTGACACTTGTACCACTTCTCGACAGCTCGGTAAACGCGCTCTGTACCCTCGTCCGTAAGAATCTCTCTGGGAAACGTTCACCCAACGGTCTTCGAAACTCGAACATTTCGTTCATGATCGTTAATTCTATGGCTAGGAGTAAAAATCGTTTATTTAATTTCCATCGATCAATTACGCGTACGACTTACGCAATTTCTGTCGTCATAGATTCCCGCGCGTGGCATTAAACAGTGTCGTTTTCCTGGTTGCAACGTTTCCGCGTATGCTTCTCGAAACGAGGCCAAAGATTGTTTTCCTTGTACGCGATTACGTTTTTTAAATTTCTGCACCGTGACTGGATTAATACCGAAACGAGTATGGCAAAGTACAATATTCAGTCTCGACGCGAACTCGGCCGCAGAGGTTGATTAAAAACTCTTTTTTAGAATAATCGTATTCTGATTGTAGTATGAGAAGTGGAGCAGCGAATAAAATTTCGATTTATATTTTGTTCGTCTCTGACGCTGTTGGATGTCGATGTTACGGATCGATTCATGACCGAAATCTGTTATGTAATCTCGCGGGCAATGGACGCGCGTAGATTTTTGAGAAGGTTTGGCCGACGAGGAGCCAGTTCATCGATATAGAATGACATACCGTTACTGTCGTCGATATCGCTGTTTAACGATCATGCCACGAAAGTGTTACAACTGTTACGATCCTCTTTCACACCTTCGCGGCTATTCTACTACTTTCTGTCTAAAACTCATCATCGTCAGCCGTCATCGCGCGTACCGACACGCCGTCGAGCAGGTTTCATAGAAAATTCCTCTTTGTATATTCTATTAATTCGCTGCGGTCTTTACCGTGGAACGCTACTTTCAATCAAAACTTTCATACGTAGAAATTTAAATGTCCCATTTATCGGCGAGAAAAAGTCTGGAATCTCAAGCAAAATGGGCACTCGAGATATCTGGCTCGCGATATTATAGCTTGTAACTTGTAAATTATTGAATTCTAGACCACTGTTTCCTAACACTTTTCTGCTTATTTTTCTAAGTACTGTGTACGCATTCTCGAGCGTCTGTAAATCTCAACGACACGTATCGGGGCGTGAGTCGAAATGGAGGGAGGATGAACACCTGCTGCTACGAAATAAAATACTTCGTTAGAACTCGCGAACGGTTTCTAAATTTATGTTCGCCAGCGCTTCTGTGCTTATTTTGATAAGGTACGCACTCCCGAGCGCCTGTAATCCTCTATGAGAACACGTACCTATCGAGGCGTGTATCAAAATGGAAGGAAGTCGCTATGAACACCTGCTGCGACGAAGTAAAACTCTTCGTTAGAACTCGTAAACTGTTGGATCCTAAACTTGTTTACTAACAGTTCTTTTTACTTATTTTGATAAATAATGTACGCATTCTCGAGTGTCTGTGAACCTTAATGAGGATCGAGGCGCGTATCAAAATAGAGGGTAGACGACTACTTTGAATAACACTGATTTAATGAGAAATATCACTATATTCTGTGCTAAAAGTCGTGGTAAGAAGGCCTTCCATAAAGAATGCGAAAGATTCGAAGAACTGGTATTCGAAAACAAGCACGTCCACCGACGAGTTAATGAGAAACAGGAATAACACGACAACGTTAACTAGAAACTCTATTAATAAATTCTATTATTTTATGCTAATTGTATAGCTCGTCTCCGGGGAACGAGGGTCAACAAGGTAGAGCCAAAGTTTCTCGTTCGGGCTACCGCAATTCTGTCTGTTTTCGGAGGGAAAGTAGAGAACCCTCGTTGCTGTGCAATTAACAAACACCACGCGTTTCGTTAAAATTATTTTGTTTCTTAATATGCCGCTTGTTGTAACGACGCGTGTGAAGCAACCACGTTGTTTCAATGCGTCCGAGGAAGTCACGCGAGAAGCATCGTCGAAAGAAATCGAAATTCTTCGCTCGCGCGTTTAATTTGATACGAGATCTTCGTTAAAGAAAAAAAAAAAAAACGAATCGGAAATATAAAAGAATAAAGTCTAAGCTAATCAGGATGCAACGCGTCGACCCGACGGAACAGCTGTAATCGCGAACCAATTACGATGCTCGGGACACACCGTGCTCGAATGCCGATCATTCGTGCGCGCGTTAACGTAATGAATCTAACAGGATGCTCGAATGAACGAATCGGGATTCCGTTCACGCTTTACGATGATTGTGGGCCGTTCGAAGGGACACAAAAACACCGCACGTGTGATGACACAGAAAAGGGATACATTAGTCCAGGTACGGGGAACCTAAGGTCTTGCGAGGCGCGTACTTAACTTGGATATTTAGTTTAATTCATCAAAATTTAACTTACTTTTTAATCAGGGTCAAATGAACTTAGGAAAAGTGTTTGGTCTATAATATCTCTGGCGCAAGAATGCCCGCCATTTTTTGTAGGTTTGCGCTTTCCAGACGTTTGGCAACCATTGGTCTAAGTGGCGCGTGAAAATTAACGAGACTTAATAAGAGTGAGCATCTAATAGCGTTCTACATTCCGCCAATGTTGCGATGTTAATCGCGTTCGATATCGAAGTTGTAATTTAAATAGGGCCATGTATTATGCATTTTGTACGATGCGAATCTGAGAAATTCACGTTGGACTCTCTCCAGGATTACTTCATACTTAAAATATGTAGGAAACCAAATAATAAAAGCGCGTTCCATCGGTCTGATCGATGTTTCGTAATAGACAGTAGCGTGGAAAGCCTAATAATTCCATCGACGACGTATCGTTCTCGCAAAATGCAGCGTACGCGAGGCGTGTGGCCTCATGGAGAATTTATAAAGAAACAGGGGGTCCCCTAATGCAAAAAGGTTCCCCGACACCTGCATTAGCCCTTCTCAGCGAGCGGGCCTTGGTCTTTATTCGTCCTTCGCGTCGAGGCGCTTGCAAGTAATCGCCGGTGCAGTTATTGACTCGTTTAAGGTTTCACTTTTCTTTTTCCTCGTTCTGTGCTCGTGACACGGGTTTCTCGAATAATTATTCGAGCTCGCGTTGCCCGCGTTCGAAGGGATGCCCGGGGAACGTCCAGCTCGCTAACAATGCAGAGAAAGTCGATGCTGGCTGCAGGGAACACGGAAAGACACGCCCTGACGAGTATTCTCGTCCTTTCGAGTCTCGTTCCGTGCTTCGCGCAGATCCCGAATAGAAGACATCGGGTCACGATCGTGCTCGAATGCTGGAGCACTTTCCTTTTTCTCAACGATCGCTGATGGAAGCATATTTAAAAAATAGTCATTCGGATCCACGATTCTTAACTATTTCTTTCCGCGAACTTCGTACGAACGATAGCAGGGGGAAAAACACGACGCGAGATATTTACGATTCGCTGTTAAACACCGCGGAGGAAGTGTCTGTGATTTATTACGTGTACAAAAAATTTAATAGATGAAAAATGAAAAATTTATTGCACACCGAGGGGGATGTAATCGCTCCGTTTCATCCTCCCCGGTCGCATCGCTGGTCAAATACATTAATTATGACGCGAACAAGGCAGACGGTAATAGGAATAATAATTACGACGCGAACAAACGGTACTTTCGTGGCTCGACCGTAGGTCGTGTTTCGTTGCCAGCAGAAGGAAACAGTTATAATTCTACGAATCGAATAAGCCCCGTGAATCGACCGTGGCATATTAAAGCCACGACTTTGTCGTAGGCCAGGCCAACGCGAAGTTTTTTCCAGCCGCGGTATTGCTTGTAAACCGGCGATAAAACCGATATCGGTGTTCCTCAAAAGAATTCCTTTCCACCGCGAAACTGTTTTGTGAATGAAGAAGTTTATTATGCAACCGGTCGGACGAACGTCGCGTAAAAGATGGGGCAATGCTCGATACCAAGCAATCACGAGAATATTCTATGGCCGCTAATTGATGTTTCGTGTTCTCCAATGAGTTATCTCGTTTACAAGAATTTTATGCGACGTCCTCGTTCGTTACGGATTCGCATCGAGCTCGGTATCGTGTATACGCGTATAATTAACGGTGAACGGCAATTAGAGGGTGCGACCAGTCGATCTCGCGTTTCAGAAAAGATTAACGCGGCAATTAATATTCGAAATTTTTATTTCATCTTTAAAAGACACGATTGAAATACATTTGTTTTAATAGTTGGTACATCCGATCCACGTTTCTCTTCGGTTTCATCGAGGGTTCTTGTTCGGAGAAACGCTCGAGAAGCAGACACGATAAATCGCTAGGGAGGGCTATGTGTTTACGATCTTGGCAGAAGAATAAATAATTCCAAAGTTGCTCGATTGTGGTCGCTAATTGCCGGTCAACGATATCCGTGTATCATCGGCGAACGTCGTAATTGATATCGCGGAGCATATTCAGGACGAAATTGCGATCGTTTCGACGTCGTACGAAGAACCTGTTATCGTGGATCACGCGTCGCGTTACCATTTCTAAAGTAAAATTCGTTTTCGTCACGGCCGAATTGCCGCCTTAACTATGCCGGAGACTCGTGATGCATGGCTAGAACGAGTTACTATGGCGGGAAGAGGGAGAGAAAAGGGCAACGCTATGGAATCGGGCGTGTTTCGCGTTTCTTCCCTTCACGCGCGACCGATCTCGTTCCATTCGATCTCGAGAATCCGCGCCATTTGATCGATCAATCCTCTCGCACGAGGTCGTTGATCCACGTACCGGTCGCATTTTTCCTGAATTCCTCATATGCTAGATTTAATTTGTTAAACATCGTATTTTTCAGAACAAGTTCCGACGTTAAGGTCAACGGGTGAAAAATAATATTCGCTAAGTACGAATTAAATCTCTCTTTAGATGCTTTTTTGTGATTGTATATACTTAAGTATTTAATAGAGAGAGGATGACCTTCGATAGCCTTCAGTCATTAGGTGAAATGGAAGCCAGACTGTCGTGAAATCAACCTTTGAACTAGAAAACGCACCGTGTCAAGTGTCGTGTTTTGCTAATTTCTAGCGATTCTATCTGTTCCGTGGTATAATCTTACACCTTCAAACTATTTAAACTTTATTCCTACCGAGATGCAACTATACCAAATTTGATCTACTGCAGGGTCTGTACATAAATGTATAAATCGCATAACATTTCTTATCGTTCCTAGGTGCGTTTTCCAATTTAAATCGGAGCCTCGCGTTTAAACGGTTCGTCATTTGCGTCAGTGTTAAATGAACACTAAAAGTTGGGCGATTCGCGCGCCGTACGGTATCATCGCGGGCAATTTCTTTATTCGTGTTTTTTTTACTATTCGTCCGAGTGGTGAGTGAAAAATTATATAGCGCCTCGGCCAGTCGGCAATGCCGATAAACCGGATATCGCTGATCAAAGAATGGAATTACTGTAATCAAGTTTCCCCTGCATCCTTTTATTTGCCATTAACTCGATATTGAACAGCCGGTGCTGGCCTTGAGATATTTCCGATATTCTCGTTTATTGGATGTACCCGGCCAACCTGGGAGAGAAACGAGGCGCGGAAAAGTACGATCGCGAGCGTTTTAAAGTTCACTGGATCATTGTTCCGGCGAATGACTTTAACGAACGCGAACGCCATGTTCTACGAATAATGGCGCGTTATGTTTTTCCGGGACTTGAAATAAAATGCAATTCGGGGGTCAAAAACGCATATAGATCATTTTTAAACGATATACACTACCGGTTATAAGTATTAGTACTTCGTTGCATTCGGTCAGAACTTTCTATTCCTTAGTAAAATTAATTATGTTTGAAACTAATTCAACCTAGCACAATTAATAGACCTTTCCGAGGTCTGGAAAGTAAGAGCACTCAGGATGTAGATCCATCACGAACCGAATAAAGCGTGTTTATAAATTACGCTATTTACTTAGCGCTCGTAATCACGGTCATCAGCGTTACGTGATAGTATGATGAATCATGTGATTATAGTTTCAACGCGAACGTTGACCCATTCGATTCCAACACGAAGTATGAAATATATTGTTAATCGTTAGCAGATGGCCGCAAAGAGGTCCGCCATGTTTGTTTTACGAATATTAAAATCGACCACGATCAGTTCGACGTTATTAACGTTCATTTTCCGCGCAAGGCAACAAGAGTAAAAAGAGAGTACGTGACGGCAACGATCGAGCATTCGAAACGCGACCAGCGTCCGATCGTGATAAACGACGCCTGGCGTATCGATCGAAACTCTCTCCGGCGAGCGAAAGAAGAATGCACCTGGTCGTTTTGTTTCCGCGATTCTTTTGGAACGTTCGCGATTTACGGGCCTCGTTACCGGTTTCTTTTCGTCGTTCAGGGGACAAAAAGAAAACGGAGAGAAAAAAACATCAAGCAGCGTCGAAAGACGCCGGATGGACGAACCGCGACAACGCTGGTCGCCGTGTTTGCGGTGAACGGCAACGGTGATCATCTTTCGAAGGCTTTGGTTCGTCCCTAGGCGTCCAATTATGGACTTTAATGCCGCGCAATGCCGATAGAATGGTAAATAATTTCCACCGTCGCGTCTAACGGGAACGCTCGCCGGGTCCGGGGCCGATAATTTTGCGAGCCTCGGTTCGTGGTACCTCTTCTGCCTCCTCGAAACTTCGTAAAATGCAAATGTATTCCGGGCGCAGGGCAAATATTCCCTCGTTAATATCGAGCTTCGTTCTTAACCAATTTGTGCTCGTTACGTGAAAAGCGTGCGCAGCTCGAGTAGCTTTCGTAGACGCTAGTGGAGCTTGTTAGGAGAACTGCGCTGCGCGAAAGTATTGGCATAGCATAGTTTTCAGAATAAGAATGCTAGGAATCATGAAAAGAATTCGACTGGAGAGTCCACGGTTCCATAAATCCTTATTTTTTATATCGTTGTTTATCGTAAATAAAAGAGAGCCGGTTTGCAATTTTTTAATTAGTGCAACTTCGTAACAGAAGTTTCAAATTCTACGGTAATATAGTTTAGATATTTTCGCAAGCTTTCCAAGTATGCACCGTTCAGAAATTAAAATACGATAGGTAAATGGCCGCCACTGTACATACATTAAGGGTACCTAATACAGCTTGTGCTCCTAATATGGCCTCACTTAACGTCTCGCGACGCAAGCACTAAAATTTATCGCTCATGAACTGAATTAGTCCTTGCGTGTGTAGGAAGACATACCGTAATTACGGCGTCCTTTGATCAACAATCAACGCAGAGGCAGAATTCCAATGAATCTTCCTAGGGAAAAATTTATTGGATCGCAACAATTTTACGTCACATTCGAAGGCAAAAAGTTTGAACGATGGTGCACGCAATTAATTCTGAGCTCGAGCAGTTTAATCGATTCGAAGGAAACGTTTCTATTTTTCCCCGATTCCTAAGAATCAAACAAAATTTTTTTTAATTTGAAATCGTTCGAATCTCGAGGTGGAAAAAATTCCCGAGCATTCGTTATCGTCCAACACCATATTTTCGCGATCCCGTTCCGCATTCCGTAATCGACATATTTCATCGTGGAAAAGCAAACAAGGATTCGAATAACGTCCGCGTGTCGCGTATGTCCGTATATTTTATACGCGTCGTAAAGCACAATCAGGAATGAAGTCGTGGTAATTAACACGAAACTCAAGGGTGACGCAACGATTCGACGGGTTTGCAAAATTGTTCGTTCTTTATCGCGGCGTCTCGACGAAAGAAACGGGCGTTTCGCGGTTTCGATTAAAATGCAGAAGATCGAATCGATTTCCCTTCGTTTCACGTCGAAACGAGGCGCGGCGAAAATCTCTGGTTTTTTGCTCGTTTCTGCGTCTTTTCCCCTCCCGACACGGTCGATTCGTTTCCACGGGGAGAAAGAATCGCGACGTAATCGTTTCACCGTGTCACTGACCATTCGCGTCTTTTCGACTTGCGAAACGGATGTGTTCACTTTCACGCGATGGAAAGTGACGCGTTGCGGCTGATCGTATCTCTGACTTAATTTTTTATTACGCGATTCGTGCCGAGTAATTAAGGACAAGAGTCTCGAGAGCGGTGTCAAAACGATGGTACGCGAGACCCACTCGTTTCTTCGAGCAATTCGCGCTCGTTTTCCTAATTTACCGTTTTTTTTTTAATTATGGAAAAAAGGTGGAAAATTCTTGCACCTAAGATAAATCGTTCGAAAAAAAAATAATAGAGAAATGAGTTACGGTTATTTCGTAGTAGAGCATCGCGTTTCTTTTATCAAGATTTGCTTGCACTAGCGAGAAATTACAATTACAAATTATCGAAGGAATGTTATATAATATAGCGAAGCGTTTAAGTTACCCACATTTTTTTTCTCCATTATAAACTTTCTTCCGTGCTGAAATATGGCCTGTTACGGTATCGTCGAGCGTTGTAAAATATTTGTACATCTGGCCCGAGAACAAACACGAGTTTGACATGCTTGTCTCTGGAAAACAAGACTATTCCTAGGGTGGGCGTTTTATAATTGGCTTCATAATGAGCTGTTAAAAGCCGCCGTGCGGTCGTAAATTGCGTTGTCATAATAGTAATGCTGTTAACCATTAGTTTATGTCAGCCATGTCAAACTCGCAATCACTTTGGCCTCCGAGCCACGATTTGCATTTTACTATCGTGTCTCGGATGTACGATTGTTTTACAATTGTCAGAAATAATGTGAAATTACAGTTCCACGATATTTAAACAAATATAATAATTACACTTTCGATAAAAGAGGTCAGTTGCTCGAATCATTTTTGTCGGATATCAGCTGCGTTGACCTACTGTGCCAAGGATGACCACGGTAATGACTAAATCGCATGTAACGTCGTTTACATCTAATGCTACGAATTTTCACAAATTGACACAACGTTCATTTTCCGTAATTCTCAGTTATTCCAGACCATGAACATGTAGTTTATATAAGCTACATTAATTATCCAACTTCCTGATGCGGACCTAAATATGTAACAAGGCCGAAACGTTGAAGAACCAACATTACACTAATCTCGTTGTGGAAAGTCTAAAGAAAATACGAATATATTGCTACTCGTGGGCAGCAGCCATCGTCCAGCCAGTATAATGGCAACTGCATACTCTGCAACGGTAACGGTTCAATTCCGTTAAACTACAGAAAATTTTGCTCGCGAGATAGATATCACGATAGATCTTCTCGTTCTGTTTCGACTACCGATCAAGTGCAGCAGATATCGTCAAAAGTGATGAATCTTCGGGTGCGGAATCGTACGCCCCCGTATTTATATTTTATTACGTCAGGAGGAATCATACGTATCGAATACAGATAAGATCGGCCACGGCCGCGCGTGATCGATGGGACCAGAAAACCAATAAATCCTTCAACTGGATCCTCCGGGCTAGAAATTCTTCTCTTTCCCCCCTTCCCAGCCATCGGCTATCGGGGATACGGATCGACAGACGCACGATCGTTGACATATGGTGGTCTACTATAAAAGTATCCGCGAGGAAGCACGCAAGCGGGCAAGAAACGTGCGTGCAGTTCGGGGAGGACGATGTGTGTCAGCGGGTCAGTGACACCCATTAGCGGCCAGCAAACTTGGATGTTTAGCTGCTGGTTATCGGCCTTGTAACGTTCACCTAATTGGAGTATAGCTGAACCGTGAAACGAACTATCCTTCGTCGATTATTACGAGCCATCGATTAAAATCATCTACCCAAACGTTCCCTTGGAAAATCGGTCTACGACGTTTAACTTCACGGACCGTTTCACGTTGAATCGAAAACCTTTCGTGCTTGGGGACCGTGAATTTTTGCAATATCGAAATATGTACTGGTCCATAGAAGATCAAAGTTAGCTTCAGTCATAGTTCCTCTGTTTTCGTAATCGTTTAAAAAATACAAACCCTCAAAGTTCGCAGTTTATACCAATCTCTACGAAACCTACCATGTTCGGGCTAGAATATCTCTTTACCGATTAGGCCAACTCCGCGAGATACACTTTCGGTCGCAAACGTTACTAATCGTCTAATGCAACCACTTTCGTTTAAACATGGTCCACGCACGCTTTCGCAATGCATATGGCGGTTCGAGACCACCGATGCAGCTGAAACGAACAACTTTCCACGTTAATGACGTGTAATTTAGAAAACCGTCCGCCAGAAGTTGCACCCTCCCCTCTATGGACGCTGTTCTCCGACGAGTTCGATAAATTAAACGCGAAAAAATCGCTCGATCGCTTTCGTCCAATTTTAACGCGCAATCGGGATATCTTGACTTGGTCTGCTGCACCGTCGCGCTACTAATTGCAATCGTTTTGCTCCAAGTCGATCCGTGTCTAAGGCGCTTTCTAAATCGACGTTCAGCATTGGAAACGTCGCATCTCGTGGCCGATTGGCAAATTGCGGACAATCACGGACAAAACGATCGCGAAACCGGCGATCGAGGATCTTCACCGACGATCAGGGACTTCCAGCGAATCGTTTACAGATACGAAGATAATAGTAATGTCCTTGTTACGACATAAAAAAGATACGTCTACTGGAATGACGCAAAAGGCGAGGCTCGCGTTGCTATGATAAATTGGAAATTATTAATCATCGTCAGAACATTGTACGTCTTTTTCTTCTCGCTTGAAGAGGATCGAAACGTTAAAAATAAGTACACTGGAAGAACGCCAAGACCCTGGATTACTACTCTCTCTACGAACATAACTGCAGAAGATTGCTTTTACAACAAAATTTCCTGGTTTGCGTTCCAGTCTCTAACGACATCCTAGAAGATACGATTCCTTCTAACGCGATCGATTTACCAGCTTCGCAAAAGAGACGCTCTATTTATTATTTACAAAAGAATCTAAATTTTTTTATGTTTCGATCGTTCGTCAAGATAAATGGAAACCACAATATGGAAAATTGAAGAGTAATAGAAACCAGGGGAACAAAAATATTCTGTTAATGTAAAGAGAGACGATTCAGGATGAAAGTTTCGACCGAGCCATCCTTGCAGATCCATCTGGAATGTCACCAACGGGTCAGGCACTATAGTTTGGATTGTGGGATTCGTCCGCAAGGTTTTCCACAAAACCGCAAACTCCGCCATTACGCTTTCTATCGCTATTCGTGCTCTCTCGTCTGGCTATCAAACAATGGTTCCTATTATCATTTTCACCAGACGACGAGTTCTTGCAGGGTGAAAGTTGAATCCCGACGAAGAACGTTCCGTCCAATTTTAACGACCACCAAAGGAGCATCTCGCGATAATCGTTGTTATCCTCGAGCCAGAGTCTGCATCGAACACCACGGCAACCAGGGATCTTTTATTTTTGTTCGACATATTATACGTGCTGGTTCGATGCGCACGGCGCATTTGCCGCAGCCGGAGATGCGCGCAAAAATTAATTGTTTGGAACTACAGTTACGCGTGGAATCTGTGTCAGGACGCGGAATCATTTTTTAATGCTCTAATATGGATCCTCGAATTTCGTAGGTGGAACATTCTTGGTCTGTTCAAACTAAGCAAAGACTCGCAAACTAGAACGAATATATAGATGAATGGGGGTTCCATTTAATCGAGAGTTAAATCGCCAATTAAATCGCGTTTGGTCGTTAAATTTCAATTCCACTTTCCATTTTTATTTGCTATTTTTCTAACACGACCGGTCGTTACGCTTAATTAAAGCAACGTCGCGAACGCGGTTGATGAAAGATATTTGCCAACAGATCGAATCGCTGGTAATCCTGGACGATGTTATAAGATCGACGAGAACCAGAGTCTCCTTTTACGTCTACGGCAGACGGAACTTAATTTAAGTACGGGCAGCTCGGTTTTCTCCGGTCCGTCTTATAAGGAAAGGAAAGTTCCAGGCGTCAATTCGTTAATTCCAAGTTCTTCGGGCTAGAATGTACACACGTAACCCTTCGGGCAGATATGCACGTACCCTGGCAGCGGTTACGTAACGCGGCGCGTTACTCTCAGCGATGGCCGTTCGTTATAATCGCGGTGCATAACGCGCGATGCAATCGCGAGAATTCGATTCAAACGTTGTGTTTCTGGTCCGTTCTCAAGATCATCGACCCCATTCCGTGACATAACATCGCCTTGATAGTTCGTGCTTCGCGGTTATACGTTCAAATGGCGATGATCGTTCGGATCGATCTATTTTTCGTACGCGATTTTCCGTACTGCTCGTAAAAACGAGACCGTTAGCGGTTCGCTTAAGATGCTAATGGTGCGACGCCATTGACACTTAAAGATCGCGATTACCGGGGCGGCTTTCTCGCGTAAAAGAGAACACGACTGTTTACACTCGTGGATCATAAACAGTTACCGTAGAAAAGGTGCGAGCCGACCTTTACCGACGTTGATTGCCACGGAAACATTGCACTCCACTTCGGCAAATTCACCGAACCGTGTGACTGTCGACCTCCTTTTCCCTTGCTTTAATTACCGAATGCCTATAACTCGTCCGCAATAAGATCGCTCCAATTTTTCAATCCGCTCTGCCGTAAACAAAGAGAACGCGAGAATCCTCGTGACGGACCCAGCCCTGTTAGCTTTCTACTCGATTTTACGAACCATCTTTCACGATTGGGCAACTCCAATCGGGACGTTATCGTCGGAAGATTGGCCCACCGATGAGATAACTGCCAACCAGCCTCATCCGTACCCGAGTAACAATTCTATTCTGCTAATGCTGCCGCGCTAACGTAACGAGCGAGCGAACATTTTTACGTGACCTTTCCCATGACACAAGTGCGCGCACCTTGCTTCAACCTGCGGATAAACGATCGTCGAAGTGTAGTTCCCAGTATGTGTGCCCCCACATGCTCGTAAACTATACGCCAATGGCATCGATCAAGATTCTATTGCTTTCCATCGGTGGCTTTCAAAAATGGACCCATTATTACGTCATAAATTTGGACCAGACATACGTGGAAAATGAAATTAAATATCTGTGAAAACGAGACACAATAATTCATCGATACGAGGAAACTGTTTATTGTGTAAATTACTCACGTAATTGCTCGTGGCGATAATGTTGAGTCTCCTGACCCAAGAAATAAAATGTAGACTGTGCGTCGATTGCAGAGGTTTTATTGTACATGTATAGAGAGTAGTATAAAAGAGGAGAGGCTGCTATTAAGCCTAACCTATAGAAGCACAGACGCGTTGAAGATTCACGATCAGATGTATGTAATTAAAGATACGTTAAAATAAAAGGGGATGATTCAGGATGAAGCTTTTAGCCACATGCTTAAAGTAAAAGGCAGCGAGCAGCGAGTGGATACGTTCGTGTAAGAGATTGTAATAGCGAGATGCTGCACACGATAAGGAACCAGAAAATTCGGTACAACGAAAGGGAGGAAGGAAAGAAGAGACTCGTAGGCTGAAAGAGTTGATGGCATGTAATTCAGTGTTGAAGTTTTGCTCGAAATTCCTAGCCATTTGCAAGCTATTTAGCACTCGGGTGCAATTTCTGCAGTTAGGAAAAATGCTATTTTTCTCCTTGGTAAACGCTTCCGGTTGTACGATGCGTCCGTGCAATCAAATCGGCCATTCTCCCTGTGTACATGTCAGAAGTGGGTCCTTGATACTATTGCGTCTCATTTCTGAATCGTAAATGATCCTAGAATGCCAGTCGCACGATTAACATGTCACGATACGCGCTGAGAAGTAAAAGTACCAAGAAACCCCCATTTCTAAAGAGCGTAGGAAGAAGTGATCGTTCAGATTTCTCGATTATTACTTGCAGAGATCACTGGTCTACGCCAGCGGTTCTTAACCTATTTTTGCTATGCAATATTTCTCAGAATACCGTCCTTAAATATTAGTTAAATGTTCTTTAATCGGTGTTGGAAATGAATGGAAACTTGCACAGATCTCTCTAGAAAACCTGGATAATTTATGATGGTCAGGAAAAGACTGCGAACATTGTTAGAGATTTCTTGGAGCAGTTCAGTCAAGGAAGCTTGTAATTTCTTTGTACAACACATAGTGTTGAGTCCAGGACATTAAATCGAATGATTTATTTTAGTCCAACAACTATCGTAATGTCAAAGAATTCCACAGATAAATATTTAAAACGTTTACGTGCAAGTTCGTGAACCCCTAAACATCTATCTACCCCTTTTGATTCGCGGATCCACGGGTTAAGAACCACTGGTCTCCACCATCGAACCATTCAACCATTCGACAGATTTCTTCTCTCCAAGTGCAACGTGCGAAAATTGCTGTTGCCTGTCGAGGGAATTTTTTTGCGCGAGGGTGCCGGATAATACCGAATCAGATTGCAAAAGAAAACGACGCTGATAGAGATCGAGGAATTGACGACTATATTGTGGACGGGCGCGAAACGAAAAAATCTTGTGGCATTCGCTTGGGAATCTCTGATAGAGACGTGTGCACGCGGGGGAGAAAGACGCGTGTAGAAAGGACGATAGCAGAGAAGGGGCGCGTGTATTTTGCTTCACTTCCACGAGAGGTTAGCCGCGACGTAACCGGCATCGCAATCCCTAATTATGCAACCTTCTTCTTCTTCTTCTTCTTTTCTCATCCAGCCGCGACTCAGCCCGATACTCTCTCGCTTTGCTCGTCAAGGCAGCGTGAGTTTTCTCACGCACCTGAGTTTCCGAATGCCGAACTCCACCGATTGCCGTTGCCGCGGCATTTTCAACGTTTTGCGCGCTATTTAACGCCCCGTTCCTGCATCAGGTGCAATCCAGTCACGAAGGACGGTATTTTTCTTCTCGGTAAGCGTTTCCGATTGCGTGATGCATCTGCATTCCGCCTCTACTACCGCAAGAAAGTGGATCGAGTAGGAAGCGTTTTCGCTTCTCGTCGTGAAATATTTTATTATGTTCCTGAAGCTGCTTTTATAGGCTTTTACTATTATTCGTTCGCGTTGCGTACACGACGTACCGATTTGGCTTGCAAATTTCCCTATAAATAAAGTTTATTATACTTAAACCGTAGAATAATCGCGCCACTATCGCGCAAAGCATCATGGGAAGGGGGTTCTTGATCTTTCTAGAGTTAGTCATAGATTATTTAAGGGGTTTCACGACCATAGAATATTTTATAACGATATCGTATAGTTATAATTCCAGGGTTGCACGAATACCTCATTTTGTAATGAACGAAATTTCGATTCTCTTCCGTCATTCTTAAGTCGCGTTTTCTCTTTTGAAAACAAAGCCAGCGATATAATTGTTCGGAAGCCGTAGGCGTACGCGCCCGAAGGTTCATTGTATCGCGCATGCGCGCCAGGCAAATTTTCTCACACCTAACCTTTATTAAGACATCGGTTTACGACCTTTGATTTGTCGTTCGTGGATTTGTCGATGGTTTTCCGGCATTCAGTTACGTGTCAACTTTTGAGCGTGTTGGAACGCGTACGATAGCGATCGCGAGCGTGTCTCTCGGGTTTCCACGTCTCGATCGACATTGAAACGCGTACAAGGACGACGACGCGGTCTTCGGAATTTCCTTCGACGCGCGTTCACGTTTCTTTGATCGTGTTACCGGGTATTTCGTTTCGATTTATGCGTACAGGTTATGCATGCTCGCGTATCATCGACACGCGAGGAGCAAGTTGTACGTTTCACCAAAGTGCAGTGTGCCTAGAAAGAGATGCGAAGAGACGCAGAAGCGAGAAGAATCGTCTCGTTAACGCGTACGGACCGTCCCACGTTGCGCAACAGGAGTTTACGAAATAATCGTCCGATGGTGTCTTCGTGAAAGTACGTAACATCGATAGGGTGAGTCGAAAATGACAAAAGTACCGGGATACTTATAATTTAAGCGATAAATTGTGCCAGGAAAAGAGCATACGTTGCGGTGGGAAAGCCGCGAGCAAAGTTTTCACGCGAGTCGACGTTGGCACGGCACATATTTTGCAACCGTCTTAAATATTCGCGATATTTATTGCTTACTTAAATGGTCAACCGTCGGTTGAAAGTTACGCTCGCGGTTACAAATTACCCGGGGCAATGAATCAATATTTATGAATGCTTTATTGGACGGTCTCGTGGTCGCGTTTCCCAGAAAAAGATTTCCCTTTATCGTTACTTGTTCTTACACGCCGAGAACAATCTCAAACGCATAGGTTAAACGAAAACGTGGCGTTCTCGTTGTTTTTGCCGTGCCACTTCTCCCGGAGTAAGTGGTTCAGCCTTGAGTAGGTAATTGTAAACAAATGGGGTGATCGACCTCGGTGAGAGCCTTGAGAGTTTACTCTCGGAATTCTTGATATTGAGAAGCGCTCCGAATGCGCGATATAAACGACGCGCGTGAAGTACGCAACGTATTTACGTACCCATGTATCGTTGGCGGGCGGACAGCGATTTATCTCGTTCGATACTCGTTTCACGCGCTACGCGCCTCCATTACGATCTAGGCTCGTTATTCAAAATGGAGACAATGGTCTCGTTGCGCAACCGACACGATTGCCGGAAAAATTTCGTGACAGAAAAGTATACTCTGGAAGCTAACTCGTAACTAGAATCCCAGAATTGTCCTGGCTCGAGAATCCTGCTGTGAAAACTGAGAACAGATGTTCCTCGCGTTAGCAATCGGTTTGGTGGTCACTGGTGACCGGCCTGGTAAATAATGCTGTTCTTATTAGAAACGCTATGGAAAGTGTACCGTTAAATTATTCGATATTTTTCACATTACAGTTTGAACAAATGTCGAGAGAATTCTTATTTGAATTCGTAAGAACATTTGTATTTACCTTGTCGTTTCAGTTTTAAATAGTATTCAAGGCTGCGTTATCGAGTATCAATTTACCTCCGACAGCTAAGTAAACATTATCATGCACGCGAGTTATAATTTATTTTTATCTCACGGTCAGACTAGACCGAGCGTCGTCGTAGCATCGAAAATTTATTGCGTCCAATTGGAATACCATAACAATCGTATAAGCCTGTCGTTTGCAATTTATAAGGGGAAGGATCGCGTCATAAATCGTGTGTGCGATTCTACCGAGCGGCGCAAACGAGAAAGCTGTCCTTGGAATAGTGTTTGCTTACGATAAGCCCGGATAAACTCGTTCGGTAGGAATCTGCACAAAATCCGAGATCCAGCAAATCCACCTTGGATAGAAATCGACAGTACTCGGCGACCCGACACCGCGTATAACTTCGCGTAGTCATCGTTGCGTGTTCCCGCGAAATGCATCTCACTTTCGATAATCGTCGTTGTAAAATTGGAATTGTTTTTCCGCGCCGATCGAACGAACGTTTTAACAGTGCAAATACGAAAGAGAAATTGCGCGTTCGGCCAGGTCTTCGTAATTCGTGACAGTAAACTATAACTTTCACTCGGACTTTCATTGCTTCTTTGAAATATACGCGAACCATTATTGTCATCCGCGAAGCAAAAGCGAGAGTCGTATCGTAATTACCTGCGTAAAACTTACGTGGCTCTTTTCTTCGGACGCGCGTGCGTTTGCCGAAGAAACACGGTTATAAAACCAGTTGAAAACCGTTGTCGTGATTCTAACCCTTGTAATGATCTCGTAAAACTGATGGCTGATGTTTAACCGTGACTCGTTATGTTATTACAGATTCGCGCAAAAAAAGCGCGAGATGCGATCCTGGACAATTTCAATCTTACAGGTTCTGCACAGATTTTTAATAATGATTTTTTATTCGATAAACCTTTCGCCAGATGGTAGCAGGTGGCTCGAACTTTTTTCACGTAAATTGGCTAACCTTTTTCGTAAATCAGGATTAAACGTTGTTCGGTTCGCGGAAATATTCGGCGAGACGGTGGGAATAGGCGTTAAAAAAAAAGCACCGTTTAACGGATAGGAGTTGTCGTCGTAAGAAAAATATATTCGGCTGGAATAAATTGTCGTCGATCGTCTGTTATGTTCCGGAGGATTTTGCCCGTCTCCGGATATAACATTCCTGAATATTCAGCTCCGAATGTCGAAGGGAATGCTCGATCGAATAACACGATGTCTCGGACCGCGCATACCGGTACGAGCTCGCGCATCTTTGTACAAGCGCATCAAGAGCGGCCGAGATAATCGCGCGGCGAGTTCTTAAAGGACGACGTATCTCTATACTAAGCCAATTTAAATACCTTTCCGCGGTATAGTGGCTTCTTTTCCTAGCCCTGGCTGGAAGCCCGCTTCGGCGGGGCTGTATAATTATACGCGGGTTAATAATGACTTACGAACTGCAACAGGCCTTCGTTCGTTTGTTTAGTGCCACCGATACGTATGCACCGAGGCTGCGACGTTGTTGCATTAAATTGCATCGGGCTAATCTAACCGGCGTTCTCCGCGCGCCGCAATTCCATCGTCGATTTTTAAGAACCGCGAAACGTTCTCACGTCACGAACGGTGAACGTTCGTCCTGGGTCAACTTGGACCCGTGCGAACTACTGAATTTTACAGCGAGCTTGTAAAATTCACCTCGAAAAATATCGTACGCGTATATGGAAACGTGTTGATTTTAACGTATTGGATCTCTCGACGAGCGTAGCCTCGTTATTGTGAAACTTGGCGCAAAGAACTTATGACGAGTCAGACTCGTATATGCCAAAGGGTTAACGACACTAGTACGCATCATTTGCGTGTTATAATGATGCACGAGTTCCGTAGAGAAACCGTGCATTATGTGTTTTGGAAATAGGGAATCGCGTAACAGAAGTCGTAATACTTTTATATAATGTATTTCTTCTGTTACGTAGTGGTGGAAGATTTCTGTGGTCGAGACATTAATTATTTAGGTTCAAATTCAGTAATTATATAGCAGTCTCGCTGATTGCACGCTGTCGACAAGTATAGGGGACGTTCGCTAAGGTACAAGTGAAGTTGAGCATACTAATGGGGATAGTTTGCGCATCGGTTGCCTCGATAATCGTAAACAATACTTAGATTTAATACGAGAGTCGTAGTGTGCAAACGTCGTTGCAGTATATTTAGCATTTTTCCATAGTTTTCTCTGCAAAGTGTCCGTAGTCGATACTCAAACGTGACGCGTAATTCGCATTCGGTTAACGAGATATGCAAATGCACATTGTGGCCAATAACGAGACTCGGTTGCAACCGATCGCATCGTGCCAGCGCACTTATTCCGAAGTTCGTGCAACCGCGCATTACGGAAGTATTACAGGCGGCCATCGACGAATATCGACGACGAAGACTGGTCGTCGGAAACACGTTCCTTTAAAAAGAAATTGCGGATGTCGGTATAAACGTCGTTAAACACCCAGCAATTTGAAGCTTGTAATATCAAGTATTAATACCGAGAATCGTTACGGGGAAGAGAGTTATTAAGAAAGCCGTCTCATCTTTCGCGTCGATGTCTGTTCGAGTTTTTCCACGAAAACGACGGAAACCGGGTTCTCCAGATATTCGTCGCGTGTAGACACGGGAAATCGCGTCCATCATTTATATCCTTTCCCATTTCTACGAATAGAATGCTCCCGAGGATATCTGTCTCTGCGAAATCTCTATTCAGCGCGTTCGTCGTCTCGGAACATAGAAGACAAAGAGGAGAAAACGCCCCCGAAAATCGTCGATGCAATCCTCGTACGTGCGCTCGAGGGGCCCGGGCCTCGAAAATTCAACGCGAGAGAACCGTCCGACTTTGGCTCTCGCCAAAGGCGAAATTAAGGTCGTCTCGAATTCGTACCGTCGTCCGTGGAAGGAAGCTCTGCCTCCACGGCGCGTACGAGCCTCCTCTCATTATCATCTCCCACAATGCATGACGCTATGGTTAATGCACTGTTATTGCCGTGTATCGCATACACGCTCTCGGCGTAATGACTGTGCTCGGCGCATAATCCCGTGCTCCTCCCTTTGTCGTCGTACGCCTCGAAACACCGGGGTACTTGAATCGATGAATGTTAATCCGCATCAAAGACCGCTCAGCGCGGAAGCGTCCGGATAGTTCGCGGGACCGACGCCACGACGCTTCGTCCTTCGCGACAGGCGTTTCCGTTGTCACGGATAATTGCATCGATGATAGATTTATCGCGTTTGCGACACGCAGTATGCAACCATAGTACACGGAGGGTCATTCCGCGTCGTATCGATCGTCCGAGCCCAGGGATCTCAACGAGATTTATGTATGCTCCGGTCCACGCGAAATCAGGAAAGCTTTAAGTCATCGTTTCGAGGGTTTCGAGCTCGTTTGGAAAATACCAGGCGTCAAAGTTTGCGATTTTTACTTTTAAGTCGAGAGAATCGCAAGTACGAGGAAGATGGGTAATAAAAGGAGGATAAATGCACGTCGACGATAGGCTATTTAAATTCCTGCTTTATGCATGGTCGTTTCGATTTTTACTTAATAGAAATATTAAGTTTTTTAATTCGTAGAGTTTACGTAAATAGTAATTCTACGGTATCGCCTCTCTGGCTGCAAATTCGGGATCGCTAGATTTCACATAGAGAGATTTCCGACGAAATGTTGAGACTTTTTCTTGAACACGGTTGAACTGAAACGAATTGCTCAAATAGGTTTTTAATTACACGGCTATCGGCTGCTGGGAGTTGATGGTCGCTGGAGCCGAGGAAACATAAACAATTGTAGAGTAATTTCGTTGCAAATATCCCTAACGCAAATTTACGCAAGAAGCGAGGCAGTACTGTATTCAGTAATTGAGAGTATGCAAGAAGCGGATCGTTCAGTTTCTGAAGAGTTTATTTTAGTAGTTTTCTTTGAGCTGTTTTTCTTAATAGTCGAATATTGACAATAGTAGAACAAGTTCGTCTACAGCAATATCCCGAGAACAGGGATTCGTACGAGAAAATTGCATTACATATTTTCGATTAATCTTTCCGTACAGAGTTATTATGTTGTCGCGTGTACCATCGTTGGACACCCAGTATATGCAAAGATTAAGATTTCCTCTTGTTGCGAGCGAAGAAGAAATAAAAGGCTGGCGGCATGTCGAAAAATGGCGATCTTCGTGATCGATCGCCGACGTGTTAAGAGCGATTGCAGAAGAAACAACGCGATTAAATATGCACAGTACGGAACATCGCAAGGTGGGCGAGGATGAGGAGAAAAAGGAGCGTGTGGAACGAGCGTAGCGAGAGATGGAGTAGTGGGTGGCCATGGGCTGTTGTGAGAACTACTAAAAAGATGGTTACGGGTTGCAAGAAAGTAATATTTTTGCTTGTAAAGAGTATATATTAGTAACGAAAGTTTCTTCTTTGTATTTGAAAATAATAAGCACGCGTGGTACGAGTAAAAGGACGACTCGTCCCATCGTGATTTAGTAAGAACGAGAAGCGTAGCAGTAACTACCCGTGGAAGACAAAAAGCTACGTGGAATATATTAGCCGCGTTAAAGGATGAAGAAATAAATTTGCATCGAATATTAATAAACGCCAATCTCTCCGATAACACAAGAAGCGAATATCCTTCGTGACGTCGATAATCCTCCGAGCGATTGATGCTCGCGCTCGTAAAATTTTATCTTCCCGCCATTCCCGTGCTCTTTCGCGTCGCGTGTTCGCTGTGCAACTCGCTTCTGAACAGGCTCGCAACCCTTTGCATTGGCTCGATAAATAAAAACGATTATTTCTGAGAGTTTTCGAGAGAACAGCTTGTAAAGTCGTTCGAACCACACGACGGTACATTTAGATACACGTTCGTCTTCAAAGGGTTGAATTTTCGTCTACGTCGCGGGTTTCTAACCGCTTTGTTCCAAAGAGTCGCTCTAGAAAGGGACGATTTCCGCGGGAGACGACCGCTGAATGGCTGAAAACGCTGTTCGACTTCGGGCCCGCGATTAATCAGTTCCACGAAAACGAGCGCCGCGATTTCTATAGAGTAGCCCGAGGAAGGAGTTCGAGAAGTGGTAAGAACGCTTATGAAAAAAAGGGGAGCAAGCGGGCTTTAATGCACGAGAACGACTTCCTCTCGATCGATCTTCCGGGTACGTACGGTAAATGCTCGTAACCGATATCGTTTCCCCGAGTAAAGCCAGCCCCGGACTCTCTATTGTGCGCGGAACGTGCCCTCGTATGCAAGAGGAGATACGTGCCGCGTGCTCGAACTTAAAACGCGGTTTAATTCCATCGATCGTAAGAGATTGCCTTCCACTTCGCGGCAAGCCGTACGAAACGGACCGTAAAAAGCAAATTTCAGAAATTGTTTTCACGGCGAACCGTTTCCGTCGTTGTTGCCCGCAGACTCGTAAAACCGAGACGCCGCGAGTCACCTTTCGTCGAAGTTTTTACAACGTCGTGGATCTTCCGAGGTCTCTCGAACGAACGACTAGAAACGTCGAACACGAACACGAACACGAACACGGATAGCCCCGTTTTACGACCGAGCGAATGTTGACCATATTATTCAGACTTTCTTCTGGTTACTGCGAATGAAACCGATAGAAAACACTTTAGCTCTGGGCGACTTTGCTTCCCCGAACCGACTCTCGACTTTCAGAGATGCGTCGTGCTGGTTTTCTACGCGTATCCTTCCGGGTTCTTTAAACCAGTCGCCAGAACACTTTGTAACCGCGATAATAAACGAAGTAGACGTTCTATCGCGAAACATATTTTCCATGCTTGAGATTTGGAGCAACTTGAAGAGCTATTTAATCGAAATGCATGAAATTCCTATCTAAGTACACCCATTAATACACTAAAATGTTCAAATTAGTAATGGGTGAGAAGATAAGAACTTGTTAGTTGGTAGAGCAAAACACAGAATTTTTCGACCCATGATCCTCCTCAGGCTCAAACTTCTCATCAAAAATTTCTATAATAGCAAATTAAAATTAATATTACATAACAGACGTATAGTCTTTAAAGGTAAAATACGTTTACGACATTTTGGCCACGCGAGCTGACCTACTTCGCGATAATTGCGTATCGGGAGTACTGTTTCCGACAACAGAATGCACAAATTAACGCATTTCGACTATTCAACTAATACACGTTAAACTGGTAATTAACTGCTCGACTTACGTAATCGTTTTGAAACTCGATTATACCTTATACTGGTTGTTTACGTTGAAATCGGAAACTGGTAGGTTGCGAGCAACGCCGTACACTTCAAAGCAAAGAGCTCCGCGCTTGACGTAATTAATTACTGTCCCGCGTTTATGAGAATCGGGTTCGATGTTACACGCACCACTTCCGTCCAATCGATCTTCCGGGTTCCACGTAAGTAGCGAACGGCTCGATTCACCGGTATTCCACAACGACCGACTAGTAAAACGAGTTTCGATTCTGCGTGCCGCAAAACCGAGTAACTGCTAAGCGTCCTCTCTCTCGGATAGCCGAGCGAACATTATCGAAAAAGTCTCGTCTACGAGAGCATCCCGTTCATGCCTGGCCATTCATAAAACAGTATCCAATTCATAATAATAAGGAATACTTTCCTGGACCATAGTAATTCTCGACAAAATTTTTCTCGTCATTATTACATCGAAGATAGAGCAGAAGTTCGATTTTTTATCCATAAATCGGTAGTTGAAGTCCATGGGGTGAGTCGTCATTTTATTGGGGAAGTCGAAAAATTATGAAAATTACGAAGGTTCGAAGAATATAAAGGGGAACAGGTATTTCTAGCACACTTAGATGATCAGACTTTAATCGCGTCTCTCTCGGGGAACCACCATTTTCGAAATAATGGGAAGATTAACTCTGATATTAATAGCTCGATCGACTTCGTCTTCGAATAGAAAATAGATAAACGCTAGAATGAATACTTCAACGAAGGCATAAATATTATGGATATTTTCCTTGGTGATCGCATAACCGTAAATTTTATCGTTTTCTCTCAAGTGTATAGGCTCTACCCCATATCTTATGTATATTCATCCATTCTCTATGAACATGTAAGCATTTGCACTTCGTAAATGTCGTCTGGATCCATTCTTAGTTGATGCACTGGCGTTTCGACTTAAGAATACCATCCGATCTGTCCAATATGAAAGAAAATGTAAGAATAACCGCTATAAATCATTTCGTATCATGCAACGTTTCATTAACAACGCCACCGCAGCTACGATAATAATATCCACTGATTTAAATATACGCTTGGAAAAAGAATCGTACTTAAGAGTGGCCGAATACCAATCATTAGAATGACTGAAGGAGGTCGTGTAAACAAGTAGAACTGGAAACGAACTCCACCGGGTTAGAACTAGTTTCCGTGTAATTGACTTGGCTGCTTTTACTTTGATATCTTTGTTCAAACAAGTTTCGTACCGCTTTAACTATGCCTAGATCGATGTACGCTATCTTGCGTGCATTCCTACCTACTTTGGCGAATCGTGTGTCGCCAAAGGATCTCACGGAAATTTCGGTCAGCGTGGATCGTTCGAGTCCCTCCACTTTCGGTGATTTCAACGCCTCGAGTTTCGGGAAGACGGTGCTACGAACGGTTCGCGCGACGCGACTCAAGTTCGTGGGCCACTTCCGTTCGATCGATCTTCCGGGTTCCACGCGAGTAATAAATGCTCGACTTGCCGGTAACCGATATCGTCCGACGAGTAAAACTCGTTTCGGTACGGCATAAAGGGGGCAGGGCAGAGGCACTCTCTCATGGATGGCCGTGTAACCCTATAGGAAACCTTCAGCGAGTTTCACTTTGCAGCTCTCCGTTACCGGGGCTCGTCCCGTGGCTCCTTGTCACGGATCCAAACGGGTTGCAACTATCCTCGACGGACGCTACTATCGTCCATACCCGATTTTTAACCCCCTTTCTCGTCAGCTCCCTCTTAGCGATCTTGCAAAGTTCGTGGAAGTTGAAATTAACACATAAGAGCTTGTAGTACGTAATCAAATTTAATTCGCATCAAAAGTACTAGAAATAGAGTAATACAGGACCAGGAACAAAGTAAGAATATTTCAACTTTACGTAGTAGCAATCTCGTATATCATATTTTATCCCATTAGTGACATTGATATTCGGTTCCTGACTTTCCTGTGGTGTAACGAAAGCCGTCTAGATCACGTTCGAACGCGGTACACGTTGCGGATGAAAGTACGTTCGATGGCAATGCGCTCCAAAAGTAATCTAAACATATAGTAAAGTGTTTGTAAATTTTTTTCTTGATTGATTTCGCGAGTTGTCGCGATCGGTCTCTAGATTATTCAGCCCTGCCCAGAAAAAGTTTGCCGACCCCTGGTTTACACGCACCTATCGAGCGCATCTTGCGAGCTAGTAGCTTCGTTTGGCCGGTTGCACAGCCGCGTGTGAATGCACTTCGAACAACGCGAGCAACGCGCGCCGTCCTAATACGACTATTCCACGGCTATGGCCTTATTCTTTCTCCATCGTCGCGAAGTGTCACGCTTATCTTGGAAAAGTAGAGAGGACGACCGGTTGGTCGCCGAGTTATTCTCGTTCCCTTTTCTTTTTTTTTTTCTTCCATCGGCTGCTCCAGTTAGACAATGTTCTCGTCCGTGAACGCGATTCGAAGCAACTCGATTTTTAAGAAAATTGGAAAACAAAACATTATAATTCGACCGTGAGTTCAAGAGTTGCAAGTCGCAGGGTCTTCGACCTAGAATATATTTCATTTTTGGGGTTCACGGTTTGGAGAAAACGTACAATGCTTAGACAGGAGTGGTTATAGTAGAAATGTTAGAAAGAACAGTTAAAAATAAATATTTAACAGAACATCGGATGATGAAGTGTGTAGCTGGTTTCGCAGCCATGGTGGTATGCCACGGTACAGCGGTTAAGAATTTCTGACGAAGGCGAAGAAAATAGAGACACCTTATTATGTTACGTACTAGGAACAGTGTCCGCGTATACCTGCCGTGGAATCGGTCGACTTCGATTATAAACGAAAACCCGTGGAATATTGAGATAACGGTAAAGCCTAGCGCCTTAAATTAGAATCCGTTCTGGATTCAACACGGTAAGGTTTAATAGCTATTGCCTGGGTGGGCAGTACGAATTGAATCACTTTAATAGCACGTTAATTGAAGAAAATAATTGGTTCGACGAAACGACACTCACACTGATACATTAATTAAAACGCTTATAATGTACAAGTTACAATAAAGAAGATAATCAAATTGTAGGTCGGTATATTGCAAATACACGTTTGCAGAATTTATGGAAGGAAATAAATCTAAAATATATGTGCATAATATGAACCTTAAATGGTGAATTTACTTTTATTGAAAATTAGTGTTGAACACGTACAGCTAGATATCACGTGCGAATGAAAGTCGGAAGATCCATTAACAAGAGTACTTATACAAGTAGAAGATTTAAGGTCTCGTTACAGTACATTTTTAGTTTAAACGAGGCAGTGTATTGTACAGAACAGACCTGCTAATGCGTTCGACTAGGATCAAAGTGGCTTCAATCTTAAAATACACTGCGGAAGATCATTAGCAATAGAAAGAACGAAAACAATAGAAGGAAAAGTTCAATGGGTATCATCAACAACGCACAGTTATGCTATTCAACTGACAGTCTCCGACGATGGAAAATTACTTTCACCTTTCCTTACCGTCCTAAAGGAACCAAGTGCAATAATATACGCTTAGCTTTGGGTCCCGTAAGTTCGAGTAACTGTAGGGTATTTAATCAAATTTATAAAACGCATAACGAGTCACGTCGTAGGATGGTTATGGTTAAAGTAAGAAATATTGTATCAGGTAAACAGTCGAAGGTTTGTCTTTTAATTGTTACGACACTGTTATGCAACGAAGCTACACAGGAAACTGAAACTTTGCACGTTGAAATAAACTCTCGAGGTTATCAGACGCAGGATAGAATTTGTTTAAACGCTCGCACAATGGCGTTGTCGGAAACGTAAGTCGTCGATCAACCCTCGTAGCTTCTTTCGAGCAGAGAAACATATGGCATTATCATGATGAAAACACCGACGAGTGTCTTCTAGCGACTGCCTTCGCTTCTAAATTGATAGTTTCGTTTGGTGGATATCCGTCCAACACCACCAGATGGACAGCAGACCTTTTTTCGAACGAAGCAACAGGTAAAGGGCCCTTCTGTCGACTCGACCACGATCCTTTGCGTTCCACCGGTGACTAATTTCTTCTAAAAAAGTTCCCCTAAATTCAGCAGACACTCGATCCAACTTTGAGGAACCCATGCTAAGATTAATCAAACGATTGCGGACCGTTGTTCGCGAAATATCGCTGAACTCTCGATAGCATCTCGATGGTTCGAATTGTCACGAATCTCGTCAACGGTTTCCTCCAGTTTTCATACTTCGCCCTAGGGGACCATCTAACTTCGAGAAAAGTCGGACCTTCGTCGCGTGTTTCTCCAGAAGTCCATAAAAGTCGTGGGTGCGAATTACGGGAAGGGACTTATGGGACAACCTAATACGCGCAGGGCCCCGTCGTATGTTTTACGTCTTCTTCGCCTGCGATGGAACGAGCAACAGTGGCAGCTTTAGGCGCGATCGAGCCGGTCGATACGTTTCTCGCCGGTCGCTGGTATTCCAGTCGAACCGGCGAAAAAGTAGATGGCCGATACCAGGCGGCGCGAACACCTATAGAAAACGCGATTACGTGGAATTTATCGACTTTCGTTCGCGCCTTCCAACGCGTATCGCCGCCGCGCGATCGTGTGTCGCCTCGAATTCTGTGTACGTCGACAGCTGACGCCAAATGCCCGAGACCCCAAGGTATGCATTGTACACCCGGGAAAAGTGTATTCCCCGGTACCGACCATCTGGAGAAACAGTTACCTTTTCGACGACAATAGATTTCAAGCGGACTCGGCTCGTTCCATGGCTCGTTCGCGTCCTATATCCGACATCCCCGGCTAATGAATCATACATGAGCACCGTTTTCAAGACTCAATTGAGAACCAACCGGCGTCTTTATTTTTATCTCCGAACGAAAATCAAAGGAACAGAATTCTATCAGGTTTCGCAAATCGAACAAGAAACCCCCGTCGTATCGGTTTGAAATTTACCGTCAGCGAACGAAAATCGTAGCAGTTTTAGCCGCGCGTTTACAAGCAGATCGCAAACGAGAGAAAGCCAGGAGTAATCGTTAAGTCGAGTGAAAAAGTCCCTCCGCGCGAGTCGTATTGGGTCAGACGTTACAAGTCAGCCTTCGTAAGGCAAAATTGCACGACGGTGTCCACATTCTATTTACCGGTGGTACCACGTTCCCCTTAATCCCGGGACTATTCTCTCCTTCTCGCTATAGTTTCATTATACGTACATCCGTTGTTATCCTCGGAAATATCGCTGCCCGGCTCCTATCGTGAATTATGATCGCAACCTTCGCTCGTCCCGACTGTAATACGAAATGATCGGGGAAGGCTGGCCGGCGAATTTTTCCGATCGCCAGTCAGGATCGTAATCGGATAGCATCTCGCGAGCCGGACGCGAGCGTATCCTGGCCTGATGTATCGATTCCGCGTTTCGCTTTTAAACGCGGCACGCAACGGGTACGCGACACGAGGGCCGATCCTAACACGGGGATGCACTTTGCGTATACGCCGCGAAGGGGTCAAAGATAGGAGGGTAACGCGGCTGGAATTAATGCGGAATGACTAAGCGGCCGGTTGTCGGCCGGAACCAAGGAACGAGCGTTCCGCGCGCGTGCTATTGATAAAATACTACTCGCCGGTGCGTGTACCCAACCGATGGGAGTCGATATCGATACTATTTACGATATTCGATCGGCTCGATACGCGTCGATATTTTTGTAAAATCGAACTTTCGCGAAAGCTCGTCGTTTGGCGCGAGCATCGATCAATTCGCGAACGTATATATAACCAGGAAACAAAATAACATTCGCTGCAACAGAGGTTCCGGGCGTCTCGAAATGCACGCGATCCGAGGCGAGCCGACGAGGGCGTGTTCTCTTGGCTCGCGGGCAAAGAAGTTCGCAGTCTGCAGAGGCTACTAATACGTGTTGCAATTCTTCTCTTCGTTAGGCGTCGCGTTTTATCCAAGCGTACAACTTTCATTAGTGAAAGTATGCCTCTGCCAGCGTGATTCCCGATCGAAAAATCTATTTTTGGGGATCCTTGGTAAATCCCTTTCCGGGAGTCGTCGAAACTTTTTAAACGGCGATCCGGCAGAGCGCGGTTCGACGAAACTTCGTGGTCCAATTATTGAAATTTTGTTCAAAGTTCGCTTCGAATTTTTCTCCACTCGGACGGCTGAACGTGTAACTTTTGTTTAAGTTGCTGAGAACTTCTACGTAGATAGCACATCGTGTGCCGAGAGCAGTTCGGTGAATAAGGCGGACGAGGAAGAAGTTCGTAGCCCAATTGTTAGAATTTTGTCGGGGCTCTTTATTGCTACATGCTGTGTATTGTGCGATCGCGGAACAAAGTTGGCCTTTTACCATTCATCGAAGTTGGTTGCTTCGCAAACTGTTTCGAGTTTACAATGTTATATTACCGTTTATTATTCATTGGTCGTTGCAGTATGCTTCCGTCCTAATATTTAAAACATTCGTTTACGAACGCTATTTGAATTTGAATTTACATAGAAAGCCACGATGAAAATTTGTATGAAAAGACACTAGGCGCGCGAAGAAAAGAACCAAGATGGTAATAATTCGGGCTTACGTAAGAGACTCGTAACAGACTATTTCGATTCCGAGTCAAAGATCAAGCTTCTATTTTAGTCGTTTTATAGAATACGGTGGGTCCTCGATGTGACCTCGCTTGTACTTTTATACGTATGTCTCTCCTCGCCATATTGGATTAAAAATGAGAAATACATGTAATAAAAATTTCACGTACGAAAAACCGTCGTGGCAGTGAACGCGTTAATTTGGTTATCGGTGGGTAAGCGAGTTTTAAAAGCGCGATGGTTGCAATCGAAGCACTAAAAACAAGGTTCTTAGAGAGTATCGTGAATAATAGGAATTCCTGGTAAAAAGGAGATTGCAATAAACCACGACATTATCTGGGAGAGACTCCGGTAATAAGGGTAACCGATAATCTCGAAACATACGGGTTTCTCGGGCGTTGCTAGTAATAATTTTTCGTGGCCTTCGATAAATCGAGTGCGTCATTCTGATATTCAAATGAGACAGGGACACCAACGGTGAAGATAGGCACGAAGAGACACAGCCCAGGTAGAGCGAGAGGTACGAACGGAGTGGAAAAGAGACAGAGAAGAGAGGAATAGAGAATGACTGCACTTAGGTCCTTTCGTTACGGAGCGGAGCTGCGGTCAATGGCTGCGGTATCCGCAGGTTCAAGGAAAGCGGGCTGGTCTGATTCGACATCGTGTCGTTCTGGGGGAACTGAACAGGTGACGCGCTCGTGAAAATGCAGGTTAATAGAATGCCGTCTAGAAAGAGTCTCGGAATTACTGGCACGCGTCCTCGTCCGAGGAAACGTTCCAGAACGTTCAAAATTTAATGTTTCCTCCATCGATGTTCGAACGGTCGCACCGACACGACTCGAAACAAATTCTATCGTTCGTAAATTAAATTTCAAGACGCGAAAATTAATTCGAAACGCGGGTTTAAAGTTTCAAAAATACGTAGACAAAATTCTTTCAGTAGAAATTAATCGACGATCGCCAGACACGCGTAGGATACGCGTCGTACGTTCCGTCAATCGGCTCCGAAACGGTCAAGGATGGTCGGTGGCCGTCGAAACGGGGCCGACAACCGCGGTACATGGAATCGTACTAGAAGCCAATTGTTTCGAAGCCACCGTCGGTATTGCGGCAACAAATCTCATTGTTACGAGCTCTTTCATAAGCGCGTAAAAAGCCATTCGCGCGTCGCACTTTGCCAGCCGTGGGTCTTATCGACCACCCGAAACGAGCGTGCAATTTTCCCCATGGTCGTCGACGGATTTCGAAGATTCGTCGCGGGCGCAACGCCCCGTGGAAACGTCGTTGGTCGCTCGATAAAAATACGTCCACACGGCATCGACTGGTTTTCCGCGGCGTCTTTTCCACGCCGCGGTACAGTTTCCGGCGACAAGCTCTCTCTCCCGTCGTGTTCGAGGGCAATTTTTCGAATCCGTGAAATCGATTCGCGGCACGGGAAGTGGGCGCGTTTCTTTGCCCGGCGCGGCAACCGTTCCGCGAGCAAACATTCGACAAAAACAGCGGTTATTCCGGCGTCCGTTTGGCCGATCGGGCACGATGCACGCGCCGCGACGTCGGTGTTCCCCGGAGTACGGTTCAACCGAACCCCGGGGTCTGCTGCATAGCAACAAACCGATCGATCGACACTGCGGGAGCGTTTTCGGGGAGCGAACTTTTCGGCAATCGACGAAAAGAAACCTCGGAATCGCGGGATACCGCGAGGCCCGAAACCCACGCCCGGGGACGAATATCGATCTTAAAAGTTTTTTTTCCCATACCGGTGCATGAAGGCGGCAGTCGACATGTTATTATCCATGGGGTGGTTCCATAAATCGCAGCCCTCCCAAGGCAGCACGGCTCTTTAACACTCGACCGTTTTCCCGCCGTGGTAAAAACCGTGACACCCTTTTCCGCGACGACGAAACCGCGAAACGACCGCGTTCCTTCTCGCGGACCCGCGATCGCCCGATATCCCGACGATAACTCGTCTCTCTGATCCCGAGGGAGGGGAATATCCGCGGTATCCGACGGTGGACGGGCGACAACGAACGTTCCTCGACACCTGCACGACTTGGCAGGTTGAAACCGACGGGTGAACTGAAGTCAGAATGCGCATTCGTCGGTTTCCATGGTAGTGGCCGATGATGATGGTGGTGGAGGCGGCGGTCGTGGTGGTGGCGACGGTGCAGGGGACGCTGTCGGTGTAGTAGTGCAACGGAGGAGCTCCGGTAGCTACGACGATGGTGGGGATTGACAGAACAGACCGTCTGCCCGGCTCTCTGGCGCGTTCACAACCAGGTGCTGCCAGGAAACCTAAGGTTCCATTCACATGGCGCGGGTCTCGGTCGATGAGCTTTCGGAGATCGATGCCACCTATGGGTTACTCGTCGTGGGCGTTTTTTTGGGGCAGTCCACCCTGCACGGTTCTTCGTAAAATTCTGCACACTTTTCTTAACCCTTTGCACTCTTCGACCACCTACTAACTCAAACTCAATAATAAATATCCAAGTAAACATATCTTTTTTTTGCATTCTCCGCTGATGTACTTTGTTCTACGTAATCATTTTAAAACAAGAATATCGTTGTATTTCCTTAGAAGGTACATCCAAATTCTTTGTTGGATATCCCTTCGGAGGAGACAGCCGAGTACAAAGGATTAATATGTCTTCAACTTAATAATAACATGTATTACGATACGTCCTTAACAACTCAGAAACAGCGATGGGGTTGAACGCGAGTATTCACTAATGGAGGCCATGATAGGTTAACACCTTTCGGTGTTCCTTTTCTCTAGCTACAGTGACGAATATACAGGGTGTTTAATGGACGATTCTAGAGGCCAAAATCAACAAATTGGTATTCTCGATTTTCGTCTTATTTTGGTCTCTAGAATCTTCCATTAAAATTTTTCCCAAAGGTGGCCGAACACTCTGTATACTTAGAACACTTCTTAACATTAAATTAAGTGGTAATATCACCGTAGAAAGCATATAAATATTTCTCATAACAGAATAGTGTATGCCAAAGTTTCTCATGTGTGCCAGGTTTCCATTCTTGAATTATCTAGATCTCGTAAGGACCAAAACCTGTCTTCGGAAGTTTGAGGAATGCCTAACTCTCGAGGACGTCGTGGAATCCATGCACCGTATCGACTCGATATATTGCTTAACACGACAATTGAAAGTTCTTACGATCGAATCGAAAAGCCCTACGGTTCGCATTTCAAACGTCAAGGTGTACATTTTGCAATATTTCACCGTGT
The DNA here is from genome assembly GCF_051014445.1 of Colletes latitarsis. Taxonomy (NCBI): domain Eukaryota; kingdom Metazoa; phylum Arthropoda; class Insecta; order Hymenoptera; family Colletidae; genus Colletes; species Colletes latitarsis. Next base: position 38,241,908 of record NC_135137.1, on the reverse strand, counting down.
TGAGTTCGGCCTTGAAACGAACCCCGCTAATAACACGCCGCGCATCGGTATTATTTACGACGCGCACTTTTAAATCGTTTCGAGCAATTTTTATCCGTCGTCCCCAGTCACGAAACCGATAGCGATTCCTCCGATCGTTGTTCCCCCGTTGTTTCCAATCGAAGATTTACGGCGGCATTTTATCGAACCGGGTAATTCTTATTTGCTTTCTCTTCTTTTTTTTCTCCAGCATCGCGGTCTCTCGTTTTGGAGACGAAGCGTGTGCGCTGAACTTTAATAACTTTCTTGTAGGCGTCCTGACGCGGTTACAGCATCGCGATAGCGAAACCACGCAAATATGTTTTCCTCCCGGCGTATCTGGCGTCTATCGTGTAATCAGTTATAAAACGATCCGCCCTTTTCCTCTGCCTTTTCACCTGTGCGGTAACTTGTACGCCAAGCGTGAGCCAACGATACGCGAGGCGTGCAGGACGCCCGTCGAATCGCTAAACGGATCTCGTAAAGTTGCAGTTAGCCGAATTTTTCATCCATGTATTTGTCGAAGATAAACGCGTAGATCGACGCGTTACGATCCTCGACCAAAGAGGATTTATCGTTCCTCGATGAGGAGGGGTTGTAAGTCTCTTCAAAGGGTCGCGCAAACTCTTCTTCGCCCACTTTTTAACCCTTTATGGCCCGTGTCAGTTTTGATATTTCGTTCCACGATTCAGCTGCTTCAGCTTGTACCCTAGGGCAGTAGGTTTTCACCTTTTCGAGTTCACGGCACGGTTTTCAACAGGGATAGGGAAAATGAATTTTCCTGGCACGAGGAGCATTCGTACGTTCGCTAAGTTACGACGTACGAAATCAATCACGAAGCAATTGTTAATTTCCTCCCCGTCCCTTTTATGCACTAGCACAAAGACTTTGAAAGCTCGAATCCAGTTTCGTTTCTTCCCCGTAACTGTGTCCTTTCGCTACCCTTCTTCATTATCTCCTCGAGCTAAGCATCCTCGAACTCGTCTTTGCACGAAAACGCTGGCGTTGCTTCGCGAAGCTCTATCGAGGGCATTTGTGCTCCTTCGTCGTACACGAACGATTCTAATTCCGCTACCGCGAATTTCACCCTCGTACAAATTTTCTGCTTCCGGATTCATCCATTGATTATTAGAGAACCTCCGAACGAAGCGATGCAGCGTCATGACTTTTGCTTGCTACTCTTTCTTCGGGGGTGGTTTTCACCCCTTCGAAATTCTCTCTAGCAAGCTACGTGGAACAAAAATTGTTGGACTTTACGGCTCGTAAAAATTTCGATTTTCTTTTCGTCGTAAAGGTGGCGTAACCCTTTAACTCGTCCAAGGGAGTCACCCTCGGTTACAGGCCACCCTTTCGTCTCGAAAAGAAGTTGAAGAGAAGAGAGGTCACGCGCTCGCGCGAGCGTTTCATCCGTGTCTTCGAGGCAGCTCGTTATTACTTCCTTTTCCATTTAATCCCACCCTCTTGCTCGTTCCTTAGTCTTGCTCCCTGTTTTCCCGACGCGCTTGTGTGCGCGCGAGACTCGCTCTGCTGCTCTACTTTCCGCCCCCGTGAGATTCCTCGTATTCGAACCGGGAATGCACCACCGCCGGACTCCAGGGGAGGCTCGGATGCACCCTTACAACGCGGATTCCACCGCCATTTTTCGCGGCGAAACGCAAATATTTGCCAAGACCCGCAAAAACATATCCCGGACGCGGCTGGTCGGATTATTCAAAGCGTCAAATAAACCGTGACCGAGAGCTGGTACGGTGAATTAAATATTATCGTAACGTTTGAGCAAACCGTTTGCAATCCCGATTCCCCCTTTTTTTTCACCATAGAACGCCTCGTGCCAAAATATAAAACGCGTATAAGCAACTGTTCAAAAGTGCATTCGTAACAAAGGACTGTTCCGCTCTTGTTACCGTGAATGGAAGTTGGTCCTTAATTACGTTTCTTTGTTTAACACCGGAGCTGTTTACGTTATTAGTCAACGGAGAAGTTCTGTTTAAGCTGTCTGGTCCGCCCATTCTCACATTATTACGATAGAGCGCCTCGATTCGTCGCATCGCCATCGTAAGTAAGAGCAGAACAGTGGCGTCGCCAACAATGGTCGCATGACGCAAACGCGACAATATTAGCTTGCATAATAGTTCGGTCTCGCGGCAATTGCATTGGCCTACTCGTAGCTCGCCTCCCGGGTTCGAGAACAATTTAATTTGCAACAGAGACGCCTCCCAAAGTGCCTACGACGGTTCTCTCGGTTTCACCTGGACGACTTCCGACCGTTTCCGGCCTATTCGGGATTTAATGCTCGAGACGAAATCAATACCTAGATAGATATCTCGACTACTCGGTGTTTCACCGAGCCCCGGTGTCTCTCGTTTTTCCTCCTCTTTCTACCGTTTCCGTCGGTGCAAGCCCAACGTCAGCAGGACGGAAAATGTCCCGATAAAGAGAAGGAAAATACCGTGGCAAGCCGGAAACCTCGAAAGGCTTACGAAATTCAATTTTCAAGGTACTCAGACATGCAAATGTCTCGTCGAGCCCCGCGGTCCAATTAAAAATTCCTATTCCTTTGTTCGCGATGCAGAAGGGTGGTTCTATGGTAGTAATTTTGATTTCTCCGCAATAATTACTAAAATTAAGCGATCGTTTGCGTGACGAGGGGTGGGACACGAGTATCGTCAGTCTCAATTTCGATCGTTTCTCGCGGCAAACGACTTACAGTTTTTCCGAAGTAGGATGGCGTGCAAGCATCGCGGAAAAGAATGGAGGTAAGTAGACTGTACTTGGGTACTCGTCGAGATCGGACCACGGGACGAGTGGCATTATCCCCGTAGTGTGTTGCGATTCATTCGTCATTGTCCGAGAGAACCCTTTGTGGGAACGGCTCACGGCGCGTATAGGCTTATTCGGTGGAGAATAGTAAACGCGCGAGAATCATGAGCGCACGCACAAGCGCGTGGGATTACGACGCGAGCTCACACTTACGGCGTGTTCCGCGTACACGCGATTCTTATTTTACCCCGTGGATAAGTCGCGAAAAACGAAATATTCGTCGCAATATTTTTGTAAGTACAGATCGTCCCAGTAAAATCGTAGTACGACCGGGTTAGAGGGTCCTCCATGTATCTATAGTTTTCAAGATGGCCTTGGGGGACGGACTCGGAGGGTAGTTTAACCCTTTAAACTCGAGCACCGTTGCTAGAATAAAACACGCGTCGTACTTTCACCAAAGGGGGATGCAATCGTGGTCGAAAGCGTTTCAAATAAAACCTGTTCTAAAACTAAACTGTATTTATAAACAGACGTAAACTCGTGAACGTAGTAACTGCAGAGGAAAGAGTACGGTTCTTTGTATCTGGTTTTTTGTTAAATCGAAGGCGTGAAATCGTGCGTGCACGTGGGCCGACGTGCCCGGAACGATACGAACTGCAGAAAATCATGGTGAAAGTAGAGTTTGAATAAAAAGCAGTCGACGAAAGAGAGGGATCGAGTCGCGTTGCTCCGATTTTCGGCACGTTCGAGCGCGTGATTTCGACGTTTGTTCGACTCGCTCGTACCGGTGTTCTTCGGGCTTTTTTCACCACTCGAACGAAGCACATAACTCCACCGAGTTGGGGTCCACCAGCCCTCCCTTTTCCAATAAATCATACTTTACTGTCGGAGGCGAACCTGCTAATACTTCGGGGCGGTATTGCTTTCCAGTCGTGCCATCTCTGAAATTCTCTATATTCGTTTTATCTCCATCCATCCTTTCGAAAAGACGTTTCTCCATCGAGAATTTACAGATTGCCACTACGGGATTAGAAACTGTTGCAAACAATGAGAAAGGTTTGTAAATAGAGGGAAAAACGTCTACGATGGATGGTGGAAAATCGTCCCGGCACGCACGAGTCGTTCGAACGCCTTTGGAATGGCAGCCAGTCACGCCTCGGCGCAAAGACGCGCGTAGGGTGACGCACGCTGGGGTGAATAAACCTAAAGGGAAGGAAGGACGTCGAGCCCCGCAACGACGATGACACACCGATGGAAAATTACGGACGCCCGCTGTGTATCGGGACACCCACGAACGGAATAATTAGAAACACGGTATAGAACCGAGGACCGAGTCTCGGGGAAATTCGATCAAACGCGACGGGGTGACTCGGGATCGCGAGCACGGGTCGTAGAAATTTTAAGGGTGGATTGTAGGCGACGCACGGGGCGCGAAAAGTTTCCTGACCGACTGTACCGCTTGCCCTCGAGGGGTTGGAAAATTTGGCAGGCACAGTGCTCTTTACACGCGTGTCCTCGTGAATCTTTTAACGCACCGCGATATGACGTGTCCCGACTGTGTATCGTAAGATCAGCAAAAGCACTTTGTCAGAAGAGCAGCTGAAAGCGTGTGATAAAAAATAATGGTTGAACACGTATATACACCGGCTCGAAAGGGGTGTAACTGTTTAAGAACGAAGCGACTTCAATTTGCGTTTAACCATTCGATAGTTTTATTTATTTAAAAAATTGTTTTTTATGTATTTTAAAAATCTGATAGAATTCTATGAAGCATATCTCGGTAATTGGAAACGCCTGTGACTTTTTTCAAAATTTTTCAACGTCGTGCCAAGCGACGAAAGTGTATTTTGGCGAGGCGCCTGAATTACGACAACCCGTCGTGCTTCGATGCGAGGAGGCGCGTAGTCTGACGACAAAGGGGTGAATAAGCTGTGGGCAAACATACAGCAAGGGTTATTATCAGACACGCACAGTTTGAAACGGTAAACTCAAGTTAGGGTATCGAACAATAGTACAATCAAGATACGATCTACGATTTCACATTTTCTGCCTCCAGTCGAGACCATTTGAATTTTTATTTTCGTATTCTTTTTTGGTACGGTTGAATTTAATAGCCAATTTTGTGATATCGTAGAGCGAAATGAGGAGACACTCGAATGTTTTTCGAGCGGATATTTCTTGCTTCCACTGTACCACCAATGACCGTCTGGAATATCGACGCGCAGCGTTCTCTCTATACGGCTCGGATTGGTCCATCGTGTCTTTGTATCGGAGGCTCGCAACGTGCTGGCTGTTTCCGAAACAAAAGCTATATACGCCCTCTCATTACCGAAGATTGTGGCCACGTTACTCGACTTTTGTTGCCTTTTTTCCATTCCCGGAGAAACACGAAACAACAACGAAGAAAGGACAAGTAATAAGAACGCTATTCTGCGCTTCTATTTCCGTCGAATAATTGGACTCGCGACTTTAATAAGCGCAATTCTGGAACGTAATGTTCCTTCCTCCATTTTTATCCGCGATTTCTATTCGCCATTATATACAATCCGTAGCTTCCGACAGAGTAGACAAATATTTAGCAGGGCGTGACAATATATTTTCTAGCCATTAATTTATATTTGAAGATTATTCGAAGTCTTAAATTCCTGGCGTCGTCTCGTTTGGAAAGAAGGTCGATGACTCGAAGATTTAAAAGAAAAATGGATCTTTTTGACGCAATAATTTGATATCGTGCATCGTGCCCCGCCCAGAGTTCACCGATAACAAATCGTTCCAGCCAAGCATTCCGTGCAAGCCTGTCTCGTCGTTGGACAGACGGATTACGTCGAATGCAAAAGGGTCGTTTGAATAGGATTTTCGGTGTGTAATCGTTCGGGGAACCTGAAGCACTCGCGTCCCGCTAACGAAATTAAAGAGCGCGATTGGATATCTGTCGAGGAAGTACAAACACTCGCGCGACGCTGAAATTCGATAAACCTCTCGTTATCGCGGTGGATTTCCATTCGTTAAGCGATCGATTGGTACGGAAAACGGAAAAGTCCCACCCTGGACCTTTGTACAGAGAGAGAGAAAGTCCGCCATTTCGTTTACTAGACACGGGTACAGGGTATCTCAAAGGTAGAAAATCACCGAGCGATGAATAATGTAGAAAACGAAGAAGGAGAGACGATGGCCAGTCGTGTATTAAAAAGTATCGATTTAGGTAGAATTCAGAGACTGTCCCAGACAGACGAGGTTCCAAGGACAAAGGACTCCCTTGGAACTGAAACAGCGAACTCCACGAATCGTTTTTCCTCCCCGGCGAAATACTTTTATACACGTTGTATTTATTACGCGTACAAGGTACATAATTTGTTATCGTAAGAATATAGTACAATGTAGAATTAAACAAGAACAGTTTAACATATTACTATACATTACAAAAAAAAGAGGGAGAGAGAGAGAGAGAAACGGTAAATAAAGATACATTAAGTAATGCTAAATGTAACAAAATGATGAGAACTGTACATGGGAAAGAAGATGCGCGTGGAGATGCATTTTGATTCTTGGTACTTCGGATAGGTACACTCAATGACGATGACGTTGATTATGAATTCATGCGAGTCGCTCGAGAACGGCTGTCATCCGCTTACTCTTCATTAGCTTGTCGCGAAGAACGGTGGTGTTTTTAAATCACACGACCCTCGCGTCATTCTATCATCTTGAAGAGCGCGCAGGAGAATATCATCCCGAAGAACTGCGAACAAAACGTTGAATAAGTAACATTGGGAACAGTATCACACTTCAAACATAATACAATTCGTACAATATAAAAAAAATATGTTCAAAGCGAAAGAAAATTAGCTCGTCGGTAGTGTCTCGCTTTGTGCAACAAAACCAGAACCGCCACATGTCATGTAGAGAGGTTTGGAGACGAACTCAAATACATATAGAAGATCGTTAAAATTGAAGTGGTGTAGTTGGTGTTCTCTTGTTAGAGACGCTTTTCTCGGTCGAGAATGTTATATAAATTCCAGAATCATCGCAATAAATAGGAATGTCCAGGAATTAGCAACACTCGAGGAGTATTTGTTAATGGATTTCAGTGGGCGTTATGTTCAATGAAAATGCAAATGGATACAGAGGAAGTGTTCACCTACCATCAGGCACGCGACTGCGATGCCGGCGCCGCCCATGATCGTCGCGTGCTTTTGCATGTAAATTTGCGTTCCATTGATGCAACCTTCGAGATAGGCATTCGAGGGATTCACGGTGTCTAGTCCGGCGTTGCAATTGAATCGCTGCAACAAATCGATGAGAAGCCGCATGAGAAACAATTCGGCCTGGGAAAGTCGATCGAACCCGGTGAAAGCGTGAGAGGCGAAACAGTGCCGAGGCCGGATCGAGAGATTGCAAATGACGGTTTTCTGCCAGTAATCGATAGGTCGCCGATGTTTCGAAATTTCGTGGCATCGGTTTGAACGCCTCGACCGAAACTTCGACTCGAATCGAGATCGATTCGAGACGAGTTTCATCCGCGGCGATATTATCGATTGTCGGTATCGAGAACTACCGAACCGACTGCAGGTATCGCGTTAATGATGCTCCATAAATTCGCCGAAACTTAATTATACGAAAGCAGAGATTACTCTTAATTCTCCGCTGTGCTCTCTTTTTTTAATCTATTTTACCTCGACATGGAACCGAGGGTGCTTCTATTTAGGCGACAATAAATGCCCTAGATACAAAAGCACAGACGAGGTATATAAGTAGACCTTACACCTTATGAACTTTCGTGACCCAATTTGATTGCCATACTGACTTGAGGAGCTGAAATTTTTCGGCGAAAAAAAAAAATTTCAAATCGTTCTAAAAAAATTATTGTTGGTTGCGTGGGGTAATTATAATTATTTTTGGTGAATAGACATACCCTCGAAATCCTACGCACTTTCGAGAAAAAAATTCATTATCGAAAATTGTATGTCTGACCATATCGTTGACCCGTTTCCCTGAAATTTCATGCGTATGTTTAAAACGTCATAACTTCTGAACGGATTGGACGATTTTAATGTTTCAAACGGCAAACAACGCGTATTTTGGTGGAGAATATGTAGGCATTCTAAGAATACTCGAAAAGTTGGTCCTTAACCCCGTAAAGTGAGCAAACCCCCATAAAAGTGATCCCATTTTCAAACGGCCATAACTCCTACAATAGTGAATATATTTCAATGAAATTTTTTTCCGAAGTAGTACTCATGGGTACCTACAAAAGAGTATTAAACAACATTTCCGTAGCTCGACAAAGAAATTTATTAAAAATCGACAGGGGGTAGGTGCCTAAATTTTTCGGCGAAAAAAAAAATTTTCAAATCGTTCTGAAAAAATTATTTTCGATAGCGGGGGTCAATTACAATCATTTTTGGTGAAAAAACATATCCCCGAAATCCTACGTACTTTCGAGAAAAAAATTCTTTACTGTAAAGATACATTAGATGTAAGATTTACTCGTATACCTCGTCTGTGACAAAAGGTCGGAGTATATTATCGATGTTATCCGTTCAACGTGCACTTTTGTTCAAGTTATATATTTAAAAATAAATTTGTTAGTTCGTTTTGATTCGATTGACAAACGAAAGAACAAAATGACACAAGTCACGTCCACAAAAATATTATGCATTTATTCATTAATAACGGAGACAGTAAAGTAGCGGTGCAATTTTTAAACTGATCATACTTTTAAATGATCGATTTAACTCTAATTGGTGGAAAAAATGCAATATGTATGTACCGCGAGTAAAGTCATTAAGCCGCGTTCTTTTCTGAATTACTTCATTAACTATTAATATCATCTATAAAGAAACGTGACTGTTCGCTCGAGATTTCACAATAACATTTAAACGATGCACTCGTAAGATTTACGAGCTAGAAATTCGGTTCATGAATATTTCTTTTAAACGTACGCTCGTCGCGATGAGTGATAGATAGTAAAAGCGGCAATCATAAATCAGAGGCAATTATTTCTGCGGTGAAATATTAATTTCACTCTCTCGGAATGTAATTAGACTTCGGAAGGATAATTATGTTAGAACGTATATATTCCCGATGAGTGGCGTGGTGGGTTACTAATTACTGCAATCCAGTATGCACGAGTTTGCGAACGGCTAACTATTCCATCTGCGAATACGAACTCGTTAACGAAATTAATCTTTACCTGGCCAGGTTGAATCTCGCGACAGCAACTCTGCGGCAAGTCCAGTCCCAGACCACTCCAATCTCTCCAGCCAGTCACGCCGCAGCAGTGAAGCTAAAAGTGATTAGAAAAAAATTAATTTAATTGCACCTTATACCTCCACTTAGTACTGATTTATACAGGGCGTTTGACTACGGTTATTTAAGACTTTAACGAGGCAGTCATCTTCTTTTCCATCTTTTGCAGGAATTTTTTGGGGATTTATTGCGAGCAAACGGCACGATAGACTCGACTGCTTTTGTAATACAATAAATATTTTATGCCATGCACTAGACTAGAAGTCATTTCGGACAAATAATGCCTGTTCGCGATATGACTTTTACAATCGAACGAATAACATTTAGCAAAGATCGTACAAGGTGCCTACACCCGTTGAAAATTAATTGTTCCCGATCGTCGATCAACATTCGACACACAACGGTCATCATTGTTTTATCGTCGTGCGTCAAAGGGGGGAAGAATCACGCGATACTTTACGCGAATTAAAGTACTTCCTGGCCAGGCGTGCTCACCGTGGATTGCGTCGTGTCCCAGGCATCTCTGACTGCTTTGCGACTATCGTAGACTCTCATCGAACTCGACATTTCCCTCTGGAGCGTGTTCACCAATTTCTCACGGAACACGTACGCGAGTACTCCTCCAATTAGCATCGTCACGAACAGCAGGAACACGATGATAAAGTACTGGAAAAATGATTCTCTCGCCGTTTAATCGACCCAATGATTCTCGTACCGGTTACGGCAAGCATGAACAGGGAATTTACCGTGAGAAGCATGCACTTGACTTCTCGCGACGCTCCGATGCAACCGAAAAACGATATGATGGCGACGATCACTCCACCGGCCAGCAGAACGTAGATCGCGCCTGTTAGCAAATCGTTACCCACGAGTTCGCCGATCCATGGCACCTTGTCCAACAACGCCCACACAGCCAATCCAACTATTGCAACTCCTCCAAACTGAAGATACATATTCGTAACGTCAGTCGAGAATTAAAATACCGCGAGATACCAGCGACATTGGGCGGTGTAAAAAATTAACTTTCCAACGAGTTATTAGGTGCATGATTGAAAGGATCGAAGAATTTTCTGCAAGATCGCAAATTTATAGGTAAGGAAATAATAAACGTGACTAGGTAAATGCAACGAGGTCGGAACAACGGTGTTTGAAATTCACGTCACTGTATTCTTTGCAAGTATTTTCACGTAACTCGCGTGACTGTATCGACAAAAGAAACAATAATATTATTCCATGGAAAAGTGTACATCCGGCTGATTCACTTAACTTACTCGTTAAGTAACGAAGGAATCCTTGACGAGTAAAGTTTTACTAGAATGATGGTCAGCAATTTATTGTGATAACATCGTTGGAAAATTAATTTTGGCGCCAGTCGATCGTTAGAACGTGTTCGTTGTGCTTACAAAGATCACGAAGTTGACGAAAAATAGGGAATACTTCATACAGCGGCCGCAGCCGTCCATCTCCGTCCCGTATCCCATTCTGCTTTATCCCTCGATCTATAAACAATAACAAACCGTAAGATTATTATTTTTTATTTTATGTAAATAAACTGTTTCTGCTCGGAAAACCAAAGAATTTAGGGAATAAAGTGCTAGTTATAATTGTTTCATTTTTTAAATCTCCAGGGGACATTCGATCGCACCAGGTACCGTACGCCCAGGTTTTGCAATCGAACATTAATCCCATAATTGGGCAGACATTCGTAACTGGCACTTTATTGCCCGCGACGACGTCTGTTGCGCAGTCGACTACGCGAAATAAAGTCAGATTACTGCTTCTGCATACACAGATAATGTCGGCGGTTCTCCCCTGCGCGGAGTCGCGAAATATCGTAAACTTGTTTTCGAGCGATGCCCTTGCGACTTTATTTTTCCTCGTAAATTAGCCCGGCGAGGTAATCGCACGACTCCGCGATTAACACTTCCACTGCCAGACCGAAACCGTAAAATTGCTCGCGACATCGAAACTGTGACTTTAGACTGCATAATTAAAAATTTGCCTTGGCACTTGTTTCTGAATCCTCTCCTTTCTTTCCTTTAACGTTTCGAGAATTGATTTTTTTTTAGTCCTGTCACCCATATGTGGTGGTCGAAGCGATAAGATAAACACGTTTAACAAATCGATTGTCACGTCACTTCATATATATGAGTCACAGGACATTTACTAGGAAGCTGATGAGAAATTCTTGAAATGTAATCTGAATATGGGTCACGAACTTAAATAATTTGGTCTAGCTATCGACGTGTCGAGGAATGAATTCTCTCGAGCAGCCAATCGCGTAATCGTTGTCGTCATTGCGATTCCCAAAGAGCAGACATTGCTTAGTCGGTTTAGTAATTGTTTCCGCGCTGATGTCACACCGCGTAGAAGACTTCTTCGTGTATTCTATGCACCTCGTGATCGTCCTCAATTTTTTCCTTCCGTCGGCCTACATTCTTGCGAGCAATTGGCGGCGGTTACGCCACTGTCTCGTCACTTTTAATTTCTAATCGCTGATCGGTGTCCGATCCCGTCGGGTCCTGATTAAGGGTACGCGGAATTAGAGGCCAAGAGATAGCGGTACGAGGCTTGGTTTAACAATCCGTTGAGCAACCGTCGAAACATTCTTGCGATTAACATTGAGATTAGGACAGTCCTCGATTAGAGGTGCTGCTATCCATATATTGATAAGTTGAAGAAATTACGAGGAACCTTCATCAGCTAAGCGGAGAAATTGCTGTATTGCAAAATGATACGTACAAGTTCTGGGACCATTTATCTTTGATTAGAGACTATCGAAGGAATATTTGACTTCCAGATACGGGTCATGGTCCCACAGAAAATTGTTCCTAGGCAGCTGCTAGTGTCGGTGTTTCAAGGACGCTGAGAGTAATGGGGCATATAAAGAGGGTGTTTCGTACTTGCGAGGGGTGGCTGTGATCGACGAGAACTCTTTTCGGACGGGGCCAGCTGCAGAACGCAGGGAACAATAGGCGTAGACAGATCCTAGAATGGATTTAGATCTTGAAATTAAAAATTGTTGGAATAAAGGGACGCCTGTAGTCGAATAACAAAAATTGTGAAAAATCGCGAGACCGTAGAAATTCCCAATTGGTTGCAACCATCGCGGAGAATCGCGATAAACGTAATCGGTGAACGTTGCAGCGTTAAAAGCGCGAAAAGGGAAAGGAACGCCGTATACGAATGGTGGAAAATAACAGAGAAGATCGAAACGATTCGCCATTCATGATTATATACGGAGCGCTGGGTATAGCGGTGGCTTGATTGTTCGCTATAGATCACGGTTGCAAGATCACCACGGCCAATGAGTAAGACAGGCTCGAGTGTCACGCGAATCACGTACACGTACATAACTCTTAACTAACTCACGGATCTGCGTGACGTAAGAAACAAGATCGATTCACTTTGCATGCCGCGGCCATTGAGAATGCTGGTGATTCCCGTTCGAGAGGCAGAACTCCGCGTTTGGGGCTGATTGTGCAGCATCTGACGGATACTTACGGTACGCCTTGCACCTGCCACGATGAACGATGACCTTCGCTAGATGGAGGCGTACCGACTAGACCTCTCCTCGAGGCCAACGAGAAGTAGGTCACTTCGGACCGCCAGACAATATACTGTTGTGTTTATCGACGTAGAAATCATATTTACGAACCGCCGATTGGTCTGCTCTGTGGTCGACCTGCCTTGAAACCCGCGCGGAGAATCAATTGCATTTGCAATATGCAGGCAGAATTGTATACTGCAACGAGCGCCTAGCTACCGATGGGATCTACATCGACGATGTCCTCCGCGCAGAGAAACAACACCGCAGAATTTTATTTCCCAAAAATTTTGCATTTTCTCCGCGACATTTGCATTTTGACCTCGAATTAAGAATCACCGATCTACGGTATTTTATTTGTTTACAGTGTGTACGGTAATCGTTGGAATACTTTCACGAGCAACTGTATCTCGACGTGGCTCGGTCGCTTCGTGGACTTGAATCATTAGACCGGACACGTCAAAGTCATCTTGACCTTCGGGGCAAATTTACACTTTGCTACCGAGTCGCGAATTATGTTAAAACAGCGAGAAACTCGATACTTTGAGATATTTGTCGGCCACAGAAATAAAATAAGCAGGAGAAACGATGCTTCGTAAAAAAAATCTCATTATACATTTACTCTCGAGGTAATTCCAAAGCAGATGCAATTGGAATATTAAGAAAATGACCAAAGTAAATTGATCGTTACGAAGTCTTTATTATTACCAACGTTACGTACTTGTACAATATTCTTAACTGTTAGATTGCTTGTCATGCTTGTCTCGTGCCGCGTATAATTGATTACATTCTAGAGAACATTATGATTTTTAATTTAACGTGACTAATACTTCGTTGGTATTCAAGTGGAAATCTCCTTCTGTAAAACGCATTACGCGTTCTTTTCTACAAAGAAAATTGAAACGAACGTGACGCTTTACTTCGTACGGGTTGTTCCAATTTACAATGAGGTTTTAAATTTAATTTTAATATTAGCACTCGTCGTGGACGCTTCACGTGTGAGTTATTAGTATTACGGGTACAGTCGACCGCCGTATAACACGGTACTTCTACAACACGATTTCGCTCTAACGCGGTTCGAGAATTCCGGGAATCCCCACTATAACACGGCACTCTTCCAACACGAATTTGCTTTAACACGGTTAAACAATCGAGGAACTCTCGTTATAACGCGACACGCCTTGATTATCTTTCGCGAACGTGTAACGTTTTTATTTTTATCGGTGCTGCGAATCTAAGAGAAGAGTACATTATAATTACTATCCGTTAAAATTCTGACTTTTTTTAATTTTGTCTACATTTAATATCACGTGACATATCCCCGTAGAATAAACGAATTATTGAAATTACTCTACAGTGCTGAGAAAGTATGTTCTTCACACGCATCTATAATAATAATTCACTTTCGTCTAATTCTGGTGCACCTAAAACGCGAACTCACATTCCTCGTTCTCAGCTGCTAGCACGCAGACCTTGTTCTCGCCTACGTTTTAGGAAATCGAAACAATGTTTTCTTTCATTATTAAACTTTGGCTCGATAGTAGATTTCGTAGCAACAGCTGCTGAAAATACACATGATTATTTATGGGACATTGACAGTGTTCTTGCGACACGTACAGAGATACCTGGAAATATTTGAAGACATAAGAGAATCTATGATCGGACTCATGCGGGTTCACACGTGACGTGTGTTAATCACTTTGAGCAATTGCCGCGAAGATACGTGAGTACGAGATGATCGAGCACAAAGCTGGCTATAATTAGAAAACATGGTTTAATGCGTCGTTCGTCTATGTCACGTTTTTTTTCTCTCCCAACGACGAATTCATTTTTATCGCGAATTTCATTTCGATTTTGTGCAGGCAATTTCGAATAGCAGGCATTACAATTTACTTTCACTTTATAAAATTAAAAGAACAAGATAATAAAATTATTTTCTCCTACGATCTCATCAGGTACAAACATCGCAACAGGAATATATTAAGTCTTAAACTTCACTTGCAGTAATCACAGATGTAACTTCCGTAGTCATTACCAGCACGTTCACAGTGTAACCACACTTCACACATTGAAACATTTCGCCCACTCTTCTCTTGTCACTCGCTTTGCAAGATAGCTACTCTTTAGAATATTCCTAATTATCTTTCTCGCATTCTTCTCGTCATGTTTCGTCAAGCAGCTCCAAACACATGCGTGAACAGTCTTCAATAATTTCCCTCTTTGATTACCGTGATGTAATCTTGGATCCCATATATTTATTTGATTTATTTCCATCCAATTTACGGTTTACGTACTATAAATAAGCTAGATTTCGTTTAAAACTTTCGCCTTCCAGTTGTGCCCTGCTATTTTAACTCCAGCCCTTTCGATATACAATTTTTAGATTCCCTCATCACTCTTCCTTTTCCCTTTAACTCTTGCACTTAGCAGCATCGAGACATCCGTTTTATTTTTAAGTTGCAAGTGTAGGACTACGATGCAACGCAGCTGTTGCTGGACTTTGCTCATTCATCGTGACATAACCAGCGTATATATAGTATCGGTTTTTACCGATACGTCAGTTTGTTTAAATAGAATAAAACAAATGTATTTGTCTTTCCAGTTTTCCGCGTGGACGACGCGTTCCCAAGATCTCGACCCCGTTAATCGCACGCGACATTATCCAATTGTCATCGCGTTATCTAATTCGCACGAGACGTGTAATTTTCTGCAAACCCGGTCTCGACCTAGATCTAGAACTTGGACCAGTTTTAAAAGCCCTCGCCTAACGGGGGGGAAAAGAATTACCATTCTTCGCGACGGTACAACGGCTTCCCGCGTCCTCGCGCGACCATTTTGTTCCCCCCGTTTCGTAATCGCGCGCCAATTTGCGATTTTTCCTTTATCCGTGCCCGAGTGTGAATCATCGACCATTCCACGCCGCGTTCCTCCGTTATTTTTTCCATCGACCGCGGTAACAAACAGATATTTGCATCGATGACCGTGACGCGACGAGCCGCGTTTCCGTTTCCGAAGACATACTTCATCGCGCGAAAATCGCGATCCTCGTAAATGGTTATGCAAGCGAAGACCAGTTTGATCGAGTAACTGCGCTTCAGCGAGAGTGAGTTCGATTCAGAAGATCTTCACGATAGATCCATTCGCCGTGACCTTTGGCCTCCATTGTTCGCTGAGCGAAATTCTCATCCAGATAGGATTTTCGAATAAAGAATAAAAGGTGGACAAGTTTTAATCGTAAATAATTGTTAATCAAACTAATATTATATTCGTTTAGAAATTTTTTGTCAATTTGGATGGGCCACTGGAATAATATAGACATAGGCCAGAAAGAAGGGACTCGAGGGAAAACGTCCTTGCAGGCAACGGTACTTGGAGTCAAGATGGTGTCGTTTTAAGTACCTCGATGGAACGGGAAATGTTGAGAGGACTGGTATTTCTGAGTCTAAAACACTTGTTGTGGGTTGCAAGCCACATTATTAGTGACTTGCTTATTATAGTATCCTAAATAAGCTCGTGTAGATTCGAAAAAAAAGAATAAAATCTACTCGTAGGAAATTGGACATGTGTAGAAACAGTGAGCAATGGACAGACGCGCCAGCCAAACTTTCAGATATCATTATTTAAAAAACGATACATTGAACACGCTTATTATGCTTACAAGAATCATTGAAACAATTGCACAGGTTACAAAAATAGAAATCAACGCATCGCTCGTTTAATAACAATTGAACTAACGTCGTTTAATTGTTTTAGGACATTATTCTGAATTGGTTGTCTCGGTCGTTGTTAGTCCGAGGTCCGAGTTTGAAGCATCCCCTTCACCATTTGACTGCGACCGTTTCGTGTTCCGCGGCCAGAAGGTCGTACGTTTAATTACCATGCGTGGTGCTCATTAACCTGGATTGCTCGAACTTACATCATAATTAATACACGCTTATTACCGGGCGAAAAAGTAACGACGAACATGACATTGCGTGTGTTTTCGTTGTTTCGTATCGATTTCTCTCGTCTCCACGGAACTGGCTTTGTATCGATCGTTCGAAAGAAACGTGACGCTGTTCATTAACTTTATTATTTTTATTTCATGAAACATTGATGAAGATGGATCTCCCCCTTTAGCCGGCTGTGATCCTCGTCTGATAATCGAGCGCGGTCGTAATCGATTTAATAAATATTTGAAAGCGCGCCCTATTTCGGAAAAAATCATTCTTTTTGGGGGCGTGTCGCGTGACTGGTTGAATTTTACTTTTGCCTTTGGCGACGAAATGACGAACGCCGGCTCGTCTGAATATTAAAACGCGCAATAACACGCTTTTTAATAACTTCGTCGCACGAGTATTTTTACGGGTCAGAGAAATTTATTCGGCAGAAAATTATATAGAATTCTACGATAAAGAAGGTTTAAATTATTCCTTACTTTTATCCACGTGTATTTATAGCAACCCGTGACACACTTAATACGATTGCTATGGCGGTCACCGATGGTCGACGCTACAAGCTCACAACCCTTCGAACGCTATGATGTCTGAATCCTAATACTTGAAAGTAGGTCGATTTGTCTGCGTAAAATGATTAACGCCAATTTCCATATTTCATCATATATCGTTTCTCGTGCCTTTTGCATTTATTTGTATAATTTCTGCCTTCCGTTACGCAACAACTTTCATTTTTATTTCTCATCGAATCCGCAAACTTTTATTGCAAAAGTTCCATTTCAACCCCTGGTAAATATTCATAGAATAGCGAAAGTCGAGAAATAAACAAACTTCGACGCCGATACCGATCTATGCAACGAAAGGTTGAATTAGATTTCATTGCAATGGATCAAGCGCAAGTTGAAACGTGTTTCTTTTTTTCTAATCGTCGTGCATATCAAATTGAGGAAAAATTAAATTGCCTCTGCGTGTACAATAGTATGTTAATAAATATAAATGGTGGCTGAAAAACGGGGGAATCTCTCGAGAAGAAGCTTACGAGTGCCTTTCGCGGCCTCGAAATAACTGGTCGACGTTCTCCGAGTAACCGATGGATCGGGCAACAATGACAACCGGAAGTCTTCTTACACTAGTTCGCGACGCCGTACACGAATTATCCTACGGTCTAGGCAAGGATATACCGGTTTTGCAACAAGCTGTAGAACGAAGTCCTCTCGAGGCTCAGTCACGCACCGACATACTGGCTTAAAGACACGTTATACGAGAGAGAAAGTGGCTTCTCCCCGTTCGCATTAAGTAATCCACAGGCAATGAAAAACGTAAAAATGATAGAGCATGGCTGGACCTGTGGCGCGTGACGTCATCGAGGAGCTTCCTTCCTCGTCCTGGCGCTTAATGGGCCTCCGGCCAGGGAACTTGGAGTAATGTAATTCCTCACCGCGACGTAATTGCGAGAGTCCAAGTCACTTCGACGTATCGATCACTTTAGCGGCCATCGTTAAGACTCTTATTACCGTCGTCGGGTAAAGTGATGGCTTTTTTCCCTTTTTCCCTGTTACGAGACGTTTATATCACCCGTTTCTCGCTATTCCGTCTGATCGTGTCGTAATTTCATAAAATCTATTTGCAAAAGGCACATCTACACCAAAGACGATTCGGTAGAAAATATTTCTCGGGCGTAGAAATTTATTCCACTCGATACTTTTAGTTTGTTGTCAAGTTGAGTACCGATTCAGCAAAGATGGCTTGGAAGTTTCTAATTAAAAAACATTAGTTAAAGAATATGGAACGTAACGGGTACAAGAAACTTGTTCGAAAGTGGTTGTTATTAGAATAACAATAACCACTCGAAGAAAGTGACAATTGAGCATATAGAAGACTGCGTAGTGTGTAAACAGCAACGAGTGCCAAAGGAAAGTTATCTGAATGCTAAAGCGTGGCTGGAATTCCGGGTCATCCTAATGTTGCATATGCATCTGAACGCTATAGATACTAATAGGAAGACAAGGCACGATTTATCAATCTTCAAAACAGCATTGCTTCAAGATCTAGATAGCACAATGAATCATGTCAGATGTATACAATCCGTTTTTCTGGCGCTTCGAGTGCTTCCAAGAAACTTGAAGGAAATGTTCACAATATCTTACGATACCTTCCAATTTAGAAATTACTGTGTCTTGTTTACGTCGTTAGTTCTACACGGATCAGCTTTGATGTCATTATTAGTAAACTTCTGATTTCTTCTGTTAACCAGTGTATTCTTATTATAATACTATCATGTCCATAAATAATAACAAAGGTGCAAAGAAAATTATTTTTCAAAATGTTATTTTATTAAATGGAACAATAATTTCTTCTCACGGGGAATAATATTTTGACGAATTACGACGTGTCCTACAAAGCACCCAGAAGTAGCTAATAATATCGAGACTCTTGTACGACGTACTCTGTAGATCACCAAAGTGATCCAGAAATGTCTACGAACATTTTCGTCTAGTTAGATTTTAAATAATAGCGTTTCGGAGATCGAAGGGGCTTTCACCATATTTCGAACGAACATAGTTCGAAAAATAAGAGGTGACCATGAGAAATAGCGAGGAGATTGTAACTTGCAACCTGTCTTTTAATATCTTGTTCCTTCTCGCGCGGGGCAGAGAATTGTTATTGCGTAAAAGTCGGATCGAGAGACACGGTCGTATCGAGCGGTGCATGATTCAGACATTCAAAACGAAAACAAACCAACTCGGTATTGACATCATCGAATATACCTGCATCATCGACGCATAGCGAGACGCGAGTTTCACGCTGCAGTCGTGACTTTGCGCACGAATCGTTTTCTCTCCGAGAGCCGCCGGTATTTGCGCAGCGTTTGTTCAACGCCCGTTGATTTATGTCGAAAAAAAAGCGAAACAACAAAGGAAATAAACGCGTGGAACGTCGGTGAAACCGTCGTATCGTTTCAACAGGTTCGAAGGTTAAGTTAACAATGAGGAAGATCGTCAAAAACGTATTTCTCGGTTCCTCTTGCGAACGTTATGTTGTCACAGACTGCAAATTTGTCAGTGTCTGGGCTCCGGGTTTCTCGTTTACAGGTCACGGTGGCTGAATTTTTTAACTTTACTCGGCCAGATCTCTGGGATTCGGTTGAACGAAACCTGAGCTAAGACTTTCTCATCTAAACATCGTGATATAGTAATCTTCGGTCGGTTGGGTCCACGTTAAGCCTCGTTTGTATAGTCTGGATGGATCACGATGTTTATTTTATTTTCTTCGATGAAAGATTCCAGGACTAAATAATTTGAAAAGATGAAAAATATTCAATTTCTAACAATAGAACTTCTGATTAAAGTGGAACCCAGAAGGGTTGGTTAAGTAGCTAAGACTACTACTCAGTTTCGCTGTTTCAGTACGCGACAGAGTTGATTCTAATGGTAATTTTGAGAAATCGATCAACCAGACGGTGATCAACTACTGGTGAGGTAATCCTGTTCTTGGTGAACTCGTAAGACCCAACATATCTTGCCTGGGGCGCGTACTATGATTCAACAGGTTCTGTTTCTAGAGCGTTCAAGTCGAATTATTAGCTTCGAGCTGATGTTATGTACGATGGTCGATAGCCACTTTTGAGAACGTTAAGTCATAGCTAATAATTCAACTTGAGTAATCCAATGGAGCTCGAAACAAATTTGGTAAAGGGGGAAATGCCGATATAAAACAACGAGTACACCGTTGAAAGTATATCTGTGCTTTAAAAAATGCATACACGTTCTTTGCACCTGGAATCTACTCCAGGTGAAATCTTGATGAAATCCTTCGACCCTTCGAGTACAATGTCGATATTTAACCGTGTACATCTATGTTTAGAGTCCATGTCTATTTTTGTTAGCATCTTGTCTATAAAGTAACCCCTTTGAAAGTCGCTAAAATTGAAATAACAAGCCTGAGATTGGGCGTAACGTCGTGCCTGGGGGGGTTAATTTGGTAGATGGTCGATACATCGAAACGTTACGTGTAGTCTGATCGAGAAGAAAGGAGGGGCGATACGGCGAAGAAACGAAAAAAGAACGATCGAGGAAAAAGTCGAAGGGAGGGATCCTTTCAGTCGGTCGAAAGTTACGGTTGCGGAGACCGAGGTCATCGAGTTTTACACACGATCCCCGTTGTACGATCGCCGAGGCAACGCGTTATGATGCTCGCCGTCTACTGTTACGTGCGCGTTTTCTTCCACGCCCGACGCCGCGCATAAACCAAACACGCGCGACAATGGTACATTCCGTAACAATATGGATGCTGGGAGATCCGTGGCGGTCGCGATCGACGATCTACGAGCCATCCGGGTTCTCGATATTCGATTTTAGCGAAATCGAGCGCGTTGCGCGAGCGTGTTATTTAATCGATTTTCGAAATCGAAATTATTGGCCTCCGTGTGGCAACGCAAACAAACTCGAACGAACCCCGTCGTTGCTTGCAACATATCTGACCACCGTGGCTCCGTGCTGCGTGGGCGTAAGTTAATACGCGCGTTATCGCCGTCAGATCGTACCTAATTGAACCTCCTTGCCGATTTACCGCGAAAAAATAGTCGACTTGTATCGAGCCTCGATTCGACACATCGTTCGAACCGTCGTTCGACCGCGTGCGTGAATCTGGATTTTTACTCCTACGCGCGGAACGATCGAGTATAACGGGTAAATCGGATCGACGAACGATCGTACTCACGGCGCTCCGTATGTCACAGCTGCCCTTTCGTCGTCGCCCGGTGGATAGAAACTTCTTTCGTCGATGAAACGCGACACCGTCCAGCGAACCACGCTCGTAACTGTGGCTTCCGTTGGAAAATCACTGCGTTACACCGATTTTCTGTTAATCACCGCGCGGTGGACGCGCCGAGCTGGTCGAACGGTCGGTTAAATTCAGGCACACGAGGCTGCGGGATCGAGTATCGGCGTGGACACGCGCGATTTCAGGCCGGGTCTGAGTGAAACTGAAATGGTAAAACCGTCGTGAGCTCTTTCGCGCTCTGTCCCAGTCCCTCCCTCTCGCTCCTTCTCTGCTTTACTCTGTTGCCCGGTCTCCCTGATTATTTCCCTCTCTCTCACGCGTTGCATTTTCCCTCTCCGTTTGTCCATCGAGCAACTCACGCTTCCCCTCTCCTTCTTATTCGAATCCCCCTTTTTCCACCGCGAGTCATCGTTTACCTTCGTACCTGTGTGTACTCAACGCAGTCGTGGGCTCCTATGTGCCGCGTGTGGGCATTGTGCGTTACAACGCACCAGGAATCCACGCTCTCATGAGACCTGCCGAAAGTGGGGTAACGAAACGTGACGTCGAGCGGTGAGATGAAATCAAAACGTGGCAAAAGCTACAAACTTACGTTGTTTTCTTTTAATCATTTTCACGGAAATGAGCGACAGGGATTCGAGCCTCCCCCTCGTTGACCTAGAAATCTATCAGAATCTTAATCTCTTCGAACTATTACTATTTATAACTTCTAGGGGTAGTATGCTCAAACTCAAATTTGTTCGTAATATTTTTTTAGGCCACCCCTTATCCTCTCGAGGAACGAAGCACGAAAGTTTCACGAATGATTACAGAGGCATTAGAATCTCTGCAATCTATAAATGATTCCTGCGAAAGAATCTTGAAGCGATAGAAAAAGTGCTTCAAACTCGTACAGAAGCTTTGAATGTTTGCGTTACCGTTGAAGATCATCATTTTTAACCCTTTGAACTCGGCTGTTCCCTCCGAGGGGACGTCGTGAATCTAGCAAACAACTCGATCATCCCCTCTGAGGGTACGCAAAGAGATTGTTGGTGAATATATAGTTACGTTGGTGAAATAATGTATACAGTATTAAATCTGTTGAATGTTGTTGCGACACGATGTTAAAAATAAAGTTTTAACTCTTGGGTAATCGATTTGGATGTAGCCTTATTGATTAGCTACCCTTGTACGGTGAACAACCTGCACAAGGTTGCCCTGACTACACTTAGAGTCACTCACAGTGAAAATCGTATGTAGAATGTGTATCGTCGGACATTTTGGCTAAGTTTAATAACAGTATTATTTAGCATTGATACCCTAAGCTACGATCTTTGAGTAGAAACGACATCGAGGCGACGTTTCACCGGCGTTTAAACCGTTAAATGAGAAAGATAATTCTAATCAATGCTTGTCACAGTTAGAAATGGTGGCTTTAGTCCGCGGAAACGCATAAAAGTCCGTCCTGTATTATTTATATCCCGTCCGACGCACCTTCGGCATCGTAATTATTTTTTCCCCGACAAGGCTGACCTAGTAATTCGAAGATCATTTTCTCCCACGTTTGTAATGCACAATTAAAGTGTACAAGACGACGTCCACGAGTAGAAAACAACATACCCCGGAGCTTTCTTTTTTTTAGAAAATACGATCTTTGCATTTCCAAAGTGTCGTAATGAATCCGAGCGACAAACAAGAACAATAAAACTATTTGTACGCTTTGCCCGTGCGGTTTCATTAACGAGGGGGATTTAATTCTTTATATAGAATTACAACGAGTGATTTATGATAATTGGCGTTCCGAGCACGTTCAATTTTTACGGATCGTCGGTGCAACGATATGGGTGGGTCTTCTTGTTCTTAACCATGCCTATACGCTTCCGTCATCTCCGAAGTTAGTTCCTATCTGATCTAATTTCATCGTTTATTCAAACGGGACTCCACCCGTGTAATAATCATCAACTCAAATTGGACCGATCAGCAGTTAATGCCTTTCTTATACCTCATCGGCATGGGGGTTGTTGGCGATAATGACCTCTGTGAACTTGGCGGCCATAATTGGCTCACGAACCGTGCGAGACACATTCCGCGTCCCTTTGGGAAAATTATCGTTTCTAATTCACAGAATTGAACATAACTATTTTTTTTTTTTTAATAATAATTAAGTAGATTATCTAAAAATAAAACTTTCGATCCATCGTTGGCTTTGATCGCGATAAAGAACGTTATATCGAAATATTATGGCCGACGATACATGTTGTTCCATTTACGTAAGTTGGGTAGAAAGAACGATCACGATCTAAAGAATTCCAAGCATTGAGAAACGTAGACTCTCACTCTTCACCGAAACTTGATTTTAGAACCTAACGCGCGAGACGCAAGGTCTGCGTGACCCATTTTTTGCGCATGTTACCGTTCGAGCATCATTTTCGGATAATGGTCCACTTATACGCTTGAACTCTTGCGTGCAATTTCTTCGGGAATTCACGCAAGGCTCGTTTCTGCACGTTTTTAATAAAATTACTTCGTAACTTTCTCACTACTATTCTCCTTATCGTTTATATCCAACAAGAATCAAGTGCCCTAATGATCAAGAAGTTGTGAAAACATAAAGGTCTTGTATAGTTACAAAAGCAAGAAATGATAACTTGTCAGACTTGTCCTGTGTAACAAGTGTTCACAACTTGATAATAAAACGTTTATAGCTAGAGAATTTTTCGTTTATAACGATAAAATGAAATGTTTTATAAAGTAATAGGCAAATAATTGCTCATTAATTAAATAGTCTCCCGTAGTGGTGTTATTTTTAAATATTCAACGATATATCGATACTGACGTTCGTGGAGTACCGATATATCGATCTTAAAATCACTGTGCACTAAACGTTCAAGATGGTGGCAGAGAATTTGAGGTCCAATAGGCGCGGTTCTTTTTATCCATTGTTTGGAAGAATTAAAAGGTATCAGAGCGTTTAGTGAACGATAATAAACACCTGCCAAAAGATCTGATTACGTTTCGCAATTATTGATGCTTCGAAAACCTGTTCCATATTGGTTTATACGTCAGCTGACACATGTTTATGTACGAGTTGAATACACGCATGTAACGCACATGAAATTTCTCCTGGAAAAACTGTCGAATTGAAGGAATTGGCCCGTTGAAAAATCTGGTTCGAGAACAAAATGACAACGAATATTATGGAAAAGTTAAAGGACAAGGGGTGGTGTGTATAAAAATTCATGTTCTTCTACTTACACGAATTTCATGTAAGATCAGATATCTCTTAGCAATAGAGCATATAAATATTCATGAACGTTTGAATTAGGTACATAACAGATCATGGTTATAATATTGCAAGTGACTATGGAAATGTTACAGAGGTCCACAAAATCATAAAGCGATTATTGGACGTAAGAATGGCTCGTTATATAATTTTATTCTAAGATAAGTGGGCATATAAATATTTTCAGTTCCTTATTTTCTCCATAGCTTGATTTAAGAGAGACTGGTAATGGTCAAGGAGATGTTACTCTGGGTAACATTGTATTGCAAGTACAAAAAGTACGTAATGTTTCTGCTGCTAAGAGCAACGAAGAATCTCGTGCAGCTCCACGTTTGTTGAAATTATCTTTAACAGATGGTAAAAATAACTATCAAGCTATAGAAGTTGAACACATCTCGTCATTGAGGTACAAAGCTAGATTGCGGTACTGTTACAAAGTTTGTACAAAGAACAGATTTGATCATTGTAACTGTATTTTAGTTTAAACACTCCTCCTGGTACAAAAATATTAATTGGTTCAGGAAATTTACCAATATCCCATGGGATTATCTTACTAAGACCGTCACATATAGCACAAGTACTTGGGGGAAAAGTAACAAATCTTGTGGAAAAATGGGAATTAAACAAAGTAAGTTGTATTTAAATCTAGTGTTCATGGAAATAAGACAATAGTTTACTTTGTAACAGAAATTGGCACTACATACAAGAGTGCGATCTGCCGAAGAAGGTGGACCTCCACCATGGATACCATTTGGTAAAAAAATTATAAAAGTTTCTGAACATGACAACAATTTTAAAGCATTGGCAGAAAAAGAAAAATCTACCAAAGAAAATACGGAATTCGAAACTCAACGGAAAGATGCGATAGCGGAAGCTGCTAAGCAAGGTAGCAAAAAGATTTTTGGTGGGGGAAATAAACAGGTATGTTGCGCGAAATGTCTAGTGATACATTTTCATTTAGAGCAATCTTATTGTCACTTGATGGATTTTAGCTTCTAGATCACAGTGTACAAAAAATAGTAGATCGAGGCTTTTCTATAGAACAAGCAGAATATGCATTGAAAGTTAATCGAAATATTGTCGACAAAGCCTTGAAAAGTTTGCTGAAAACAGATACTAAACACAAGTATGTCTGTTTTCTTTTATTTTAAACTGTCGCGTTACCGCAACTCGTTCCTTAATACTTTTGTTATACCTATTTTAGTACATTCAAAGAAACACGGAAACCCCGAACTAAACGATTCGATAAGAAAGCCGAAGAAAGTAAACCAAGTAGCGGGAATATATCACTTTTTGATTTTCTAGAGGATAAATTGCCTTTACAATCCGAGACTACTGAAACTAGAAATCCATCCCAGAATAGTTATACACTGAGTACAGAATCTAATTATGATAGAGTTGAATCTAAAAGTAACGAAGCACAAAGTGGAAAAAGTGGAAGGTATATTTTTTTAAACTAGTATGATGGCATAATTGTAGCAGTCGTCAAAAGTAAGTGTCTCTTTGCTTTCAATAGAGCTCAAAAAGGGGGGCGCGGATATCAAGTTCCTCCTAGACATTCGGAAGAAAATAGGAACAATAAAAAATCAAACTTTAATAGCCTTGTTACCCCTCAATATTCAGAGTATAATGGAGGAAGCAATTCTCAACAAAACAAACCACCGCGATTCCAACGAAATCAAGACGCTTATAATTATGGTCTGCAAGATACAGGAACCAAAATGTACCAAAAATCTCACTTGAATGATTCCCGAAATTCCGGTTTACAAACACGTACTGATGGAACAAACATTGCCGATACGGCTAACTATTATAAAGCTTCGCAGGATCAACAAGGAAAGAGTTTTGGTACCAGCAGGAATTATAATCATCACGAAACTGATGCCAGGAATAGGCAAAGTTACGATGTTTCTTACGGTAGGCATAATCGAGCACAAGAAGATGGATCGCATAGAGCTTATCCTGTAACCACAAATGATAAAAATGACAAAAACCAACCGAATAGATACCAACCAAATGATAGTTCTGGCGGGAAAGGGACTATTGGACCCAACAGCCAAAGAGGCCAAAATCACTTTAGTAACAATCAAAACGCAAATGTACCTATTGGCGGTACTTGGGTTTGGCGAGTAGGTGATAAATGTTTAGCTAAATATTGGGAAGATAATATGGTGAGTAATAAATAACATACACTGGTACAATATAATTAATATAATTGATACTTATGGCGTTTAGTATTACAATGCCAAAGTAACTGGGGTATCGGATAGAACGTGTGTCGTTCAGTTCAAAGGATTTGAAAATTATGAAGAAGTACTCCAAATGGACTGCTTACCTATAACAGAAGATGTATGTAAATTATTTATAGCTCCGTTAATTATAGAATAGTGACTACAACTAATAATCACTTCACATTTAATTATGTCAGCATCAAGTTCAAGATTATGTCATGGATCAAAAACACTCAGATCAACGGTTCGATAACAGACAACTTCGTTATGATCAAACACAGAATCATATAGCTGGTAAATTATAAATTTAATGAATCGTTCATCTATTTTAAATATATAAGAACACAATCCATTTTTAAAAATGGATTTTGCAGCGGGCATGGAATTTCGAAGAAGCGGAAGTGGAATCGTTCCTACAAATAAGGCTGGTTACAATAAGAAGCGTAGTCAACAAAGAAGCGCCCAGCCTATTTATCAGCCTCCCGCGCAACGATGTCAGAGCTCTACGCCTATGAATACTCAAAATAATTCCTTACTTTAATGTATTGTCAGTCTTTTATTTTAGTAAAAATACTGGACTTCGCTGAATTATTGATTGTAGTTGTGTTATTTTGGAAGACTGACCTCAGGAAAGAAGTTCTACATGCTCTCTGCGTATGATGGTTTAGATATCAAAAGGATAAAACGTAATATAAATGAGTCCTGTGCCACAAAATAATTTATATTCGTAAACGAAACTTGTAATAAGTGTACAATTATAGTACGAATTATTTCCTTACGCAGTGAAAGTGAAACTAACAATTAAAGACATTAATATAAGGTGTCTATTATGTTCTCTAATCATTAAATATTTATACTGTAGACCAGTCGCGTACTAATGTCTGATAATTGTGCAGCATTTTGATATTTCGTCCACTTCCGCTAACACTTAATCTAAACGCATAATGTAAATTATGCTGTATATTATTTGTAACTAATTTGTAATTATAGTTATTTAGAACGAATTACAACTGTGAAAATCGATAGCACATTTAAATTCACAAACAAAAATTGTAGTGCCTTTCTTAACCACCTACGTTCGACCTATTCACCCAACACGAATTTTATTTTGTAGTATGTATTGGATCGCTATTGCAGTTTTTCTAACACTCTCAGTTTTTAAAAAACAAATTTGTATAAAGACGTAAGATTTTTGGCGAAAATAAGGTATTACGTAAAAAATTAAGAACTTCAGAAATCGACACACGTACTTTTTACACGTTATTTTTACGAGTAGTTCTTCCGATTCGATATTCGATATTCTACATATCGAAACTTACGACTATTATAGGCATTCAGAATCACAAAACTTAATAAAATTATACACTTATGTATTTAGGATACCCTTGTGTCTTGCAAGACTAAACTTAACATTCTAATATTTTCAATTTTCGAGTCATACATACTTCATTTTTGCACAAAAACTGTAAAAATTGAGAATGATTGAACAATTCTGTTTCCGGAGTCGTGTTTGGGAGTTTGGTTTGAATACCTCTACTTGTATTGCCTAGATATTTTAGAACAAGAACAAAATGTTTATATATTGGATAGTATTATCAGTAATAGACAGATCGATGCTATGTGATAATATATCACCATTGATAAAAATATCTCACCTGTGTATCGTTAGTTTTTTGAACTACTTTTTTGATTATTGACAATTGAAACCTGTTCGCATAAGTCACGCCACCTATCGTAAACAGACACTGTACAGTATTTGTATATGGCGGCGGCGCCATGTCATTTCTATTTACAAATTTATTAATATATTTCCTAAATATATTTCCTTTCGAACGAATTTCATGCATGAGAACTATTAAAGTGCTACTTAGTGGCCTCGGTGATTGAAACAATTTTACCGTTTAATCATCCGGATGCCGGAGATGCCACCGTTGTCGGGTGGTTTCGGTGAACAAATAGAGGTTAGTATTTTGAATTTGTACGCTTACCTTCAATTCTCACATTTCAATTATTCACTTGCAACCTCAGGATTACGAGGTACTGAACTTACTTGGGAAAGGGGGCTTCGCCAGCGTCTATCGGGCAAAATGTCTTCGCAGTGGCATAGAAGTCGCGATAAAAATGGTAATTCACGCATTTCCTAAGGTTAAGTTATGCTTTCGTGGTTACAAATACCTGTTGCACCATCTCTGTAAATTTGAAATTGAGAAAAAAATGCACTACACAATTTTAGATCGACAAAAAATTGATGCAAGCTGCTGGGATGGTGGGTAGAGTACGTCAGGAAGTAGCAATTCATTCTAGATTAAAGCATCCAGCAATACTTGAATTGTACACATTCTTTGAAGATGCTAACTATGTTTATTTGGTATTGGAATTGTGTCACAATGGAGAATTACAACGTTTTCTTAAGATACAAGGCTCGAATGCATTACCTGAAGAACATGGTATAAATGTAGATAAATTCATAGTACTCACTGTTTCTAAGTTTTGCACACATTACACATACTTATTATTATAGCTGGTCGTATAATTAGACAAGTAGTACAAGGATTATTGTACTTACATTCCCATCAAATACTTCACAGGGATATGTCCTTGTCCAATTTGCTTTTAACTAGAGACATGCAAGTGGTGAGAAAAATAACATACTGTAAAATATACTTTTAATGTGGTATTCTAATTGGTAGTATTAATTACAAATAAATAATTGTAATATAGAAAATAGCAGATTTTGGGTTGGCCACTCAGTTGACAAGGCCAGATGAAAAACATTTAACTATGTGTGGTACTCCAAACTACATATCACCTGAGGTGTGTTGGAAGATTTATGAAAAATTATCAATGTTAATGATATATTCAGTATACTATTTTCTATATTACTATAGATAGCAACAAGATCATCGCATGGTTTAGAGGCAGATGTTTGGAGTTTAGGATGCATGTTGTACACCTTACTAGTTGGCAAACCACCATTTGATACAGATGCTGTTAAAAGTACTTTAACGCGTGTGGTTATGGCCGATTATGTAATGCCAGCTCATTTATCAGACAATGCTAAAGATTTGATAGATAAATTATTGAAAAAAAATCCGAAGGACCGAATTCGTTTGCGCGACATTCCGAAACATCCATTTATAACCAATGTAGATAGAAGCAAATTGCATAGTGTAAGTAACAGTTATGATAGATAGGTAATAATATTTTATTCTTAGTCCATCATAGATATTGTTACATTAATAGGAAAGAAATGGTACAAGCAAAGGACTATTAGGTGATGGCATGATTGATTCAGGGGTGGGAAGAACACTATCCTCTTATGGTCGACCAAGAATGCGTTCTAGATCCGAGGAACGAATGTCGACGATGCCTACAATGTCCAATGGTCTTGGACCAATGATTAGTACAAGAAGCGAAGCTTTATCCGAGCCTATCACAAAGACGCATTCGCGTAAAACTAATTCTAATCCGATAGATTATCGTTCAAAAGAAGCTTCCGTGTTAGTTGGAATACCACCACCACCCCAAAGCAAAATATTTTCGCAAAGTGAGCAGTATAGTAGTTGCGATGTATACGAGGAGACTGATAAACATAAAACTGATAAATATAGAAAAAGAGAAAAGATCGAGAACTGTTTTGAAGGTGCTGAAGATGGGGGGAAATTACAAGTTCCGCCCATATCTTCGGAAAGACTTCAACCTACTAGACATAGAACAAAGAATGCAATTCTTACCATTTTAGACCATGGAGAAGTTTGCATTGAATTTATCAAACGTAGGAGTGGAGTAGTAAGTATAAGGAGAATTTAAATTCTCTTCGAAATACCTAAAATTAATTGTTTTTTTACCATCAGGAAAGAGTAAGCGAAGTGTGCCGAATATCGAGCGATGGTTTAAGAGTCATTCTTTATAAACCGAATGTCCCGATGGAAATCGGGATACAACCGCCCCCGTTACCATCCCGTGGCGCAGATAGTATTTATTCGTATGAAAATTTACCGCCACGTCATCACAGAAAATATGTGTACGCGTCTCGCTTCATAAAGCTTGTAAGGGCTAAAACTCCGAAACTGACGCTCTACACGCAACGATCGAAATGTCTTTTTATGGAAAATGGGCCACATCCAGATTGTGAAGTTCATTTTTATAACGGGATCAAGGTACTGAAACGCGTTGTGGAAATTACACATAAATAAGGAACACGTCATGACCGTATCAACTATTGCAGGTTTTACGTGTTGATGGCGCTGTAAAGATAACCGAAAGAAGCGATGGGCCTATCTACATGGACGGTGAATTTCCACCACACTTCGACGATTATTATGAACATTATTTGGAATGTTATCAGCGCTGTTTATTGTTAGAATCTACTTTAACATCTTTGGAAGCAGCCACCGGCCATTCTTGTTTCCCAGTGATAATTGGACGTAGGCCAAGCGCGGCCTTAAATGATGCTCCTTGCTTACAAGGAAAAGAAAATGTTTCACAGGCAACAAATCATACACCCGTGGTATGTAACAAAATATATGCCCCATACGAATTATAATTTATAATTTTTACCCTCCGTATTTCAGATGCCGTCTTTCGATGCTACTTGTTCCGTTATTTCGACGGTAGCATCTCGATCGCGTAAAATGAACTCTATGCGAAATTCAAGTAACAATGCAAATAATGTAGTTATTCCGGGTGTGGGTACTGCCACACAATTATCGTCAGGAGATATTCGCCTCGATTATAAGGATGGTTCCGCTTTAACTGTTAGTATATTTTAAAATTAGAAATATTATCGAAATATGTAATTATGTACTTTAATCGAATTTATTATTATTAGGTAAGCCCTCAAAGCTACGGTGGTGGCATAATTTATGAGAGTAATAATGGTACTGTTACGAGATACAATCAACATTATCAGAATTCGGAAGTACCGCATATTGTTAGAGAAAAATTACGTCACCTGCCAACAGTTATCAAATGTCTCGTTCAACCGAAACATAAAAATATCCGATAGTACCAAAACATGCATTTAGAGAATCAATTATTTTGTATAGTAGATTTAAGTAGTCTAACTACAATAAGAGCAAAACTATTTTTATAGATGTATTAAATATATTGTATCCCTCTAATTAATTACGAAGTCATTGATATTTTAAATATAATAAGAGTAAGTTTTTAATATTACACTGATAGCAGGTAAGTACACTAAAATGTATAATTGTAAGATTGTAGAGAAATAATTTCAGGAAACATAACCAATCTTCGTAAGTCGATGCTACAAATTTCGCGAGAGATTTTATTTGTAAAGAAAAAGAGTCGCGTAATGCAGATTAAAGTAACAAATTTCAATAGACAAAAAAATGAATATAGTGGGGGGGTGTAACCACTCTTTTTGCATTATACCCCTAATCAAACAAAAAATTACACTACTGTGCAGCGAAGGTCGAAGAGCTCTGCTGGCTCCAGCTGACTACTGCTGACCGGCTGTATAATGTAAATCTATGGCAATAAATGATATAATTTCAAAGAATTCTATGTGTTCTCATCATGTATACCTTTCTTTGCCTCTCCCCATTATTCCCTTAGATATAAGATACATGCCACCTCTTCGCAAGGCCGCCAGTATTTTGGAAATGTTCCAGGCACTTTAGAACTCCGGATGGCAAAACGCCAAGTTTGTCGTGGAATAGTTCGTTACCTTCAACGCTAGATGGCGCTTATTTTCCGACCTCAAACCCCCTGGTGCTAAAACGCCCAAGTTTGTCGTGGAATAGTTCGTTATCTTCAACGCTAGATGGCGCTTATTTTCCGACCTCAAACCCCCTGGTGCTAAAACGCCCAAGTTTGTCGTGGAATAGTTCGTTATCTTCAACGCTAGATGGCGCCTATTTCCCGACCTCAAACCCCCTGGTGTTAAAACGCCCAAGTTTGTCGTGGAATAGTTCGTTATCTTCAACGCTAGATGATGCTTATTTATCGACCTCAAGCTCTCCAATGCTAAAACGCCCAAGTTTGGCGTGGAATAGATCGTATCGTCCACGCTAGATGTATTTCTCGACAAGCATGGGCTCTTGAGCACCAGAGAGCCTGAGGTCGATAAATAAGTGCGATCTAGTATTGAAGGTAACGAACTATTCCATGACAAACTTGGGCGTTTTAGCACCAGAGGCTTTGAGATCAGGAAATAAGCGCCATCTAACGTTGAAGATAACGAACTATTCCACGACAAACTTGGGCGTTTTAGCACCAGGGGGTTTGAGGTCGGAAAATAAGCGCCATCTAGCGTTGGAGATAACGAACTATTCCACGACAAACTTGGGCGTTTTAGCACCAGGGGGTTTGAGGTCGGAAAATAAGCGCCATCTAGCGTTGAAGGTAACGAACTATTCCACACCAAACTTGGGCCAAACAACTGAAATCCGACCTCCCGTCTACGGCATACGATTCGGAATCTCGACTGCCCAGGTATTTTTACTTGCCTTTCCTAGAGTGCATTACTGAACTCTGCAAATTACTCCTGGTTTCTATTTGCCTGTGATGACTTCTGATGACCAGTGCTGACAAAAATACAGAACTCCGGACAACTTTTGACACCATGCAGCGATTGTTACTGACTACTCCTGATTACTGCTTGCCTCTACTGGACTTTGCTGACCATCGCTTATATTTCTGACAACCTATAACGATTACTACTGACTTCTGTTGGTCTTTGCTGATCTCTGTCAGCGTGTGCTTGTCTCTGCTGAACTTTCCTGGCCTCTGCCGAACACTACTGACCACTGCAGGTATTTCTGATAATGTATAATGATTAATACTTACTACTGCATGCCCCTACAAGTCTCTGCTTGCCTTTGCAGGTTTCTGCTTGCCTATGCATGCCTTTGCTGGCCTCTGTTGAACACTACTGACCACCTCTGATGCTTCTGACAACATATAACGCTTACTACTTGCTACTGCTTGCCCCTGCTGGACTCTACTTGACTCTGCATGCCTCTGCTGACCACCACTTATATTTCTGGCAACGTACAACAATTACTACGACTCCTGCCTTCCTCTGTTAACCTCTGCCAGCATCCCCTGGCCTCAGCTGGCCTCTGCTGACCACTGCTGACCACCGTTTATATTTCTGGCAACGTACAACGATTACTACTGGCTACTACTACCCTCTGCTGACCTCTGCCAACATCTCCCGACGTCAGCTGACCATCGCTGACCAAGGCTGACCATCGCTGACCATCGCTGACCAACGCTGACCGTTGCTGACACGACGTAATATAATATAATATGTTTATATGTATTAAAGTGTTATATAATGTAAACCTATTGCAATAAATGATATAATTTCAAAGAATTCTATGTGTTCCCATCATTTTTACCCTTCTTTTCCTATCGAAATCATTCCCTTAGTTATAAGACACTCCGAATCTTTTAAAATTTTCTAAGTTCCCCGAAAAGATTTCAAATTTCGGAATCCCTGGAACTTACCGGCGTCCCTGAAACTTCTCGGAATCCCTGAAATTTCCAAGAAGTTTCAGGCGGCGGCTAAAATTCCGGCCTGAACTTTTCGGCAAAAATTTTAAAAAGCCGTTACGTAATATTACGTAATATTACATAATGTTACGTAATATTACGTAATTTTTGCCGAAAAATTTCGGCTGCGAGAAATTTTCAAGAGCTATTACGTAATGTTACGTAATATTACATAATGTTACGTAATATTACGTAATTTTTGCCGAAAAATTCCGGCCGCGAGAAATTTTGAAGAGCTATTACGTAATATTACGTAATATTACGTAACGGCTCTTTAAAATTTTTGCCGAAAAATTCAGGCCGGAATGTTTTGCCGCTGCCTGAAACTTCTTGGAAATTTCAGGGATTCCGAGAAGTTTCAGGGACGCCGGTAAGTTTCAGGGATCCAAGAATTTTCAAGAAATCTTAGAAATGACGTTATTTCCAAGAATTCGAAATTTGGAGAGGGAAAGAGGGGTAAAAAATGATGAGAATACATAGAATTCTTTGAAATTATATCATTTATTGCCATAGATTAACATTATACAAAACTTTAATACATATAAACATATTATATTGTATTACATTATGTCACAAGTTGTCAGCAACGGTCAGCAGTGGTCAGCGATGGTCAGCTGACGTCGGGAGATGTTAGCAGAGGCCAGCTTAGGTCGGGAGATGCTGGCAGAGGTCAGCAGAGGCTGGCAGTAGTCAGTAGTAATCGTTGTACGTTGCCAGAAATATAAGCGGTGGTCAGCTGTGGTCAGCTGTGGTCAGCAGAGGCCAGCAGAGGCTGGGAGAGGCTAACAGTAGTCAGTCGTAATCGTTATACGTTGTTAGAAATATAAGCGGTGGTCAGCAGCGGTCAGCAGAGGCCAGTGGAGACCTGTTGACGGGAGGTCGGATATTAGTTGTTCAAGAGCGAGAAGGCAAATGTGAGCCTTACTCTCTCGACTCCCACGAGGCGGTCCGAAATTACTTCGGGCAACTTCGAAGAATCGAGAAAGAGGGCATTCGTCATTTTGCCTTTGTCGGGTTTCCGCAACTCCACGAGCTCACGTACGCGTGATCTAACATAGTGTGAGAGAGCACCGTCGGTGCCTTTCTGACATCTCTGCTTCGGGTAGGTTCGGAGAATCGAGAAAAAGCCTTTGTACCGGGTGCTGAATCTAGCATCTCTGGGTCACATAGAGTTATTAACATTCTTTGCTAAAATGTAGTTAGTAATAAAAGAAACGTTATGTTGGATTTGCTACGCTACGGCATTCCCTACAAGTCTCGGGAGGTCAACGATCCCATTCTCTTTTACTTTCTGTCGCCATATTGACTAGCTTTAACGAATAATCGAAAAATATACATGTATAACGACATTCCCAAGCAATTGTTACCTTTAATTTGAAATATCTCGATCGTCATTCTGTTTCGTTGAGTTTTGTTTTATTCCTTCAAATTGTCTGCGCGAAGCATTGAGAAATATTTCGAAAAATATTTTGTGAGTAGTTAACAGCATCACTCGACATCTGCCTGTCCGAGGCAGATCCGAAGGACTCGTTGGTCTCCGTAAACAAGTGTGTGACGCGTCGATGTGTAATTACGAGAAGCGTGTGGGATGTCATTCACTAATACAGAAGAAAGACGTTCAATTGCCGCAGTAATTGGGAGAATTCTAGTATTATAATCTTGGAATTAACAACGGGCAGTGCCCACTTGTAGAGAGCCTAACCTCGAACAATAACAGACTGGAAACATGGGTAAGCAAATAAATTGTACAACATACTCTCGTTCCGCGTAAGAGAAGTCTTTTTCCGCGAACACAGAGTAATCTATTTCCTAGTAACGGTTCGATAGCATAAACCGTCGTGTACCGTACGTTTTATAATCTTATCTATAGTATATACGAGAAGATTACTCATTCATCGTTTCAGTCATCGCTTCACACCTCGTTCAAACAGGTTGTCGAAACTTTTTATAATTAGACATGAGAAATCAACAAGCAACTGACATTTTACCATTACGTAGACGGTTTGACAGTAATATTAGCATAGATAGATTTTCCGAAAAAAGTCTTCACGGACTTGACTATGAAAATCGATCCTGCAGTAAGTCTTTTCACGTAAATATATACGTTATTAAAAAAGACAAATTAATCTTATCTGCAATAACTGTGTTGAACCTGGCTTGTTGCAATGTGACTCTTAAGAGATTTGCACATTTGCAAGATGAAGGATCCATTGTATATTAAATTATAACTCTGCATGTAATATTTCTATAATTACAGGGAATCTGTGTAATGACTGTATGGCCAGAGTGCCATATGCAACTCTTATTGCAACCATAATGTGTTGTCTAGGAGTAGGCATATTCTGTGGTACAATGTATAGAGGTGTTACACTGGGTTCTTTAATGATGGACCAGGTGAAATATTATAATATTATTATATACCATATATAATGGTATGTATTATACATAGATCATGTATAATGTATATGTATAATGTATCAGGTGTTTCATTTACGGCTTGGATGGTTAGAAGCTGTACAATTGACTTTTGCAACAATTGGTGCTAGCATGGCAGCTTTGGGTTTTATGATATTGTGCGTTGGTTGTCTCGCAACTGGAGCCACAAGGCACAAAGTCTATCGTGCATGGAGGTCCAGAGTTGGTGGGCGTATCTCCTGTGCAGTTGTATGTATCTCTACAATCAAAGATTACAATTCCAGAAAAGATTAGTACAGGAAATACATGTACTGTATTTTTTAGTTTATGACAATCACATACATCCTACAATTAGGCTGGCTCTTGATATTTGCATTCTTAGTCATAATTACTTGGATAT
The DNA here is from genome assembly GCF_051014445.1 of Colletes latitarsis. NCBI lineage: Eukaryota > Metazoa > Arthropoda > Insecta > Hymenoptera > Colletidae > Colletes > Colletes latitarsis. Next base: position 38,204,788 of record NC_135137.1, on the reverse strand, counting down.
TCACTATATTCTGGGGACTATGCAGTAATCCTAGAGTTCAGTCTCTTGATCAATGCATTGATTTCACTCAATTCAGTGAGTTCTTCTAGTGTTTATAATAATTTAATATACAGTAGTGCCCGCTTAAGTGACCCCATTTTGCCCACTTAAGTGTCCGCGGTTATTCCCACCGATTTTTAGAAGCCAAGCGAACGTGTCGAGCGTAATTTGACGCCGGTCGTTATCGATATATTGTATATATGGTTTCGGATGTCAGCTCTTGTATCTCACTCGCACTTATCCTCTTTCCTTATCTCCGTTGAATTCTGAGAAGTAACCATGCCCACATAAATGATCGTGGCCGGTCCTAAGCGTGGTCATTTAAGTGGGCACTGCTGTATTTATATTTATTTCATTATACTCATATTTTATTTCATGTAGGTTTCATATTTCCAAACAATACTAGAGTTGAAGATATGAAGGTATGTGGACCACAAGAGGTGAAATTATTTTGTAAAGATTTTGTTGAAAAAGCAGAGGTGATGTTTATCTTGGCAACAGTGGCTGCAATGTTGGTTGTGTTAAGTCTTATACACTATTTAATGTGCCTATCCGCCAACTACGCGCATATTCGAGACCATGAAAAGTTCCAAGAATTACAGGAACTTCAATGTCTGCAAGATCCAGGAGATCCAGATTCTCCTCAACCTGGTATGGGAACTTTGAGCTCACATCGTGCCAAGGATAGATTCTAGGATACGGCCCGCGAGATCTTCGCCATGAATCCTTTATAAAATCTAGCACTCCTATTTACAGGAGTTGAAGATCTCTCTATAAGAATATTTTCTCTATAAGAACGGAAAACCTTTTGGTGTTATTATCTTCGTACCTAAACTCAGTATTTTACTAATTGATTACTGTTGCAGTAGTTTATTGACTGAGGATCTTGCGGGAACACTTTATGCCGTCCATTTTCTGCGACTGTCTTGTAAGCATTTACTTCATCTTAAAGTTACAAAGCAATTAGATGACGTTTAAACGTATATAAGGTTTCATCTATTCTAGCGTTGAGTAATTCGATTATTGTTAATATATATATATTATATACGTGTATAGCATACGACATATGACACATTCCATCATTTGTATGTATTCGAAAACAAAATGAATTTGATTTCAAACGACGATGTACAGTGAATACATACAAGACAAAGAATATAACGCACAGAGTATATATACTTTCTAAACTATTCGCTATATAAAAATATATATATATATATATTTATCATTGATGATATACACAAATATCTGCTGTGCACTAATGTGTTACTTGATATCGTAACTTCGCGATTACTAATGTTTTTAAATTATGTAAGACTGTTTATCAACAAAGACTGTATGTTAAGTATTGTTGATACCATTCGTATAATTTTTGTTTAAATAAAAAGTGCAGCTTTTTTATACCTTCGTAAAGCGAAGTAAGGAAACTATACTAATTGTACATTGCTACTCAAGTGTTCTAATTATGCTGACGGAAGAAGAAAAAATCGTTACTTTTTTTTTTTGTTACATTCATTTTTAATTTGTTATTTGTTACGCTTGTGTTAAAAAAAAAAGTTCATGCCACATATTAATTTACTAATTATATTTTCTTCCAGTATAAGTGATTAAGTATTACATTATAGATTTACTGCCATTGTACAATTATTCAAAGAGATCAAACTTTATTATAAAGTATCGGAAAGACAATAGAAATTTAAATCCAATTGCACTTTCAATGCACAGAACAGAATAGTGCCAAATTTACGCGATTTAAAACCACCAATAAAGCGTAATTACGTATATCGAAAGTTATCGCTGAGACAGATTCTAAAACGAATATACGAAAATTAATAAAGTATAGCTTGCAATAATTTTGTACTTGCTCAAATCTTTTAATAATAATTCGTAATTTTCTTGAATGCGTAATAAATGTCAAGGATGGGAAAATTTTATTTAGGACAAATAGATATGAATAATACTATATTACGCACACCTGATAAGTACATATCGAGATTACATGTTATTTATACAAGTTTGGAACAAGAGGATTGTACAAGAAAATTTAATGCGCGAATTGCGTATAATAAAAAGTCGATGTATTGTTACTTTTTGAAAACTATGCGCTACATTTTTTCGTTTAAATATTTGTATATTCCTGTAAGGTCGAATAAAAAGTACTTTCTATTAGAAATGTGTATGTGTATAATTTTTAAAAACAGTTTAAAAGTATTCCCAAAATCCTAGCTCTTTAATTGCATATTAATAGACAAATTTTATTTTATTATATACAAATAATTACAATTTGTACAAGCTTGTAAAAATCCGTACAAGTTAATCGTCGTCAAACTGGAGGTCCAATTCCAAATCGAGGGCGCTCATTTCTTGGAAGGTATTGATAAACGTATACCGTGAAAATATCATGTATAATTTACGGAACCAGACATACTGAGACTTGTGTGCAGTCATAGCATTCTATGAAGGCGAGAAACAATTATAAAATATTTACGTAAATAATATATGTTAACAAAACACTTACCTTTATGATCTTTTTTTGTTCATATGTTACCAAATACCAGTAGGAAGCAAATAATAAACTAATCGGTAAATCTAAAAGCTGCGCGTATTTTCTAATTATATTCACAGACTCTAATACGTACAGCTTACAGTCTGAAAAGAAATTAGACTTAGTACATTCTTAATATTAATTTAGCGTCGCGACGAATGATACTAACAAGGTGGTACTTTTTTTTCAATGCATAATGCAGCTATGGCAAAGTATAGCGAGATATGATTCTTGTGTCTGCTGATACCATGCTTGTCAAATGTTACAACTGCATTGATTTTGTAACATTCTACGTGTTGTAAAATACATTCCGCCACTACCTCTGTTGGCCATTGTACATTTTGGTCATCAGGTAACTCTGTACTCCTATACATGCATTTATTGAACTATGATAAGAAGATTAGAGGATAGAATTTAGCTGTATTCAAATCAAGGATAAAAAATTCTCTTGCATATTGATGAAACAAAATAATTCCTTACATTATTATAGTTACATTAGCTTCTGGAATCCCTAATATTTTTGTACAGTCCCATAACTCTTCTTTTCTCCTTCTATTTCCACCTATAGGAATATTAATTGATTCGTATATCTAACATATACTTTTGTTCGTAGGAATTGAGGAGATGGATTTGCCACATACCAGTGGTAAGACAAAGAAGGTAAATCTCAGTAGCTTTTGATCTTGTGACCCAGTATACCAGTGGACCAAAGAACATGACTTCATCATCAGGATGAGCAGTGACTAGCAATATTCGGGCAGGTGAACCTGGAAGCTGCCACGCTGTGTGGCTGACTCTTTTCAAGATTGAATAGAGACAAACGCAAACGCAAAGATACGCGGCAATAGCAATTAGCAATTGCCATGAAATTTCTCTGATATAATACCACCACCAACAAATTGCTTCATTAATTTGCAGACTAAGGTATTCTCTAATAAAATCGATATCTAGCATTTTGAACGATGATATACGAACTATTTTCACTTACGAATGTCACGGTCCTGTCATAGTTCCGGAAGAGCGTGTTATCCCTTCAAAGTACGGGATAAGATTTCTTTCATTAACAGAACATCATATGGTTATGTTATGCACCAACGAGATAATAGGATTGGACGCCATACTTGCGTAAGTCGATACAAAATTGGTATGGTAGCATTTGTATATACGTATATTTGCACTTCCGACATTTTTTAAACATTTGTCTAAATTCGCTTTCTGAATTATATTTTTCTTTGACTATAAGTTTCATACGATTTATATTTGGTTCATCTACAATATCTGTTCGGAGATGGGCATAATTTTATTCGAACAAAAGATGATAGATAAAAAATATCGTATGATTTATTTGCAGCCTTTATCCCATGGAACAGTTTTTCAAAGAAACTTTGTTTCATTTAACGCGATACATACTTTTATTTTAAAATTCATATTACAATTTTTATTGAACGAAAACGGATCAAAAGTTGTTTATCTCTTTCGTTATTTGAAGCTTTTATCTAGATGAGAGTTTTGCCCATCTTTGGAATGTTTACTATATCCGTCTATATTTGGTTTAAAGCAGAATTAAATGATTGAAGTAATAAATGTCAATTATGCATGTAATTTTTGATGGGATTTAATTTGATATCTAACTCTGACGAGTAAATTTTCGTCAAAAATGTATATGGTTGAAGAGCAAGCTTTAGCAGTGTTCATAAATTATGAACAGTCCTATTGCAATCTAAGTTTTGGCAATTCGATGTTTATTTCTAAATTTACGTTATTGATTTTTGAAAATTTCCTCATGTTTGTAAATAATTTGGTCGTATTTTAAATTATGTAATATCACAGGATGAACAACACCTGAAATTCCCTATACACGAAACTCGAGTAACATATATTCCAGGTCTATTAACAAGACGATAGGTATTTCGTTATACCTCATTTTTATAATTTCGTTAAAACGGTTGTCTGTTTTGAATAAGTTATACAATTTTAAGTCGATTGCCATAGAAATAAAATTTACGCGGGACTCGTTTTATAAGGAATCGATTTTACGCCAATGTACTAGGACAATTAATATAACATTGAATATTTCCGACGCCTTAGATCAGGTTGTTGTTCAACGTAAAACCATTGCAATAAACGAAAATTACATTATGAAAACAACCAAAGAAGACGTGGACATATACCGTGATACAGCTGTCAGATATCTGGGTAATACACAACAGATTATCAAGCATTGTTATTTAATTTCTCATTCATAGTTTCGATTTAATTGCAGTCATTGTTTTTGTACCAATGTTCTTAAAGTATGTTATGATTACTTAATAGACGATTTTTAACATTTGCATTTCTCATTTCATTAGTTCCAAATAGAAGTTATATTTTGCATGTTTTACATAATTTTTATTAATTGTTTTAGGCTATGCAAATGAGGTTGGAGAGGCTTTTAGGCCTATAGTTCCCAGGTCAGTTGTATGGTTCAGTTACATTGTATCCAGTGGATATGTTGTTGCAGACACCATCCACAAAGGTTTCAACGAATATAATGTAAGCAAAACCCAAAGGAAGATCACTTAAATATATTGATTAGATAATTTACTCTGAATGTATTGTGTTTTAGAACGATGCTACTCCATCAGGAACAAAGAATGCTTTATTTACTATGTCAGACACCTTATTGTGGCAGTCATTCGCATCTGTGATACTTCCTGGCTTTACAATTAATAGAATCTGTGCTGCTGTTCAATATTTACAACATAAAAGTAATAATGTGGCCTTAAAAAATCGGTGGATCTCCACCATTGTTGGTCTGACTTCTATACCTTTCATAATACATCCCATTGACAATATGGTAGAAGAAGCAATGAATGTTACATATAGAAAGTGGATAGGTTATCACCCTAAATTACCACCAACAGAAGACAGATAATTCTAGACAATAAACTCTAGATCTAATAGGCTTTTCAAAAAAATGAAAGTACTACCGCTTATGATATTATACAAAAAAAATAATAGTACAATTTACTCGGGAATTATGTATATTTTATTATATTGTACATATTAAATATTTTTATTTCAATATTTCGGGGACATGCCACCCTACGAATAAAAGAATACGTTACATTATTAATTTGTCTGCAGGTCATAGTTTTCTTTTTTACCGATTCGAAGAAAAGCTAATCATCAACACGCGCCAAGTAGAATTATCCGCGTATAGTCAGACACGGCAAAAATTTCTATAAACCGGGCTCTCGTTACTTTCACGTACAAATTCACATACGTTTATCGATATACTTTCTGCTCGTAACGCACGAAATAAGTTACAGCCCATTACGCGATGAACAAAAACATTGAAATTGGACTGTAAAATTACGAATCGCGGCTTAGATTTTTGATAGAGCGTTCCAATTACGGGATCACGACTTCCTAGTTCGATCTCGAGGGATGAATAAGCTACACGGGAATCGCTGGAAAACCAATAATAATTACCGTGCACGGAAGATCGTAACTCGTAGGCCGCGTTCATTTTTCCATTTATCGTCTTGTCGGGGCACGCGAGACTGGCCGCGGAACAATGGCTCGGTATTGCGTAGGAACGAATAGCCTGTCATACCTGTGACACATAATCTTTTTTTTTTTTTTGTCGCAGGTACAATCGTCACGTCAGTCAAGAAGAAAAACTGATCGTATTTCTTTCCACGCGTAACTAACTTGGCGATTATTCGCATAGGACGAACGCACGCGCTAGATATTGATAGAACATTACGTTCGATTCGCTATGATTTCGACCACCAACAGTGTCCATATACCCGGAGCGAATTCATGTCCCTCGATTATTGTGTTCTTTTATTTACCTTAATAAATTCCTGTTCCTCATAAAGTCGAGTAGGTACTTACCCTACTCGTTCGATCCGTTTGAACACGTTATAGACGAAATATTTAGAGGTTAAGTAGAATCTGATTTGCGCGTAGGCATCAATTCGTCGTTAATTAATTCTCGTACAGTTATTGCGTATTACCGCGTTTTATTGCCTTTTAACAGTTGGCGTAACACGATTTACTGCTGGTCGAGTTGCGAATAAACCGTGTAAAGAATTCGAGCCTCGAGGATTCTCGTGATTACGAAATGCCCGTGTATGTATCCTGCCTTCGTCGAAAAGATTTATGGCACAATAATAACGGGATGCACTGGGAGAAAAGTATTTCGATAACGATAATAATATAGGATCGAGTACAAGTAATCGTACGAATCGCAGAGAACACGATCACGGTAGCGCTCGATACAAATGAGCGAAATCTGACAATAAACTCTGAAAAGCGTGTTAATAACAGTTCTTATCACGAGTATCGTACGGGGGATCGAAACGATTTGCAGTGCAGTCGCGATGAAGCTGTTCGAACAATTTTGTAAATACGTTCAACGAGAACTTTGACAATAACCTTTGCGATAAACATTCTGCTACCTTAAGATTTTGATCGGAATTTTTGAGGTTAATTAAGGTCTGTTGGCGAAAGAGGGGGGAGGGAGCAATTCTAACGTACTAACGACCTTCAAATAAAACAATAAAGGCATTTGAAAAATTCGACACCTTTGGTGTTCTGTAAGCAATTTATTTATTTTACAATAAATGTTCCAAACGGTGTTCATCGCCTTCGAGATATTTTCTGTTGTAGTATAATTCGAAATAGAATTTACGAAACGTTAATTCCGTGTTTGTTTTGCGATCGATCTTTGATTTACAAAGAGGATAGGGGTTGGTTGATTTAAATACACGAATGGAACGAATGGCCCTTGAATTAAATATACAGTTATCGTTCGCGGAGGGAAGACAGAAGACGATGGTGAAGGACTATACTTATTCAGGCGCCCCGTTAGGTACGAATTGACACATCTAAGTGGCGGCCGATTTTTCACAGGACCCTATAATAATCTTGACAGCTTTTCAGTAGTCTATGGTCGACCCTCGTAATACGCTTAACCAGTCCACAGCGATGTAATTTATAGTGGCCACTTATTTACGGCTAATTATGGTGGCACGCGGGCAATCGTTAAATTTTTTTGCACGTCACGCGTTTCGAAGTGCATTTTATGCCCTATAGATTTTTCAAACGATTTGAAATACATTGCCCTGCGTAATTATAAATCAGGGCTGGGAACATCGGAGGCGGAAGAGACCGAGGTAGATTGTAACAGTGTTCGTTGTTTCCAAATTTTTTAACAGACGGTCTAGAATTCTTTTAGAGACATTACTTCGTTCCATCAAATTCGCCACCCATGAAAAATTCATGAACTAATAATTAGTATCTGAAATAATATTCGCGTAAGGTTTATAAAGAGAACGAATTTCGTTTCACAGCGTTTCAACCGAAAATTACAATATCGATCGATCTTATTTTATGTTCAGTCAACACGTTCCCCGATTTATGAATTAATAAACTTAATATAAATGTTATTATAACTTTGTTATTTGCATAATTAGTTATTTGCAAACAAAGTCGTTTCTCAATCGGACCAAAGTTTTAGATACCTTTTGTTTTCTATCCTCTTTTATAATTTTTTATTCGTTTTAAATAAACTAGTATTCCAGGTATGCTGCACTTCCTCTAAATCTTGTATGCAATGTGCTACTAGGGTTACCAACCTTTTCAGTTTGGCAGGTGAACTCCCGGAATTTTCTTAGACCAAGTTGGCGACCCTGTTCGTTACGGTACAACAAAATTGTGTTCCCCGTGTATGGTAATTTCAGAGGCTGCACTCTTTAAACATTAGCATGACAAGATTCTGACTGCTTTACCAATGTATCTATCGCATTATTCGTTTCAAAATGGAGTTGCCAATTTTTCTCAATAACAATGTTCATCTAAATTTTTCTAATCAGAAAACCAACGGTGTCACAGAGCATTTCGATCGTTATATTACTCGCGAAAGCAGTTTGTTACGAATTGTGGTTCGAGAAAATCACACTATGCGTACGTCGAACAATACGAAACGTACGCGCGTATTCCGGTCGGCCACGATCCGTTTCGCAGAAACAACGCTAATCGTTCATCAACTTACGATTTCCCTTCACTGCCCCCCGCCGAACACTGTCGACAGTAGCCCTCTCGGTTGGCCTCTCGCGCTTAAAAAAAGTCCACGACACCCGACCCTTAAAACCGTCGAACAATAGCGCGAAGAGGTCCTTAATCGATAGAAAGCAACGCGTCGCCTCGGTACACGCCTCCGTCACAAAACGAGCCTCGCGATAAGGTTATGTCTCGCGAGTCGAACAGAAGGCGCGTACATGCACGTACAAGGGCGCAGGTGTGTGCACGCGTGTACGTGTGTAGCGTGCTATCGGCGCGAGTAACGGAGCAAGAGAGAGAAAGGGAATCGAAGAACGTTGTCCGGGAAGAGGAAAAAGGACAGGGTAGAAAAAGAGAGAAGGAAAGAAAGTCGTAGTCCCTGCGGTCGAGAGTGGGATCCCCCGTGCGTGGCGGTACAGAAAGGGACACGCAAGGTGGGTTATGGTGGGATGGGTAAGAGGAGGAAGAGGAGCAGGAGGAGGAGGGGGAGGAATATTTCGCGGGCGTGAGAGGCAAAGATTCTCTGAAACCTGTGGCATTTCGCGAGGCACTCTTCCGTTCGGTATACGCCGAAGGGGGATCGATAGCGCGTCAGAGACGAGGAGAATCAGGCGGCAGGCTATTTCGAGCAACAACACACGGCAGCAGAAGCAGCCAGAGAAGCAGTAGCAGCGACAGAAGCGTCCCATCCGCCACCAGAGATCCGCAGCCATTCCACGGCCATGTCTGCCGGCGCACGGGGTTGGCTACGCCCGAGCGGGCTACGGTCGGCCAATCGGAGGGGAGCGCGGAAGGTCCCGCGCCGTGGTCGTGGCCAATGGGCGTAGCCCTTTCCAGCGAGGCGCGCGACGTCCCGTTGAGGTAGAGGGGGGACCCTCGCGGCTGTCACAGGTGCAGCCAGTTGGCTGGCGAACTCGAGGCGAGCGTGCTCGGGAATCGCCGCGTTCCTCGCCCGCTTATCGATAGCGCAACCGTTCGCCCCCGGTATATATTTCGATTATTCTCGCCGCCGACGCACGAGTTTCCGTGCCGTAGTCGCGGCGGACCACGAAAGTGTTATCCGTCAACGCAGACGATA